>NC_053165.1:47267518-48467518 GCF_016835505.1 Polypterus senegalus
GCATGCATATTTTTGAAATTAAAACTGTTTTTAGGGACTTTGTTTTTGGTAAACTGCATGTAAAGCAGAGGGCTCAGCATTCATCTCGCCTTCTGCCCTCTGATATTTTTATTTTCTTTAAACTCAGTAGAATATAAGGACTTGTTGTAGTCTCTAAATGTGTGCATTATATTTTTATGGTCAATGATTTTGTCTGTGTTGATAGTTGCTGAGATTGCATTGCGGACTTCCAACTTGTGGATTTGTTGAGTTAAGATCTTATTAGCCTTCTCTCTGTGTTCATAGTATTGATGTCTTGATTTAAAAATGAGTTGTTCTGTTTCGTTAGTTGTCAAGAGGATGAGCTCTGTATGCAGAGCCTGTCTTTTCCTATTATAAGAAAAGCGTTATATAAATGCAAAGAATTATTATTATTATAAAGTGCCTCATTTGGACACCTGGCATGTTCTTGATCTATTCTGGTAATTTCACCGATTCGCTCTGATACTTTCTTGGTAAAGAAACACATGAGGTAATCTGTCCTCTTAAGAAAGCCTTCAAGGTTTCCCAGAGTATTCCTGCGGAGACCTCTGAAGATGCATTTGTCTCTAAAAAAAATTGATTTGTTTGGATATAAATCCTGTACAGTTTTTGTCTGCTAATAAAAGTGGATTAAGATGGCATCTGTGAAATGAGTATGTGGGGCATAATGATTTTAGCTCCATGATCAAAGGGGCATGGTCGGAAATAACAATAGCGTTGTACGTACAAGATTTAATCGTAGGCAAGAAATTATTATCTCTCTATTATAAAAGAAAATATTAAGATTAGACGAGACTATTGCCATGAGATTTTTTCAAGTTGGTAGAGGGGGTCCTGCCGTCCTCTCAACCATTTCTGGTTAACGGCCCATGCTCATGCTTCTCTCCTCTCATTCGTGTGAATGCTTTTGTCAGGCACAGTTCCTGCTCTCTCAGCTTTTATAAATTTTTACGCTTTCCTCACTTTAAGTTCCCAATAAAAGACTTATTACGTCCAAATCTTATTGAAGAATTTCATCCCGAAGGTTTATCAATTGAAGAAATGAGTACACGGGTAATCCTAGCACCAAGAATCAAACAAAGTAAAGCTTTAATTAATTAATCGGTTACACGGCAAATTGGTTAAATGTGTATCATTAGACTATGCTGAAACAGTTAGTGGTGATGGTGCGGAAGATGAAAACATCAACTTACAATATCCCGTAAAATATCTACAACCGTTAACACCGTCTGGTCTTCCACCGGCTGAATTATTGTAGAAATAAGGATGTATCTTTTGTATGAAAATGTGCTATATAAATAAATGTTGTTGTTGTATCAATGTTATGGCATAATTTATGTATGAGTGATGGGTTATGCAATAGGACAAGATTAGTTGTATTTAAAATTGGTTGAACAATTCTAACATGTAAAATTTTAACAGGCAACAAGAAAGGTAATGTAGTTCATCTTCAGGGGATAACATTAGACACCAAAGGAGATCTTGATATGTGATTTGTATTAAAATGTTTATAGTTCCCCATTAGAATAGCTTTTGCTATGACAATTAAGAAATCACATGGACAAACATTCAAAAATGTTGGTTTATTTATTAGAGAGAAAGAAACGATATTCACTCACGGGCAGTTGTGTTGTCATGATGTAAGTCCAAACATGGAATCAAAAATCAATACTATACTGATGAAAAGTTAATTCCAAATATTATTTTTACTGAAGTTTAATAGTAAAAGTGTTAGTTTAAAAAGTATTTGCATGTTAATTTCAAAGCCAAACAGAACAAAAACATATAACATAACGAATACCTCTAACGCAACATGAAACATAATTTTCTTTCAATTTATTACGTTTTACTATTTTTTACAACGGTTAATTACTCGCTGTAATGTAAAATAGTTAGTTCTATTATGCATACAGTAGAACCTCAGGTCACAAACATCTCTGAACACTTAGAAATCGGGTTACGACCAAAAAGTTTGCCAAAAACTTTGGCTTGTTCGTCACCCGAGTATGTGGTTGTGAACAGATGCAAGTTTCCCTTCCGGTTCATACGCACCGATGATTTCTGCACGTGTTCAGTCTCTCCCTGTGCAATGAGCTAGTGAGAGAGAGAGAGAGAGAGAGAGAGAGAGAGAGAAAGCGAGCAAGAGAGAGAGAGAGAGAGAGAGAGAGTGTGAGAAAGCGAGCAAGGACAGAGAGAGAGTGCGAGAGAGAGAGAGAAAGGGAGAGAGAGTGCGAGAAGGCAGTTAATAAATGCACCGGGCTTGTTTTTAAAGAGACTGCAAGGTTAGTTTTCTCTGTTGTTCAATGTTTTCTCAGTGTTATTCAAAGTGTTTACATTTAGTTTACTATTACACATTCTATGGTATAATTACCTATTTTTGTGCTTAAAAATCTTTAAAAAATATATATTTACATACAGCTTATATGGTCCGGAACGGATTAATTGTATTTATATACAATCCCATGGGGCAAATTACTTCGGGTCACGACCAAATCAGGTTACAACCAGAGTTTTGGAACGATACGGTTGTGACCCAAGGTTCCACTGTATGTAACAATTCAAATGAAAATAACAATCTGTTTGAATTGTACATCCACTTCCCCATACGCAAGCAGCAGAGCTGCAAAGTGGCTAGAGCATAGTGCCCACCCGGAGGCTGCCAAGCTAATCGAACGGGGGTAGAGCCCCCTAGTCTACAAAAAAATAACCAATTTGTGTAGCAATGGTGCACTGGTGAGTAGAAGGACTATGCTCTTGAGTTTGGGTTTAGAAATCTCCAGGGGCCTGATAAGTTGTGATCAGTTACAAACTGTGTAATTGTCTTTGCAGTGATAGATGTCATCGCCCCTGTGGCAGGAGACCTATCTTGATCCAGATTTAAAGCACAACACAAAACACAATCCCCAGCCATGTATTTTCTAATTTCAGTTATCTTTGCCTAAGCCGCACTGACCAAAGGCCTCAACATACAACTTAGTTTTTCATGCGTTTAGCAATCGCAGACTTTATTTACATAATCTTGATGAGTTGGGGGCAGTCATGTGATAGCTAGTCGTGCAGGCTGAAATACCCAGCAACACCCATCTAACCAGTCTGTGATTCCCACTGACAAAACAAATGAACTGATAGGTATGGAGGTTTAAGATTCATTGTATGAAATAACAATTTAGTACAATCAGGGTGGAGATACACATTAGAGAGTCTAGAAAACTGAAATGAAAATGACAACTAGTGAGCGTGGAAATTCACAAATACACCAAAGAGTAGGAGAGAAGGAACCGAAGACCTACATAAGCATTCAGCAAGAACTGCAAAACAGTAAGAAGACAGCATCAATAGATCTGACTTGAGCAATCATGAGGTGATCTGTTCAATCGGAATTGATAATCTTAATTTCAAAAGCTAACATTTTAATCACTGTTTGTAAATAATCATTTAAGAAGTAATTAGTGACTACAAGAAAGAAACAACTTTCTTCTGTAAACTCTCTAGAAATGCTATCACTGATAAGAACCTTTTTTGGTTAAGTGCTGCTTTGGGGAATGTAATGTGTGGTAGGGGGGCTGGCTGGAGACGTTCATCCAAATACTTTCAACCAGTTTCATAAGGGCATGTAATGAGAAAAGAAAGGACAAGCAAACCCTTCACACTGAACAGATAGGTTGGTAGAATTTATGATTCCTTCTCTGTAGAGGTAACAAAGAAACTGTTTCTTTCTCTGCCAATACCCCATCTTGGAAAGATCATCTCACTCTCCTGGCAGCCACGTTCAGACAGGCTGGCTGTCTGGCCCTGCACGGATGATGAGCTAGCTAAGAAGAGAATTGATTGTAACTATCAAGTTTGTATTTTTTTTTGCGCTGCCTGAAACTACACGTCTAGGACGATCAGGCTGTATGGTTTGTCATGCCACTGTCTATTTGCTTTTATACATTGTTAGTAAAAGTGCAAGTAAACTTTTGCTTGAAATATTACCCTTGAATTAGGAAATGAAATAACCTAAAATAGAAGAATGCTTTCTTAAAAGTTTTACTTTCTTTTAATGTGTTTGTATTCCAGGCCTCGCTCACGTGAAAAACAATACTTTGGACAGGATTCTGCTGGTTGGGCCTCAATTGAAACTCTGCTTGCCCTGGATGGAAACACAAAGGAGCATCAAGAGAGCTTGGAAGAGTATTGCAGTGGTAAGCCTCGCAGGGAAGGATGGTGCACAATCAGGAATGTCGCTGTTGCATTATTGTTGTTTGTAAATAGAATATTTGGTTGAGATTTTTTTTTATTTCTAATGTTAAACAATCAAATAACATTTAATATTAATATGGTATTTGCATTGCCAGGGTTTTCTCACAGCTTTCCAAACCACTGGAGAGAAAATCATTCCATAGGCTGGTCCTTCCCAGTTTTCCGTTGTTAAACTGAGCTGAACCACCACTATTAAATATAGAGAGAAAAAACTCTTTGTAGTTCCCACTCACTGTCTTACTCCACACATATTGAACCAAATGTACCATAACCCTATACGACATGGTTCAAGTGAGTGAATTGTGCAAGTCTACAAGCATACCGGTGACATCATCCATCCCTCACAATCAGCAGCGCGTAGAGAAATTTACACTAACAGTTCTACTTTGGCTTAAATGTTCATTTCTAGTTGTTTGGTTGACTATTCAAACTAATTTTGCAAATGACCCAAATCTGACATGGGTGTGTGCAGATATCTATCCTGAATGTGCCTCGCATGTGCAAAATCAATAAACGCAAATTGCTAGAGAGATGCAAACTAATAGACTGCTACAAACACCAACAGCAGGCACACTGCTATGAATTTATCAGATAGTATGGCAAAGAAAAGGAAAAGAATAGGAAGACAAACAGCTGTTTCTTTGAGTGCTGTCATCACTGTGGTATCTGTAAATAGAAAGCTGTGGACATGAGGGTGGAGTCAGGGCGGGAAAGAGAAAGATGTTTTGGTGTAAAACAGGGGCTTGACAACTTCGGAATTTTTAGGGGGCTTTCGATTAATTAAGTCAGCTCCTCTCCGCAGGGGTTTCCTGTAGACAGCGCTAATGAGGTGTTCCATTTCCGTCAGAAAACACACTGCATTTAGGCTGTATTGGTCAGCAACAGGTCCATTTGGTGGTGTTGTGCTGGACTACAAGTATATTCCACATTCCAGATTAATTTTGTTGTCATTGCACTTAGTAAATTGAAAATGCAGCAATCCTAAAGGTGCATTCACATGTAATGGACATTATTAAATTATAATACATCCATCCATCATCCAACCCGCTATATCCTAACTACAGGGTCACGGGGGTCTGCTGGATTTAATCCCAGCCAACACAGGACGCAAGGCAGGAAACAAAATCCGGGTAGAGCGCCAGCCCACCACAGGGCGCACACACACCAGGGACAATTTAGAATCGCCAATGCACCTAACCTGCAGGTCTTTGGACTGTAGGAGGAAACCCACGCAGACCCGTGGAGAACATGCAAAAACTCCACACAGGGAGGAACCGGGAAGCGAACCCGGATCTCCTAACTGCGAGGCAGCACTGCGACTGTGCCGCCCCAAATTATAATACAGTACAATGTAATACAATACAATAGAATAGAATAACTAAATCTTGCACTTCGTGATAATTCACATATGAATTGAGTGCAATAATAGAAATAAATAATATAACTTTCAAAGAATCTAAACATGTACTTGAAGTGCAGAAGTAACTGTTGTTATATTAGTCATTGTCAATCGTTATAAGTGTTTAGTACCATTTATTTCTCATATGGGTCTGGAGCAGAAACTATTCTTAAATCTGTTTGTCTGCGATTGGATGAACCTGAACCGCCTGCCTACCAGAGGGCACCAGTCCAAACAGGCAATGTCATTGTGGGAAGGGTCTTTCATAGTGCTGGCTGCTCTGTAAAAGCAGTGACAACTGAATAGTTCCTCCAACCAGGGCAGTATACAGCCAATAACTTTCTGGGCAGAGTTTTTGACCCTCTGAAGGGCTCTCCTGTCTGTCAACAAGCTGCTTGCATACCACGTAGAAATGCAATATGACGGCACACTCTTAATGGAGCAGCGGTAACAGGACATCAGCAGCTTCTCTTTCAGGTTGTTTTTTTCTGAGAATCCTCAGGAAGTAGAGTCTCTGTTGTGCTTTCCTGCCACTGTGGTGATAAGGGGTTATGGACCAAGAGAGATCTTCTGCAACGTGTATATCCAGGAACTCTTTCCACACAAACTCCATTGATGTATATTGGGTCATGGTTTGTGTTGTGCATCCGGGAATCTATTAGAAGTTTTTTTGTTTTGGTAGAATTAAGGGCGGGGTTGCTCTCAATGCACCATGCAGTCAGTCTTTGGACCTCATCCCTATAGGCGGTCTCGTCTCCTCCAGAAAATGAGTCCAATCACAGTCGTATCATCAGTGAACTTAATGACAGTGTTGGTGGAATGAGAGGGTACACAGCACAACCAGGCTGTTATGAGTGAATGTTTCCACTCACGCGACATCCTGGAGGAAATAACAAGGATACTGGGTTCTCCATGGATTATTGTAGGCTTAGATAATCAACAAAGGCGGAAAAGATACAGGAAGCAAAAGCATATTCGTAAAGCTAAGGAAATATCCACATAAACCACCACTTCCCAGCATATTTCTCACCAACACCAGTTCCATCACAAACAAAATGGACAAATTACATCTACAGATCTCTGAGAACAAAGTCGTAAATGAATGTTGCATTTTACTTTTCACAGAGACGTAGCTAAATTCGCTTATACCGGACACAGCCATTAATCTAGTAGGACGTAAAGCATTCTGTTGGGATAGAAGTAAAAAATCTGGCAAAGCAAGTACTGTATATCAGGCTTTCTCAAGGGAACTATCTTCCAGAACATTTAGTTACAGTGTATATATTTAGAAAATTCCAATTCAAACATTCAAACGTAGCTCTCATTAATCGGAGCCCAATAAAATATTAACACAGTGCAACATCTGCAGATCAGAGATTTCACAGGCACTTTTCCACTGCTAAAGTCCTTCAGACTTAGTGTATGGCTGCCAAAGAGTCTCGGGTAGGGGAAAGTGGTGCAGATGGCATTGCCAGTAGCCCCAGGTGAGCAGTGTGTGGCAGAGATAATGGTGTGAATGTGCAGGTAGTGAACGAGGCAGACGAGAAATGCTGGCCAAGGAAGGAGTGTTGGCCAAATTGTGAACCAATAGTTCTTTCAAGAGCCACCAGCATTGTCCTGAGTGCATCTATTACCCCCATAAATTTAATTTAGGACACTGAAATAAACAGGCTAAACCAAAATGATAAAAAATTAATGAATTTGAAGTATAATGATCATCTTTAAAACGAATAACCATTATTCCTGTTTACTGAGCTCATGCCAGTATATGCAGAAAATGCAATATCAACATCCACTCAATGCATAATGTCAGAAAATTTTTCAAAATATAAGCTGACTATACAGAACCTTTTAGTGAGTCATGAATGAACATGATGAGTGTCATCAATAAAGTCACTGATGGCAGTAAACAACAGAGGATGATATTTGCTTTTTTATACAGAGTTTTAATAAGTTTTAATGTAAGCCTATTTGGAAGATGCTTAGTGTGACCATTGGAGAGTGTTGCAGACCCCCACAATCCCGATGCAACCACATCGTCTACAGTCTTGGGTTCTAAATTACCTTTTTATTAACAAAATTACCTTGTACAGGTTCCTTCCTTGGCAACAATTTTGTTCTTTTCCTTTCCGTTCTTTTCCTTCCCTCACTCCTCCAGGCAAGTTTTGCCCTCTTCCTCCCAATTCCAACTCTCCAATTATATAAAGTGGGTCATTTTATGCAGAACCTGGAAATACTTCCAATGTCAGGATTCTGCACAGAGGTAGCACTTCTGTGTCAGGCACAAGCCCCAAAAAGTAGGGACAGTAATTCACTCCAACCCCTGCTGTGGCAACTACGAAGCTCTCTAGGGCTACTCCATGGAACAACAGTTCCCAACATGCCATGTCAGTGTGTGTATGGGTACACCAGTCCATGAATGCTGCTACCCAGTGCACCAGGGGTGCATATAGTTTTGGAAAACTGTCTCCTGTCTCCCGGCCTGGCAAGGATCTTCTGTCGAACTCCTCTGGGATGCCAGTCCATCTATTTGTCCTTCCATGTTCCAGAGACAGGGAACACCTTGCCTCTGACCACCCAATAAGCTGGCCTCATGGCCAGGCAATGAAACAGAATCCATCCTGGCTGTCCACCACAATAGTAGCTGATCTCTCCTGTAGGACAGGGATGTAATTGGTGCCTCACGTAGATGAGGCCAGTCTATACTGGAAAAGAGCTGGTTGCAGAGTTACACCATGGGTGGATAAACAGGTAAGGCGTGGTTTCTAAACAGTTTTATGCTGGGGCACATATGTGCTCACATGGGCACAGGAGATTGCCACTGGCAATTGATGAATGTTAACCATTTCATTTTTTAAGTCAGTAGTACAACTGGATGAGTGTGTTTTGTAACAATGAAATAGATTGGAAGAGCAATTCTAAAGAGCAGAAATTCTCCCTCACATTAGATTTAGGATGAGATTGGGCTGATTTAATGGGAGGTGTGGACTTGTCTCATTTGGAGCCACCAGATTTAATCACATGTTACAGTACATAAAGACCATGGAAAATGTTAAAAAAGAAGAAGCAAATGGTAATGGAATTCTGATCAAAATTATCACTTGACTGGAACAGTAGTGCTTCCATGTCCTTCCTCTTAAGAGTAGGAAAACATTGACATGTCACTGACTGAGGATGATATGGGCAAAAGCAAACACAATTGCTTCAATAATTTACTGGAAGGACTGCAAAAAAAATTGAAGTGAGCTACAAAAGAAAAAAACAAAATGGCTCTCGTCTAATATCCCATCCCTGATAAAAGAACAAACTACCTTAAAAGATAGGAGGGAGGAAGTAAAATTCAAGAATACTCTGTTCTATATACAGCATATAAAAGCCAAATACCACTGATTCACTAATCACGAAATCTCCCAAACCATGAGGACTTAGAACTTGAAATTTAGAATGTAGGTTACGCTTGGTTCATAGGTTAGCTCACTAAGAAACAGTTTTAAAAATTTCGTGATCCAAGCGCGTTCTGTCTGTCCGCTTTTCACGAGAGAATTACTTAACGGATTTAGATCTACTGTAGTTGTTTTCTATAATTTGCTTGAACTTTCTGGTTTATTTTGCGACTTCTCTCATTGCACTAAGTACCGTAGTTCGCTTGTGGTACCGATGTATTTATGCAAATCCAACAGAGTGGCTGTGGGCCGAGAGCAGCGGGGCAGGGCCTTCCTCAATCACTCACCAGCCTCTGTTCGAGTTGGTCTACCTCTCGCCACCTTGCCTCCGCTTAGCTAACGATACTCGTTTGTTCAACAGACATTATCATCTACAGACTGTTAAGGAGTAACGTTTGACATTTTTGAGAGAGAGCTCCGTGTGTTTTAGAGGGTGCTGATTACCAGAGATATCACAGCCATGTGTTTTTCTCCCAACGCGGAGAACATTTTCCTGTCAGAGCTGAACACGATCAGATATAGTGCTAACGTCTATTGATTTTTAAAGTTTTTCCTGTTTCATTACTATGTGGGCGAAGCCACTGGGTACAGCTAGTGCTTAATAACTTTCTCTCCTTCCTGTTCTGGTAGTCTGTCTGATTTCCTGGGGTTAAGGATGTAAATGAAATGGGGAAGAAGTGAACTATAACAGCAGTCAACCCCGACAGTGTGATAACAGTAAGGGATTAAGGTCTATGTAATAAACAGTCCAAAGACATGCAGGTTAGGTGCATTGGCGATTCCTGCCCAATGTTTGTTTCCTGCCTTGCACCCTGTGTTGGCAGGGATTGGCTCCAGCAGACTCCCGTGACCCTGTAGTTAGGATATAACGGGTTGGGTAATGGATCAATGGATGGATTATAATTTAATAATGTCCATTACATGTGAATGTACCTTTAGGATTGCTGCGTTTTTGATTTACTAAGTGCAATGACAACAAAAGGAATCTGAAATGTGGAATATACTTGTAGTCCAGCACAACACCACCGAACGGCCCTGTTGTTGACCAATGCAGCCTAAATGCAGTGTGTTTTCTGACGGGTTGGATAATGGATGGATAACAAAGAATATAAAATGGAATAGCGTCACCCTAGGATTTTTGACAGTTTATGTTAATGATAAATTGGCATTGATGCCATCAAGGCTGAGGTTGTGCCACTCTGCAGGAATGGTAAACCAGCCACTAAGACTGGAGTTCATGTGCTTGTCAGGGTCCATGATAACAGCAGTCAAGTGTCTGCACATCCCATAGCATGAGAAATAGAAAATACAAATATGTGCACATATACAGTGTTTATACATCCATCCATCCATCCATTATCCAACCCGCTATATCATAACTACTGGGTCACGGGGGTCTACTGGAACCAATCCCAGCCAACACAGGGCGCAAGGCAGGAAACAAACCCTGGGCAGGTTTATACACACAATTTAAAATAAAATAGCACCTCCAATTAGAACCGGCCTGGCTGACTTACCTAAACTGATCACAAATTCCACATTTCCCTTGCGTTTGTGAGTGAGGATGTATGTGTGAATTTCATTTCATTCAGTTCATCTTTCTGTAGCGTCTTTCAATAAGTTCCCAGAAAAGAAACAGAATAGTAGAAGGCAGTAACAGTTCCTGACGGTCACACTGTGAAGGACTGGCACCCTGTATGGGGTTGTCTCCTGCCTTGTGCCAAGTGTTGTTTTGATCGACTTTGGCTCCTGACAACCCTCAATCGAGGATTTGAGAATATTAAGAGATGCCATTTGACCAACCTGCTTTATGTGTGGCGCTGTATTCAAATTAGCTTTTAAAACTGATAAAGGTGTGTAGACTTTCTAAGAATTCACAGTATGGGCTTCAACGGAGGAGACATTTTGAGAATAAAGAGTCACTCACGTGAGACGCAGAGCTGAACATTTATAGAGATGGTTGTGTGGAGGTGGAGCAGGACACGTGTCAAGACCGTTAGGCCGGACTGCCAAATGTAGATGCGTGACAGAAGTACTGAGCCTAATAAACTGCTCTCTGTCACAAAAGCATGAGAACAATATGAATAAATTACACCTGATTCAGTGGCAGTAGACTCCCACTTCTTATGACCCTTTATTGAAGTGTGTTCAGAAAACTGAGGAATGGATGGATGGAAAGCAGTTTAGATTTTGTTAAATAAACTAATAAAATGAGAGAAACATTTGAAAATATTATAAAGCCTGTTGTAAATGCTGTACATATTATAAAAGATCTAATGATTTTTTAGCAAGTTAAATGTAACTCTTCTAGGAGCTAAAAGGATCCCTTTCTAATCCGGGGCATGCTTTGACTTTCCTTCCTCCCGTAGACTCCAGGTGCAAACTGATCACATGAGAACATTCCTGTCTAAAGCTAATTTTAGCCGAGTTTATTTTTGGTTTATATTTTCACAGATTTTCATTCTTTATTAACTCTGTCTAGGGGGATACCATCCAATAAAAATAGGAGACATTTTTAAACGGCAATACCAAGTGCTGCGGAAACTTGGCTGGGGTTACTTTTCCACTGTGTGGCTTTGCCAGGACCTGCAGTGAGTAGCTCTTCTTTTAATCCTGTCTTTTTATTTATTTGTTTGTTTGTTTGTTTGTTACCAAGACACGCTACAAAAATGTCTTAAGGAAACAATGACATAAGGAGTGCAAGTTACCTTAAAGAGCTACCATGTTAGTGACCTGTGGAGTGATCCTGATCTGCACCCGATTACTAAGCTGCTGTACTTATATCATTAAGGCTTTATTTTAAATAAATGTCTTTCATTCTTTTTCTTTCATTCTTTATGACTGACTGCTGTGCAGCTGAAGTTTTGTATTTGTGCACTTTGAAATGACAACATCCCACTCATCCCTCTGTGTGAATGAAACTGCCTATTCAACCTTTTCTATGCTCCACACCCCTAGTAAATATTTGATTTATGTTTGCATGCCCTACAAAAGTACCGTAATATCACATTTAAAGCTGAAGAAGTCAAATTCAACCACTTAAAGAACTGCAGGAGAACAAATTGAACTAAAAAAAAAAAATAAGGTTTTAACTGTGTATACAATGAAGCAATTTTGTAAATCTCAATAATCTTGTAAATGTGTGCTCTGTAAAGCTTAGACACTCAATTGACTATCTGGGTGTTGGGGTATCCCGCGAAGCATCAAGCGCCACAAGGAAATGTCACACGATCAAGGGGTTTGGAGGATTGGAGACCCCAGTGAAGCAACGGGTGCTGGCCCACCGCTATGCAATGAAGCACAGTCGATGAGCTTTGTCCCCTCATAACACCTGCACTGCAGTTCAAAAACTGATGGGGCACACGATTCAAATTGCTGCGCTGCTGTCAGGACCGTCAGCAGGAGTGATGAGCGGAGTGTAAGCTGTTGGGGTTGCATCTCATTCATTCCGGCTTAATAATAATAAAGAAGATCTTCCAGTGATATGTGGTCATCACCTAATTTAAGGATTAAGAGCAAAAATAGTCAAAGAAAAATATTAGTAACACATGAAATCATCTAGGGTGGCATGGTGGCACAGTGGTAGCGCTGCTGCCTTGCAGTTAGGAGGCCTGGGTTTGCTTCCAGCGTCCTCCTTGCATGGAGTTGGCATGTTCTCCCATGTCTGTGTGGGTTTCCTCCCACCAGGCCCAGACCTAGGAAATTCTGGGACCCAGGCAGCTGACAGAGTTCTGGGCCCCTTTCGTGTTTCAAATATGTGCGTATAAAAAAAACTCGAAAAAGGGCAGGCCCCTATCTAGCTTGGGCCCCTGACAAGTGTCATGGTTGGTCCCCCCCCTAGGTGCGGGCCTGCTCCCACAGTCCAAAGACATGCAGCTTAGGTGCATTGGTGATCAAATTGTCCCTAGTGTGTGCTTGGAGTGTGTGTGTGTGTGCCCTGTGGTGGGCTGGCGCCCTGCCCGGGGTTTGTTTCCTGCCTTGCACCCTGTGTTGGCAGGGATTAACTCCATCAGACCCCCGTGTCCCTGTAGATGGATATAGCGGGTTGGATAATGGATGGATGGATAATGCTTAATATTTATATTACACTTTTCTCATTACTCAAAGTGCCATCCACACTGGGAGAACCCAGGATGTAAACCCATGATCTCCTTAATGCGAGACAGTAGCGCTACCACTGCGCCATCCCGTTGTACCCCATTGGCAAAAATGTCAATCAAACTTCAAAATCTGTGACATTTCATGATCAGGGCCGGCACAGAAATCCGTCCAAATTCCTTTCTCTTAAAAAAGGTTATCCGCCTTTACAAATTCTCCCCTCGCATGACACTGATTGCACCATGATAAAGTCGGACAACGCACCTCATTCAATTCTGGCGAATCACGATGCAGCCTTCCTTTTTGTCGCACCCCCTGAAATGCCATCTTGTACCCTCCTGTGGCCGGGGGCTCCCCAGGTAGTGCTGTAGTGCCACTCACAAACTACAACATACTGAATGTAAAGAACACCACATCCGATATTGTGCAATGACTGCCACTTGAGACCACCTTAAACAAAGTCTGACCCTCACATATACACAGCAAAACACACTTGAAGTGTATGCAGCCCTTATAAAAACCTTAATGTTTTCATCTTTTGTTGTTACACACCGTGGATTTAATTTGCCTTTTTTGACTGTGATTATCAGAAAAAAAGACTCTTTAACGTCAAAGTAAAAACAGATCTGTGGAAAGTGATCCCGATTATAAATATAAAACACAAAACAATTGATCCCATAAGTATTCACCCTGTGCAGCTCAGTATTCAGTAGATGCACCTCTGGCAGCCATAACAGCCTTGAGTCTGTGTGCACAGGTCTCTGTCAGCTTGGCACATTAAAATGCTGCAATTTGTCTCCGTTCTACTTTGTAAAGCTGGCCCAGCTCTGTCAGACTGCAGGGGATGGTGACTGAAAAGGCCCTTTTATAAGTCCAGCCACAAACGGATTGAAATCTGGACTCTGACTCCAGGACGTTGACATTGTTGTTTTGAAGTCATTGCTGTGTGACTTTGGCTTGATGCCTGAGCTCATTGACTTGCTGGAAAACAAATCTTCTCTCAAGGCCCAGGTTTCTTGGAGATTGCATCAGGTTCCTTTCCAACATTTCCTTATATTTTGCAGAATTTCTTTCCCCCTCTGCTCCTCACAAGCCTCCCAGAATCTGCTGCAGAAACGCTTCTCCACAACATGTTTCCATCACCATGCTTCTTTGTGGGATGGTGTAGTTTTGATAATGTGCAGTGCTCAAACATGGCATTTATTCTGGTGGCCAAAAAGCTTGATTTTTAGCCTCATCAAACCATTGATCCTTTTTTCCAGCTGACTCAGGAGTCCCCTAACAAACTTCTGCAAACTCTAGTCGAGATGTCTTGTGCATTTTTGTAGCAGTAGCTTTCTTTACACCATCTTCCTTAAGGCATCCTCCCAACAGATATTGTCAGGACAGACTCTCCAATCTGTAGCTTGTAACTCCTTTAGAGTTATGAAACATCTCCTGGTGTCCTCCCTACTAGCCGCCTTCTTCTTGCATGATCAATCAGTTCTTGGGGAAACTAAAAACTGTTTTTTGAGAGATCCACAAATTGTATGTATATATATATATATATATATATATATATATATATATATAATAAATCTTAAATGTCACATTGACACAAGTATTCAAGTAAAGGCCCATTTCTCAGTTCTTAGCTGAAGCCCCTTTAGCAGCGATTCCAGCCTGGAGTGTTCTTGGCTTTGACGAGACAAGCTTTGCATGGCTAGATTTGAAGATTCTGCTCTGCAGATCCTCTTCTGTGCTGAGATGGTGGGCCAAGTGTTGCTTCTACTGTATAGGCTCTGGTCCCCTGCAACTCTAAGGACTGAGAATGTTACCTGGTGCCATGGGTTTCGGCACAAGAGGAGCACACTGTAGTGTTCTTTACAGAGTGGCACTCATAAGGTCATAAATAGATTTAAGTACATTTGCCACGGATTCATTTCAAAGTTAGAACAAACAACAGCAGTCTTTGGGATGCTACCATTAAGACCAAATCAGTCAAAGCCCATATCTTATGAGAGTATGGCAGGGGACACACTGCCTTATCTCTATACATACAAAATCCAACATTTGTCTGTCTGTCTGATTGTCTGTCTGTTTTTCACAAGAGAACTATGTAACGGATTTAGATCAGGTTTTTTTGCGACAAGGTTGGCTTGCAGTACCGATTTATTTGCGCGAATCTGAAAGAGACTTATCGGGCTGTGGGGCCCTTCTCACTCATGCACCAGCCTCGAGGCGTATCTTATATCCGCTTAGCTACCGAACGAGAGAACCACTTAATGAATTTAGATTGGGTTTTTATCTAGAAATCGCTTGAACATTCCGGTTGATTTTGAGACTTCTCTCATCGTGTTAAGTATCATAGTTCGCCTGCGATACCGATTTATTTGCGTGAATCTGAAAGAGACTCATCGGGCTGCGGGGAGAGGGGTGGGGCCCTTCTCACTCATATGCCAGCCTCGGAGTGTACCTTACATCCCCTTAACTAGCGAACGGATTCAGATCGGGTTTTTATCTTGAAATTGCTTGAACATTCCGGTTGATTTTGCGGCTTGTCTCATCGCACTAAGAATCATAGTTCACTTGTAGCAGCGATATATTCATGCTAATCTGCGATAGAGGCTGCTGACCGAAGGGAGAGGGAGTGTTGGTTAGTCGGTCTACTTCTTCGTTTTGGAGTGTAACATGCGCCTGCTTAGCTAGCGATACCTTTTTTTTATTGATTTTTAAAATTTGTTCCGTTTCACTACTATGCCGGTGATGGCTAGTACTCTATAAAATGGAAAAATGTTGTTTGCTTCATCATTGAATAAATGTTCAAGCTGAAGAGTAAATCCCTTGTGCACACAAACAGTAAGATTGCATAGTCAAGTGTTATGTTTCAGACACACTTATGTTAAAATCATTCAAACATGTCTACTTTCCCAATTTCTAGAAATAACACGTTTGTTGCTGTGAAAGTGTGCAAAAGTGGCACTGGATTTACTCAGGCTGCACAAGATGAGATCACACTCCTCAGATGTGTAAGTCACTCTTTTACTCCTCCTTTGTTATTTAATTAAAAAAAATAATTTAAATTTTATAACTGTTATTTTTAAGCATAAAAACGACCAACCAGCTTTGCACAGGAGTTCTGCAGATCAAAATCAAATGAGATTAAAGATTGGAGACCCTTATTGTCACATACATTGCGAGAGCCTAGTGGAATTCTAGTGCCATTGTTTTCAGGATGGGGGCATGGAAGTACAGTATCTATAGGCAATAAGAAATAAAGATGATGTATAAATAAATTAGAGTAGAAGAAGATCAATAATATGGCAAATAAGAGGAGCCAGTGTGGAACAGAGAGATTTTGTTAAGCCAAAGTGGCTGCACACGTCACATACAGTACAATTACACATAAACCAGCAGGTGGCTACAGTACACCATGCAGGGCACTGGGAGTTTGGGGACCTTATGGCCTCAGGGAGCAAGCAGAGGGAGCGTGTGCTGAGGAAGAAGGCAGAAATGAAAACCGTGGAAGAGCCGAGTGGCTGTCATCTGAGATGATGGATTCCACAGACATCTGTTGACGTACTGTAGATGACGTGAAGCGGTGGAAAATCAGCCCAAATAATTTTAGAAGCTGCACAGGCAGTCTTTTGGAGAAGTTTGTGATTTGGCAAGTCAGGTTACCAAAGCACACCATAATGTATCAGAAGTGTTTTGGTTCCCACCCCTTATCGCTTTACTTTCCTCAGTAAACGGAGCCTCTGCTGCACCTTTCTTGAGGATGCAGGTTGTGTTGACAGACCACGAAAGGCAGTCGGTGATCTAGACACCCAGAAACCTGAGGCTGCTAACTGACAGGACAGGGGGGCTGTTGGTGTGCAGTGGAGTGTGATTGCCTTTGTTCGTTCGGAAGTTAATAATGAGGGAGAGGTTGTTGTTATGGCACCACACTGTCAGGTCCTTTAGCAAACCTCACCATTGTCAGTGATGAGGCCAATCATAGCGGTGCCGTCCATGCTGACCTCATGCATTAATGTGTATTCAAAAATACAACATAATATTCTTAAGTCTCTGTAATCAAATTCAGAGACACAGATGATGGCTGGTGATTATTTTAATAAATGAAACTGAGCTATGTAAAAGTAAATATTTATAATGATTTGTATTATAATATACTTTTGTATTTATTTGTTTCAACTGTGCACTCGGAAAAAATGTATACCTGTTGTAGGAAACAAATCAGAGAGACCGAGAGGGCGTTTTGGTGATAACCCCAAGGTGGTTGTCCCATTTAATGGAATGTAACTCCAGAAAATCATCAAAGTCAGCACCTAAAAGAAAGGAACACTGGTCCATCAAACATTAGACCTATTTGTCTTGATAGCGGCAGGTCTGTCCTCAGAGGGATCAGAGTCTAAAACGAACAGCGACTTCTGATTGCTCTTCGTCTTGTGCCTCAGTGCAGGCGTTTATCTTCTTTCTTTTGTTTCATTTGTAGGCTCATGGAGCTAACCGGAACCATCCATACAGTCAACGTATTGTGAACTTGCTGGATGAATTTAAAGTTGCTGGAATCAACGGAATCCGTATCCTCTGGCGTTCAAGAAACATTAATTTACATTTTGTGATGTTATGCTTGATTTCCTGCAACTATCACAGTATAGTTAGATACACAGTTGTGTCATGAGGGTCGATGACACCCAGTGTGGTAATCAAGGCCAGATTAAGACACTCAGGGCCCCTGGGTGACTCGATGAATAGAGATTCTTAACAGAGAGCTGATCATACTTTACACAATGTGACACACAGACACTCGGCTATTTACCGTAATTCCCACTATTAATGGTGTGAGACATCAACTGTTTCATCGAGTGGGGTTGGTTCCCCCTTTGTGATTACAGTCTGAAACACTGCACAATCATTTTATAGGCAGTCATTTGGGTATTACCCCTCCCCGTGCCCCCGTAACCTTCTAGTGATACCACTACATTGCAAGTAGTGTGTAGTTTGCACATTGTGTCCATGTTAACGTGTGTTCTCTTCCCACATCCCTGAAGACATTGTGATTAATTGGCAATTCCAAATAGACCACTTCTCTGGCTGTCCGGGGAAGTTTCCTGGCTCGTGCCCAGTAGGCTCTGTCTCCTATCACTTTTCTCCTAATTCACTTTCACCAAGTGCCTTTACCTACATCATCCTGGCTGTGCTGTCATTTTTACTCTGATGAAAGCACACCTTAGGGATTTTTTCCACAGTGGTAACATGGCAGTTACATTTAATTTTTAATGAGCACTGACATTACCAGATAAAGTTCATGATGTAACAGTAGAGCATTGTGTTTCAACACTCCTATTATGGCACCATCCCTGGAATTAATAAATGTGATAGCACATTTTGTCCCGTGGGCGCAAACTCACAGAAACAAATGGCAAAAGGGCTAACTTCACATAGAAAGTGCTCCAGCTTGGAACCGGACTGTAATTCAAGTGCAGTGAATTGAATGTGACTTGCTTTTTATAAAGTTTTACCCCAGAAGCAGCCTGAACCAAATGAAAAATTGAAGTCACAATCCCTGCAATGAAGAGCACAGAAGGCCTCCAAGTTTTAGCACAGTGCAAGAGATGTGGCTGACATAAAAGATGCACGTAAGTTTAAATGGCATTTTCTGAATAGTCGGCAAATGTAAGTAAATGTAAATATTAAATGTAGGAAATGAAAATGTTAGATTTGAATACACAATGGGAGGTCTGAAAATTGAAAGTAAACCTTATGAGGATTTAGGAGTTGTTGTGGACACGACAGCTGTGCTACCAACTGCCAGATAGTGATCAGAAGCCATTAAGAAGGCTAACAGAATGTCAGGTTATATAGCGCCCTGATGTGTGGAGTTCAAGTTCAAGGAGGTTCTGCTCAGGCTTTATAACGCACTGGTGAGGCCTCATCTGGAGTACTGTGTTAAAGTTTTGGTCTCCAGGCTACAAAAAGGACATAGCAGCGCTAGAAAAGGTCCAGAGAAGATCGATGAGGCTGACTCCAGGGCTACAGGGGTTGAATTATGAAGAAAGATTAAAAGAGCTGAGCCTTCACAGTTTAAGTAAAAGAAGATTAAGAGGTGACATGATTGAAGTGTTTAAAATTATGAAGGGAGGTAATACAGTGGACTGAGACTTTAAAAATAGTTAAATCAGAATACAGGGACACAGTTGGAAACTTGTTAAGGGTAAATTTCGCACAAACATTAGGAAGTTTTTCTTTACACAAAGAGCGATAGACACTTGGAATAAGCTACAAAGAAGTATTGTAGACAGTAAGACTTTAGGGACTTTCAAAACTCGATGTTATTTTAGAAGAATTACGTGGATAGGACTGGCAAGCTTTGTTGGGCTGAATGGCCTGGTCTATATTGTTCTAATATTGTAAATGTTGAGATGGCATGGTGGTGCAGTGATAGCACTGCTGCCTCCCAATCAGAAGACTGCACTTCAGCTAAAGTTTACATTTCTCCCAGTGTCTGCTTGGATTTCCTCTGGGTGCTTGGATTTCTCCTCACAGACCAATGACATGAAGTTTTAATAGGATTGGCAGTGCCAAACTGGCCCTAGTGTGTGTGTGTGTGTGTGAGAGTGTGTTCACCCTGTGATGGACTGGAAACCCGTCCAGAGATTGTTTGTGCCCAGTGCTGCTGGGATAGGCTCTAGATTCCCAGCAACCCTGATCTGGATGAGCAGCTTTTGGAAAATGGAGAGCTGAATGTTAAAGCAGTGTTGCAGACAGTCATGGAGGTACAGGTGGTCTCTCGTTTTATTTAACTATTATTTGCAATAATTGTCCAATAAACTTTTCAACTGTGCCAGATGTTACTTATTTCCTCTCTTTGGCTCAGTTGCCACAATATTCTGGCAAGATCTTGATAATCTTGAGCCCTACCTTGTTTTAGTCTCATAGCTCATTTTACATCAATATTTGAAATTCAGGCTAAAATGCTTTTATATGTTTGCTTAAATGGGATTAGGGATAGGATGAGTATAACCTATATGAAAATCACATATCTGCATAAGCATTTAAAGCATAATCACCCCCCCCCTAGTGGTCTGTGTTTGGATCCTTGTCACTGTTGTATGGAGTTTGCACCCTTTCCATGTATGCTTTGGTCTTTTTCCCAGTACTCTGGTTTTTCATAACCAAGGGATGTGCATATTTACATTTATTCAAGGTAACTTACATTTATGATACAATTGGTTACATTTCTCCTTGGTTTTTCAATTGGTCACACAGTGTCAATAACAGGATTTGAATCCACACCCTCGGGGTCTGAAGTTCAAAGCCTTAACCACTACACCACACTGCATGTTCGTTTAACTGGTAAATCTGAACTGGTATGATAAATGTTCAAATTAAGAAACTGGTTAGACAGACGTCTGTGCAATTCTTCTTCTTTCAGCTGCTCCCGTTAGGGGTTGCCACAGTGGATCATCTTCTGCCATATCTTTGTCCTCTGCATCTTATTCTGTTACACTCATCACTTGCATGTCCTCTCTCACCACATCCATAAACCTTCTCTTAGGCCTTCCTCTTTTCCTCTTGCCTGGCAGCTCTATCCTTAACATCCTTCTCCCAATATACCCAGGTAATCTCACCTCTCTGACTTTGTCTCCCAACTGTCCAACCTGAGCTGACCCTCTAATGTCCTTTATTTCTAATCCTATCCATCCTCGTCACACCCAATGCAAACCTTAGCATCTTTAACTCTGCCACCTCCAGCTCTGTCTCCTGCTTTCTGGTCAGTGCCACCGTCTCCAACCCATATAACATAGCTGGTCTCACTACTGTCCTGTAGACCTTCCCTTTCACTCTTGTTGATACCCATCTGTTACAAATCACTCCTGACACTCTTCTCCACCCATTCCACCCTGCCTGCACTCTCTTTTTCACCTCTCTTCCACAATCTCCATTACTCTGTACTGTTGACCCCAAGTATTTAAACTCATCCACCTACACCAACTCCACTCCTTGCATCCTCACCATTCCACTGACCGTCCTCTCATTTACACACATGTATTCTGTCTTGTTCCTACTGACCTTCATTTCTCTCCTCTCTAGAGCATATCTCCACCTCTCCAGGATCTCCTCAACCTGCTTCCTACTATCGCTACAGATCACAATGTCCTCAGCAAACATCATAGTCTACTGGGACTCCTGTCTAATCTCGTCTGTCAACCTGTCCATCACCATTGCAAATAAGGGTTCAGAGCCGATCCTTGATGTAATCCCACCTCCACATTGAATGCATCCGTCACTCCTACAGTTGACCTCACCACGGTCACACTTCCCTCGTACATATCCTGTACAATTCTTACGTACTTATCTGCCACTCTTCACTTCCTCATACAATACCACAACTCCTCTCGAGGCACACTGTCATTTACTTTCTCCAGGTCCACAAAGACGCAATGCAACTCCTTCTGGCCTTCTCTAAACTTCTCCATCAAATTCCTTAGAGCAAACATTGCATCTGTGGTGCTCTTTCTTGGCATGAAACCATACTGCTGCTCACTAATCAATCACCTCACTTCTTAACCTAGCTTCCACTACACTTTCCCATCACTTCATGCTGTGGCTCATCAATTTTATCCCCTTGTAGTAACTACAGTCCTGCACATCCCCCTTATTCTTAAATATCAGCACCAGTACACTTCTTCTCCACTCCTCAGGCATCCTCTCACTTTCCAAGATTCCATTAACCAATCTGGCTAAAAACTCCACTGCCATCTCTCCTAAACACCTCCATGCTTCCATAGGTATGTCATCTGGACCAACAGCCTTTCCATTTTTCATCCTCTTCATAGCTGTCCTTACTTCCTTCTTGCTAATCAATTGTACACCTGATTCACTATCTCCACATCATCCAACCTCTTCTCTCTCTCGTTCTCTTCATTCATCAGCCTCTCAAAGTACTCTTTCCATCTTCTCAACACACCCACTTCACTCGGGAGTACGTTTCCTTCTTTATCCTTTATCACCCTAACCTGCTCCACATCTTTCCCAGCTCGGTCCCTCTGCCTAGCCAATCAGTACAGGTCCTGCCTCAGTAGACCACTTGTGTGCCTGGAGTCATGTGGAGATGTCTCTTGCCAAGATGCAGACCTGTATGTTTTTGACACGATTCATTTATTTCATGGTGTTATTCAGAATCCTAGCAAATTGGAACAAGTATAGACAAGAGCCAGACTTTGGGAACAGAACTATAGCTATCAGTATGTCTATAATGCGACTTCAGTTCAGTTTACTTTTGTTAGGTGGTCTTAACCGAGTACAGGTGCACAGGACTGTGACAAATTATCAAGTAAAATTTAATTACTAATTTTTTTTACAAATTACTAAATGCAGAATTAGTACACACATAGACACAGATTTGTTTAAACTGCAGTAACTGATTACCATACAATAAATGGAAACCAACAATATCTGTCCATTAATTTTATTGTTGATAGCCAGTGGATATAAAATAATAACTAAATGTGATGTTCGTGGAATCAAAAAGAATCTGTGTAAGGTATAAAGAGAGATGAGTTTTGCATTAGAAATAAGTTTAAATGGCCCTGACCCACCTTGATGTTACTTGACCTTCACTCCAGACCAACGATACGTGCCTGGTGTTTGGACTATGGGGGCGCGATCTGCATTTCTGGATGTTGAATTCACAGCAACTTGGTCTTCCAATCTTCTGGGCCAAGGCAATCATTCAACAGGTGAGATTCCTTTCTCTTTTTCTCCTTCTTACAAATTTCAGGGCAGTACTACTTTAGATATCCGCAAGAAAAAAAAACCAAAACCTTCTCCAAGAAGTGTGTCTAACCATTCTGCTACACGAGGAGCATCTTAACACAGTAAAATAGCAAAGCTTCATTTGCAAAGTTCCTCCCTGAAATGGACAGTCCAGTCCATTCTGCAAATGGCAACCTTGTTTGGTGAAGGAGTACAGCAAGTACAAAGCGTTTATGTTATTTCTAGTCAACGACATATAAACACAGTAAATTAACAAAACGAAAAAACATACACTTGACGAAAAATCTTTAATGTTTGCAGAATAAACATAAAAATGATTTGCCTACATATCTTCTACACTTTAGCTAGCTATCTATTATTTTCATAACACTTGACAAGACAGCTCATCATTTATAACACTCTTCATTAGACCATAAACCGACATAGGCTAAAGAGGCCAAAATACATTAAAAAAAGGATTTATTCTAAGAAATATATGATAAAATAGAAGGGTAAAATAGTGGGGAAAATGGTACAAAAACATCAGGGAAAAATAACAAACCTACTGTTATGATTCTTAAGTTGTCCTGTGGTTTTTCCTTAAAGGTGAGTTGAAATCTAAATAATCAGTGTGGACCTCAGTGTTAACGTCTGCAGTGCAGTTTGCCCGGCCAGTTATTGTGTCTTTGTTACGTTACATTTAGTGCAGGATTTGTAAAAGGATTTGTGATGCACCATCTGTTGGACAGCAGAGACATAGCAACAGGACAGACACACAGACAGATGCAAAGACACTTGTCCTTTTATTAAGGTGGCTATGTATGTGTGTGTGTGTATTATAAAAAAAAAAAAAACCTGCGACAAGACATGATCTTTTGAAGAGAGACAGAGAGACACTTTCACGTCCCGCAAGACAGGCAAGTCACGTCAGACTTCCAACCTTTGGAAGCAAGTCCTGTGATATGCAGGCAGAGCAGGTTAGAGATAATGGAAGTAGGAAAATTCAAAAGTCTCAAAAAAATGAGTAAAGATCACATTAGCGCAAACAACTGGAAAATAGTACTTGATGAAATAATGGAACAGTGAAAAGAGATCGAATAGTGTTTGAGGATGCGGCATGGGAGCAGCAGCAAGCCAGCAGATGATCGAGCAAAGAGGAGGTAAAAATAAAAGGAATGCGTTTCCCATTGTATCACTGTTTAACAGAGATTTCGGAGGAGTGGTTGCATCTCCTTGGAGTGCGTTCAACCCCCCTCTTCACAATGGCGCACATCGCTTGGTGTGGGTGGGGGAAAGGGGTTGGTGAGTGAAGTGAGTATATATAAATAAAATCCAATGTATGTCTGTCTGTCTTTCTGCTTTTCATGAGACAATAACTTTTTTCCAGAATTTGTTTGACCATTTCATTCGATTTTGTGACCTCTCTCATCGTGCTAAGTATGATAAGTTTGCTTGCGATACCGATTTATTTGCGTGAATCCGAGAGAGACGCAGAGGGGAGGATGAGGGGCCCTCCTCAGTCATGCGCCAGCCTCGGGGCATATCTTACCTCCACTTACCTGGCGAACGAGAGAACTACTTAACAGATTTAGATTGTTTTTTTTTTTCTATAATTTGCTTGAACATTCCGGTTAATTTTGCGACTTCTCTCATCGCACTAAGAATAGTTCACTTGCAGAAGCAAGATATTCATGCTAATCCAAGACAGAGGCTGCAGGCCAAGAAGAGAGGGAAGTGTAACGTCAGAAGTGCAGACCCAGGCAGGACTCTTCTCACAGCAGTCCTGTTTTACTACTACATGGGCGGAGCCGCAGGAGATGACTAGTATACAGTATATATGTGTGTGTGTGTGTGTGTGTAGGGTCTTCTGCACTTGATTGGTCACGGTCTTTCCATACTGCCATGTACAAATATTCTCCCATTTCAAGTGTGGATTCATCTGGACTTTCCACTATCCCACACCACCTCAGTGGTCCCTTTGTCCCTGGCATTATATTGTTACATATTTCCCCACTTTATATTTATTTTTCCTTTCTGCATTTTTGCTGTTTTTTGTAAAGCATTATTGTTTCATATATTTATTGTTAATTATGTATTTGGGTTAATGTTGCTGTGCTTATTTACCATTTAATATCTATGCATTGTGCTTGTGGTTTCCTTGCGTTTTGTGGATGCCTTGATGTCACCACTGAAGAGCGGCCCTCAGCCTTTGTATTGCAGGGCTGGAGAGCAGATCTTTCAGTTGATCATTGACATTTGTGAGTATTGTTCTTCTGGATTATGGATAGTTTGCTTCTGTTCTGTGGTTTTCCTTTTTGGACTTGTTTGCTGTGTGTTGCCTTTTTAGACATTTTTGTTCTTTTGAGGTTGAATATAAAATAAATTTTTCATTGATAAAGATTCCTTGTTGGACTAGGCTCTCTAGTCAAAGATTCCCTTTTCCCAGAGAGGAATTTGTTGATATATTTTGGTTTAGTACATTTTTGAAGGCAAGTCTCCTTTTTGAGCATGTGTAGGCCGAAGCCTCCCTGTGGAGTTTGGGGTCATGTTGCATGGCGTGAAGCCTATTTCTAGGCAGACTCTGACCTGGATTATGGATCTTTTTCAAAGCTTCACAAACTTTTGCTTTATTAGGAACACTTGAATCACAACAAATATAGGGTGGTCCAGATCTAATTATGCAATTTTGATTACGCTAGAACTTAAGTTTATTACATAGAAAATCACCCGAAAAATCCCAGACCATTGAGAAGTGTGCGAGCTGACAACATGAAGAATCGTCTTCGCACCAAACTGGAATCGTCTCCGCATAATTCAAAGTCATCCAGACGATCTGGACCACCCTGTATATACAATCATGTTCGAGAGTTTGGTTTATAGCCTACTTCGGTACATTTTCTCGATAATAGAGGGATACTTTTGAAAACTAGGACAAAACATAGCCCAGGAATTGTGAAAATCTCTCCAGAACAAATGCTTAGAAAAGATAATTTTTCTCAGAAAACTGGGAGGAGTGGAAGTCATATATGCAGAGTGATCGGAAATCACTTTACATAGTTGAGATTCATGTTTCTGTGGAGTCATTGGCTGACTTCTTTGTTTTACTGTTTTTTTTTTATTTTCTCTCTTCTGCTCTCAGCACCAGCCTGCTGTGTCTCGGTCTCTTATGAGTGAAGCGTAACCAAGCAACAGCCTTTACAATATCTGGCAATAAAATTAATTCTGCATGTTTGGTACATTTCTGTTTTCCATCTTTGACTCCAAATCAATGAGTTGATTAACAAACAAAAAACGATTTTGAATAGTATGAATGATGGACATATGCTAAAGGTACATTATAGTGATCAGAGGTGCAAATTGAAACAAGCTTGTTTTTTGGATGGCATTTTCCTTTTCATGCTGTTTTTTTCTGAATGCTCATTTCAGATGAAACCGAAGTCCTGTAGGTGTTTTGCTACAGTGTGCTGCAGGAACTTCAGAGATGCTTATTGAAACCACTACTGACAGCTTGACAAAATGTCTTTTCAATTTGATGAGGCACATTAATAACCTACCAGTTCTTTTAAAATAGTTTTAAATGTATTGAGGGATATTGTGGAGTGCACTGCAGTTCAGTGGTTATCAGAGCTGCTTCACTGCTGTAGGAGAGTGAATACAGCTTGCTCAAAGGTTTTGTGGAGTTTACACATTCACCCTGTGTCTCTGTGGAGTTTTCCAGGGATGTGGATGTCAGGTGACTGTTCGAGTGCAGGTGTACAGGTGATGTGTTGGTGTTCTCTCCAGGGTTAGCTCCTGCCTTGTGCTCCATGTTAACATGGCATACTTTGGTCACTGTAATTGTCAATTACATGAAAAAGGTTTGAGGACGGTTTAAAAATTGATAGGTTCTTGAAATGTATAAATTCATTTTTAAGTTTTCCTGCTCTCAGAGTAATAAGATGAAAGCACCTATATAATGTGCGTACACCTTACTCTGCATAAAACACGACCATTATCCCAGCCGTAGTCTGTCACTATGGAGCAAGAAGCATAAACTGTTTGCTGGAGAAGTGAAGAAAGCCACTAAGAAGAGGGCAGAAGGAAAGCCTCACATGCACACTGGAGTCCAAATTATTAATAGAGTTGGTCTGCCACATCAGGACATGCTGCAGCGTCACAACATAAGAGATAATTGGGAGACCCTCGAGAGCAGGATGCAGAAACCCAGAAACCGTATAATTCAATGCCTGCTCTGACAGTAGGGCTGGTCTTTGGTTTGGCTGTCCTGATCTGTGGATCATTTGTGTAGCAGTGAGGAAGGAGTAAAGGGTTTCAGATTAGTCCACTGAGTTATTAGTAGGAGTGGAGGTGATAGCTGAGGAGAACAGGTGGCGACATGTGGGTTTATTTGACCTTTGGATTATTTTTGTTTCTTTGTGGAATAACTTCCTGAATTTTTTATATATTGCGGTGGGTTGGCGCCCTGCCCAGGGTTTGCTTCCGGCCTTGCGCCTTGTGTTGGCTCTAATTGGCTCCAGCAGACCCCCCGTGACCCTGTAGTTAGGATATAGCGGGTTGGATAATGGATGGATGGATGGATTTTTGATATATTCTTCTGAAGAAAGAAAACATTTTCTTTTTCACTTCACTGCATAGCTCTTGGATGGTGCATATATACACGGTGTAAATAGTTCTTACTTTTCATTTGTTTCATTTTATTCCTTTTGTGTGTCATTGCCGTTTGACTGTGTTGAATATACATGCATGACACTGATTTTTGCTTATCGTTTTTATATTGACATTTCATGTAATAAGGACAGCTGTTTTTGCACCTCAAAGCATCTCCATGTTTCTCACTCACTCCTATTTTCTGGTGCGAGAGATGGCCGGCAGCTCAACCCAGCCAGGACACCCCTGCAATGGAAGGATGGAGGAAGGCAGCTATGTGTGGACACTGCCTCGTCAAAACGCTAGATGGCAGCTCCCCTGGAGTGTAGTGGTGCCTCGGATTCCCACAGGGCATCCTGGGACTTGGAGTTTGGCTGCTCGGCCCTGTTGGGTACCATGGGTTCCACCAGGGGGAGCTGTGAAAGAACAGGAGGAGTCGTACAAGGATGACCAATTCACAAGGACGGAAGCCCCCAAAAGTACTTCTGGCCTGAAGAAAAGTCAAGTACTTCATCTGACCCAGTTCTGGCAAGTCACGTGGATGGAAGGACAGAAGCACTTCTGGGTCAAGAACTATATAAAGGACTGCTGGAGACCCAGCAAGCGAGCCAGAGTAAGATGGAGGTGGACAAAGCTTGCTGGGAAGTGTGGAGGAGAAAGAGTATTGAGAAAGAGTATCCACAGAACAGTGTCATCTCCAGGTAGAGGAGCAGCTTCAGCAACAGACTGCTGTCACTGTCCTCCTCCACTGACAGACTGAGGAGACCCCACACTATGTGACTCTTCAATTCCACCCGGGGGGAGTAAGCGTTAAAATTATTCAAAGTTATTGTCTGCTTTTACATGCATTTTTATTACTCTTTAATTTAATATTGTTTTTTGTATCAGTATGCTGCTGCTGGATTATATGAATTTCCCCTTGGGATTAATAATGTATCTATCTATTATTGTATTTGGTAATTACTTGCCTGTTAATTGGTGGCTGTGGTGTTTAGGGCACTATTAATTAAAAAGTATTAAAATAGTTAGTGCTTTTACCCTGTGGTCTGAGCATCTGTCTGTGGGGTTTAAAGGGGCAACAGCGACCCCTTGTGTCTTACACTTGTCAGTTATGAGCTACAAGATGCCCAGGGTTTAACTTGTGCAAAGGTTCAAGAGGATGGGGCATCGCAATGACATTATTAAAGTCGTCGAGTTAGATTGAAATGAAATCCAGTGTACCAAGGAGAATGAAAAGGAGAGAACAGGGGTTAAAATGAGTTCAAATGGGAGTAGGCTAACAAGTGCTGTTCTAGAGAGTTGAACCGATATATTTGATGTATGGGCCTGAATCCCAGACACTCTGTAGAGACTATCTAGGTGTTTATGTTGCTTTTCTTGGTGGTCCAGTTTTCCTCCCATATTCCAAAGATGTTTGTTTTAAGTTAACTAACTGGAATCTTCAATTTGGCCCCCTATGATTGGGTGTGTGTGAGTGTGGGTGTGCTCTGCAATAGACAAATGTTCTAGTCAGTGCCGTCTCCCTCTTTGTGACCCTGGATTGAAATAGTGTGATAGAAAAGTTTTCAGAAGATTAAGAGGTGACGTGATTGAAGTGTTTAAAATCATGAAGGGAATTAGTACAGTGGATCGAGACTGTTATTTTAAAATGAGTTCATCAAGAACACAGTTGGAAACTTAAGGGTAAATTTCACACAAACATTTGGAAGTTTCTTTACATAAAGAACGATAGACACTTGGAATAAGCTACCAAGTAGTGTGGTAGACAGTAAGACGTTAGGGACTTTCAAAACTCAACTTGATGTTTTCTTGGAGGAAATAAGTGGATAAGACTGGCGAGCTTTGTTGGGCTGAATGGCCTGTTCTCGTCTAGAGTGTTCTAAAATGGATGGATGGATTGATGGATGTGTTCTACTTCACTGTTTTTATATAACTATATGATATACTCTACAATTTTTCACTGATAAAGATCTTTTTGTATTTATGTTTCCCTTTCTGTTGTTAATCATGTAGCTTTCTTTTCCTCCCTGTCTCCGTTAGGTTCTTCAGGGATTAGACTACCTACACAGCAAGTGTAAGATAATACACACTGATATTAAACCAGAAAACATTCTCCTGAATGTCAGAGAACAATGCCTGAGTCCTCAAGGATGGAGCAATGTAGGTGGACGCCAAAGGGAGTGCATACAAGGTACAAGGCAAACAGAATACAGCCCTGTTTTATGATGTCAGCTAATCTCCTAAAAACTGAAACACTTCTCACACAAAGGCACTCCCTGAATGCTTATATTTTGGACTGTTCATTTATTTTAACTCTCAAAATGGAAAAACACTGATGTCTGAAATTGACCAGAAAGAAAAATAAAATTAGTGTTAGGCTCTTCTATCAGATTGGAAATATTTTCAGAGTTGACACCGTTATCTGTAGGTTTAATGATATTCCTCTAAAATGAAGTAAAAGCATTTTTAAAATTACACAATAACTGCAACAAATAGAAAATGATGCAATACAACACTTTGCAATGGCTTATGGGTAGTGTAGCGCTCTGCTCTTAGTCTAGTTGAAGTCAAGGTCAAATGAACACAGACACTCCACCATGTTGAACAACTTGCTATAGTGAGGGAGTGAAACCTGCTGAAATTCACCAAAGCACATTTTGAATTACAGTAATCCCTCCTCGATGGCGGGGGTTGCGTTCCAGAACCCTTCGCGATAGATGAAAATCCGCGAAGTAGAAAGCATATGCTTGTATGGTTATTTTTATATATTTTTTTGTCCTTATAAACTCTCCCACCCTGTTAACATTATTAGAGCCCTCTAGACATGAAATAACACCCTTTAGTCAAACGTTTAAACTGTGCTCCATGACAAGACAGAGATGACAGTTCTTTCTTACAATTAAAAGAATGCAAACATATCTTCTCTTTAAAGGAATGCGTATCAGGAGCAGAGAATGTCAGATAGAGAGAGAGAGAGAGAGAGAGAGAGAGAGAGAGAGAGAGAGAGAGAGAGAGAGAGAGAGAGAGAGAGAGAGAGAGAGAGAGAGAGAGAGAGAGAGAGAGAGAGAGAGACAAACAATCAAAAAATCAATACGTGCTTTTGGGCTTTTAAGTATGCCGAAGCACTGCGATAAGGCAGCATTTTTTAGAGGAACATCCGTATCTTCTAAGCAAACAGCCTCTGTGCAAACAGCCCCTCTGCTCACACCCCCTCCAACAGGCGCAGAGAATGTCAGAGAGAGAGAAAAGCAAACAATCGAGCACCGCGCGGGAAGCATATCTTAAATCATTGAGGAGTTTTAGTTAATATGTAATACATATTACATATTAATCTGATTGGGTAGCTTCTAAGCCATCCACCAATAGCGTCCCTTGTATGAAATCAACTGGGCAAACAAACTGATGAAGCATGTACCATAAATTAAAAGACCCATTGTCCGCAGAAATCCGTGAACCAGCGAAAAATCTGTGATATATATTTAGATATGCTTACATTTAAAATCCGCGATGGAGTGAAGTCGCGAAAGTTGAAGCGCGATATAGCAAGGGATCACTGTAATAAATTTTTACTTTTTGGATTTATTAGTTATGTGTGTTTCATTAATTTTCCCCACTGATCCTTAGAGTGTTTTAGAGTGTACTAGCCAACCCGCGGCGTACCATACGCCACATAATCAGGCCGGTTTTTTAATGATTCTTAAGCACAGGGAGAAAATTAACATTTGAAAAATCGGTAATGTAATAAATCAGCAAGAAAAGCAAAATTGTAACAATGCACGGAACGAACCAACACACAATCGTCCGTGACTGAAAACTGGCGGACTGCCATAGCGTCTTCATCTGTCAGATGGAGGGATGGGATTGCACGGCGCTCAGTCGCGGAGTGTGGCACGGGAGGAGAGGAGAAGGACGTCCATTCAGCTCTGTCCGTCATGCTAGTCTGTTGATTTCTCGTTCAGTATGCACTGCCCGCTCATGTGCCCACCTCCAACTCGTCACTTGAGTCGTTGTCGTCTTTGCACAGTCCAGATGCACCTGTGACTTTTCAATGCTCTGCGTGGTTTTGGCTGCTTTTCTATATATAATCCACCAAGACACCCGACCACGGTAGTAGCGAGGTGGGGTGTGTACAAAGGGTTGGGATGCAACCAGTGGGAGCGTATGAGTCGCACTTAGTGGGAATTCCACGGTTTGCATCCCGAATGGGGTTCAACGGCTTACCCACGCCTCTCTGCGCCGGGTAGACATACACTCAATGTCATGCATAATTATTTATTGAATGCTAAACACTTCTGGAAAGACACGGATGTCTAAAACGGGTTGGTTTGAGAATACAACAGTAAGTGAATGAAAAGATGGAACTCTGGAGAGAGCAACATATTGTCCGTGAGTGAAGAAGACGCATGTTTGTCGCGGATGCGAATAGCTGTGTGTAGCGTGTAAAACAGTTTGCTATGGTGCACGCGGTCGTGCGTCGTAACTGAAAACTCGGTTTTTAAAGACTGCTTACTTCATTGTGTTTTAACCTCAGTTGTAAAGGATTGTTTTGAGGATCCCATGGGATACCCCTCGCAAACTGTTTTACACGCTGCATATGGCGACTCACCTCCACGAGAAACATGCCTCTATGAACAGTCAAGGTGGCTCGGAGGTACATGAAGCCTCTACGACAGACGAATATAAATGACGCTGTTCTTTCTGTGTCGTCCTGTCCGAGTTGGTGGGCGTGGCCCTGCGAGTTGTCGTCGTATCCAATGGTCTTGGAGTTGGTGGGCGTGGCTCCTCCCTGCGTGTGCCATAGGTGTCTTACTTGTAGGCGGCTTAGTGAATCCATACCCCTTCCGGCGTGCTTTCCATGGGTGTCTTGCCTTAGTGAATTATAATTATATATATATATATATATATATATATATATATATATATATATATATATATATATATATATATATTAATTCAGTTGCATTGAAATAAAATTTTATGACATTGCTCAAGAATTGGACATATTCTAAAGAACATAATTTAAACAAAAAATTTCATTTTTATTCTTTCTAGACAGTTTTCCTTGTGACAATCCCCACTTCAAGCACTCTATGTCCGGTAGAGAAGAACAAATAAAGGTGAAAATTGCAGACTTTGGCAGTTCCTGCTGGGTGGTAAGTGAAAATCTTTAAAAAAAAATCTCTTTTGCCAAATTACAATGAATATTCTTTATTTGTTTAGTGCAGGGCCAGACTGGGAAGCTTATTCAGGCCGGGAATCCCAAATCTAACCCAGGTCAGGCCACACAACATACATCAGTTTTCTTATACAGTCACAGACTCAAAAAACCAACAAACACCATTTTGTCTTAGAAGTTTTTATGAATGAGGAGATAGTAGATTGAGCTTTTACACATCCATTTCACTCTTAAATATTAGTCTCAAGACAACCTCTGATAAAGTGTGGAACATCACTTCATAAATGTATCAGTCAGCTAGTCAGTCATTCTCCAACCTGCTATATCCCAACTACAGGGTCACAGGGGTCTGCTGGAGCCAATCACAGCCAACACAGGGCGCAAGGCAGGAAACAAACCCCGGGCAGGGCGCCAGCCCATTGCAACTTCATAAATAAATAAATAAATCCTGTAGTTCTGTAATATTTATGTCAAAACAAATGCGCAAAAAACACTGAATCACAAAAAGTAGTTGTCAGTGGAATCCATAGATTGTGTGCAGTTTCAACTGGGAGTCAGGAATCAACACAGCCGAGTCTGGATGGTAATTCTGAATACTCGTCCACAAAGTTCGAAGTGTTGGTCAAAAAAGACCACTTTGAATTTATTCAATAGATAAGAGACTTAAAATGTCTCAGTGCCACGGAATTCTGCCAAGCATTTTTTAAAGAACTATGAAACATTTCGTGTAGCCTAATCAGTCACTCTCTCGGGTTTAACTGTCAGAGCGCGAGAGACGCAGTTTAAAAATACTAAAACAACAAGACACGTTCGTTAATAAACATCATGAAATAAAGAACAGCAGGTACATTTAAAACACACAAATCATTCCACTCGCATATATATTAATAAAAATTAAAAAAAAAAAAAAAAAAAAAACCATTGTGTAGCCAATTCAGTCAGACTTTCATTAATGCGCTAAGGTATAACTGTCAGAGTGCGATTGACACACTTTGAAAATATTAAAATAAAGTAAAAACAAGACACGTTCATTAACAAACTTATGAAATAAAGAACAACAGGTACTTTTAAAAACACAAATCATTCCACTCGCATACGTGTTTCATTAATAAAAAATAAATAAAATAAAACGTCTCACGTAGCCTTTTCAGTCACTATGAGAGAAAACGGAAGAAAAACGTTAAAAATGTGACCATACGCTGTAAATCGGGGTTTATACTAAACGTGTCTGGAAACATCATATTGGCGACACACAGAGAGACAGCCACAGGCACGCGCCATTTGCACAGATCAACCCAGTGTGAATGAGGGAGAGCGCAGTGCGAGGGGAGGTGAGGCTCATCTTTGCCGCACTTCGCGCTTCTCCCCTGTATTTGAACAGGATATATGCCAAAGCAGCGAATTTTGGACTTTAAAAATGATCAGTTATTGGAATCATACAGAAAACAAATTTATAGCACAGACAAGTGCACACATTTTATGTTATCATTATTAGTTGTTTTATTTTTAATGATGAGCCTCACCCGACTGCACGTCCCTGGCACTCCTGCATATGGAAAAGTCATCTCGGATAAAGGAGCGCAGGAATCATCGGATGGACCGATTCTCTTATCGGATTGGATGGCCAGCGCAGACACCACTATCAAAGACACAGAAGGTTTCCAGGACTGTGACTTTATTTTTGACTTTCTCATTTACAGTTTTAATCTCATCCATTGTCAAATGGCCATAGTTCATCAATTAATTAATGGACATATAATGCATTTATTTTTAATCAGTTTCTACCTTTAACTTGTGTGTTAAGTCTGCCAGTTTTGTATTTAGCAATTAAAGTAATGGATGAGAATGTAATGAGAATCGATCACAGCGCTCTGCACCTGCACTCACTGAAGAACGCGATACAAAATTAAGTTGTATTTGTAGTTGTTGCAAAGTCTCATCTTATATATAAAACAGTCAAGTAACGTTTTCACTTGAGCTTTATGCTCCTTGATACCTAGTACTTTTTCTTCAAACTTTGTCCTTCTTCTCAACGATGTCTTTCAATCCTCTTTTTGTTTAGTTTTGCCTTGCCGTGCACTCCAGACTCGCATGTTTTTCTTTCTCCAGTGTGGTCAGTGGTGAGCACTTTAATGCATGTGCCTGTGTATTGTAGCGACGGACGGCACTGACGTCCCAGGAGGCTCTGCGGCGCTGCACTTAAAATTAGACTGTTCATTATGATTTCTTTCATGTTGAGTTTCAAACAGATATGTTTAATGTTGGTTCAAAGCTTAATGCAATGTGAAGTGTTTAAATGAAGTTTAAAGAAGGGGTTTGAGTTTGCCTACCACCACTAACCAATGCTGCCTGGTGTTTGGCTGCCAGTATCGGGACTAAAGGAGGTCTAATTTGAATATTACAGTTTGTAGTGATTGTATTACTTGAACTACAACGGTACCAGCATTAAGAAAAGTGTAAAGGAAAAGGGTTTTCTTGATAAGTCGAGTGTGTCCATTTGTCACAGTATGTTAGCATTTGAATTATGTCACTGCTTTATTAACTCAAAGACTATAAAGGATCTGGGCTGCTAACTTGAAGGTTGCTTGTTTGAATCCTGGCAGTGACAGAAGGAATGCTACTCCTAGGCCCTTGACCAGCAATTGGTCCAGGGGTGCCGACCTTGCACTCTGACCCCAAACTCTCTTGAGAGTTAGTTGAGGAAAATGCAGAAAATGACAAATTTCTAATACATGAAATTATAAATGGTGAATAAATGATTTAAAAAAAAAAAAAAATCACACCCATCAAAAATTCAGGATCTCATAATATTATCACTAGACTACGAAGTGCAAAGTGGAATCTGGCAGACTGAAGCCACAGATATTGCTAAGTAACTTTAAGCAAGTCCCATAACATGAATGAGCCCTCATTTTCGACAGTATGCATATTCATATGTCATTGTGAAGTGGGCCCCTATAGTGTGATGGATGCCCTTAGCGCAAACCCAATTCTTTGCATTGTGTGTCTCCACAGTTCATGATCAGCTGGGCCTCGTGCTTGCTTCATGCTAGTTTACACCTATATTATTAGCACCTTGTAGTATATTTTTAAAATAAATCTAATGACTGAATTAAGGCCAATCTGGAACAAGTAGGATTCCTGATTGAAATAAGAGTTGAAAATCAAGGAAGAACAAACAGGAGCAAATCTAAACTAGACTAAACTTTAGTAACAACATTTATTTCTATAGCACATTATCATACAAATAATGTAGCTCAAAGTGCTTTGCAAGATGAAGAAAGAAAAAGACAAAGAATTAAAATCAGAGAACACTAATGAACACAGAGTAAAAGTAAGGTCAGATGGCCAGGGAGGACAGAAAAAAACAAAAACAAAAACTCCAGACGGCTGGAGAAAAAATAAAATCTGCAGGGGTTCCAAGGCCATGAGATCACTCAGCCCCTTCTAGGCATGCTACCTAGCATAAATGATCCGTCCTCATTGTTTTTAGGGTTCTCTTGGAAGGAATTGATGATGATGGTCATGTGGACTTCTGGCCTTTAATCCATCAATGTAGGAACATCATGGTGCTTTAAACAAGTGGTAGTGACGCAGGTCGCCACCACAGAAAACCGGAAAAAGAACAGAAGAGAGAGTAGAGGTTCGTACAGATTTTGGAGCCACCATGAATAGTAATAATTGATTAAATATGCAGAGCATCAAGATTAAATTAAAATGAAGTTATGAGAAAGCCATGTTAAAATAATGTGTTTTTAGCAGTTTTTTTAAAGTGTTCCACTGTATTAGCCTGGCGAATTCCTATTGGCAGGCTATTCCAGATTTTAGGTGCATAACAAAAGGCCACCTCACCATTTCTTTTGAGTTTAGCCCTTGGAATTCTAAGCAGACACTCATCTGAATATCTAAGGTTATGATTTGAAATATAATATGTCAGACATTCTGATATATAAGATGGAGCAAGATTATTTAAGGCTTTATAAACCATAAGCAGAATTTTAAAGTCAATTCTGAATGACACAGGTAACCAATGTAGTGACATCAAAACTGGAGAGATGTGTTCGGATTTTCTTTTCCTAGTTAAGATTCTAGCAGCTTCATTCTGCACTCGTTGCAATCAATTTATATGTCTTTTTTGGGTGGTCCTGAGAGGAGTGCGTTACAGTAATCTAGTCGACTGAAAACAAAAGCGTGAACTAAATTCTCAGCATCTTTCAATGATGATATGAGAGGTCTAGTAATAGAGAAAGTAAGGAATCATTGGGCAAGAAATATTAACAATGACAAGAGGGTTAAGCAAAACTCAAGCATGTTCATTTGAGAGCACAAAAATGACAGGAAACTAAGAACATGGTTATGGTGAGGAGAAATGTTTTAGAATTGTGTTGTTTAAAAGAGGTGTCCCTCAGGGGTCAGTGCTGTTCTTTTTAATATAAATAAGCAATATGGACAACAATATAATGAGTAAGCTAGTTAAGTGAAATACTGAAATATGTGGAAGAAAAAATAATGTAGAATCAGTTAAATCATTAAATAGGGTATACAGACTTGGGCAGATTTATGGCAGATGAAGTACATGTAAAAGTATTACATATAGTAAGTAAGAACGTTAAATCTGAATACACAATGGGGGAGTTATGAGAAGGATCTGGGAGTCATAGCGGACTCATCACTATCTACATCCTGTCATTGTATGGAAATGACCAAGGAGGCTGATAGGATGTTAACTTGCATAGCACAAAGTGTGCAGTAAAATTAAGTTCAATTCAGTTTTTACGGCGGTCTTCACGGAGTACAGGCGCAAAGCGGTGTAACAAGTTTTCAGGTAACTTGTAAGTATAGGTTTTACAGATTACTAAATGCACATAAAGATTCACATTTGCTTAAACACACAGACAAAAAATGTAAAAATTGGTTAACAAAAATAGAAACCAGCAATATCAGTCTGTTCATGAATTGTTAAACTATGGTCAGTTGACAATGGAGGAAAGAAAAAAACTAACTGCTGGAGAAAATAAACCCGGGGTTTTGGTTTAAAACAAAGTCAGACAACTAGACGCCCACCCCGTCTTTGGCATACTTTAGTAGAGTCTGTGCTGGACACCCAGTCTGATGAAGGAACTGTTCTATTTGATGAGATGACTTATCATGGACAGGAGAATAGTTTGGCACTAGAGCGATGGCACCCAGTGGCACATCAAGATACAGAGAAGAGAAACACAACAAAGAAGGGTTTGTAACAATTTATAAATATTGTATTACTTTTATTTTTGTACAAATGACTAACAGAGATGTTGTATGCACATCTAATTAACATGATTAGATTAGGTTAGATTACATTTTGTTTGTTCAGGATATGCCGTAGTGCAAGTTAAGGGTGGTTATGCTAAAGTTATATAATGCAATACTGAGGTCTCACTTGGAGTGCTGTCTTCTGTTTTGTCCTACATATTACAAAAAAAGACATAGCAGCACTAGGGAGAGTCCAGCAAAGAGTGACTAGGCGGATTCTGGGACAGTGAGGTATGAGTTATGAGGAGACACTGTAGGAACTGAACCTTTTCAATTTAAGGCAAGAGAGATTTACAGGTAACATGATCAATGTGTTTAAAATTCTGAAGGGATTTAGTACAGTAGTTCCAAGCTGTTACTTTAAAACAAATATTTCAACAAGAACACAAGGACAAAGCTGGAAACTTGTTAGGGGCAGATTTCATGGAAATCTGGACTCATGGAATAAATTACTAGGTAGTGTGATGGAGAATAGCACTTTAGGGCCCCTCAGATCTCAACTTGATATTCTAAAAAAAAAAAAAATGTCAGAACTAGAGATTGGAAATAAATTCTGAGTCACGTAAGTGAAAGTAGCTTGTCTAAATTCTATGAACCGAACAGAAAAACAGGTGTGTACATAAAAAAAAAACACTAATCCTCTGCTGATGAAAATACCAAGGAAGCATTTTATTAAACAATCAATGGACTGATGGAGGCGTTAGTTTTGTTTTCTTCTTTGTTTAATCACAGCTTTCCTTTCTATCAGTACAAGCATTTTTCTGATGAGATCCAGACCCGGCAGTACCGTTCCCTGGAGGTTCTCATTGGAGCTGGCTACAACACTGCAGCAGATATCTGGAGTACAGCCTGCATGGTAGGAAATTCCTCCTCATAGACAGTACTTGTCATACTTTACACATTATGGTTGAACTCTTTGAAGCGGTTACCATCTCCAATTAAGATGATTTCTTGCACTGGAAAAATTACAGATCTGCACTATGCACCCATGTTTGGATCAATTGTCTGATATATCAATTGTTTGTTGATACCATGGAGATCAGAGTTTTCTTCAAAAGAATAAACTTGTCCTTAAGTTCTGAACACTGTTAAGGTCATGTCATATTAGAGTGATTTTCTGTGGCAGATGGCAATGCACTCCCATGAATCCAGTCCCGTAATGGGACATACCCAACAACTGATTCCAAATACAGTAGTCTGCGATTCGCTCCAATCTTAATTCAAAGGGCCTGCTTGTGTGCATGAGTGCCGACAGTCAGACAGCGTTCATCCAGAAATATAGTGCATGTAGTCCTGTGAAGAGGAATAAGGAACGCAAGTGTTTGGGATGTCACAAACAGAAGAGAAGCTCAATCAATCTGGGCTCATGTTTTATGTACCACCACAGAATGGGAAAAAAAAAAAAAAAAATTTTACCTGAACTCACTGTACTTGTTACCCCTTAAATATAGAACCATCAGACAGCATGTTATTGGGAGAGCACAGCTGTGCTGGAAGGTAGGCACATAGTTACTAAATTTGACATGCCGAGCAATTTTCAGATTGACGTGGTGACAAAATCAGCAACAGCAGTTGGCAGGTCTGACAACAACTGGAAGTTTTGTAATGTGACATCAGCTTTAGACATGGTTAAATATTTAATATTACTGGTATATTTAGCAGAGGTCTTCTCTGAGGAAGCTTAAACAAAATGAAGGAACTAGAACACAGAGGTGTTAAGCAACTTGCTAAGGGTCACACCTGACTTGTCATCTGAGGAAATGACAGCCTTTTGCTTTTAAGACCAATGCTTGAACATCACATCACACTTCCTGATAGCCTGTTTGCACGGCCTCATCCACCATCCATGTCCTGTTTCAAATAGCCGCACCTCTTATTTTTGACCAGCCCATGACAATGATCAAATTGGAACCGTGCCCCTTATTTGATACTTAAAGGAATTAACAGTTGCGCCACTTTGAAGAGCCTGGTATGCTAAAAGACTTAGGAGTGATCACCGTTTGTCACATCAGATTAAAAAGCCCGTAGCACAGCATTTCTCAACCTTTATGTATTTGCAACCTGAGTTTTCATAACAGTTTTAATCGTGCCTCCCTAACGTTTTTTTGAAAGAAGCCCACTAATACCAATTTGTTCTTTTTTAATTAATGATATATCATAGATGCATATTTTATTATACCTACTTAACTTTTATCGACATTTATCTAACTCTATATTTAATTTTTCTAGTATCAGAACGTAGCTTAAGTTGATTTGTTTTGGTTTCAATAGATGTATTTTTCATATTTTTTGATTCTTGTTTTGTTTTTTTCACATCGTTGTGCCCCCCCGCCCCACCCACAGTTTGAGAACCACTGCCGTAGCACACAATGTACACAACTTGACTCCTGTGGGAGCCCTTGCGAGAGATCCCTAACCCAGAATACTGGCCATCGCAGCCAAAGTGTACAGAGATAGCGTGTTTCATTATACAAAATTAACACAAGGAGTCACATAAGGAGAACTGTAGAAACAAAGTTAAACACAAAAAAAAAAAAAAGGCTGCATCTACACTAGGTCTACCAATACATGACTCGGGTCCCTGGGTAACAGGCTGGGTGACTAATACATTTTTAAATGCAATTAAAGCTCCAAACCTCCTTGTCTGGCGCTACAAGTCTGATCCTTGGCTCCAAGTTTCCCCAATTCCAAGTCCACCTTTCTCATGGCCAGAGGGGCTTTTCAGTTTTGGGCAGGACCTTCTTCTGATGGGATTAGTTTGTACACCAGGAGGTGGTGTAATGTCTGTGTTTGAAGTGGGCCGGTATGGATTGGTACTCAATACTGGAATTTCCCTTGTGGCAGATGGCCAGAGCCCTTACCCAGCCCTAAGTATGGAAGGACCTTGGGGAAGAGTATCTGCAAGACTGTTTTTCCCTCAAACCGACAGAGTGCAGCCCCCCTTGGCTTGCAGCGGTGCCACGGGCTGTGATCATAGAAGCTCAACCCTGATGGGACCTGTGTGCCACTGCCAGGTGGCGCTTGAACTTTTACAGGGCCCTATTTGGCAGCACTTCTGCCAAACCTAGAAGTGCTGCCGGAACAAGCTCATTGGGCACATGGAATCCTTTCGGGAGCCTTATAAAAGGAGCTAGTTACCACCATGGCCAGAGAATGGCCAGAGTTGGGAGGAAGAGGACAAAGCCTGAGGAGGAGTGGAGGTGGAAGGACTAATGGCTAAAGGGAACATGTTGTGCTCTGTGTCTTGTGTGCTTAACCTGTGTCCTGCCTGTCTGTGTCGGGGATCGGGTGGCTGTACATGTCCTGGGTGTTAAAAACCCCGTTTGTCGTATTTAATGCATGCGTGGAGCCAGTTTTGCACCACATTAGCAACCCTTACTTATAACAATGACAACATTACATCCATTTGCACCTGCAAAGGGGGCCATTCCAGAAGTTTGTTTCATGTGTAAATTGGGGTGCCTTCAGACCTTTGAGGGGACATAAACCCCACTTCAGGCACTGGGTGTTTATTACCAGAGGACCTCAGTAATTTTAGCCCCATCTGAATTGCTCAAATGACAGAATTTTACTGACATGTTGATTCGCACTGGACTAGTTTAACCTAAGGTTATTTTATTTTTTATTTTACAGACTTTTTATAGACGGTAACCTTTACTGACACATGAACGTGCAGTCCATAAAAAGTTATGGACATGAGAGATTAAGACAGGACTAAAACTACAGAGGTCCTCTGGTAATAATTGATCCCATCATCTGAGAATGTCATGTTATGCAAGCAGAAATTGCTGGGAATGTCAAATTAGACGACTCCATAACAACCTGCCTAGCACAGTTTCAAAATATCGTGAGCTTGCTACTTTTTCTGAAAGATAATAACATTGCAAAGTCCCATGTAAAGGTTTTACAGATATTGGGAGTTCAGCCACAATCCCGACTCTTTTTTCACATTCTAGCGTGGTACATAAAACACGCGACATCAGACAGACGAGTCTCTCTTCTGTTTATCAGGTTCAAAAGACTCAAATTCCTTATTCCTCGTAACTGAATTACTGTATATTCATTGCTCGTCCAGGTGAGCGCTCATTAGTTTTCAGCCCTCACGTGCACACAATCCCACCCCTAAGACTTTAAACAAAATCAAACCTGAATGATTTTTCTGGGTGTTCGCAGACTGGTTGGAATGAGTCACTGGGTACGTCATACTACATAACTGCAAAATCAGGGGATCATGGCGTAACTGACTCAGGCTCTGTAAAATGATATAAATGACTAGCCGTCCCCTGCAGCTCCACCCGTGTAGTATTGAAACAGGACAAATTTAAAAGTCAATAAAACAAAAAGGTATCGCTAGATAAGCGGAGGGAAGGTCCGCTCCAAAACTTGGAAAGCGTTTCGAATGGAGGCTGGCGCGTGAGTGAGTAGGGCCTCTTCTGACATAACGCTTCCCCTCACCTCGGCCCACAGCGTCTGTCTCGGATTCACACGAATAAATCTCTCCTGCAACCGAACTGATATTTAGCGCGATGATAGAAGTCGCAAAATCAACTGGAATGTTCAAGCAAATTATACAAAAAACCCGATCTAAATCCGGTAAGTAGTTCTCTTGTGAAAAGCGGACAGACATACAGAAAGATGTTGGATTTTATAAACTGTACAGGTATATACTATATAGAGAGAAGTCTGCCACTGAAAAAGTTTTGTAACGTGACAGGTCCTTAAATTAGTGTGCCTATCTGTGCCCAGCTATTGGCCCGAGTACCCCCAACCACTGTACCAGCTTTCCCCACTCTCCTTTATTTTTTAATTCAACCTCAGAATAGTTATTTCCAGGGATTCTAAACATTGTATGTTAAGTTGGCACCTGTGGTAAGTTAAGATTGGCCACCCCATCCAAGATGAGACATGGCACATCGAAATTCTGCCCCTCGTTAACTTCACATTTCATATTCTTTGGAGTGGACTCACAATCTAAGGACTTTTCTTTCCCTCTTATGTTTACTACTTTAACATTTCTGGGTGAATTCATTCATGTTTCTCATATCGGACAAAGAGTCTGTTTTATGTTGTAAAAGAGTTGGAGAACCAGATGATCTCTAGTAAAAGGTTATTTGCACAATCAATAAACTGAAATAAGAGCATTGTTGCAGAGGTGAGTGAGCCTACCTAGCAAGCTGCCTCCATGATGGCAGGCAGAGGGTTAGATTTCTTCAGGGGAGGAAGAGGTGAAACCCAAAGAGTCCTCACAGATCTTTGATATTCCAGTTAGGTCAAAAGTCGGATGTCAGAGCTGGGAAAGATCACACCCAACTTGACCGCATTCCAGTAACACATTCAGAAAAGCAATATGGATTCCTCCATGAAAACCTTTGTTGGGCTTGCTTTTTCGGAAAAAATACCTGTTGATAAGAACACATTACGCAGTATTTTGCGCATCCAAACTAACGAGATCACAAAAGTCCTTTGAATATCTCCTCCTCATGGTGTGTGTGTGACGATATTTACAAATAAAGACATCTGAATATAGCAGAGTAAAATCTCTTTATTACAATTTTTGTATAGCCCAAAATCACACAAGAAGTGCCCCCAATGGGCTTTAACAGGCACTGCCTCTTGCCAGCCCCCCAGCCTTGACTCTCTAAGACGACAAGAAAAAACTTCCAAAAAACCCTTGTAGGGAAAAAAAAAAAAAATGGAAGAAATCTCAGGAAAGGCAGTTCAAAGAGAGACCCCTTTCCAGGTAGCTTGGGCGTGCAGTGGGTGTCAAAAAGAAGGGGGTCAATACAATACAATACACAGAACAGAACAAATCCTCAATACAATATAATAGTAAAATTACAAGTAGAAGATAATCACATAACTGCAGTGGGCTGGCGCCCAGCCCGGGGTTTGTTTCCTGCCTTGTGCCCCGTGTTGGCTGGGATTGGCTCCAGCGGACCCCTGTGACCCTGTAGTTAGGATATAGCGGGTTGGATAATGGATGGATGATATCACATATGATTTGGATTTGTTTAGAGCCCTGAAGACCACAGCCATCAAGCTGCCTCCCTCAATTGGCCATTCCACAACTGGAATAGTGCTGGGTCAGCCAATCCGATGAAAGGACCCCCCTCTACCCGAGGATTCCTGCGATCCTCCATCAGGGATGTCTTTACCTTAGGCAGGCAAAACAACTTGGCAACTTATATATATCAGCAGAAAAGTGATATCAAATTCAAGTCTGCAAGGCTCAGATTTCCTCTTTCTACATAAATTTAATTATATTTATCCAAATGAGGACATTAGAGGGTTGGCTCAAGTTGGGCGGTTGGGAGACAAAGTCAGAGAGGGATGCGTTGGTTTGGACATGTGCAGAGGAGAGATGCTGGGTATATTGGGAGAAGGATGTCAAAGATAGAGCTGAGAGGAAAAGAGCAAGTCCTACACGAAGGTTTATGGATGTGGTGAGAGAGGACATGCAGGTAATGGGTGTGAAAGTCAGATGTAGAGGACAGGACAGGAAGATATGGAAGAAAATGATCCGCTATGGCAACCCCTAATGGGAGCAGCCAAAATAAGATTCAAGGAAATTCAATATTAGATTTTGTCTTCATTTTGGCCTCACCCTTAAATCATTACAGATGTGAAAAATGACACATCATATTCTTAGTTTGTGTCGTTAAAATCAGCTAATGAGATTAAATTATATTCCCTTGTCTTTCATTATCAGAAGCGTTCTAGGTTAGAATAATAATGAGTGTTACAAGGTAAAGAGCGGCACGGTGGCGCAGTGGTAGCGCTGCTGCCTCGCAGTTAGGAGGCCCGGGTTCGCTTCCCAGGTCCTCCCTGCGTGGAGTTTGCATGTTCTCCCCGTGTCTGCGTGGGTTTCCTCCGGGCACTCCGGTTTCCTCCCACAATCCAAAGACATGCAGGTTAGGTGGATTGGCGATTCTAAATTGGCCCTAGTGTGTGCTTGGTGTGTGGGTGTGTGTGTGTCCTGCGATGGGTTGGCACCCTGCCCAGGATTGGTTCCTGCCTTGTGCCCTGTGTTGGCTGGGATTGGCTCCAGCAGACCCCCGTGACCCTGTATTTGGATTCAGCGGGTTAGAAAATGGATGGACGGACAAGGTAAAGAAACGTATGTAATTTTTATAAGACACAGAGGACAAAGTGATGACAAAGTGCTGTCAACACCAAGCCTCTTAACTTCATCAATATGTCATCTCCTAAAGTGACAGCTTGAACGTTGTACAAAGCAGACTAGTTGGCTTGTGCACGCTGTCAGGGTGTAGATGTCAGCGGAGTCAGAAGAAGCCAAGACTGAGTAGCGTATAGAACATGTCACAGTGGCAATGGATCTGCAAAATGATTTCAGAAAAAAAAAAATTAAAAATTCAAGTTTATTTCAGCCCAGCACCCAGAGTTAAAATCCTGCACCCAGTCATTGTCTATGAGGAGGCAGCATATCCCCCCATGTCTGTTTTCCTCTCATAGCCCTAAGGATGCATGGATAGGAGTAACGTGACAGCATATTGATAGGACGGCTTTCCTGTGAAACTGAATAAGTGAGGTAGCCATGATCTTCCATAACTTGTTTTTTTGCTGTTTCAGGCATTTGAACTGGTGACAGGGAATCCCTTGTTTGAACCCCGGGTTGGTAAAAACATCTCACTTGAGGAAGGTGAGTAGAGAGAAAATGTAAAATAAAAAAAAATAAAAATACTGTAATGTGGACTGGAAGGCTCTCTCAATAAGGCTAGTGAAAATCGATATCACGGTCTATTAATCCTGAATGTTTTCCACATTGTGCAGGCGGCGTGTGGTTGTCATGAGCCAGGGTGGAGTTAAGACAACACTTGTGAGCCTTCTTATTAAATCAAAAAAAGTGTGTGGGATACCTGAAGGGTATTGAAACAGGCAGAAATATGGGACAATATTATACACTCGCTGAGAAAATTATTAAAAGGCACCTCATTTGGGATCCTGAGGTGGTTTGTCATGCAATGGGTGTGCATACTCCAAAATTATTCGAATGCTGGATAGGGCCTTCTAGTTTTGCTCTCAAAGAACTCACACAAAATGTTGGAAACCTGGTTCATCTTGACATGATTGCATCACACAATTTCTGCACACTCATGCTGCGAATCCCCTGTTCTACCCAATGGCTCAGCTCACGTTTGTGACTCTCGTGGCAGGGTGGTGCTTCAATTTGCCGCCCTCCAACATATCGGAATATGTTAACCTATTTAAATTGAAAATTAAAATGTATAGAGAAAAATTAAGATGCATTTTGCATAGATTTATTCATATATATTTATAAATATATTTATTTATAAGCATCAACTAGACAGGAATGTAGTATAGAGGCACTGATAAGCCATGTTCTAATTATTAGTTTAATATAATTATACTGTGAAAACCAGAACCAGTGTCGTGTACAAGTGATAGGTGGGGATGTTTTCTGTGCAGAGCAAGACTGCATTTGGACTGATAACGAAACTGTAAATTAACTGTTTATCTTCCTAGAAATTATTGGTGTAAATGTTTGTTTATTTTTGTTATTGTCTCTGTGGCGAGTAGCTGGGGCTGCTACCCAGCCGGGACGCCCAGGAGGACCGGAGGAGGGCTTGCGCCTCCTCCAGACCATGAGGGGGTGACCGTCCTGGTTGCTTTGGGGACCACAGGTAGAGAGCTTGGAAGCTCAACTCAATAGGGGCCTGTGGTCACTGCCAGATACCTGGAGAGCCCTGGACCTCAGCACTTCCACCACACCCGGAAGTGCTTCTGGGTGCACAGTCAGCACTTCCGTCACACCGGGAAGTGTCGGGAAGCACCTGCAGCTCATCCGGGCATGTATATAAAGGGCCACCTCCCTCCATTCGATGGCTGGAGTTGGGAGAGAAGAGAGACAGAGCTCAGAGGAGAGGAGTGGAGGCGGTCAGAAGAAAAGGCCAGGAGTTAAAGGGGCGATTGGTGCTGCAGCACTGGGTTTGTGCTCACTAACTGTAAATACTTTAGTGTAAAACAAACGTGTGTGGTGAAATCATCATGTCTGCCTGTCTGTGTCCAGGCTGTACCACACACCTCATAAATTTTAACTGCTGTGGCTGATGTCGTCACAGAAGAAAAGTCCGAAAATAATTTTTGAAGCATAAAAAAAATTTCAATTTTTTCATTCACGAGTGATATTTTTCCAAACCCTGCTGCTTACCCACAAATTGTATTGAGCCTTTTGTCCAATAATGCCACCCCCTCCGCCTGCCCCTAGCTACGCCACTGGTTCTACCAGATCCCAAAGGTGTTCTAATGGATTTAGATCCATTGACTGGAAAGCCCACTGAAACACTGAACTCAATGCCATGTTCACGAATCCAGATTGAGACGACTTTTGCTTTGCGACAGTGCATCATCATGCTGGAAGTAGCCATTAGAAGGTAAATTGTGGCCATGAAGGGATGCACATGGTTAGCAACAATACTTAAATAGGCCGCGGTGTACAAGTGAGGATCGATTGGTATTAATGGGCCAAGAAAACATTTCACACACCATCACACCTCCACCAGCAGCCTGGACTGTTGGCACAAGGCAGGATGATGCACGGATTCATGAGGTTGGCCCTAAATCCTGCTCTTATGTCATATAGTGATGCAATAGTCAAAATGACAGAAAGATACCATAGAAGTCTGAATTTCCCCTTCGGATTAATAAAGTATCTACCAGGCAGAAATACTTCTGTAGCTGCATTCGTCCAGAATTACAAAAGTTCTGTAGCTTTTAGTTTGCTTCCTAGGATGATTCAAGCACCAGTGTGATGTGTGATCAAATAATTCCACAGACAAAAATATCTTCATTTTAAAAGTTTCAGTAAAATTAAGACAAAACAGAGAAGTTAGGAGCACACGCTGATACAGTGCATTGCCACACCCACCTCATGCACCCAGATTAAGGCCCAAAGTGCAGCCATGCGACACCTCAGCACCACACTAATTCAGATGGAATGGAGCACCGAGAGTTTATGGTGGTTGAAGGGCCAATTCTGCCACCAACCCCCGGGTTTTTCCCTGCTGGCTGGAGGGCTTACATGCAGGGCTAGATGCAGATTAACGTCATACCCAGGACGGAGCAATTGCAGGTTAAGGGCCCAATGAAGCAGAGTCACTTTTGCCGTTTTACGGGATTTGAACCAGCAACCTTCTGATTGCCAGTGCAAATCCCTAGCCTAAGAGCCACCACTCCGCCAGATTTATAAATCTTGTTTCATTTCTCCAAGTATGGTCATACAGTCATACTTGAGGCACGTTATGCAAGTTAATCACATAAGCATGGTTAGTAAACTGTATGCCATCTCCTAATTGCAATATATCTAATAGTCTACAGTGGTGTGAAAAACTATTTGCCCCCTTCCCGATTTCTTATTCTTTTGCATGTTTGTCACACAAAATGTTTCTGATCATCTGTATTATCGTGGTATTTCCCTCCACTTGCCCTTTTACCTGTTTCCTCAAGGGTAAGTGTTCTCGTCAAGATCGTTATCGGGTTGGTCTACGGTCTCACACACACACACACACACACACTTAGCACTTTAAACCACATAAGTGCTATAGGAATAACAGCCTGTCATTCAGCACTTCAAGAGACTTACTTATTTTCGGCACAAACAACAATACGATGTTTTAGTGATCTCAGACCTAATTACTACTTTTGGTCTACAAGAATACATTTAAACATACAAAGACTCAGCACTCTTGACTATAGGCCATTCATCAGCCAAGAATACCTTCTTTATCGTATCTGTCCCTTCTGTTGAGTATAGCGCTCTTCACTCTCAGCCATATAAACCTTGCAGCACAGAAATAATGGCAAAAATCCGGCTGTCACCAGGTGCTCAAAGAAATCTAACTTATTACTTCAATCACTCTAGACATTAAGACAAAGCACTGAAAGTTAAAAGCAGCATGGTATTTATTACAAGAATAATAATAATACCACAAGAACAAATACTAGAAAATAGGTAGCGATAGAAAAGTCTGAATATATATAGTCTTTAGAAAAAGCTTACGAAAAAGTTAGATGACAAGGATGAATGTCCCAGGGAGGAGTTTGATTTAGCAGTCGGTGTTCATGATGCCTTTCTGACGACCAGGGCCGTCTTCGTCCATTCCTCTTTCTTCTCCCTTTGCTTCTTTCTGAGCTTTGCTTCTCTTCTTTCCAAACCAAGGCATATTTATTATGAAATGTCAAGCCTTGGTTTCACAACACATGCACCTGATTGGCTGGCTGTCCAAATGATTGATGAATTAATTCACTGTCTGTTTTCCCACACAACAAAACCTTTGATGTACTTTGAGGTATCACTCCCAGGCTATAAACTAAACTTTGTTGTTCCAGATGTCCATTCATAAAATGATCAATAGCCTGAGGTACCACCTCAGCATCCTTTCCCGGGCTATAAAACCAAATTAGCACGAAGCTATGAACAAGTGTTATAAAAGTAAGGTGTAAGGGAAGAAAACCTGCTTTAATTTGTTAATTTCATCTGTTTTGTCTTGAACAAAATATAATGGAAACCAAAATGTACAGATTTTATACACCATAACATCAAACACATTTAACCATTAGTCAAATATAACACAAGTAAACACAAAATGCAGTTTTTAAATCATGGTTTTTATTATTTAGGGAGAAAAAAAAAAACAAACCTACATGGCCCTGTGTGAAAAAGTAATTGCCCCCTTGTTAAAAACTAACCTAACTGTGGTGTATCACACCCGAGTTCAATTTCCGTAGCCACCCCCAGGCCTGATTACTGCCACACCTGTTTCAATCAAGAAATCATTTAAATAGGAGCTGCCTGACACAGAGAAGTAGACCAAAAGCACCTCAAAAGCTAGACATCATGCCAAGATCCAAAGAAATTCAGGAACAAATGAGAACAGAAGTAATTGAGATCTATCAGTCTGGTAAAGGTTATAAAGCCATTTCTAAAGCTTTGGGACTCCAGCGAACCACAGTGAGAGCCATTATCCACAAATGGCAAAAACATGGTGAACCTTCCCAGGAGTGGCCGGCTGACCAAAATTACCCCAAGAGCACAAAGACGACTCATCCGAGAGGTCACAAAAGACCCCAGGACAAAGTCTAAAGAACTGCAGGCCTCACTTGCCTCAATTAAGGTCAGTGTTCACGACTCCACCATAAGAAAGAGACTGGGCAAAACGGCCTGCATGGCAGATTTCCAAGACGCAAACCACTGTTAAGCAAAAACGAACATTAGGGCTCGTCTCAGTTTTGCTAAGAAACATCTCAATGATTGCCAAGACTTTTGGGAAAATACCTTGTGGACTGATGAGACAAAAGTTGAACTTTTTGGAAGGCAAATGTCCCGTTACATCTGGCATAAAAGGAACACAGCATTTCAGAAAAAGATCATCATACCAACAGTAAAATATGGTGGTGGTAGTGTGATGGTCTGAGGTTGTTTTGCTGCTTCAGGACCTGGAAGGCTTGCTGTGATAGATGGAACCATGAATTCTACTGTCTACCAAAAAATCCTGAAGGAGAATGTCCGGCCATCTGTTCATCAACTCAAGCGGAAGCGATCTTGGGTGCTGCAACAGGACAATGACCCAAAACACCAGCAAATCCACCTCTGAATGGCTGAAGAAAAACAAAATGAAGTCTTTGGAGTGGCCTAGTCAAAGTCCTGACCTGAATCCAATTGAGATGCTATGGCATGACCTTAAAAAGGCGGTTCATGCTAGAAAACCCTCAAATAAAGCTGAATTACAACAATTCTGCAAAGATGAGTGGGCCAAAATTCCTCCAGAGCGCTGTAAAAGACTCATTGCAAGTTATCACAAACGCTTGATTGCAGTTATTGCTGCTAAGGGTGGCCCAACCAGTTATTAGGTTCAGGGGGCGATTACTTTTTCACACAGGGGCACGTAGGTTTGGATTTTTTTTTCTCCCTAAATAATAAAAACCATCATTTAAAAACTGCATTTTGTGTTTACTTGTGTTATATTTGACTAATGGTTAAATGTGTTTGATGATCAGAAACATTGTGACACAAACATGCAAAAGATAAGAAATCAGGAAGGGGGTAAATAGTCTTAGAACAATCCTTGCTATATCTGAAGAACAGAGTGCTAAATAAGCCACTTAGGAAACCGTCTTACTGCTAGCATACAGTGGTGTGAAAAACTTAGTAATTATGAGAATCTGAAATTCTACAGAAAGTAAGCAAACCCTATACCAGCGTTTCTCAAACTATGTATTTGCGACCCGAGTTTTCATAACAGTTTTAATCGTGCCCCCTAATGTTTTCTTGAAAGTAGCCCACTAATACTAATTTGATACTTGATAACAGCAATTTTACCTTCCTAATTTATGCCAGTATCGTTTCTTCTGTTACATATTTTCCACAAGTTATGTATTTTCACAATTCATGAATAGAAATGGGAAACTGCAACCCAGGACATTTAGAGTGTCTGGACTGGAGGATGGGTTTTTAGGAAGAAACCCCCGAGGGTGTAATCTTGTTAGTAGCGGATTTCACATCTCTTTATTAAGTTATTAATGAGTTGTCTGTATGTGTATTAATTGCTCGAGAATCACGTCTGGCCCCACGAGGTTATGTCTTATCAAACCCAATTTGCTTAGGATATTGAAAATGGCATCAACTTCCATAGTTATGCAGAGGACACCCAACTCTATACATCTGTAGTATGTCATAACTCAAGTGAATTAATTCAGTTAGTAGACTGACTGCGGTTATAATTGAATTAAATGAAAAGAAAACAAATCATTGTTGGGAGGCATTCATGAGGAATCCATTATCAGATTCCTGAACCATTAGTTCAACTGAGCTAAAAATGTTTTGCTGCCGATTTCCATTTGTACTCGGCCTCTGATGCTTTTCGTTTCAGCATCCAACAATAGTTGGTCAGCATTGATGGAGTCCACTTGCCCCAATTTTCACTTTTCCATCATTTCAATGCCCTGGTGAAACCATTCACCAAATTCATTACTGACTACACCAAGATTAGCAGGGAAGAAGTTCATCAACCCCAAAGGCCATTATAGACTTTCGAATTTTAAGAATTTTTTTTTTTTTTTTTTTAAAAAAAAAGAGAAAATACAAATTCACAATACTATTTGCCTAAATATTATGCAAATGTTCAGACAGCGAAGGGCCATTTTATTCACTTTGCTATTTTTGTCTTAAACTTTCAGATCATCTCGCTCATATCATACAATTACTGGGGAAAATTCCAGTGAAAGTGGCGCTCTCTGGGAGATACTCCAAGGAATACTTCAACCAGCATGGTAAGAATTCCATTAAAAAAAGAGAATAGTGTTTCTTAAAAATCAACCTTCACCAGTTCTCTGCTACACTTGTCTCCACCACTGTCAATTAGGAAACATGTAAGCTTTATTTTGCATAGCGTCTATCTAATGTCGACATCATCCAAAGTTGCTTAGCAAAACAGGACGGTAATTCCAGTTGTAAACTCATCATCATTATTTTGAATCAGTTCATTTGGATGAGAGTTCTGGTAAGAACATGCCATGCTGGACTCAGTACTCAGAGTCACAAAGCATGAAACTCCTGACAGTTTCAAAAATGCCCACTAGAGGGGAAATACCATCAATAAACCCCCATCTAGAACAAAAGGGCCTCAAAGAATTAAGATTTATTTTTAACAAGCTTTCTGAAATAAAAGCTCCACAGAGCACAAAACATGAAGTACCTGAAGCAATAAGATAAGCCAAAGCAATGGCCCAAAACTGTACACAAAAAAAACAAAACAAAAAAAAACCACAGAGCATGGGGTCAATAATCCAACAATCATAATAGATGAAGAATCGCAGAACTCACAAAACACTCCCAAGCACATTCGAAATGAACCACTAGGAAATGTGGGAGACCCTCAAATTATTGGGTGCATGGCAGTTCCTGGTGGTAACTGGCAGTTGGCCCTGCCCCTTGGGGGATTCTCCACAAAATACATAGTGAATTACAGAAATGACAAAATTAACTTGAAACAATGACCCAAAAGTGAACAAAAAATACATAAAACAAGGATATGAACCCCTGCAATATAACAGAAGAAGCTGCTGAGGATAAGGAGGCCTGGTCAGTCCAACACATCTTGGGAAATTCCCAGAGGCTCCCAGGTCAGCTGAGAGAGATAATCATTCCCACATGCCTTGGGTCAACCCTGGTTCTTCTCCCACCAGGCCATGTCTTGTACCCTTCTTGTGGAACAAGTTGGCATTCCAAGTACATAGATCCCGGTCATACTCCGTTTGAAAGCGCCACCATGAGGATTCACCAAACATATGGTAAAAGATGGTTGCTGAAGACAGACAAGAGTGGGACAGTTCCAGAAATACAGTTGTGGAAAGATTCTTAAACTGAAGCATGAACAGGAGAAGTGGCTAATTTAAGGTCAGAGAATGAGCCAGAAGTGAGAACTGAGAGAACCTTCTTATAATTAACTGGTGCAGATCTCAAAGACCTTATGAAATTGCTGATCACTAAGTCACGTTAGCCTGGCTCATGGGCAGATCATATAGTATATATAGTGCTAGTCACAGAAAGCACAATCATGAAGTACTTTGTCGAATGGATTTGTGTTTTCTTTGTTACTTCATTAATATTCTTACCTAACCTTATTTGCTTTTCTTGTAACTCTGACATCTTCTAAAGCACTTTGAGCAACATTTTGTATGAAAATGTGCTATAGAAATAAGTGTTATTGTTGTTTATGAATCCATATTACAGGGGGAGTAGTGGTGAGGAATCCGTTTCCTGAATCACTGATAAAAGGCACCACACGGAAATAACATCCTACTGTGTGAATTGACAAAACTCCAAACAAAATACCCAACCTGCTTAGAGGACCTGAGGGACTCCAGTATTCGGGTGTGTGTGGAGCAAATCAAGATGAAGGCAAAATCCTAGTCTTCCATGCTGTTTCATTTCACCATAGGTGTTTTTTTTTTCCCCACAAAAATGTAAAGAGAAGACCTCCGTCTGCCAACCTAACCCATAGCACACTGTCAGATACTGTATGTCAGACATAGTGGGCTCCTTAATTCAGTTCAGCTTATTCCGATAGCTCATACATTCATTTCACAATCTATGGCTAAGTAAGTATTGCATGTTGCCTGAAGAAATAGCCTGAGTTGCCACGAAAGCTTCCATATTGTAATCTTTAGTTAGCCAATAAAAGGTGTCATTTTGCTCAACTTCTCATTTCATCCATAATGGCTAACACAAAATACCATTTAATATATGCAGAAAAATGCACAAATATACACAACTATATATTTAACCTTTAAAATTTTCCTGAATATAACGTGACTTGTAAAGTGTGAATATATAATGCTAAGAGAAGCTGATAATGTAGGAGAGAAGTATTCTTTTGGAGAAAATAAAGCCTTTGGGGGCCAAGGTCATTAGGAAAAAATATGAATATAATAAAAGAGAAATCAAACTAGGGAGGGTGAACAAAATATAAAACGAGACTTCCTGCCCTCTAAAACAGCACAGAACTCTACAAATATCAAATGTGCAGTATGCTGCCACCTGCTGGGAGAAAATGTATTTGCAATTATGACACACACTCATGGCCTCTATCATAGAGTGCGCTATCTATTGATTATAGAGTGTGCTGTCTGTCTGTCCGTCACACTGTACAGGAACAAGTTGTGGCGCTGGTCCACTTCTTAAGCCTAACAGAGTACACCAGTACTTCTATAGTGAGAAGAATAACAGCCATCAATCCATTTGTGAATCTGCTCATTCCAGTCCTGGGTCATGGGGGCTGAGGCCTATCGCAGTGGCACCACACACACGGTAGAAAAAGATGAACAGGCCGTCCACCTGAAGCCAAGCTTGTTCAGAAAAAAGGTTGTTGCTGCCAGGAGAGGCCTGTGCTGTAAAAATGGTGGCATCCTTCAGGGGAGATGTAAAGCTGAGGTCCTGATGCTAGGATTAAAAGATCCCTGGGCATCTTTCAAAAAGAGTAGGGTTTATCCTGATGTCCTGGCTAAATCTGCCAGCACAGCCTGGTCCATTCTGAGCCCCTGGCTCTAATCTCTCTCCCATCACTACATAATAAACATGTGGTAGATGTACTTGTGCAAGAATGGCTGCCGTCACATCATACAGGTGGGTGTTAAACATTAGTGGTAGTTGGAGTGTCTCCTCCGTCTATATAAGCTCCGATTAGTGAAATGCACTTTATAAATGTAATTATTAGAGTCCACTCACGTGCATACACCCAAACAAGGACAGTTTGGAATTGACAAAACTAAGCAGACATGGGGAGGACATACAAACTGTGTTGGGTTCCACACACACACAGCCACTTTGTTGACAAGCCCAGGCAGTAATGAAGAGAGCATACAAACTGTGTTGGACTCAAGCCATGGATACAGGGTCTGTGAAAACAGTGCTAAGCCACAATGCTGCTCATGTACGAACGCTATGCATTAGTAAAATGTTTGCATACTCTATATATTAAAGTGTTAAACATGTTATATACATACAAGTATGTTGTGAAGTATGCTCCCTTTAGATATCAGACACAGCCTATGCCATTTACTGTTTGTTGTTTCAATCAAGCAGAGGCCCCAGGAATGTCCACACCACATTGTCTCATGACAGTGCTGGTCTGTAAAACGATGCGGTCTTCATGGAGACTGACTTGGACTGGCAGAATTATCTGATGTGTCTTTAGTTGGCTCTGGGGGTCAGAAGGAAAGGAAATCAAGGCTGCTGGGCAACTTATTGCCTTCAATAACATTTCTATAGTACATTTTCATATAAGATATGTAGCTCAAAATGCTTCACAAGAAAATAAAGTCAGAGGTTAAAAAGTACAATGAAATACAAAAAAAAACCTCTAAACTCATTAAGTTTCTATTGATTATAACAAGTCTAATGCTATTGTCAGATGGCCAGTGGGCACAGAAAAATAAACTCCAGCTGGCAAAATGCTGAATAACCACCTCACAGGGCTTGCAAGGCCAAAAGACCACCCAACTCCTGCTGAACATTGAACAAACCAAACATGTGACGGAAGTAGATTACTCTTATGATGTACTGGCCTAGAAGACTGGAGTCTCCACACGGGACTTTGATCAGATGGCAGTGGTACAAAACACAGCCGGGGAAAAACAGAAAAGGAAAGCCAAGTGTAGTAGAGGTTAGTAATGAATGCAAATCTGTAGAGTAATGATATTGCAATACATATTAAAATTAGAACTTGTGCAAAAGTTTTTTTTTTTTAAATTTTCTCCTCAAGATAACCGATTAATTTTATCGAGATCGAGAAAACAAAAATGTTTTGAGATAACAGAATTCTCGCAATCTCAAGACAATGAAACTTACTTTGCTCCTGGCATTAGGCTCTCTTAGATTGCAATGCCTTCAGCTGAAGCCTTGCCAACTGTCTTCTTAAATGACGGACACCAACGTTACTTTCTAAACTAAGGCATAAACATATTTCAGCCTGCATCAGCACTTGATTGAACAAAATTGTGACGCGCTGATCAATACATTTCAAACGGGACATGGCTTCAACAAGCTAAACATTAAACAGATACAATTCCGAGAACACAAGATCTTTTATTTTATCGACATCAATAAAATCCCATTATCTCAAGAAAACAAAAAAAATATCGCACGTCCTCTCTCGGCTTCTGTACCACAGTATATCTCCATTCCTGATGTTTGGTACATAACAGCAAAAGGACACCTCACCACTTAATGATTGGCTATTGAAATACACAAACCAGCATTTGAAGATCTAAGAAAATGACTGGGAATATAAGAGGACCTGCACTCCAAAATATAACAGAATTATTCAGAATTTAGAGTTTTTAAAATAAGTCAATTTTAAAGGACACAGGTAGCCAATGTAATGGCGCTAGGACTGATGTGCTCAGATTTTCTTTTACTGTTTGAGATTTTTACTATTGGACTTAGAACTAACTGCAGTCGATTTGTGTCTGTTAGAGTAATCTAGTTAGCTAAAAACAAAAGTGTGAATTCATTTGAGATGTTAAGAGGTCTTTATTTTTCATCTAAGAAATGTTGATAAAGATGCAGTCTTACTAATAACAGTTAAAATGTAATTAGAAGTTTAGACCCGAGTCCATTCAAACACCTATTTTGTACAAAATTAAATGTATTTTTTTTATTTCACATTTAAATATATAAACGTGCTGTAAAATGTGAAAAAGAAAAACCAGCCTGTTACGAGTGTAAATGTTACAAAATTATGGAGGAATGTTAAGGAACAAAATTAAAACACTTTCACACTCCTTTTCATTATTTTCAAAGTATTTATCTATTTGAATATTAATACATTTCATTAGATTCAAAATATTCGTCCAAAAATTTTGGACCCAGGAAGAGACATTTTCCTTGTGTGTGTGTGTATTTTTTATTACACATACATATATACCAACCCACTATACCCTAACAGGGTCTCGGGTGTGGTCTGCTGGAGCCAATCCCAGCCAGCACAGGGCGCAAGGCAGGAAACAAACCCCGGGCAGGGTGTCAGCCCACTGCAGGGAGCGGACACACACCATGCACACACTAGGGACAAATTTAGGATCACCAATACATCTAACCTGCAGGAGGAAACCCATGCAAACTCCATGCTGGGAGGACCCGGGAAGCAAACCCGTGCAGCACTACCACTGTGCCACCAACAACAGTACTTTTTAAAAAGTCCAGACACGCATTTCACCGAGAATAGAGGATACCACAGTCCTTAGTCTGTCCTTTCAGGTCATTCTTACGAACATTCCTGCGATACACATGCTTCTTCACCATACTCCATTTAAAAAAAAAATTGTGTCAAAATCAGGGGAGTGTAGAGTCCAAGGCAATGGTCCACCATGCCCTATCGACCTGGAAAGGTGTGGCTCAAGAAAAATTAATGCCAACAATTTTAACTCACCCTGTATATAGTGCATAGCCTGCTGGAAGTATTGTACTTCCAGGTCAAATGGGATTCCCTGAAAAATAAGGATTACTAATCCTGGCAGATCCCCTTTAAACCCAAGAGTTGTCCAAAAGGACTATATGATCCAGCATGCCCTGCTGGGGTCAGTAGAAATCCCAACCCAGGGATGCTGCCATCTAGCGTATTGGGGGATAAAGGATTAAACCATTGTTGCCTCCCTAGTCCTTCCATTATATTTGCCTCCTAGCTGAAAATCTCATCCATCCTTTTTCCTTGCTGGTCTCAGCAACTTCTCTTCCAGCAGCAACCCAAGCTTTTCCTAGATGGTCTCCCATCTCAATACAGGCTGGGCCCAGACTTGTTTAATTTCAGGTGGGTTACATCAGACTACTTATTTTAGAGATGCAAAAACTTTTCATACATGAATACTTTTAATGAGTGATTGATACTGTGTGATACACAGGCCTCAATTTACTGGGGTGAAAAAATAAAAAACCAACAAGTGTAGGTTGCATTTAATCGTTCTTTTAAAAAAAAAAAAAAAATGCTGGCTTAGCAGATGGCAGTTTGGCCAAGATGTTAAAATAATGGCATGTTAAGCACAGACATGCTTGTTCAGTCCTCACCCCAGTTTGCTGAATCAAACTTTCCAGTCTTCCAACTTAGAAATACTGGAAAGCATTCTAAACTTAGGAAAACACTTTATTTAGAGAATATTTAATAGATGCTTATCCCAGTTACATTGCAATGGAAGACAGGGAAAGGAGGTAACCTGTTGCCAGTTTACCACAGTACATTTTGCGCTTCTTTTTATACTTTAAAAATTGCAGGGCTTATGTTTACTGGCTGCATGAGCTTAATACTAAACACACACGATCAAAGAGCATCTCAGCTCCAACATTTTCATACATCCGCATTACAAGGCATAAGCATTTTGATACTCCTTATAGGACCTGCAGAGAGAGTAGAGTGTAACACACCCATCTTTACCTTCACAAATGTGCAGTGGTCAATTACCAGGATTCAGGTGTGCTCAGAACAGAAAGAAATTCGATGCTTGCAACTTTCCTCTTGATCAGAAGGCCATCAGTAGTCCCATGAAATGTGACCCAGGAGAAGCAGCAGCTATACAGAGGAACAAAAGGGAAGGCTGTAAGGTGAGGAGCAAGGTAAAGAAAGGAGGGAGAAATAGGGCAAGTAACGGGACGTGAGCAGGTGGAGCACCTGCCACCAGCATGTTCGGCTATAGAAAGAAAGCCGAAAGAGACTGAAAAATTTAAATTGTGGTCATGCAAGGGAATAACAGGCTTGCAAAAAAGGAAGTTTCAGCCATCCCCATTTACTTGACATCTCCGCACAACGCAAATGCACGATGGCATAGAAAGGAAACAAATAGTTGCCACGCCAAGCGAGAGGCTTCCGATATTTAGGCCCTCAAGTCTGGTTTAACAAATTTGCAGAACTCCTTAACTCTGGCCAATACGTCAATCAGTGACAACTTTTTATAGGAGAAACTCTTGAGTCCACCATCCCTATATAAAGCGAATTCCCGACAGGCATACTGCTCGTTATGCAGTCCACCCTGGACATTCTTACACCAGGAGATTCTATTTTATTATGGGAGCCCTTAAACCCAACACCGTCGGTAATGTCCCCGAGATGAGCGGACAAATCTCACATGAAGACGGGGGATATAGCCAAAAAGTGCTTTTATCAAAACAAGAGTGCAGTGTATCGGTTCCAATAAATATCCCATAAAACCAGTGGGGATAAAAAAAATAATAAATCCTTTAAAATCAGAGGTCAAAAAAAAAAAATGTGCAGAAGTTAAAAATGCTCTCTCTTTCATTACTCTCCGGCTCATTCATTACTCCATCAGCCGGCGGAGACCCCAACAGCCAAGAGCACCTTCAGCCAACCTCCGTCTTGGGCTCCTTACGGACGTCACTGCCAGACGAACGAGGTCGGCTCTCCTCCATTCATCCTTCGCGCACCCTCGAATCCCTCGGGAAGACACCTACCCAGCTCACCCCACTCACCCGAACATTAAGAGGGGCGAACTAACCCCCAAAGCGCATCCGCTTAACGCTCCTTCGTGGGGTCTCCACTTTCCAGGTGGCCAGATCACAACTTCATGCCTGCTGTTTGCCGTCCTTTAACCTCACGCTTTCACTTTTCCTCGATCCTTCCATTTCCCTCCCCCTTGGTGTCGGCCCATATATATAAATACCCTCATGGGTCTCCGTGGGCGCATCGCCTTAATTACACGCCGTAGGAAGCCAATGAGGTAATCGAGGACGACCAGACCCACACGTGCAGGTGCGGCTCGCCCTAACAACCTCATTAACTCCCCGCGGTCGTGCAATCACGCCCACGGAGAACGGCACGGCTATACGGATTTAAAACCCGGTCTTTTTTTATTGGAAGCCGCAAACCAGCTATACCACAGAGGACATGTGAAAAAATCCAACAGGCCCAATTCTAGGGTCAGACTCTACTCATACTACTTCCCCAAACCATTCTGCTGTGGATATGCAGACATTGGGCCTCTTTGTTCCATGATCATGGAGTATATTATTGAAGAAAGAGTGAGACTCAACACATTTTTTACTAGATTGGTCTGCCTTTGCACCTTCTGAGAAACATACACGTATAAACACACACACACACACACACACACACACACACACACAACAAGATCCTATTCACGCAGGTACATATGAGTGATTCGTGCACTGTATAGTATTTCACATACAGTAGGATTTCATCCACACGAGTACGTATGAGTGATGCCTACAGTACAACGCCTGTCACTCCTCAGTACTCCACATAAGGATTCACTGTCTTCTGCACTTCAGCACTAACAAAACACATGAAGGCTCATAGACTTTTTGGTTATGTAACGACCAATGGTGCCTGACTTCTGCTTTACTTGTTCTTCTTATCGAGACGTGATCTCTCAGCCTTGATAGCGCTACTGGGATAAACAAAGTGCAGGTTTCCTCTGCATCAGGTGCCCTAACACTTACTTTATTATTTTAGACACTCGAAATATAAATGTAAAGTATAGACATTTAAAAGCAATGTGGTATTTATTAAAATGCAATAATACCAATAGAAGAAGATATAGTAGGAAACAGCAAATTCTGAATATACTATATATAGACTTAGACAGTAATGGCAATGGCGCAACGTTGTTCTGGGAAGCTTTTTGATTCGTAATTGGTGTGATGCATAAGTTATGGTCTCCAACATCCAAATGAAATGGTCTCTCGGTCTCTTTCTGTTGTGTCTCGATCTCTGATGCTGCTTCCGATGTCATTGCTTCTCAACCCCTCAGACAGGGAGCCATTAATCTAACAATCACATGTAGGGTTAAGGGACATGCGCCATTGCACACATTGGACTGGCTAGCTGTCCTGGTGAAGGATGGCTGGGCACAAAATCTCTTACTGTCTCTGCTGTTTTACCGTTAAGTTATACAAGTTTTTTGATCATTTTTAACTAAAAACATCAAAAGATCATTGGATAACAAAAACAGATGCAATAAAGTTAAAGTATTAATACAATACTGAAAAAATGTAGAAATGTATTTGGGTCATAAACTACGGTATGTCCTCGCATTTAAGTTCTCCCGTGGATAAGTCGGGACTTGATTTTACCGTATAATTTCCAGCCTTCTTCTTATATAATACGCTACGGCTGTCCGTGATTTTAAATCACCTGTAGCTCGCAAACCGTTTGACCTTGAAATTTGGTACAAATTTACTACGTGACGTCTACTATTCCTTTTCAAGGTGATGATTGACCTCCAAGGTTATTCCTCTTTTTATTTTTATTTTATTTTATTGTAGAATCAACTCTTGGCAGTGACCAGCAGGGCAGCCATGCAGCGCATGCATACGGGCGCCGTTCTCATCCCTACCACCTTCAACGTCACTTCCCCTACCTCTTCATATCTTAAATCATTTTTGAGGCAGATTGAAGACTTAAGTGCCATCTTAAGTGACACATTAAGGAAAACGCACTAAGTAATTGCAACACAAACGCTGACTTAATGAGTTTTAACGCAAAAAAATGCTGACGAAGTAAGAGAAGTAGGCGGCTAGGGTGGAGAAGAGAAGAGTTGCTCAGGAAGCAGCAGGCGCATTAAACTCGGAGCAAACAAATGCTAAACGTACAGAGAATGAGGATGAAAACCAGGAATGCTCAAGTCAAGTGGATTCACTGCATGTTTTCGTACAGTGCGCCGTTACTGGTCTTATATAATACGCTACCATTGCTGTCCGTTTGTCTGTTCAGGATTTTAAATCACCTGTAGCTCTCAAACCATTTGAACTATTGACTTGAAATCTGGTACACCTATACTACGTGACGTCTACTATCCGCTTTCATGGTGATGATTGACCTCCAAGGTTATTCCTCTTTTTATTGTTGAATCAACTCTCCTGCGGTGGGTTGGCACCCTGCCCAGGATTGGTTCCTGCCTTGTGCCCTGTGTTGGCTGGGATTGGCTCCAGCAGACCCCCGTGACCCTGTATTCGGATTCAGCGGGTTAGAAAATGGATGGATGGATTAATCAACTCTCAGCAGCGGCCAGCAGGGCGGCCTCGCAGGCGCCGTTCTCATTCCATCTTCGCCGTCACTTCCCCTACCTCTTCATATCTTAAATCATTCTTGAGGCAGATTGAAGACTTAGGTGCCACCTTACGTGAAAAATTAAAGAAAATGTACTAAGTAATTGCAAAACAAAAACTGACTTAATCAGTTTTAATGCGAAAAGATGCCAACGAAAGAAGAGAAGCAGCTGGCTGCTAGGGTGGAGAAGAGAAGAGCTGCTCCGGAACAATCAAGCGCATCAACCTCTGAGCAAACGAATGATAAACGTACAGAGAAAGAGGATGAGAACTAGGAATGCTCAAGTCAAGTGTATTCACTGCACCATTGCTGGTATTTTATAATGTTGGTCATATAAGGCAAATGCGGAAAATTCAGGCTATTGGTCCAAGAGGTTATGATTTGCTAACGCCCACGCCCACGGAGCACACTGCCCTATATATCGTGCTTACGTCACCACACGGTAATCCCCAAACTATTCTGAAGCGACGCTTGCACAGTTTTGTGATTTTTGTATCTCCCACCCTCATACACCTTTATCCTAAGAGCATCCCTTATCTACGATGGAGCGCTCGATCAGAAGAAAATGTGAAGCTGAATTTAAATTAAAAGTCGTTAATACATTGAAAGAAATTGGTAACTGCGCTGCTGGAACAAAATTCGATGTGTCTGAGAAACTGCTGCGAGATTGGAGGAGGCAAGAAGATGTAAAAAAAAAAAATTAAGTGTTGCATTTTTGAACGGGCGTATAAGTCGGGGTCTGATTTTATGATCGATTTTTTGGGTTTCAAAACACGACTTATATTTGAGTATATATGGTATTAGTCCACAAGAGAGGATTCCATCCATCCATTTTCTAACCCGCTGAATCCGAATACAGGGTCATGGGGGCTGCTGGAGCCAATCCCAGCCAACACAGGGCACAAGGCAGGAACCAATCCTGGGCAGGGTGCCAACCCACCGCAGGACACACACAAACACACCAAGCACACACTAGGGCCAATTTAGAATCGCCAATCCACCTAACCAGCATGTCTTTAGATTGTGGGAGGAAACCGGAGCACCCGGAGGAAACCCACGCAGACACGGGGAGAACATGCAAACTCCACGCAGGGAGGACCTGGGAAGTGAACCCGGGTCTCCTAACTGCGAGGCAGCAGCGCTACCACTGCGCCACCGTGCCGCCCGTAAGAGAGAGGATTCCTTCAATGTAAATTACCCCATACATTATTAAGTTAAATTACCTTTAGGGTCCTACAAATTAGTTCCCTTGTAGTTTATCATAGTTCATTTGAACAAAATTAAAACTTGACATAAGCAGTTTGCAGTTTCAAAAAAAAATCACCATTTTATTTAGCAGGCCATAAACGTATAGCAGTGAGGCAGACACGGCCTTTTTCTATATTTATATGGCACACTGTCTCTTTAGGTAAGGAGAGTAGCAGTAATAATGGTGGTACAAGCGTGCAACTCGTCACCCCTATTTGGCACAGTGAGGAGCAGGAATTTATTAAACTAGAGAACTTCACTTTATTTGATAGAAAACACAGCACAACTTGCGTAATGTGACACGGTGACTAAGTCACCAGACTCTAAACCACAATGTTGTTTGTTCAAGGTATGCCTTTGTTTGACCCTCAGTAAGCCCTTTAGCCCTGCTGGTGATGTAACATCCAAAATCAGTTCTAGTTTGTATCTGTACATGTGAAAGGCCTTGAGATGACACCTATAGAAAAGTGGTATACATAAAAGGTCATATCATCCATCCATCCATTACTCAACCCGCTATATCCTAACTACAGGGTCACGGGGGTCTGCTGGAGCCAATCCCAGCCAACATAGGGCGCAAGGCAGGAAACAAACTCTGGGCAGGGCTCCAGCACACCGCAGGGCACACACACACATCAAGCACACCCCTGGACAATTGAGGATCGCCAACGTACCTAAGCTGCATGTCTTTGGACTGTGGGAGGAAACCCACACAGACACAAGGAGAACATGCAAACTCCATGCAGGAAGTCCTAACTGCGAGACAGCAGCGCTACCCACTGCGCCACCGTACCACCCAATGAAAAATCAGTCTATGTGAATTTCTATAGACTGTTTTTTAAGTTTATGTATAAACAGATTCAGAGGGCTGTGAAATCTCATCCCCTCCAAGTTCTGTCATTAAATACTTTGACATCCAAAATACGAAATAAAGATGGCAGACTGTTTGACTAAGCAAAAATGTTACCATATAAAGTTGAATATTTTCTATATCGCTGCTTGTACACATACTGTAGTCGGCTAAAGTTTCATGTTTTTAAAACTTTATATAAAAGTGCCTACCCCTTGTTGAATAATTAGAAGTATATAAGGCTTTTATTGACACTTAATAATATTCTTATGTTCAGTCTTGCTGTGCACACATTACCGTAACATCGGCCCACTACAATGATTGTTCCACAGGCAGCCTGACCCCAAAGAGCCAGGCTTTCCGGCCTGCATGGGCCTAAAATGGGGCTCATGCTTTTAAAGTTCAAAATATCCACAAAAGAGAGTAAGCAGAAAAAACGTAACCTCTCGCCTACAAAAACTAAGCAAAGTTCCTTAATTCTTTAAAGTTTCAGTAAAGATGATTTAAAAAAAACAAAGTGAATCAAGGCAGTTCAAAAAGTAAAACACATTGTTTTTGCCTTAAAGGGTAAAACAGAAAGCAAACAAATCCCAGAGTTCCACAACCCAGACAATAGTACCTGAATCTAGAGCCACAGTTAAAATCAAACAATTCAAGTAACATAATACAAAAAAAAAACCAAAGAGCAGAAAAAAAAAAAGAATAAAATGCAGTGCCAAAGCTGTTGATCCGACTTCAGCTTCGACTTGAATACCACTGGAGCCAGCTAGTACGTCATTTAAGGAAACTAAGGATTGAACCAGCATTCGTTTTTTAGGCTTCTTGGATGACTGCTTATCTATCAAGTGAATGTCCTGGACGAGAGAAGGGTCCACAGTGACACACTTCTGGGCAGAAGGGACAGTGCAGGACACTGTGTCACTCTTTATCCTGAAAGTTATTCTCTGGTCTGAGTAAAAATAAAAAATATATATTTTTAAGTAAAACGATTTTATTTACTTTAGTTATAAATGCACTAACAATCACAAAATAAATTATTATGATGAAAGTAGCTATTCTATTAAATGATTTAATGAATTAATTTATGTGTGCCCCACGTGTTTATTTAGACGAAATTTGTGGTTAATGAAAATTTTGCGCTTTTTAGTGCATTTATAACTAAAGTAAATAAAATCGTTTTATTTAAAAAAATGTATATCTATTTTATTTTTTACTTTTTAAGTATTTTGCAAATTATTTTTCTTTAACAATTTTTCATAACGGGAAGTTTCTTTAAAAATATTATATAATGTATCATCTTTGCAGAATTATCCATCCATTATCCAACCTGCTATATCCTAACTACAGGGTCACGGGGGTCTGCTGGAGCCAATCCCAGCCAACACATGGCGCAAGACAGGAAACAAACCCCGGGCAGGGTGCCAGCCCACCACATATACATACACGTCAAAATTATGTTATTTGAATGTTCAGACCCTTATGAGATTAGCGCTCGGTCGCTGCGAAAAAAAATATCGATGACAGAACTGCAAGCTTATGGTAATACTTCCTCATCGCGATCATCAGGGCTACTTCTTCGCAAGAAAAAACAAGTAAAGTTGGCCCGCGTATTTACACACTCCACTCACTGGAAAATGCAAGTGGGGGCAGTCCGATGCGTCTCTCACTTGTATGCTCTTATATCGCATCATATTCTCTCTCCATCATTGTTGTGTGTGTGTTAATTAGAACCGCATAACCGTTGATTATGGCAAAATTGGTTACGTAATTGCATTGGTTTTGACAAATTATTGTAGTGACATCGATAAAGAACACGTAAGCAAAATTCTCTTTGCCGAAAGTGGGTTTAAAATCAGTTGCAAGATTTGACCCTGACAAACAGACAGAGGAGCCAAGTTAAATAAAATCATTTAAAAAGGGGTTAGATAAGGACAGTTTAACACAGTGTTGATAGATAGATAGATAGATAGATAGATAGATAGATAGATAGATAGATAGATAGATATGAAAGGCACTATATACTACTGTACATAGATAGATAGATAGATAGATAGATAGATAGATAGATAGATAGATAGATAGATAGATAGATATGAAAGGCACTATATACTACTGTACATAGATAGATAGATAGATAGATAGATAGATAGAGGCCATGAGTGTGTGTCATAATTGCAAATACATTTTCTCCCAGCAGGTGGCAGCATACTGCACATTTGATATTTGTAGAGTTCTGTGCTGTTTTATAGGACAGGAAGTCTCGTTTTATATTTGTATTTATTATTTTGATCACCCTCCCTATAGATAGATAGATAGATAGATAGATAGATAGATAGGCAAATTTGGCAAAATTAAAGGTTATTTTAAATACATGCACTGACGCACACACATTTAGGTATATCATTATAGAACGACTTTTCCAGCATGTACTCTCCAAAAGGTCTTTTGAATGTTCATCTATCTATCTATCTATCTATCTATCTATCTATCTATCTATCTATCTATCTATCTATCTATCTATCTATCTATCTATCTATCTATCTATCTATTTGTGTTTTTGTTTAATAGGGGACCTCAAGAGGGTCACAGTGCTGCGCCCCTGGTGCCTGTATGACGTCCTGTTGGAGAAATACAACTGGCCCCTGGAGGAGGCTGCCTTGTTTGCCGGTTTCTTACTACAGATGCTGGAATTCGTTCCAGCGAGGCGGGCGACGGCAGCCCAGTGCTTGCAACACCCATGGCTTACATCCTGATACTCTTGGAGGATTTTGGCAAATGTTATCATTAGTCTGTTATGCAATTTCAACAGCAGGGGTGCAGTCATTTGGCAGGGCATGGAGTGCAGGCTGCCATGCTTTACTAGGTTGCCCTGTGCTTTTGCTAGCTTGTCTTAGTGTTAACTTGAAACTGATTCCACTTATTTTATTTAGAGGACTTTTGATTTAGCTTGTTTCAGTCTGCCAATAGAGACCTCTAGTCTTCAGGATAAGAATGCTGACTGTGAATGAATGACACGTGCATCGTCATTTCTCTCACGCGGAATGAGTGTGGCGTAATTCTCTCATACATTTAGAGCAAAGTATTTAACTGGGCGCATTTAGGAAGTGCCTGAAAATACAAGAGAGGCCTTCTCCTTCTTTACGTATTGTGTGGTTGATCAAACAGACCTGCAGGGTCACAGTGGCTGAAGTTTTAATTGAAACTAATCTGGCAATGAGATGCTAAGTCATGTCTGAAAATGAAGACCATGCCTAATTGGACTTCTAAGGCATGGAGATTTTTGCTTTTATATTTATTATTTGAAAAAAAAGTTGGCACCGATTTCTTTTTGAGATCACTGCTCTGGCTTTACTGTCTTCTGTTTGAGTCAGGCGTGTGCGTTCTAAGACTCCATCATGTTTGCATTTCAAAATAGATGTACAGCACATTCCTATTTTTGGAAATGAAAAAAGCATTCCTAGGTGTGATGTGATGACATGATGACCGCTTAGCGTCCTATCGACTCTACACATTTTGATACTAGTTGGGGTTACAACCTCTGAAGACTGTCTGTTTGTCAGTCTCACAGAGCCCAATCACACCTTAGATGGCTGCTTGTTGAATCCCAGCCTCCTAACAGCAGCGTCCCTGTCTGTCATCAAGCTGGGGCTGCTGGGGCTGCTGGGGCAGAGAGCTATGCCATGTCACGCTAAGCAGACAATGTGAACAAAAATGAAGGGGCAGACCAGTGGCATAGCTAGCGGCGGGCGGAGGGGGTGGTCTGCCCTGGGCGGCACATTTTTGGGGGCGGCATTATTGGCCAGAAGGCTCAGTACAATATCACTCATGAAAGTAAAAAGTACAATTCTCTGATTTTTATCCACAAATGCTTCAAAAATAATTTTCAGAATGTCCTTCTGTGACGACATCAGACACAGCAGTTGAGATTTATGAGGCAATAACAAAAATAAACAGAAACATTACACCGACTTCTAGGACGATAAACAACTAATTTTAAAATGTATTATTTCGTTTCGTTATCAATCCGAATGCGTTCTTGCTCTGCACAGAAAACATCCCCACCTATCACTTGTACACTACACTGGCACAGCGTAATTAAATTAAACTAATAATCAGAACACGGCTTATCAGTGCGACTAGTCTATATTCTTGTCTAGTTGATGCTTATAAATAATATGTGAAAAATTATTGCTGTTTCTCTATATATGAATAAATCAATGCAAAGTTTATCTCTTTACATCATTTAAATCTTCTATTTAAACAGGTTAACATATTCAGATATGTTGGAGGGTGGCAAATTGAAGTACCGCGGCACAAAATCTAGCTACACCACTGGAGCAGACACATTCAAGCAAATGGCAGGCAGATAAAACAAAAAGGTTTCTATTAAAGTACACATCTCCAAAAGAATAATCCAAACGCAGGCTAATGAGTAAGGAAAAAAGAAAGAAATACAACACTCACTGGCTTTGTCATGGCTACAGTGCACTACACCTAAATAATGAGCTCTTGTAAGACCCACACACAACTTTATTTTCCTCAAACAAACAATAATGAGATACAAAGTGCACCAAAGCAACTGGTGTCCACCACACAATATCTGAAATAAAGAAAGGTGAAGGTCTCAGGAATGCTAATCTGCTCAGCTCCACAAAATATTTTAACAGAGCTCTTAGGAAAAGAGAAAATCAACAGTTTTGAAAATGTCTGCTATTGCACAATGAGAGCAGCAACAAGCCAATGAATTTAAGAACGGGTTGAATTAATGAGAAGAATCGACTCCTAATTAAGCAACAAGTCGGAGTGAAACTGGTTGAAGTTTGAGGCCCTGACTTAGTTGATCTTCTGTTGGCTCCCTCACTTCACATTTCATTTGAGAGGAACGATGAAGACATTCATGGGGAACAAATTTTAAAAGAGAAGCCAATTAAAATTAATTTACAAGAAGTTAATTAGCAGTACAAACAGAGCATTCATTAAAGAAAAGGGTCAGAATGAAAACCTGCAGCCACGGTGGTCCTCCAGGACTGGAGTTGGCGACCCCTGCACTGGAGTACCTTAGGAGGAGAGTCCATTACAGATTCAGAGGAGCTTCTGATTGGCGGTGACTCTCCAGAACTGACGTCAGCTAATCAGACAATCAGAGGGTAAAGTCACCCTGAGCTTGCATTTTCTATTGTCAGCCCTTCAATTTTATTTTTTTTTAATTCAAATTTGTATCCTGAGATTTAGAGCTTAGATGGAATGAATGAAGCAAACACCAAATGGCCCTGGAATAACCTGTGTAGTGATTCTGTAACGCAGGAGTGTCCAGTCCTGGTCCTTTAGCTCCAGGCTTACACTTTACTCAGTTTCTTAATCTGGTGTTGATATCGAACTTTCTGTTGTACCAGAGGGCTCGATTCAGCGCTGTGCCTACCATCTTTAAAATCAGCAAGAGTAACATTTACCTTCTTTAAAATTCACAATGATTTCTTCCACAATTATAGGGTATGAGGGTACATGGTGGAAATTTTTAGGAAATGCCCCTTGTTCTGATTTCTAATGAAGGGAAACGTTTATGAAAGCTATGTGAGGAGTAAATGGGATGGAGAGAAAGCCAGAAAGAACAGAGCTGACAATGATCAGATGCATATGCAGAACCACGCCGGAGTCAAGTCCGTTTTTTGTACTTAAGAATTTCATCTTCTTAACTGTTTATGTTTAACCTAAGTTGTAGCCAGTTGAACAGCTAGCTGTAAATTACAATGTAGTGTGGTGAACAGCCCGACTACAGGCAGACACAAGACACACAGAAGTCCCAAAAACACACGCGTTTCATTTTCTTCTTTGGTTTTCACAGCAAGTGGTGCAGTGGGTACCGCTGCTGCCTCGCAGTTAGGAGACCTGGGTTTGCTTCCCGGGTCCTCCCTGCGTGGAGTTTGCACGTTCTCCCCGTGTCTGCGTGGGTTTCCTCCCACAGTCCAAAGACATGCAGGTTAGGTGCATTGGTGATCCTAAATTGTGCATGGTGTGTGTGTGTGCCCTATGGTGGGCTGGCACCCTGCCCAAGGTTTGTTTCCTGCCTTGTGCCCTATTTTAGCTGGGATTGGCTCCAGCAGACCCCCGTGACCCTGTATTCGGATTCAGCGGGTTAGAAAATGGATGGATGGATGGATGGCTCCAGCAGACCCACTTGACCCTGTAGTTAGGATATAGCGGGTTGGATGGATGGATGGTTTTTACAGCACCACACAATGCACAAATCCCCAACAATGCTCTTTTCCTTTTCTAATCTTCTCTGCCGCCTCCACTCCTCTCCCACAAGCGCTGTCCTCTACCTCCCGACTCCGGCTCCCTGAATGGAGTGAGGCGGCCCCTTTTATAGTTCACCCGGATGTGCTCCACGTGCTCTCTGATGTCCTTCCTGATGTGGCAAAAGTGCTGCAGTCCATGGCTCCATAACAATCTGGGCGCCCCCTGGTGGTGGCCATGGGCCCCATCAAGGTTGAGCTTCTAAACTTCGATCCCGTGGCCCCGATGTAAACCAGGACGGCTGCCCTCTCATGTCCCGCAGGAGGTATCGTTCCTCTCCCAGTCCTTCCATCCTCCAGGTATCCCAGTTAAACTGGTACCATTCTCCCCAGTACAGATTGATCAGGGCAGCACTGCTGCACTCTTCTGGCTTTAGGCCCCATGTCTGTCATGATAGGTTTGGATGTTCTCCTGGTATCCGTGTGGCAAACAGATGAAGACATCTGAATACTTACAGAAACGAGAGAGTTCAGGTTTTTTAATTGTAATAAACTGTCCAACCTTTCTGATAACATGTTTTCACTTTGTCATTATGGGTTATTAACTATAGATTGATGGGCAAAAATGACAAATTTATCCATCCATCCATCCATTATCCAACCAGCTACATCCTAACTACAGGGTCATGAGGGTCTGCTGGAGCCAATCCCAGCCAACACGGGGCGCAAGGCAGGAAACAAACCCCGGGCAGGGTGCAAACCCACCGCAGGGTGCGCACACACCAAGCACACGACAGGGACAATTTAGGATCACCAATGCACCTAACCTGTTTGTCTTTGGATGGTGGGAGGAAACCCATGTAGACATGGGGAGACAACAGTCCAAAGACATGCAGGTTAGGTGGATTGGCGATCCTAAATTGTCCCTAGTGTGTGTCCTGCGGTGGGCTGGCACCCGGCCTGGGGCATGTTCCTGCCTTGGGCCCTGTGCTGGCTGGGATTGGCACCAGCAGGCCCCCATGACCCTGTAGTTAGGATGGGATGGATGATGACTGACTGACTGATTCTTCATTTCAACTGCCTTATTTTAAAGACTGCTTCCTCTGAATTGCTTCTTTTCTACTCTTAAACGTCACGGAAGTGAAAGAACAGATCACCAGTTAAGTCGATCCCTTAAACTACAGACAATTTCACTCCAATCACTTTCTTAATGAGAAGCCAACGCTTGCTGTTAAATAAGCCAGTTATTTAATTCTATGGCTTACTGTTGCTCTCATTCTGCCACAGCAGACGTTTCCAAAACTTAAAATTTTCATTTGTCTAACAAACCCGTTAAAATGTTTTGGGGACCTGAGCAGATCAAGAACTTCATCTTTCTTTATTTTCAGATATTGTATGATGGACACAGGTCTGCAGGACATGTGTTGGCTCGTTTTGTATCTCGTTATTATTTCACTGCTAATTACAGAAAAAAGAAACAATTAAGGGGTCTGAGTCTTAAAAAGCAAGCCAATTAAAACTAAAATAAACTAAAAAGAAGTTAATTAGCAGCAAAAGCTGGTCACTAATTAACCAAGTGGTTAGAATGAAAACCTGCGGCCACTGCGGCCCTCCAGACTCAGAGTTGGACACCCCTGCTCTAACACATCACCTCTGAAAGGCACTTTCACTTTGTTATACTAAATATAAACCGGTGCTATTAAATCTAAAACATTACTTTTACTCTATTTGTTTCATAGCTTAGATCAAAGTCGTGTATTTGAATAGAAAAGATCTTACATCTGTACAAAATGTTTTCTTACATACCCTGTAAAACTGAAAATAAAAAACTAAATAAATCTATTGTGAATGGACTATCATTGTAAGCCGTGTATTTACTAGTAAGTGCTCATTGGTCGTCAGCTCTCGACCCAACAATTTAATACAAAATCAATGCTGTTATGGACTGGTCGGACTGAGTAACTGGGGATGTCAATCTGCTCGACTGCTGGTCATGGGAGTCCGCTGCAATTGCCTCTGGCCTGCTAAAATGGAATGAAACGTTGTGCAAAGTGACGGGGCCTTTAGGGCAATAAATGAAATTGTAATGAGTAGCCAGTGGTGTGTATAATGAAGAATTATTGGTAACCATCATTCAGAATGTAGTGAACAACATTTTAGGGAATAAGTGATCTGGCTAAAGCCAAGTAAAAGAATTATGGTTCTGTTATCTTAAAAACAATATAAATGTGTTGTAATATCTTGAGGAAAGACAAAATTAATTCTTTTAAATACAGTAGTGTTCCTTAGGAAGAAAATCCATTACAAGAAGTTAATTAGCAGTACAAACAGGGCATTCATTAAAGAAAAGGGTCAGAATGAAAACCTGCAGCCACGGTGGTCCTCCAGGACTGGAGTTGGCGACCCCTGCACTGGAGTAACTTAGGAGGAGAGTCCATTACAGGCTCAGAGTAGCTTCTGATTGGCTGTGACTCTCCAGAATTGACATCAGCTAATCTGACAATCAGAGGGGAATTAAATAAAATAAACCTATTGTGAATGGACTGTTCTTTACTTTTATAAACTCAGAGGTAAGTTTAGAGTCAACCAGAAAAGGTCTTTTAGTTTGCACAGTATGACAGCTGAAGGGTGTATTATTTATATGAGAGGTGAAATAAAGCTAATAAGAGATTGACATGGCAGCCCCTACTTGGCAATAAGCAGCTCAGGGAGTACAGTATGTGGGCTGCAGGAATTGTGCATTCAATTTAAAGTAGGGCTGCTGATTAGTGTGTAATGATGGCGAGGGCCACTAGGGGGCATCAGGTACCCTGCATGCGAATAACCAATTGATCCCAAAGTGGGAACTTCAGCAGTGCTGACTAAAGAGGGGGTTTCTGCTGAGAAGTGACTGAGGGCAAACGTTTAAGTTTAAAAAAAGGGTGGGATGAAAAAATAAACAGAAAGAAACAGAACCCGGTCTTCTAGTGACGAGGTAGGCAGAGTGGCAGACCTGACAGACAGAGGTATCGGTCCTGTTCAGTTTAGCGCAGTCAGAGCCCTTCTCTCCTTACTCTGTATCTCCACTTGTAGAGCTGGCTTTGAGACACATGCCTTGGTAAACAAATTCTTTGGACTTCATTGCATGCCCGTACCTGCATTACTGAGGTGTGCCATGGCTGCCAGAGGGCAACTTGTGCAGACACCTTGCTTGTGTAATAGTGATGTAGTCCAAGAGAAGTTACTGTTGTGGCTAGTAAAGGACAGATAGATAGATAGATAGATAGATAGATAGATAGATAGATAGATAGATAGATAGATATGAAAGGCACTATATGATAGATAGATAGATAGATAGATAGATAGATAGATAGATAGATAGATAGATAGATTATACTATATGATAGATAGATAGATAGATAGATAGATAGATAGATAGATAGATAGATAGATAGATAGATAGATAGATAGATAGATAGATAGATAGATAGATAGATAGATACTTTATTTGTCCGAAGAGGGGAAATTTGGTATCAGAGGAATTTAGATTTTTAGATATCAGATGAAGGAAAATATAAATATAAGTGACATGGAGCTGGCCCTGTTTAAAAAGAGACTCTGGATGGCACCAAGGAAGCTCAAAGGGTCCACAGAGAAATCAGCAGTTTGCAAGTGCATTAGATTTACTAAAGCATTAAAGAATATTTAACTTATAATGGCTCATAATGGGCAGCACGGTGGCACAGTGGGTAGCACTGCTTCCTCGCAGTTAGGAGACCCAGGTTTGTTTCCTGGTTCCTCCCTGCGTGGAGTTTGCATGTTCTCCCCGTGTCTGCGTGAGTTTCCTCCCACAGTCCAAAGACATGCAGGTGAGGTGCATTGGCGATCCTCAATTGTCCCTTGTGTGTGCCCTGCGATAGACTGGCACCTGGTTTGTTTCCTGCTTTGCGCCCTGTGTTGGGTGGGATTGGCTCCAGCAGACCCCCGTGATCCTGCAGTTAGGATATAGCTGGATGGATGGATGGTCGTAATGCCTAAAGTTGCATTTAACACAGGTGTACAGCTCAGTCCATTTTCTTCAAGGATTAATTTGAGGTCCTGCTAAGCTGACATTAGCCGGCTACTTTGCAGTGACACGACAGCCAGAGTGTTCCTTAATGTTGTGCATTAAACTGACTTGGTTCACTTTTTAGTCATCTTTAGTGTAAAAGGACCCTTTGTAAAGGTTGCACCGAAATGAATAAGCAAACTAATATTATGCATGTACATTTAACAATACCAGAATGAATGTTGTCTGACAGGTATTGCCATCTCTGTTCATGGCTTTGAGTTGCTAATGATGTCATTAACTTAAATCACACAACCACACAGACATTGGACAAAATGGCTGACGATGGTGTATCTTTCTGCCAGTGTGCTGTGATTGAATTTCAAATTAAAAGAGGAAATTCCCACTGCTGATGTACACTTTGTGTGTTTACATGTGTTTCAATAATCCCATTATTTACAGAAATCTGATTTCTAAATGCCGAATAGAGAAATCAGGTTTTAAGCCTCCTGATCATCAGAGGCCGATCTCTCCATGGATAATCATAAAAGCATGAAAATGTGGATAGGTGAGAAATTGGGATACTGGCTCCTTTGGGTTATTCAGCTTAACCTGATTGTGCATGTGAACGCACTGCCAGTATTTTGAGAAGGTGGGTGAAGCACTTTAAAGATGGTGACACTGACATCTGAGATTAGTCTGAGTGAAGCCCCAGGCAAGGCAATTGGTGAGCCAAATCAGTCATCTCCGCTTACTCATAGGTTGTTTTAACAAAACTACAGGCACCCACAGGTGCAAAGATAATAAAAATGAAACAAATAAAATAGCCGCATTGGGGCTCGTATTAATTAAGGTGTTGTCACTGAAGCTCTGTCGAGCTCTGCTTGCAGAGTGACGCCTCCTTCTGCCAGCCTCGTGATGTATAACTGGTAAACTGGAGGGGGCAGAGTCAGGTGAGTCATCTCAGAGCTGTTGGAGGAATAGGAAAAGACATGGTTAGCAACAGTGCCCCCTCTCGACCTGGGGTGGTACCACAAACCTTAGAGGAGCCCTGAGGATGATCCACACATGTGCATGCGTGACACCTTGTAATGGTTGCCACTGAGCAGGCCTCATTGAGCACACCAAGGAATGGGTTCATGCGCTCATTAAAGATGACAGATACATCAGCACAGTTAGGAATGGGACACGATGCAGTTTCAGAGATGACTGAAAGTTTGGGACATTAGAAAACGTGTGCCCACTGTGCCCAACATTTTCTGAAGATTAAACAGCAAAACATCTCTTCACAACTGCTTGAGCAATATCAAAATGAAAGATGAGAGTTTCTGCTCAGTATTATGACAAGGGGTGAAAATTGATTTGTAACATGTTGAACCTGGGACAAAACGTCAGAGCAAGGAATGGCAACATCTAAATTCCAAAAGAAAAAGTCGGGAGTGCACTGCCCTCGACTTTCTTGTATACTGACATGGAGGAAAAAGTCATCAGAACCACTACCAGTTGCACAATATTTCTCAAATATCACTTGTCTTTGTTTCTCATCATAACTAATTGATGATATCGATACATGATCATTTATCTCTATTTATAATCAAACTTTATATTAAAATGATATTTTCGCACTTGTGGTCGAAAAACGGTGGTGGCATTTTTTCATGATTACATATGCATTACTTAGATTACGTGCAAAGTAAAAAGAGTCATAGTCACCTAAAAACATAGAAAACGTGTTAGTATTATATAATATTTGTTGAAATAAATTGTTATAGGTAAAACTGCATTTAGCTAATTATGATAATGATGGCGGAAATAAAAATATATATATATTATAAAATGAAATGTATTACCAGGAACACGGCGGGGACATAGCAGCTTATTGTTCCCATTACATCTTTATATTTACATGGCAGGTTCAATGTTTATATGTTATTGCTAAACTGATAATGTATAAATTAAAATAAAATTAAGAATAGTTATTGAAAGAATATATGTTATATTGAATACAGTTTTAAATATTGTGTGCACATTTGTATTTCCATGATACAAAAAACTTGGATGGTTGTTTGAATAAAATACTACTTCAGGTTGAGTAATTTTTCTCAAATTTCATATCTGTTTGCTGTTTATCATTATAAATATCTATATAAAATTTGTAAATATAACCATAGTTTACTTGAAAATTAGCAAGAATATTCAGTTAAAGTACCCGGAAGTGGCCCAAAACGTGATAGAAATTCTTTATTTTTGATATAAAGCAGGCGTACAAAATCTCATTGACCGAGGGCAAAGCGTTTTCGAGTTTACACACATAGAGATAGACATAATTTAAAAAATGACATTTTCAGACTCAGGAAGTTCTAAAATGTCTAGATTCATCAAAATCTCGACATCCAATTTTTTCACGATGCCTGCACTTTCTCTATACAATGTATACGAGAAAGTAAAAATGTGTGTCGTCTTTTGTGATACAGAGGGGTGCATATTATGTCCAAACACCAAAGAAGCTACATCCTGCACTGTGTGGATCAGTGGTTCTCAAACTGTGGGGCGGGAAGTAACATAAAGGGGGCTGCGAAGATGTGAAAAAAGAAAACAAGAATCGAAAATATGAAACCAAAGAGAATTAACTTAAACTACATTCTGATACTAGAAAAATAAATATAGAGTTAAGTAAATGTCGGTAGAAGTTAAGTAGGTATAATAAAATATGCATCTATGATATATCATTAATTAAAAAAGAACAAATAGGTATTAGTGGGCTCCTTTCAAAAAACGTTAGGGGGGCGCGATTAAAACTGTTATGAAAACTCGGGTCGCAAATACGTAAAGGTTGAGAAATGCAGGTGTGGATAAACACCCATGAAAGAAGATCACGACAAAGCCCGGCCCCACCTCGCTCGTTCGACCTTGGAAGAAACTGAGAATGGGATGCGAAGTTCTCCTCCACTCTCCTCACAGTCCCAATCCGGAACCCTCCAATTACAATCTTTTTGTAATCATAAAGAACCAGACACAAGGCCGACACTACAAGGGCAAGAAGCATTCCAGCAAGATGTATGTCAGGTCGTCAGTTGGTTCTGTAGTTTAGACTACAAGAATGATGGGAAAATTGTCTGAAAAGAAACTGAGAGTGTAGAAGAATAAATAAAGGTGTGTAATTTAAGGTGCCATAGTTTTGTTTTTTCAAGCTGGTGGTATGAAGTTAACATTACTGAAGGCCTGTTGGAGTGGGTGTGGTTTCTGAAGATGTCTCAGAGCTCCAAAGACATGGATGTATATACCAGCTTGGGTAAGGTCTGTATGGAATTGACATGTCCGCCTTTCATATCTCCTGTACTCTGTTTCCCTCACAAATGTTTGAATTTTAGGATAACTGGCATCCTAAATTGACCCCATGTGACTGAGTATAGGTTCATATTGTGTGGAGAATGCTCTGCGAAGCACCATCTTTCCATGCATGGTTGGTTCCTAACCTGTGCCCAATGTCCGCAGGGTAGGCTACAATGTAATGAAACCAGCAGGTAAGTGGATGATGTATTTGCGAGGATCATGGCAGAATGGTTAAAGGTTTGAACTTTAAAACATAAGAGTGTCCTCCAGCTCCCACCAGTGAAATGGAGCAAATAACTGAACTTGTCAGTGGTCCCAGATGTAGAAATATGGAACAAAGTGTGTTTAATAATAATAATAATAATAATCCATCCATTTTCTAACCCGCTGAATCCAGATACAGGGTCACGGGGGTCTGCTGGAGCCAATCCCAGCCAACACAGGGCACAAGGCAGGAACCAATCCTGGGCAGGGTGCCAACCCACCACAGAATAATAACAACAACAACAACAACAACAACATTTATTTATATAGCACATTTTCATACAAACAGTAGCTCAAAGTGCTTTACATATTAAAGAATAGAAAAATGAAAGACATAATTATAAAACAAAATAAATCAACATTAACATCGAATAAGAGTAAGGTTCAATGGCCAGGGGGGACAGAAAAACAAAAACTCCAGACGGCTGGAGAAAAAATAAAATCTGTAGGGATTCCAGACCATGAGACCGCCCAGTCCCCTCTGGGCATTCTACCTAACATAAATGAAACAGTCATAATAATAATAATAATAATAATAATAATAATAATAATAATAATAATTCTTTACAGTTATATATGCTTTTCTCACTACTCAAAATGTTTTGCAAACTCCATGCATGGAGAACTCAGGACGCAAACCCATGATCTCCTTACTGCAAGGCAGCAGCACCACCATTGATCTCCACTGACTTCAAAACACAAACATGCCAAGAAAACCAAAGATTTAGCAACATGGAATGTTGATGTGTTAACCAAAAATACAAAGAATCAAAGTGAAGACAAAAGAAAACAAAGTCCTCCGGACCTACTGGCTCTACACGTGCAGGCTGTCATCCTAACTTCTAGGACTTGTGGCTTCCACTTTTTCTCACCTCTTGAGACCATCACGTCACCTGACATTTTCTCTCTTCTGAGTCTTCCCATCATTCCACTTCCTCAACTGATGCTCATTTGGCTTCCGAGAATAAGCGATTCGCCATTTTCACCAGATTTGGAAGTGACGCATTGACGTGACACATCCTGTTAGTTTGGTGTCACTTTTTATTTCACTTTTTTACTTTCACCTCCAAAGAAGTATTGTTGGAAACCACTCAAAGCGGACAAAGCCTATGATTTTTTTCTTGGAAGTATTCCATCCATCCATCCATCCATTATCCAACCTGCTATATCCTAACTACAGGGTCACGGGGGTCTGCTGGAGCCAATCCCAGCCAGTACAGGGTGCAAAGCAGGAAACAAACCCCGGGCAGGGCACCAGCGCCCTGGTTAATGGTTAATTCCATTGTGATTATTAATGTTAACTTGTTTGTTAACTTTCTTCTATCAGTATGCAGGCGGCATGGTGGCGCTGCTGCCTTGCAGTTAGGAGACCTGGGTTCGCTTCCCGGGTCCTCCCTGCGTGGAGTTTGCATGTTCTCTCTGTGTTTGCGTGAGTTTCCTCCCACAGTCCAAAGACATGCAGGTTACGTGCATTGGCCATTCTAAATTGGCCTTGGTGTGTGGTTGTGTTTTGTGTGTCCTGCGGTGGGTTGGCACCCTGCCCGGGACTGGTTCGTGCCTTGTGCCCTGTGTTGGCTGGGATTGGCTCCAGCAGACATTGACCCTGTGTTCAGATTCAGCGGGTTGGAAAATGGATGGATGTCAGTATGCTAACAGTTTCAGCTAAGCTGCTTTTTTACAGAGCATTCAAAAAGTATTTAAATTCTTTACACTTGATTGCATTGTTAATTTAATTTTAAATAGATAAATTTGCCATTTTTACCAGCAATCTGCTCTCAATAACCCATAAGGACAAAATTAAATGATATTTTCAGAATAAGTTGTAATTTTTTAAAAATGAAAAACTTCAGTACTTTATAGAAGCCTATTTTGGCAGCAATGAAAGCTTTGATTCTTTGTGGTTAAGTCTCTACAGGTCTTACACATCCGGATTTAAGCAGTTTATCCCAGTTTTCCTTGCAGATCTCCTCAAGCTCCATTAGATTGGATAGGAAGCGTCCATAAACTGCAATCTTCAGGTCTCTCCACAGATGTTCTATGGGGTTTAAGTCTGGTGCTTTGGCTGGGCCACTCAAGGACAATCATAGTCTTCTCCTGAAGACACTCCAGCGTTGCCTTAGCTGTGCGCTTTGGGTCATGGTCGTGCTGAAGGGTAACGTGCATTCTGGAGAATGTTTCCTACAAAGACCTCTCAGTATTTGGCTGCATTTACACTTCCCTTAATTCTGGCCATACTCCCTGTCCCTGCTGCTGAGATGTACCCTCATAGCAGGATGCTGCCTCCACCATGCTTCACCATAGTGATGGTATTAGGCAAGAAATGAGTAGTGGTCTGAGACTTCAATTTTTGTCTCATCAGACCAGAGAATCTTTTTCATCATGCACTCAGAGTCTGAAAACATGTTTTCACTTTGTTATGGGTTCTGAAGTGTAGATTGATGGGCAAAAATGGTACATTTCTCCATTTTTAACAAAATCTCCAACACAAGTAAGTGTACAGAATGTGAAGAGTTTGGAATATTTTCTGAAAGTACTATATTTATACACATAAGTTAGGGTTAGGGTTAGTTGTTGCTGAATCAAGGAGGAATCACGTTTATCAGTTCACTTTAAACAGATTCAGCCATGGTGTGGGCCTAGTCCTGACCTTTGGTGCCCGACATGGCTTACAGCTTCTTCAGTGCCATCACGTGAAACTAAAACAAGCTGCTCCTTGTGTCTCGTAGTCAACAGATGAGGATGGTTGCTTTAGTATAAAGTAGTTTAAAATATTAAAATGAAACGTTTTAACATTTCAAAGTTAAAAGCTCCTTTTTTTATAATAAACCCACAAGAAGGCCTAAGAGAAGGTTTATAGATGAGGTGAGAGATGACATGAAGGTAGTGGGTGTAACTGAGCAAGAGGACAGGAAGATATGGAACAAGATGATCCGCTGTGACAACCCCGAACGGGAGCAGCCGAAAGAAGAAGAAGGTGGTGGTGATGTTGATGATGATGATCAATTGTGGAGGACTGGTACCTTCCAGACATTGCTGTGTGTGACCTCCCTATGTGTCAGGACACACCATTTAACATATAGCATTCTTCTAACAGGATGTTCTTAGAATTGCATATTTAGCCCCCAGTACGTGGGTGTGCTTTGCCATGGCCTGGCATCTCATCCTGAGCTGTGTCTTGCTAAACACCCTCTGCTGCCGTGATAGGCTCTGGTAGCCCATGTCCAAACAAACTCAGTTACAGGATACATGTGGCATTTTCAAGATTAAAACGATTTTGTTACACTCTTAACACACATTCATTTGCCCTAACGTATTCTTAAGTGAAGCATTATTTCTAATTTACAAAAAAAGAGTCTCCCCCAGCAGCTTACAGTTGTGATCAATTGCACACCAGAAGAGATAGAATGATGAGAGTTTGAAAAAAAAAATGTCCAAACTTATTCTTATGGCTGGATCAGTAAACGTGTGGATTGTAGATATTTTTAATCGTTGGATGGGTTGGTATCAATTTAAAAACTGATGATGTCTCTCATTTGACTGGAGGCTGATCTTCTGAATGGCTTCGTGAACCTTTGCAGAGCACCTTGTGATTGCTTACGCTTGGTGTCCCTTCTGGATGTGTGCAGCTGTGCTGACCAGTCTAACCAACAAGCAGCTTCAGTTTTTTGTGAGTGTCCATTTTCATCTTAGCTAAGGACTGCTCATATTATACATCTTGCAGTCCACTTGAAATTGTATTCTCTGTCGCTCACTAACTTTTGACTTTTGATCACTCGAATGTAGTTGATCTGTACCATCACGCATGTGAGTCAGTGGTTCAGCCACGCGGTTCCAACCAGTCATGTAACTCCACCACGGACCGGGAGGAGACGCTGCTACCAACTGTGCTGTCTTCCTCTTCCTTAACAGCATTAGAACATTAGAACACTCTACACGAGAACAGGCCATTCAGCCCAACAAAGCTCGCCAGTCCTATCCACTTATTTCTTCCAAAATAACATCAAGTCGAGTTTTGAAAGTCCCTAACGTCTTACTGTCTACCACATTACTTGGTAGCTTATTCCAAGTGTCTATCGTTCTTTATGTAAAGAAAAACTTCCTAATGTTTGTGTGAAATTTACCCTTAACAAGTTTCCAACTGTGTCCCCGTGTTCTTGATGAGCTCATTTTAAAATACAAGTCTCGATCCACTGTACTAATTCCCTTCATAATTTTAAAAACTTCAATCATGTCACCTCTTAATCTTCTTTTATTTAAACTGTAAAGGCTCAGCTCTTTTAATCTTTCCTCATAATTCAACCCCTGTAGACCTGGAATCAGCCTAGTCGCTCTTCTCTGGACCTTTTCTAGCGCTGCTATGTCCTTTTTGTAGCCTGAAGACTAAAACTGCACACAGTACTCCAGATGAGGCCTCACCAGTGCATTATAAAGGTTGAGCATAACCTCCTTGGACTTGTACTCCACAGATCGTGCTATATAACCTAACATTCTGTTAGCCTTCTTAATGGCTTCTGAACACTGTCTGGAAGTTGATAGCTTGGAGTCCACTATGACTCCTAAATCCTTCTCATAAGGTGTACTCTCGATTTTCTGACCGCCCATTGTGTATTCAAACCTAACATTTTTACTTCCTATGTGTAATACTTTACATTTACTGACATTAAATTGAATCTGCCCAAACCTGCATGCTATCCAAGTCCTTCTGTAATGGTATAACGGAATCCAAATTATCTGCTAATCCACCTATCTTGGTATCATCATGGTGTTATCAAAACTCCACCCCTTGTGGTCCCTGGACTATAAAATGGCGACCACCTGGAAGGAGGCGTCACGCGTTGATCGAGCAGTTGACGAGACAGAGCTCCTTCCTGATCTGACTTTGTTGATGTCACACCATCATGTGTTTGTTTTTATGTACAGAACTGAAAGTACAGTAAATAGAGACAACTGGGTCGGTGTCCCAACATTTATCTCTTGTCACGAGTTGTCATTCCCTTGGGTGCCCACAATACTGATTTATTTTTGTAAGTTGCCTTAAATAAAGCTGAGAAATAAAAAAAAAAGAATAGTCATGCCAATAATAACAAAAGTTCAATTGTTTTATTTTTAATGTAGCTCTGTTCACAGGATTGCAAAACTCACATTGCTGAACAGACCACCACATACAACAACTTTAAATCAATGAGGCAAACAAACGCACCAAAATATGGCACACACTGACACAGAAAATGAAAAAAGGAACAACTTAAGAGCACATAAAAGTTAAATCAGAAATAAAGATTGGTGAAAAACAAAATCCGCAGGGGTCCTCAGTTCATACATAAAAAGGATGTCTGACAGATGGCTACTGAGAAACTGATAACCCACCAGTACTGAGCCGATGACTGAGCACGACCAGACCATAATAACACCTCCTCTGTCATGCGCTGTGAGCGTGTGTCCTAGAGTCAGGAAAAGTCACCTCACCTTGCCAGAAATCTGCATGGATACCCGAGTGGACAAGAATGCAGCAAAACCGGGCCAAGTTAAGAGACTGAAAAGCCATCGCTGACCTCACTCCACCCTTTTAAAAACCAGCTGAATCCAGCAAGGTTTACCCCGCTAGCATGGATTAAGAACTGACCCCTGATGGTGCACCAGTCTAGCACTTGACACCCAATTAGCTCACCACTCATGTCTTTCAAATGTGGGAAGCACAAACAATTGAATCAATAATTTAAAAATATAGCTGTGCATTTATAGTTCCATCTGTGTCTGTGTGTCCGTCTGGTTGCTATGTCTCTGTCATTCCAAATGATGCCGCATCACAAACATTGCATTCGATGAAATAAAATGCATTGTACTTGTCATTCCAACAGATGGTGCATCACAAAGGTTAACACTACTTTTACAAATCCCTTACCAAATCGTGTATAACAGAGGCATATGCATTACATGGTTCACTGCAAACATTAACTACTTTGATCACTTAGATTTCAACTCACCTTAGACCAGTGGTTCTCAGACTGTGGGGCATGCCCCCTGGGGGGGGCGCTGAAGCTGTACAAGGGGGGCATTGTATAAAACAAGACATCAAAATAATTTTTTTACAATTTTATTTCATATTTAAATTTGCAAGCATATAGTATTTTCAATCCAGAAAGTTCGAGACGTATCGGAATCTGTCGCGAACATTCAGGTAACAGTAGATCAGGTGATAATGCGGCCCCACATTGGCAGCGTAGCCAATATTTCCAAACTGAGTTCAATAATTTACTGCGTATTGGGTTATTTTCATGATACAACTAACAGCGGTATAATATTTGTCGGACAAAAATACGTTTGTCTCGCGCAGACTGACTTCATTGGTGTCCTCGTTTACGAGATTTTAAAAAATTAAAACATATTTAATCGTTTCTTTACATAAAAAAATAATTAAATAATAATACATAATTTATTCTTTGTTTTTGGGATTAGAATTACTACCAAAAACCACACAAGGCATTTTAAAAGTTATTAAAGCACTTTCATCGAAGTTAGCCGAACACATGCAAATCTTATGGAAGTAAAAATGATAGGATACCGCGACACCGCCGTACGAGTATCATACCTTTGTTAGTTGTATCAGGGGTTATTCTCATCTATCTTATATTATGCAGGGGGCGCAGGATTATTTCAGGTAGAAAAGGAGGGGTGCAAAATACGAAAGTTTGAGAACCGCTACCTTAGATGGTGTGGTGCAGTGGTTAAAGCTTTGGACCTCAAACTCTGAGGGTGTGGGTTCAAATCCTGCCACTGACACTGTGTGACCCTGAGCAAGTCACTTCACTCACCTGTGCTCCAACTGGAAAAAAACGAGGAAAAAAAGAAATACCACCAATTGTACCTCAAAAGTTTGTAAATCGCTTTGGATAAAGATGGCAGCCAAATAGATAAGTGAAAATGCAGTCCTACATTAAATGAGGGAGAGAGGAATGTATACACGGTGTAACATTCAAATGTGTTTGGAGGCTGGCTGAGCTGGTTTAAAAGTTTCTAGTCACTTTGTCAAAGAGTCTCTTATCATAATTCTGTTTATAAAATACACTCATGTGAAAAAGTAAGTACACCCCATGAAATGTTTTTCCTTTTTAAATAAATGTGAGCATATCAAGATTTAATCTTTATTTGAACATTATTTATAGACAAAGGTAGATAGATAGATAGATAGATAGATAGATAGATAGATAGATAGATAGATAGATAGATAGATAGATAGATAGATACTTTATTAATCCCAAGGGGAAATTCACATAATCCAGCAACAGCATACTGATACAAAAAACAATATTAAATTAAAGAGTAATAAAAAATGCATGTAAAAGCAGACAACAACTTTGAGTAATGTTAGCATTTACTCCCCCGGGTGGAATTGAAGAGTTGCATAGTGTGAGGGAGGAACGATCTCCTCAGTCTGTCAGTGAAGCAGGACGGTGACAGCAGTCTGTCACTGAAGCTGCTCCTCTGTCTGGAGATGATACTGTTCAGTGGATGCAGTGGATTCTTCATGATTGACAGGAGCCTGCTCAGCGCCCGTCACTCCACCACGAATGTCAAACTGTCCAACTTTACTCCTACAATAGACAATGCAACTGTTTCTCCAAAATAAAATGAACAGATATGCAATTTCAATCTGTGGGAAAAAAAAAGTCCACACTTGGCTCTAATAGCAGGTGTCGACCCCTGAAGTAGGCATTTCCTTTGTGACATTGGCAGGGAGAATATTTTCTGCACACCTCCAAATGCGATGTGTGATGTTTGAGGGGTGTTTTGCATGCATAGTTCATTTCAAATATTTAATTTTTTCATTTGTGGATTATAAAACGTAAATGTGGCCTGGGGCGGCACGGTGGCGCAGTGGTAGCGCTGCTGCCTCGCAGTTAGGAGACCCAGGTTCACTTCCCGGGTCCTCCCTGCGTGGAGTTTGCATGTTCTCCCCGTGTCTGCGTGGGTTTCCTCCGGGAGCTCGGTTTCCTCCCACAATCCAAAGACATGCAGGTTAGGTGGATTGGCGATTCTAAATTGGCCCTAGTGTGTGCTTGGTGTGTGGGTGTGTTTGTGTGTGTCCTGCGGTGGGTTGGCACCCTGCCCAGGATTGGTTCCTGCCTTGTGCCCTGTGTTGGCTGGGATTGGCTCCAGCAGACCCCCGTGACCCTATTCGGATTCAGCGGGTTAGAAAATGGATGGATGGATGAAATGTGGCCTGATGTTTGCTATATTATGTCACCTTTGTCTATAGATACTTGTAAATGAAGATAAAATCTTGATATGTCCATATATGTTGAAGAAGAAAAACAATTCATGGGGTGCACTTTCTTTTTCACATGAGTATATTTTTGTAATAGTAAGTCTTAGCTGTAATAATAAGTTATGCAATACCATTCTGAGATGAGAGGGTGCGCAGTCATCAATGGTATTGTCCCTTTCTACTTCCACAGTACTGAGAAGATGCCCAATGAGGGCAACGGAGCCAGAGAAGCCCCACCCCTTCCAGTCGGGACAGTATAAAACCAGACGTCACATTTTGGATCTAAGCAGCCAAGGGTTCGGAGCCCTTCCAGAAGCCAGACCCATTGATTTAGGGGCCCTAAGGAGGTGAATAGCAAGGCGGTTGCCAGTTCTTTGTTTTGTAGCGCCAAAGTGCGACTCTTTATGCACTTTATTTTTGCCTGCATTAAACGGCATTCAAATTTCACTGCCATTTTGTAATATCATGTGGCTGAAAGTTCCTTCACAGACAGGAGATTACAAATCAAGTGAAGAAAAGAGTCATGTACTAGTTTTAATAGCAGGTTTGGAAAACAGATGGTTAGACGTTGCATTTCATGTTATATCTGTAAATATTTTATAGCCCTGGACTGCATAAGTGGAATTGTGTTTGATAAGAATACATTGAATTGACCTGAACTAGATGGTGTGGGTTTCACTTCACAAGTGAAACGCTTGGGTGAAGAAGAGTCTTGTGATTGTGGACTGCTGGACCCTGGAGGGGCCATGAAAGCTGAGACGGTGAGACTAGAGGGTCCCTCCTCACATATGCTGGTAGATCATTTCATGTTTCTTTGAAGTTCTGCTCCCTACCTACTTTTATTGATTCTGGCTATTATAAGATGGCCGTGTGGTCACAGACCGTCTACAGAAATATAAGAAAAGTAAAAGGGAGCCACCATTTAGGAGGATGATTATAAAATCACCACAAAACTTAAGTGATAACCCAGAAAGAGTTGTAAAGTCATACAGTTGTGCTTGAAAGTTTGTGAACCCTTTAGAATTTTCTGTATTTCTGCATAAATATGACCTAAAACATCATCAGATTTTCACTCAAGTCCTAAAAGTAGATATAGAGAAACCAGTTAAACAAATGAGACAAAAATATTATACTTGGTCATTTATTTATTAAGGAAAATGATCAAATGTTACATATTTGTGAGTGGCAAAGTACAGTATGTGAACCTTTGCTTTCAGTATCTGGTGTGACCCCCCTTTGCAGCAATAACTGCAACTAAACGTTTCTGGTAACTTTTGATCATCCTGCACGCCGGCTTGGAGGAATTTTAGCCCATTTCTCCGTACAGAACAGCTTCAACTCTGGGATGTTGGTGGGTTTTCTCACATTAACTGCTCGCTTCAGGTCCTTCCACAACATTTCAATTGGATTAAGGTCAGGACTTTGACTTGGCCATTCCAAAACATTCACTTTATTCTTCTTTAACCGTTTCTTTGGTAGAACGACTTGTGTGTTTAGGGTCGTTGTCTTGCTGTATGACCCACCTTCTCTTGAGATTCAGTTCATGGACAGATGTCCTGACATTTTCCTTTAGAATTCTCTGATATAATTCACAATTCAATGTTCCATCAGTGAAGACAAGCCATCCTGGCCCAGATGCAGATAAAGAGAAACCAGTTAAACAAATGAGACAAAAATATTATACTTGGCCATTTATTTATTGAGGAAAATTATCGAATATTCCATATTTGTGAGTGGCAAAAGTATGTGAACCTCTAGGATTAGCAGTTAGTTTGAAGGTGAAATTAGAGTCAGGTGTTTTCAATCAATGGGATGACAATCAGCTGTGAGTGGGCACCCTGTGTTATTTAAAGAACAGGTTCTATCAAAGTCTGCTCTTCACAGCACATGTTTGTGGAAGTGTATCATGGCACAAACAAAGGAGATTTCTGAGGACCTCACAAAAAGAGTTGTTGATGCTCATCAGGCTGGAAGAGCCTACAAAACCATCTCTAAAGAGTTTGGACTCCACCAATCCACAGTCAGACAGGTTGTGTACAAATGGAAGAAATTCAAGACCATTGTTACCCTTCCCAGGAGTGGTCGACCAACAAAGATCACTCCAAGAGCAAGGCGTGTAATAGTTGGCGAGGTCACAAAGGACCCCAGGGTAACTTCTAAGCACCTGAAGGCCTCTCTCACATTGGCTAATGTTTATGAGTCCACCATCAGGAGAACACTGAACAACAATGGTGTGCATGGCAGGCTTGCAAGGAGAAAGCTACTGCTCTCCAAAAAAAACATTGCTGTTCGTCTACAGTTTGCTAAAGATCACGTGGACAAACCAGAAGGCTATTGGAAGAATGTTTTGTGGACGGATGAGACCAAAATAGAACTTTTTGGTTTAAATGAAAAGCGTAATGTTTGGAGAAAGGAAAACACTGCATTCCAACATAAGAACCTTAACCCATCTGTGAAACATGGTGGTGGTAGTATCATGGTTTGGGCCTGTTTTGCTGCATCTGGGCCAGGATGGCTTGCTTTCACTGATGGAACATTGAATTCTGAATTATATCAGAGAATTCTAAAGGAAATGTCAGGACATCTGTCCATGAACTGAATCTCAAGAGAAGGTGGGTCATGCAGCAAGACAGCGACCCTAAACACACAAGTCGTTCTACCAAAGAATGGTTAAAAAAGAATAAAGTGAATGTTTTGGAATGGCCAAGTCAAAGTCCTGACCTTAATCCAATCGAAATGTTGTGGAAGGACCTGAAGCGAGCAGTTCATGTGAGGAAACCCACCAACATCACAGGGTTGAAGCTGTTCTGTATGGAGGAATGGGCTAAAATTCCTCCAAGCTGGTGTGCAGGATGATCAAAAGTTACCGGAAACGTTTAGTTGCAGTTATTGCTGCAAAGGAGGGTCACACCAGATACTGAAAGTAAAGGTTCACATACTTTTGCCACTCACAAATATGAAGTATTCGATCATTTTCCTTAATAAATAAATGACCAAGTATAATATTTTTGTCTCATTTGTTTAACTGGTTTCTCTTTATCTACTTTTAGGACTTCCCATTTCACTATGAATTAGCCAGCTAATGACCAGAGGAGCTAGAGAGCAAAGTATTACAAGGGTCAGTACAACTGCATGAATTCATTTCTCTGTACCTTCCACAGTAAGAATTCATCTAATCTGCATGTCTGAAATTTCAGACTGTTTTTCAATGCGTAGTCAGACGGCACCTTAGGGATTACACCGGCATTGTTTTGTGCGGTGTTTCAGAAATGTGAGCGTGATCAGAGTGTTTTTTTCCCAAAGAAGCCTGTAACAGGAGCTAACAATGACTTCTCAGAGAAAATCTTTGACTAGAAGCAGATGGGAGTGGGAAACACAAAAAGGCAAACCTGACATCCAGCACAAGTGTGCGAGATACAAAAAGCCAGGAGGTGAATACTGTAGGCTGAACAATTGGAGCCTGAAATGGAGCCATGGTAAGTACTAGAACAACAGCCATCTTCCAGCAATTCATCCATTTTCTGAATCCAGGCTCTCCACTGCAGGGTTGCTGGGGACCAGAACCTTTACCTATAGAAATAAAATCATAATCTGTGTGTTTGTTCTCCAAGCAAATAAAAATGTCCAAAACAGATTTTCATGAACTTTTTCACATACATTGCTGTTGCTCCTATCTAAAATATATTCCCCCATTTCGGGAAGTGGGGTGGGGTTGCAATGGAACGGGGCAAACCAAAAACCAGTGCCAACACGGGGACTTCAGTTTCTATCAGGTAGTAAAAGTGTGCTGGGACTAATGGGAGGACACCATCACCAGTGCCCACTAAGTTTCATTCTGGCAAAAAGTGGGATCTCATCTAACACCAAAGGTACAGCGTTTTCTTCTCAACTGATTTAGATAATTTTATTGCCAGCTGTTGTCTAACGGTGCATCTTTTTGTCTCATGATGGGATGTGTTTAGCCATACTGTATTTCTTAAAGACAGGTTTGCCCATGTGTTTTTATCTAGACTCCTTTTTACTTAGAAATATACTGCATTAATAATGGAGAGGGTCCTCCCTGTGTGGAGTTTGCATGTTCTCCCCGTGTCTGCGTGGGTTTCCTCCCACAGTCCCACAGGATTGGTGATCCTAAATTGTCCCTAGTGTGTGCTTGGTGTATGGGGTGTGTGTGTGCGCGCACTGCGGTGTGCTGGTGCCCTGCTCGGGGTGTGTTTCCTGCCTTGCACCCTGTGTTGGTTGGGATTGGCTCCAGCAGACCCCCGTGACCCTGTAGTCAGGATATAGCAGGCTAGATAATGGATGGATGAACATTATGATGTGCAATTTGTATTTTTTATTAATATAAATTGATTTGGGTGGCACAGTGGGTAGTGCTGCTGCCTCGCAGTTAGGAGACCCGGGTTCACTTCCCGGGTCCTCCCTGCGTGGAGTTTGCATATTCTCCCCGTGCCTGCGTGGGCTTCCTCCCACAGTCCAAAGACATACACGTTAGGTGCATTGGCGATTCTAAATTGTCCCTAGTGTGTGTGTGTGTGTGTGTGTGTGTGCCGTGCGGTGGGTTGGCACCCTGCTCAGGGTTTGTTCCTGCCTTGCGCCCTGTACTGGCTGGGATTGGCTCCAGCAGACCCCCATGACCCTGTAGTTAGGATATAGTGGGTTGGATGATGACTGACTGACTAATAATGGAGACAAGTCTGACTACAGGAAGATTGTGGAGGACTTCGTCTCATGGTCCTGGCAAGACAAAAGAGCTGGTGGTGGACTTCCGGTGTACCAAGGAGCCAACTGTTGGCAACTGCATTTATTTCCTATGATGTTTGCAATTTAGCTAATAGTAACCAGCCAGTACAGAAAAAATGAATCATTGTCTCTGTAAGAGCCAATCTTAGAAAGTTAAAGTTTTGAGTTAGACTCATATTATTGTTTGCTTAATTTGAATAGAATATAAATTTCTTTCATAGTCATAACTTATGGTATAGTCTTCTCCCCCTATAAGTTAGTAAGAGACAGAACCTTCTTACTGTAACTGAGAAGAAGTGTGATAATAAGCTCAGTTGTGTTTAGAACAGGTCCCAGTAAAGAGGGACTTGAAAGACCCATTTTCTATTCCGAGATGGGATAAGCATACAGTTTTCTGACCGTTTTGAAATGGTTCAGAAATGATAAGTAAATAGTAACGATTTGAGATGTAACAAGATTAAACTGAATTGAACTTTTCTTAACATCAATTTTTTCCCTTTTTGCTATTTTCATTTTCTTTTTTGTGTGAACTGTTTTACTATGGAACTTAACTAAACTTTTAAAAACGAAGATATTTTGTCTGTGGAATCATTTCTGTGCATCAGGAGTTTGTTGAATACCATTTGAGTTAGAGCTGCTGAACTTTGGTAACTTTGGAAAAACGCAGCTACAGTCTCATTTTTCTCAATGGCATTCAATGGCACGATCAACTCAATGATGCTAACAGACAATATGTCTTTAAACCATCCATTTTTCAGGAATGCAGGTAAAATAAAAATCATTGCTTGTAGCTTTGCTGTGTGTTAATGTGCATTATTTTATTTATTTTTTGTTAATTTGAATGGTTATCTTCTAATTCAACCATTCATTGCATGGAGTGCAGGTTACTGAGTGAGTGTGAAATACTGTATGGTGTTTTACGTGTCCTCCTCGTGTTTTTGTGGGGTTTTCCTCTGGTTATTATGGCTTTCCACACACATTGTAAAGTCATGCAGGTTAGATCAGTTGGCGATGGTAAAATACTGGACCCTTGTGAGGTACACTTCTTAGGAACCTTACCTGGTCGAGATGCCCTCAGCCTCAAAGGACAGTGGGAGGCAAGGTGTGCAGGGCATCGTCTCCCCCACATCACTATATGGTAGCCCCCCTGGGTTGTGGCAGTGTCCCATATTGCCTCAAGGCATCATGTGAACTGGAGTTCTTTGGCTTAGCTCTATTGGGTCCCGTGGGTACAGCTTCGAGGTACAGAAAGAAGTTGTGAGCCCTGTTTTGTCCAGCTCCAACCTAAGTACTCCCAGGCAATGATTATGGGACACCGGGAGTACTCCCGTGTTTCACATTAAAGAAGCCTCCTGCCTCAACTCCAGGAGCCAGAGTCGGGAGGAGGAGGATGAAACTTGCTGGAGGTGCGGATGAGGCAGATAGAGAGAGAGAAGACGATGACAGAGAAACAGACAAAGTGTTGCTGTGGTTTAAACTGTAATGTTGGTGTGGTGTGGGAAACGCTTGCTGAAGTAAGAGTTTCCGTGGGTAAAACCTTCTGTTTGCGACGAACTTGTGTCAGAGCCTTTGTGTTGGGTGTTTGGGGGGCTACAGCGTCCCCTGGTGACCATACCCTATAAACCTATAAACTGATCTTGTGCGGCTGTGTGCAGGATTGTTCCTGCCTTGAGCCCGATGCTGCCTTCAGTCCCTGTAACCCTGGATTTGATTTAAGCAGGTTCAGAAAGTGAATGAATTCAATCATTAGAAACGGGACTAACCACTCATCCTTTTACTCTCCTGTAAATCGTGAGTCTTAGTGGGTGGCCATTTGAACATAATGCCACTGTCATTGAATTAGCTTACATCAATCACATCTCTTTCAACAGTTTACCAGACCTGTAATCAAAGAAAAATTAAGTTGTCGTAAAGTGTTGACAATAGCATTATGGCCTTAAAGAGACTTAAGTGTTGCCTATAATTTGTATCTCTCTTTTGGAAATGTTATCTTGGTTGTATTTGTCAAAGGATTGCAGTTTTTAAGGTTGGTAAAAAGTATTTTAAAAGTAGTTTCTCTAATAATTCTACGGTTCTTGCATTTTCTATGATTTGATATTTACAGAACTAAAGAACAGCTGCTTGAAAAATCAAACCATTTTGAACTACTCTGGTAATAATACATGATAAGCACGTGCTTCAGGCGTGCTACTTTGACGTGAGCTCAGTTCCCAGATACGTTCAGCCATTCCTGGTGTGTCTAGCCGGTGAAGAATTCCTTGGTTTACTGTCAAAAGAATGCCTGCTGTTTCCGTTCACCTTATATAATGGATTTGACATGACTGACATGCTGAAATGGTGGCTCTTTACTGACTTCAGGTTTCTGCAATATTGCTTATGATCCCATTGGTAACACCATCCTAGCTTTCACTTTGTCTTTTGCCTCTCACTTCAGACAACCACTTGGGATCAAAGAGTCCTGTCTGAAATGTTGAGACAAGCAGTGCTCTTCTGATGTTGTCCATTTGTTATTTCACTTTATACTGAACTGCTTTTGGAAAATTGACAAATGAGAGAAGACCTTTAGTCCACCAAACTAATTGAGATAGTGTCGCACATACGCACCAGAGGGTCACCTTCCATGTTCACCCAAAGTAAGTAGTGCCACCCCAGGACGAGAGAAGGCGCTGCCACTAATAGTCTAATCTCTTTTTTTTTCCCCCTCAGCCTCGAGAAGCTGCCTCTTGAGCGCACTGTCATTACCTGATCTGCATGTCTGCCCGATTCGTGCGCGCAGGCGTATTGAAAGCCTAACACGTTGTAAAGTGTTCACATATTCATCAAACAGATTGGGCAGCACCAGAAAGTGAGCAATGACGTACTCATTCTAAATGTATGTGGGAGCAGAAGTCTGCCCGGTAGAGAAGCATCTAATTTTGAAGGTGGTGTCTCATTTTGACGCTCACCTCGATTTTGTTCAGATCTAATCCAGAGCCTGTTGCCAAGTCCTTTCAAAGAGAAAGACTGTACCTTCCAAACGGTGCACTGAAGCTCATATTTTTCGCTAATTTTCTTACCTTTTTTGATCTAATTAAACAGAATTTTGCCCGGTTGGCAACCCAAGCATTTGGCTTTTACTGTGTCACTCATTCACCCTGCTACAATAGCTAATAACTGAAATAGCCCAATATCTCATCCTGATCCTTATTAAAAGTTGGTAAGGTTTCTGGCCAACATCATGACTCAGACGTTTGTTCCAGACTCCCACAAACTTTTCGTGAAAAAGGGCTACTCCTTAATTTATGTCTCACTGGTATCTTCAGGTATATCATTCACTCTTTTAACTGAAAGAATTCTTCTGGAACCACTTTATCGGTACCATTTACAGTATTCTGAAGGCCTGCATTAGGTCCCTACACCAGTGTTTCTCAACCTTTAAGTATTTGCGACCCGAGTTTTCATAACAGTTTTAATCGCGCCCCCCCCTAACATTTTTTTGAAATGTAGATGCATATTTTTTTATACCTACTTAACTTTTATTGACATTTATCTAACTCTATATTTATTGTTCTAGTATCAGAATGTAGTTTAAGTTAATTTGTTTTGGTTTCAACAGATTTTTTTTTCATATTTTTGATTGACAGGAGTTTGCTTAGTGCCCGTCGCTCTGCCACAGATGTTAAACTGTCCAACTTTAATCCTACAATGGAGCCTGCCTTCTTAACAAATCTATCTATCTATCTATCTATCTAGTTTAAGTTAATTTGTTTTGGTTTCAACAGATGTTTTTTTCATATTTTTGATTCTTGTTTTCTTTTTTTCACATCTTTGCGCCCCCCTAGGGGGGCCCGCCCCACAGGTTGAGAACCACTGCCCTACATAAACTTTTCTGCTCAAGAATAAACAGGTTTAGCCTATCAGAGTAGGACATGTCCCATTGTCTAGGGTTGGAAATTCTTGATTAAGATGGCCTGCACATGGGAATCTGGCACTCCTATGATCATTTATTCAAGGAAGTATTCACATCAATTGCACGCATCGGTCATACTTGCAAATTTGTGAACACTTTGACGTAATCATTATCTTACATACTGTATTACAGGGATATTATATGAACCTTAACTCTTAATGAATTTATGGAATAAATATCCTAAATAAAGAATATCAAATTCAGAAGCCTTTATTGGTATTATACCATGTATAATGAAATTACAGAGCAGCTACTCCTTTCCAATGCAACAAAAAAAAAAATCGAATAATTATACAAGTAACAGCAAAGTATTACATATAAAAGCTGCTAAATAAAAAGAATATAAAGAATAGGTGCTAATTCCTGAGGAACAAATGTGGAATTACAAAACAAGACTATTACTGATCATGCAGGTACAACAATTGAATTACCAATGATATGAATATTACAGGGCGGCACAGTGGCGCAGTGGGTAGCGCTGCCGCCTTGCAGTTAGGAGACTCCGGTTTCCTCCCACAGTCCAAAGACATGCAGGTTAGGTGCATTGGCGATCCTAAATTGTCCCTAGTGTGTGCTTGGTGAGTGTGTGTGTGTGTGTGCGCCCTGCCCGGGGTTTGTTTCCTGCCTTGTGCCCTCTGCTGGTTGGAATTGGCTCCAGCAGACTCCCATGACCCTGGAGTTAGGATATAGCGGGTTGGATAATGGACGCATGGATGAATATTACACAAAGAATAGTAATAATGTAAGATATTGCACATAGGACAAATATCTTTATATATACCGTATTTACTCGTGTACCACGCGCCCTCGTGTAAAACGCGCACCCTAATTTTTACAAAGAAAATCGGGAAAATCGTTTTGCCCCATGTACGACGCGCATTGTGATTGTATAGGAAGCGTTTAAAGAGAGAGCGCGAGTGTGCGAGCAACTGAGAGAGAGCGTGAGCGAGCCCAAGCAGAAGAAGTAAACATTACAGAATTACATCTCCTCGTGTATGACGTGCACCTGATTTTCTAATGCTAATTTTCGGGAAAAAAAAGTGCGCATGTTACACGCGTAAATACACTATGGCTGTCCGTTTGTCTGGTCAGGATTTTAAATCACCTGTAGCTCGCAAACCGTTTGACCAATTGACCTGAAATTTGGTACACATATACTACGTGACGTCTACTATCCGCTTTCGGGGTGATGATTGACCTCCAAGGTTATTCCTCTTTTTTAATTTTATTGTAGAATCAACTCTTGGCAGTGATCAGCAGGGCAACCATGCAGCGCATGCTTAAAGGCGCCGTTCTCATCCCATTCCCTACCACCTTCAACGTCACTTCCCCTACCTCTTCATACCTTAAATCATTCTTGAGCCAGATTGAAGACTTAAGTGCCGTCTTAAGTGAAAAAAGAAAACGTACTAAGTAATTGCAACACAAACACTGACTTAATCAGTTTTAATGTGAAAAGATGCTGTCGTAAGAAAAGAAGAAGCAGGCTGCTAGAGTGGAGAAAAGAGGATCTGATCAGGAAGCAGCAAGCACATCAACCTCTGAGCAAACAAACACTAAACTTACAGAGAAAGAGGATGAAAACTATGAATGTTCAAGTCAAGCGTATTTACTGCACGTTTTCATGCAGTGCACCATTACTGGTAGAACAATAATGCACTAGGCTGTGATTATTGCACGATGAATTACCAATGATATGAAATATTACACAAAGAAAATAATAACATACAGTAGGTATTGCACATTGGACAGATAAAGCAAATATTGCACTGGACTGTGATTATTTCACAGAGGATTATTGCACATCCCAGAAAAGGTGAGCAGGGGATGTGGGGGGAGAGAAGGAAGAGACGGACAGAGGCACAGAGAAAGAAGGTCAGTGCATGCTGTGATTCAGTGTAGTTATGGCTCCAGAAAAGAAACTGTCCCTTAGTCTGTTTGTCCTTGATTTGATTGACCTGTATCGCCTGTCAGAGGGCAACAGGTCAAACCAGGATGTGAAGGGTCCTTCAAAATGTTTTTTGCCCTTTCGAGGCTGCGGGAAGTATACAAGTCTTGCAGAGATGGCAGAGCTTCTGAGTTGCATTGATGACATGCTGAAGCCCCCTCCTGTCAGCTTCTTCCTAAGCAGTCTCAGGGAGTGAAGTCGCCGCTGTTCCTTTTTAATGACGGCTTTGGTATTTTCAGACCAAGACTGGTCAGTAGAGACGAAGGTACCCAAGAATTTGAAGGTTTGGATCCTCTCCACACAATCACCATTGATGTAATGGGGATCAAGGTCTGCGCTGTTTTTCCTGAGGTCAAAGATGATTTCCCTTATTTATTAATGGTGTTCAATGTCAGGTTATTTGTTGAGCTCCATGCTGACAATTTCAGATCTCCTCTCTGTAGGAAGACTCGTTCCCCTCTGAGATGAGTCCAATCCCTGTAGTGTCATCAGCAGATTTGATGATGATGTTATTATGGTGGGCTGGACTGCAATCATGGGTGTAATGGGCAAATGTAATGGACTTAGTACGCAGCCTTGTGGGGAGCCAGAGCTGAGTGAGCGAGTTGAGGAATAGTGGGGGCCGAGTTTCACTGTCTGAGGGTGATTGATGAGAAAATCGTTAATCCTGGTGCAAAAGAGTGGGAGGAATCCTAGGTTACAACAACAACAGCATTTATTTCTATAGCACATTTTCATACAAATGATGTAGCTCAAAATGCTTTACAAGATGAAGAAAGAAAAAAGAAAAAAATATAAAAATAAGATTAGGCAATACTAAGTAATAAAGAATAAAGTAAGGTCCAATAGCCAGGAGAACAGAAAAAAATACAAAAAAACAAAAACTCCAGAATGCTGGAGAAAAAAAAAAAAACAAAATCTGCAAGGGCTCCGAGACCACCCAACCCACACTAGGCATTCTACCTGACATTACAGACCTCAAACAGTCCTCATGGTTTTCAGGCTTTACATGGAAACATTAGACGATGACGGTCATGTGGACATCTGGCTCTCCATCCATCAATGTAGGGACAGCACGGTGCTTTGATCAGGCGGTGATGCCGCAGGTCGCCACCACAAAAAACGAAAAAAGAACAGCAGAGAAAGTAGGGGTTAGTATAGATTGAGGAGATATAATAAAAATGATATACAGAATATCAGGGTTACAGTAAAATTAAGTTATCAGAAAGCCATGTTAAAGTAATGAGTTTTTAGCAGTTTTTTAAAGTGCTTCACCAGATTTGAGGTGCATAACAGCAGAAGGCCGCCTCACCACCTCTTTCAAGTTTAGCTCTTAGAATTATAAGCAGACACTCATCTGAAGATCTAAGGTTACGATTTGGAGTGTGAAAGGTGAAAGGCATTCCAAGATGTAAGACGGAGTGAAATTATTTAAGGCTTTGTGAGCCATAAGCAGGATTTTAAAGTCAATTCTAAATCACACAGGTAACCAATGTAGTGACATCAAAACTGGAGAGATGTGCTCAGATTTTCTTTTCCTAGTGAAGATTCTGGCAGCTTCATTCTACACTTGTTGCAAATGATTGATGTCTTTTTTGGGTGGTCCTGAGAGGAGTGTGTTACAGTAATCTAGTCTAGTTTACTAACTAGAATATCCGGAATAACAGTATTAAATGGTGTGCTTTTGTCAATAAAAGGCATTTTCACACAGCTCCTCGGGTGTTCCAAGTGGCTCAGCACAGTGTGGAGAGCTGTGGCTATGGCGTCCTCAGTGGACCGGTTTGGTCTGTATGGAAACTGGTGTGTTTCAAAATTGGGAGGGAGACAGGCTTTGATATAGTGTGAAACCAACCTCTCGAAGCACTTCATGACAAGAGATGTAAGTGGGATTGGGCGATAGTCATTGAGACTGCAGGGGGCTGATTTCTTGGGAACAGGGATGATGGTGGCTGACTTAGATACGGGGGTCTTCCCAGACTGTCTTAAGACTGCTGTAGTTAAACCCCTTCTTAAGAAACATAATCTTGACCCCTCGGCTCTTGAACATTTTAGACCCATCTCTAACCTGCCTTTCTTAAGTAAAGTTCTGGAGAAAGCAGCCATTATGCAGTTAAATGACCATCTCAATAAACATGATATTCTTGATAAATTTCAGTCGGGTTTCAGAACAAATCACAGCACAGAAACTGCACTCGTTAAAGTAGTAAATGATTTGCGAGTGAATGCAGACAGTGGCCATTTATCTGTTCTCATCCTCCTCGATCTGAGTGCTGCATTTGACACCATTGATCATAATATTCTTAGAAATCGCCTTAGTCAATGGGTGGGCCTCTCTGGCAGTGTCTTAAATTGGTTTGAATCCTACCTGGCAGGGAGAAAATTCTTTGTTAGTTGTGGGAATTACAACTCGAAGACACATGATATCCGATATGGTGTTCCACAAGGCTCTATCCTGAGTCCGCTACTCTTTTTGATTTACATGCTTCCGTTAGGTCAGATTATCTCATTTTACAAGGTGAGCTACCACAGCTATGCTGATGACACACTGCTGTACTTATCAATAGCACCTGATGACTCCGACTCTCTCGATTCACTAACACAATGTCTTACTGGTATTTCTGAGTGGATGAATAGTAATTTTCTCAAACTAAATAAAGAGAAAATTTAAATTTTAGTGATTGGCAGTAATGGATACAATGAGGCTATTAGAAATAAACTTGATGCATTAGGATTGAAAGTCAAGACGGAGGTAAAAAATTTAGGGGTAACCGTTGACTGTAATCTGAATTTTAAATCGCATATTCATCAGATCATTAGGACAGCATTTTTTCACCTAAGAAACATAAGAAACATAACAAAAGTTAGACCTCTTATATCACTGAAAGATGCTGAGAAATTAATTCACGCGTTTGTTTTCAGTCGACTAGATTACTGTAACGCACTCCTCTCAGGACTACCCAAAAAAGACATAAATCGTTTGCAACGAGTGCAAAATGTAGCTGCTAGAATCCTAACTAGGAAAAGAAAATCCGAACACATTTCTCCAGTTTTGATGTCACTACACTGGTTACCTGTGTCATTCAGGATTGACTTTAAAATTCTGCTTATGGTTTATAAAGCCTTAAATAATCTCGCTCCATCTTATATATCGGAATGTCTGACACCTTATATTCCAAATCGTAACCTCAGATCCTCAAATGAGTGTCTCCTTAGAATTCCAAAAGCTAAACTTAAAAGAAGTGGTGAGGCGGCCTTCTGCTGTTATGCACCTAAAATCTGGAATAGCCTGCCAATAGGAATTCTCCAGGCTGATACAGTAGAGCACTTTAAAACACTGCTGAAAACACATTACTTTAACATGGCCTTTTTATAACTTCACTTTAACTTAATCCTGATACTCTGTATGTTCAATTCATCATAATATCTATTCATGGTGGTTCTAAAATCTGTACTGACCCCTACTCTCTCTTCTGTTTCTTTTTCTGGTTTCTTTGTGGTGGTGGCCTGCGCCACCACCACCTACTCAAAGCTTCATGATGCTCCAACAATGATGGATGGATTAAAAGGCAGAAGTCTACGTGACCATCATTATCAAGCCCATCCATAAAAACCCTAAATCCAAAGAGGACGTTTCATTTATGTTAGGTAGAATGCCCAGAGGGGACTGGGCGGTCTCATGGTCTGGAATCCCTACAGATTTTATTTTTTCTCCAGCCGTCTGGAGTTTTTTGTTTTTTCTGTCCCCCCTGGCCATTGGACCTTACTCTTATTCGATGTTAATTAATGTTGATTTATTTTGTTTTCTTATTGTGTCTTTTATTTTTCTATTCTTTATTATGTAAAGCACATACTGTGTGTATAAAAATGTGCTATATAAATAAATGTTGTTGTTGTTGTCCTTTTGGGACCAGACTTCTAACTGTAAATTAAGAGCCTTACTGTGTGGCCATGTCCACTCTTACTTACTATAGACTTCTCACACCAAAGAAGATCAGTGAGCAGTGAACGCTTTTTATGGGCTGAAGATTTACCTGGGGCCGAAAACTCACAGAAGTCTTTCTGCACAATGTGGAGACAGTGTTTTTAACATGATGGAGCGTTCAAATATGGACAGACAACACTGAAGAAGTCCATACCGTGATTCTGATGAACTGACAAGGATTTCATCTGCTGGTTGGTATACCTTCAAGCCCATTAAAAGCAAATCACTGCACGCTGATCTTCTTTGGTGGAAATGAAGGACAGAGAAGCCACGTTTGCTTTAAAAATAATAACAACAGAAACTGACAAATCAAGGACACAATTTACACAAACAAGCCATGTTTCCACACATGTGTGGGGAAAGCGGTACAACTTTCATTCAAACAAAATTATCACAAAAGTGCAGATGATTATTGACATACCCTCACATTATTAAACTGTGAGACTAAACAAATCACACAACTGTTGTGTGCAAAGCGAAACAAACCCTTCTCAGGGAATAAGTTATGGCATCTCCATTAGCAGCAAATAAATTCACGCAGTCCTCTCATATAACCAATTGTCAGTCTCTGGCATCTTTCCAGTTATTGCCCATCACCATCAGCTGTATGAGGCTTAAAAACAGTACTCTATACTAGATTTATATTAGTATCTCTAAAAACTGGCCATTAAACCAGCAGAGAGAGAGTCTGAGATCAGATTATATTAATTTTACACTAGTATCGCATATTTGCTCTGATACTTGGTATTTACTACGGGTCCTGTCTCAGCATTTCAGAAGGATTCAAGTCAGAGCTTTGGCTTGGCCATTCTAGGACAAAGAACCTCCTCCTCCTCCTAAGCCTTTCTTTTGTTGACTTACTTTTAACATTTAGGATCGTTGTTTTGGTGACACATCCACTTTGTACCTAGTCTGAGTTTTCAAACTGATTCATTGGCATTCTTCTCAAGGATTAGAACATTAGAACAATTTTGATGAGAACAGGTCATTAAGGCCTACAAAGCTCATCAATCCTTTTTATCAGTTGTGGCACATGGCTGGGGTTGGTACCCAGCCGGGATGCCCAGGAGGGCTTGCGCCTCCTCTAGACCACGAGGGGGTGACCACCCTGGTGGCTTTGGGGACCCTGTAGGGGCCCGTGGTCACCGCCAGGGGGCACCCCGATGCCTACGGAGCCCTGGACCTCAGCACTTCCGCAAAACACGAAAGTGCTGGGGGGAAGAGGATCAGGGACACTTGGAATGCTTCCGGATGCAGAGCCGGTACTTCCGCCACACTGGGGAGTGCCGGTGGAAGACTGCCGGGAGGCACCAGGAGCACATCCGGGTGATTATAAAAGGGGCCGCCTCCCTCCATTCAATGGCTGGAGTCGGGTGGAAGAGGACAGAGCTCAGAGGAGGGGAGTGGAGGTGGACCAGAAGAGAGAAGAGGCATTGTGTAAGGGCATGGACTTTGGGGTGATTGGTGCTGTGGTATTGGGTTGTGTGTGTCACTGTTGTAAATATTAGTGTAAATAAACGTGTGTGGTGCTATAATAACATGTCTACCTGTCTGTGTGCGGGCTGTTCCTCACACAGTTTTCTCCTAAATAACATCAGCTTGAGTTTTGAAGGTTCCCAAAGTACTAATGTCTACTACACTACTTGGTAACGTATTCCAAGTGGCTGCATATGTGCATATTTCTAAGAAATTGTAATTTCCTTAATGATGTCAAACAACCAAGGCACAGAGTAATAAAAACAGCCCCATACAAGGACATTCCCACCACCATGTTTGACAGCAGGGATAATGTAGTGGGATTGATACAAGTACAGACAACAGTGAACATCTCACCAGCATGCAACACATTCCCCTCTCTGGCACCATGATAAACAAGAATTTATTAAATACATAACTTGATTTCATTTGATAGAAAACACAATCTCGCTTACCTGGTGTACTCCAGTCCCCTGTTTTCATAGCACGTGTTCTGTTATGGGCCCATTTTATGAAACCTGTGGAAGAAAAAACAGAGAAAACTCCAGTACACGCTATTTTGTTAACTGACATATATGAAATATGGAGAAAGTAAAAAAAAAATCCAGTCCAGTTCTCCTGTTTTATTTATTTATACATTTATTTTTGCATTAGTTGCCCCAATGATGGAATAGTACTTTGCCCTGGTCTGTTTCCTGCCTTGCGCTCAGTGCTGCTTGGATAGGCTCTAGCAACCATCTCTCTGAATTAAATTAAACAGGTCTGAGAAGTTTTCTGTCATTCTTCTACATAAATTGCACAACAGGATTGATTATAAATAAACTGATTTCAAGAAGTTTCATGAAACTCTCCACAGGTGTGCCTCAAGAATCAGTTTTGGAACCTTGTGTAGTGAGAAAAGCACTATATACATGTAAAGCATTATTATTAATTATTATTATTAGCTTCTTTTTTCTCTCTACATTCACTCCTTAGGCAATGTTATTTCTTCTCATGCCTTCTCCTAACATTTCTGTGTTGATGATGCACAGATCTTCCTGTCATTTCTACAACCTACAGGTTTCAGCCCAAATCACCAGTTGTCTCTTTGCCATTCTGGATGAACGATCACCACCACTTTAAACTTGACCTTACAAAGTCTGAGAATCTCTACTTGCCTTCTGACTCACCTTCCCCAGATTTGTCTTTAAGAATTGCTCTTGAAGATATTAACCTTTCACCATTAGTTATGGTCAGGAATCTCAGTGTGACTCTGGACTCCTCATTTTCATTCTTTGAATATATTTCTTCAATGTCCCAATCATGTTGTTTCATTCTTCATAGTATTCAGAGGTTTCAAATCTTCCCCACTAATTCTGCCGTGCTACTCCTTGTTCAAGCAATGGTTCTGCTGAACTATTACAACTCCCTCCTGGCGGGGCTTTCTTTAACCATTATCCAAAATTTCCAGCTCCTCCACATGTTATCTCCTCAACTGGTTTCTCTGTTCCTGTCCACTTCTCCTCTATTTCTCTCTGAATGTTTCTGCTCCTCACCATCTCCATTCTGTGGCCTCTCCATATATCCTTCTCCATTATCCCTCTGCCATTCTGTTGACCTGTTGCCAGGCATGCCAAGACTGGACAATGCTTCTCCATTCTTCCACCAAAGTTGTGGAACAACCTCCCTTTCGCTCTTCGAAACTGCATCTAATTTGCTCATGTTTAGCCATCCTTTGAAAACACTCCTTTTCTGATTTTAGTTTTTATGATACTGATTTTTGCCCTAGTCTAGCTACAGGTACAATTATATAGCAATTGTAGTGTAAATTTATGTTGATAGATAGATAGATAGATAGATAGATAGATAGATAGATAGATAGATAGATAGATAGATAGATAGATAGATAGATACTTTATTAATCCCAAGTTGTCACTTAAGCATTAAATTAGAGAAGTAAATGTTCATTATATTAGAATGAGAATAGGAATATACCTACATTTACAACTGTAATGTTAATTTCTCTGTTAAGTTGTAATGTGTTAGAAAGTAGTGTTTATAAAGTTAAGCATTCAATATCTGGGAGGATATATGAGAGGAAGTAAGATTGTTATTGATTTGTTTTTGCCTGACCTTGTGCTAGCAGCTGCAGAGAATACAGCTTGTATTTGGAACAGAAATCTGCCTCCATCCAGTTCTTTTAGTTCCCAAAAAGGATTCCATCCATCCTGAAAGAGAAAACCTTGTTACAGTAGTACTAATTCCTCTTGCTCAGTTTTCTTCTCATTCTTTGTTGCTTTTACTGCTTGCACCTAATCATTTCTGCATGCATTATAACTTGTTTTGTACGTTGCCTTGTACATTAGCATCTGCTAAATAAATAATAATAATAATAATAACAATAACAATAATAATAATTTAAAATTCTGGCACTTTAGATCTGCTTTAAATGTAATAGCTTATTTATCACACTATTTCTACTGCAGAACACATCCTAATGGTCCAAGAATTGCCTTTGTTAAGAAAATCCATAAAACAACTCTTAACTTGAAGACGGCCCTCAGCTCCTTCGCGAAATCAATGCACGTTCTCGACAAACATGCGGAACCTATTCGCCGACAGATTTTTCTTTGCCCGGACGTTGTTTTTCACCGAACCGGAAGCATCTCAAGCGGCAGATCTGGAATAACCACGCGAGTTAGCGCTCAGCGAGACATCGATGATGATATCCGCCGGGTGAAGTGCTGAAGAGGAAGAACCAGGAAGGACTGAAGAAAGAGATTCCGTTTAAATACGAAACTGTTAAGGAAAAATCACCACGCTATAGGATTTGGTAACTTTGGCCGGAGAGGGTGATTTTTAATTCACTGCCCGTTTCTGTGTTTGAATCTTCAAAAACGGGAAAAACAACAAAAATACGAGGTTAGTGGGAGTGGTCCTGTCCTGCCCTGTACTATATGCGTTTTCGAAAGGTTGAAGTTAGCGGGTTATTCGACAGGCTATAAAATCACCGTACATTGATTTCTGATATTACACCAGAGCAGTAATTTAAAAGATGAATTACGTTTTGAATGCATGTGAATTTTTCCCGGCAGAGCGCACGTAAGCTTGTCAAATTCACCGGTAAACTTGGCTCTTGCTTATTCAGAGTACGGTACTGGGCATTGTAAACGGTTACATTTCATCGTGTCCTTTTTACGTGAATAGATTTGGAATAAAAAATGACTTCTTTGTTGAGCTGCATGTGTATTTTCCTAGCCCAATTAAGGTGAATGTGTTAAAATACTAGTCAAAGTAGCGGTACATCTGGCACACCCTCACATCTGCTGCATTGGGCGGCGTGAGTTCCCGGGCACTCGATAGAGTTAAATCGCATTAGACTGCAACAATGCTTACATTACCTTCGCGACCAACAACGATTCTCGTCTGAAATTGCCGTTGGCATTTGCTCTTCGGGTATTCGCGTCAGATTTGCAGGCAGACACGGCGCACCAGTGATTCTTCAGCACTGCGGCGTTTTAACCGGAATTTCGGTTGGTTTCATCGCGTTGGGCCGCTGTAGGTTGCAAAGAAGTTCAATCAGAATACAACACGTATATATAATATATGCATATGCTTTGGACATTGTATTTCATATATGCTTTCATTTTTACTTCTTATTAGAATCAGAATTCACTTTATTGCCCTGGTACTGTTGTGCATTGCAAATTCGTCTTGGTAGTATTGATGCAAATATAAGGCCAACAAAAATATTAAGAGGTGAATACAATTAAATATGCAAAAAAGTTCACGTTGTCCAGTGTGCGGGTATACACAGATAGTGAGTAGAAACTGAGACCTGGTTTGTCAGAATAACTACACGGAAAGCAAACTGTTTTGGTGACGTACTGTTTCAGTATTCACCGCACAAAGGCGTTTGTCAGAGGGAAGTCTTTGGATTAGGCGGTGCCCTGGGTGTGTTGGATCAGCAATGATCTTTGCAGCACGATTCCTTAGCCTGGACTCATACAAGACTTATGCCTTTGATCTTTTCGCTCCAATGATGCACTGCAAGTTGGCCATAGCCTGAGCAGAGGCAGCTCTAAACTAGCCAGTTACACTGAGGTTAGAATGGTCTCGATAAGGGCTTTGCTGTACTGAACCAATATTGCAGATTGAATTTCCTCCGCTGCTGCAAAAAGAACATTCTCTGATGGGCTTTCCTGATAACACATGTGATGTTTTTGTCTCACTTGATGTTTTGTGACTGAACAGAAACTTGAATGACTCTGCTCTCCCAGCTGTTTATAGCAAGTGATTGGTAAACGGCTGGCTGATTCCTGAAATCTGTAATCATTGTTTGAGTTTTTTGGGTGTTAAGATCCAAATTATTATGAATGCACCTCTCTTTTCAACCAACTCTTTCACCATGGAATTAAAAAAAGAGTAATGCATTGCACATTAGAATATGCTTTTCCATCCACACCAAAAATAAAGGCAAAAATTGATGAGATTTTTTTTTTCAAAAGTGAGGTAATGGATAGAAAGTTGTTATGTTTGCTGTTTAGTGTTTTTTTTTTTTTAAAAAAAAGTATTTGAAATAAGCTCAATGTTCCATACAGAAAATCAGTGGAATTGCGTGGTGCTTCATTTGATGTGCTTAGTAAACAAGAACAATAGACTTCATATTCATAACACGCAGGAAAATGGGAGACATTACTGTTGTATCACTATGTGGCTGTTGAGGTTTAAGGATGAATGGCTAAGGCAGAGTGAGCCAGCACTTTCAAAGCATGGCCGCAGTGGTGAACAGACATTGCACAGATATATAGATACTAGTTGTCTTTTATGCATAGTCTAAATTTCCCACAATTGCTTCATATTTGGACATTTTGTTTTTTCATGTTAGGTTTTATAGATATTTCATTACTTTTTAAGAGCTGCTAATTCAGATAATTTAGTAGATCTTTTTTTTTTTTTGGTTAATGTAGCCTAATAAGTAAAGAGTTGGACTTGATACAACAGATGTAACACTTATTCTGCTGCCGCTACCTCACTACCTTTCTTGTGCTTAACATTTATGACAGCAGTAATGATGAGGATGAGGTTAGCAGCCTGCGCTGATACAGCACCCACATGACAAACCAACTCAGGATCCCAGATTAGGACTGTTCTGCTATTATAAAGCAATATTTGGTCTTGTTTACTATAAACTGGATGATGTGAAATAAACTGAATATTATGATTTTGTAAACCGTTTCAAAATGATGTTGTCCTGTTTAAAATAAGAATTAGTTCAGGTTTGAAAAGTGGATAAAAGTGAGTGTATGCCTGTGGGGCAGTGGGTGGTGCTGTCAGCAGAATTGAAAGTACAAAATAATGAAGGTAAATTACTGTCATTGAATTTTAGTAATGAGAGCTCAAGACAACCAAATTAGACTTGTGTAAAACAGAAGATTGGAGCATGGAATTAAAACTGTTATTAATGTGGGCATTTGGTGTTGGAAATGTCGTTATAACATAGTCTCTGATTTTCCATAATCCACCAAAGGTCTATGTGTGTGTTGGGTGAACAAGATGTTAATGTGTTCACACTGGAACTATCATTCATCGTTTTTCCTAACATTCTCCTATTACATTACAAACTTGTGTGTCCAGAGCCTTTTTCAATAGTAATGGCACACATCCAGAGTCACTCACAATGGGCAAATTTAGAGTCGCCAATCAACTTAACTTGCATATATTTCAGATATAGGAAAGTTACAGGTATCCAGAAGAGACCCCACTTAGATATAGAGAAAATATGCAAACTTGAAATGGGTCAAAATTTGATCCTAGAACTCTGAAGCGGTGAGGATTAATGCCGACCTTGTATACCACTGTGTCATCCATTCTATCTGCTGTAATTTAATATAATAGTGAGCGTTATTCTTTTGCAAAAAAATACAATTTGCATTAGACTGATTTGTCTTCTGTTTCACTGTTTGTATTTTCCTAAATGAGAACTCTCACTTCCCTAGCGTATCTATTTTTGGAAAGAATGAAACAAGCATTTTGGTGATAGACGCCAACCTTCAGTTAAAATGAGGAGTTCGAAAAAGAACCGGAGAAGGAGCAAAACAAAACACTAAGTGGATATAACATGAACGGGCCATTAAAGGACGGAGAGAAGAATTTTTCACTTGAACACTGAATCCCTTTTTGTTTTGGCATTGGCCACCTTGAAGAATTATCCGGCATGTCTATTCTTGGGCTGCTGTTGTACAGCAAGAAACAAACAAACATAAACATCTATGCGTGGAAGAGTGTGTGTCTGTCCGGCCTGGAAGTGAGAGGTGGAGTAGGGGTAAGGGGAAACAGAAAATTCGCTTAGCCACTAATAACACAAGCGAGGTCAGCACGTCAGCAAAACTAAACCTCAGAAGAAAGGCAAAGTCACTTAGCCAAATGGTATCCCTTTTACTTTTCCTTCTGCTGCTAATGCACAAGAGAGGTGAGCACGTCAGCAAAACAAATCCTCCTAGGAGAGAGATGCCCAGAGAGTAGTTCCTTTCAATTACCTGACATCTCTACGTTTCAGTGTTTTTCTGACGATTTCAATAGTTTCCAGGACCCCTGGCTTTTTACAGCACGGGCTTACACAACTCATTCTCATATATATATATATATATATAATAGTATTGTTAGCATGCTATTTAATGAATATAAAGGAAGTGCATACATTTTTAGTTATTTGTTAAGGTTGACTTGATATTCTGAAATAATACTTGTCAATTGAAGGTTCATATATTGTTTGTGGGTTAATTACTTTGAACATATTAATTTCATATTTTTTGTTAATAACTTAGCTTCGAATGGAAGTGAAACTTTAAGCAATACTGCTTTGTTCTCTTAGTTTTGGATATTTAGATCATGGAGCAGTCAGAAGAATCAGCCCCTGAATCAGGCCCAGAGGAAGTGAATCCAGTGTTCTTCCAGCAGCTCAGAGAATTAGACATTCCAGAAGAAGCTGCTAAGCAGGTAAAGGAATCCTGTAACTCGGCTTTATAACTTTCACAGTAAATTTTTATTTCAGTAGAAGCTTTTTTTCATTATTAATCTCTCTGTGTTACTTTTGAATAGGGTTCTGTGTAAAGGAAGCTTAAATCTTCCGTTGATATTTTCGTATTTTGGCAGATTAAAAAAAATATATATATATTTTTAAAAATTTTTAAGTCCAGACATTTATGATATACTACACAAGGTAATATTTGAATGATGGTGGCTGTCTATGAAATGTGCATGTGTTCTGAACTAGTTGGAAACCATTTTGGAGAAATATGTCCATGTCAATTGCATAATGGAATTTTGTAAATTGTTTATGATATGATTTTGAAAAATCAAAAAGATATAGCTTTCACTTTGAATCCTAATTACTAGATCAAATATTAACTGTGCAACAGAATATTCAGTGACTGCAGCTGTTGCCTTTTCTGATTCAGTATGCAACCAAATTGCCCAACTCGGTTGTATAGAGATATTAAATGAACTGATGGGTTTACACTTTATTGCCTGTGGACAGTGTCGGCAAACTGTTGACCTAGTCTGCTGGAGGACTAGTAATGTCATGCTTATTTTGTGCTGTCATGCAGTGTTAGTCTTTGTTATGAAAGTGCAATGATTGCTGATATAGCAGGCGTAATCTTGGACATTGACACCACCATGGTATCTTAAATGTTGTTTGTATTGCAGACTAGGGAATGTTAACAGAGGTGAAATGCACTTGGAAGAAATAATAATAATTCTTTGCATTTATATAGAGATTTTTATAGTGAGTGGAGAGCCACTTCAGCTACCACTAATCTGTACCATCCATCTGGATGATGCAACGGGAGATATACTCCACTCTGTCTCTTCTAAACAGGCTGCTGTGGTGTTGAAGAGAAAAGTTATGAAGAGGTGTATGGGATATGAAATGAGTTCAATGAAGATGGAATACAAAGAAAACTGAGAACTAACTGAAATATGAATGACCAGGTGAATGTCACTGAGGAAGATAACTGAAAAGCTGAGAAAAGGGACTTGTGCGGAGGCAATAAATGCTGGTGTAAGGAACAATTGACTGAAGTATTGTGGGTCTTTACAGTGAAAAATGGAAAACTGATAGGTTAAGAGAAGTGCTGTTAAGCAGGTGGCTGGTCAGGAAGAAAGGGTATGGATGGAAGTGGTGGTACATGACCTGAGAAGGATTGGTCTCACCTTTTGAGGACCAGAGAAATTAGAGTAAGGTAACTGGCTAAAGTGGATAAATCCACATAGCAGATTTTAAGAAGATGGTGGTTATTTTACATGTTTTACTGGTTGCAGAAGGTTGTCGCCTACCAGTTGTCCGTCCAATCCTAATAGAATTTCTAGGATCTTCATAATAATGATGATGTTACAGTTTGGAATTTTCTGATATGGCAATGTGCTATGATGGACTAGCAACCAGATTTGTTGTCCTAAATCTAGATAAACTATTAAATGTTATGCCTTTTTTGACCACTAAGCCTTTACCTTCCGTTTGCATCTTCTTATGTGAACTTGTGTTGAAATGATATTGGATTATTTCAAATGGCTTGTCATACGAGGAAAATTGGACTCCAGAAGAAAAAGCTTATGGTCCCTTTGGAATTGCCTGGATTTCTGCATTAGGTTCATGAACAAATGGTCTGGTTTCAAGCTAAGCAAACACAATTTGCTTAAACTACTAATACACAAACAAGTGTACACCCTGTTGTCTAAACTTAATGTATTACTTAAGCAGTCAGAGGATCAAGGCTGGAAAAAATATTTGAACTAACACATCAAACTTCCTTCAGCAGCACTGACCTCCACCAAAACATCCCCTGTAGCTGTTGTGCACAACTTTTGGAATTGCTTAAAACTCAGTATAAAAATTCTCATATTTTTTTTGTTAATGGCCTACAATTATCATTTTGCTTTTGAATATTTTTAATATTACTGATGAAAGACTGCTGTAATTTAATATTTCAAGGTCTGTTCCTTACATCCACCAAGAACCACAGTGGCTTTTCAAAGTGAAGTTATGATGCTTGTTCAGTTGCAGGATTTTTAAATGTGTTATTCCTCTGTGATGCGGTGCATTATGTTGTGTTTACAATAAACAGCCTTTGTGTGAATAAACCAAGTATGATGATGGATATTGGTCATCACAAAATAATGCACAATTTAGAAAGGAGTCAAGAAATGTGTAGGAGTATTTTACTTCAGTAATTTAGCAACATGTAATTGCTCAATGGAATTTGTCATGTTTGATTAAGACATCAAAGTAACACTTGGCATAATGTGTGATTTCAGTACAGAAACATGTGCATGGCACTTAAGTGAACTAATATTGGATCTGGGTGCAGAACGTCAGGTTATTTACTAAAAAAAAAACTTGCAAATTTCACAGGTGACTAATATCATTGTTTTAAATCTATCCTCCAGTTAAACTGCACCATTGAATTGTCATAAATATACAAATCTGGCAAATGTAACAGCAAAAAACTTTTTGAAGACTTTCTTGTTCTGTTTATATTTTAGGCTCTTTTGCGTACAAGGAATGTATCAGCTGAGGAGGCAGCCATGTATTACTTTAACAGATTGGAGAATGAGGTAGTGTTTTTCTTTTAGCAATTCATATAAGTTCTAATAGATTGCTTGCCTTAATTATGTCTGTTTTGTAAAGTGATTATAAATGGTGCTGCTGCGTTCTATCTGACACCCAATTTGAGAGGATGGCCACATTTGCATATTACACTGACAAGATGGTTTGCATTTTAAACATAAAATCGTGATACTCACTTTTTGTGTCTCTCTTAAACTTAACTTTTATTACTCTGCATGATGAGGCTTGCACAGAAAAGTGCTGTGTAAGTCATATGTCAGTTGAGGTCTGAACTGAGCTTACTGGTTGAAATTTCTGAAAATATATGAACATAAATAATTATTTACTGCTAAGGAGAGTGCTGTTATCCTTCAAATTCCAATTAGATCTTAATGAGTAAATAACCTGAATGGATTATTTTTTATATTTGGATTTGATCGAAGGGAAAAGCTCTTTGACTCATTGTATCTTTTGGTTCAATCCCCAGGTATGGGACCACATCTTAATACCTGAGTGACTTTTAAATTGCAGACTTGGTGTAACCCCATCTTTCCATTAAAGTAACACACAACAGTTCAGACATATAAGAAATGCACCAGTGGTGTCACACTTTAATCTTGATATTGTAATGTTTTGCTGTGATTTCTTTACATTTATGAATTACTTTAAATACATCACTAATCAGCTTTGAATATTAGTAATGAAAACAATACAATAAAACAAACTTAGTCATTTATGTATTTTTGGTTTTAAAATATTTTGTGAATGTTGGTGCTGTCTTGGGGCTGACACAGTGCAGGCAAGGTAATAAAATTAAGATCTTTTGTACAGCATTATACAGTAGATTTAAGTTTCAGGATTGCCTACTTGGAGGACCCTATGCAAGCCTTAAGAGACGTATACTTCTAAAGTTTTGTTACTCATATAGAGATCCGTGACATGCCGTGATTATTGATTAAACATACTCTGTTGCTTCATTTTACAGGAGGAAAGTGATGAAGATCTCTGGTTCAAAATGGTATTTGTTGTCAACATGGAGCTATCAATGGGTGTTGGAAAAGTGAGTGTCTGTTTTTGTATTAAATAAATTCAGTAGATTACAGTCTAGAATTTTATCTCCACAAAAATTGACTTAAACCGTGTTTCTCCTGTATTTAAGCACATTGTATTGGGTGAGATTATTTGCAGTTGATACGTGTTATAAATCAGAATATCCATAGTTATCATTTGCCTTTAAAAGTAAAAATGTATAATTCCACGCCACTGTAATGACACAGGTGATTGCTAGCCTTCAACAATTTTTAAATTGCTTTGTTTGTTCAGGTTGCAGCACAGGTTGGACATGCCGCTGTAGGACTGTACCAAGCCTTACAGGAGAAAAATAGTTGGCGGGAGATGGCATGGAAATGGGATCAGGCTGGGTAGGTTGACACCATGAGTATTCTGTCAGGTTTGTTTTAAGTGTTGATATTCTGTAGCTGTCCTTTTGGCTTTAGAAATGAAGCATGTAATAAATAGTACTATCACAGCCAAATTCCTGATTATGGGACATTGTGTATTAATAACAGTTAATACTTGTACTTAGTGTGACTCTTTCTTAAAAAAAATTCTTTGCTGTGCTGGTATATTTTGAGTATTTTATGTTACACAATATTGTCATACCAAAATGAGTCCAGTTTATTTTTAAACCAAGTAAGTTCTGTGGTATTTTTTCTTGTAATGTCAAGGTAATTATTGGTCTGTGTTTTTTAAGTGTCTTTAAGTGCTTCAGTGTTCAATCGTCTCAGTTTTTTACTTTTTCTGCTTACAGAGCTAAGAAGGTAGTGCTGCAAGGCACAAACACAGCCCATCTCCTAGAACTTCAGGCCTTGGCAATGAGCCTTAACCTGCCTACCTATCTGGTGCAAGATGCAGGACGTACTGAGGTGAGTTGGGGAGTCAGTGTTTTTCACCACGGAAGCTTGTATGTCTTTTGGAAGAAAATGTATAATTATAATTTTTAAATACAATGTTAAAGTAGACTTGACACATACTTTCAGATAAATATTCATACAAAAAATTGTACAAACCATTTAATTTTAACACAACCGTTGGTTTTTGGCAAAATTTCCTTAAGTGTATTGAATACTGTGATCAAAATGTCCCCTTGTACTTTAGTGTTACGACTGTTCCTTTAAAAAATTATTACTTTAATTTAGAAGTTTTTTTTTATGCTGTACAATCTTGTCATGCCAAAATGAGTCCAGTTTATTTTTGAATCAAGCATGTTCTGTGGTATGTTTTTTTATAATTTTAAACTAATGATCTCTGCTTTTTAAGTGTCTAAATTAAGTCAAAAGTCAAAGCGAACTTTACCGCCATCTCAACCATATACAAGTATGCAGATAGACGAAATTGCGAAGCTCAGGGTCCTCAGTATAACAACATGAAGTGCAAATAATAAATTAAAAGTAGAATTAAAATTAAAACACAAACAAGACATTGTGCAAAGACAAGACAAAGTAGTAGCAGCAATATTGATGTGTAGTTAGCAATATGAACATTGATGCAATGTATGGTATTTGCAATCTAGAAACATAAATATAGTCAATAGATATGTAATAAAATAAATAAATAACAGCCATAGATAATACAGAAATTATCAGTGTATGATAATAGTTGGTTAAGACGTGTGTAAACAATGACAGGTCAGAATGTTTCACAGCAGAAGGATATCAAGAATGTCAACATACTTAAAGGTCAGTAGGAGATTTTCAGTTCTTCTCTACATGCACACTCGTCTTTGCAGGAAAGTGGCTTGCATGTATAAAAGTTTTGTTTTTAGAGGTGGTTGAGGCTGTGTGGAAGATCCCAGGGGGCACCATAGTGTTAAGGAGTCTGACAGCTTGGGGGTAAAAACTCTCCTGCAGCCTGGCAGATCTGGCTGTGATGCTGCAGTATCTTCTCTTGGATGGCAAAAGTGTGAAAAGTCCATGTGAGGGGTGTAAGGGGTCCTGCACAATGCTGCAGGCCTTATGAACACTGTGTTTGTAAAATATGGCCTGTAGTGAAGGGAGAGGCACCCTAATAATGTTCTCTGCTGTCTTCACTATCCTTTGCAGGCGCTTGCGGTCGGATACGTTGCAGTTGCCATACCAGACCATGATGCAGCTAGTCAGAACACTCTCAATGGTGCCTCTGTAGAACATGGTGAGGATGGAAGGGGAAGACGTGCTCGCTTCAGCCCCCTCAGGAAGTGTAGTCTCTGCTGGGCTTTCTTGATTAGTGATGAGGTGTTATGCGTCCACGTAAGTTCCTGAGTTATGTGCACACCGAGGAACTTGGCACTCCTAACAGTCTCCACATCTAAACCGTTGATGCTGAGTGATGTGGTTGGTGTTGTGCATGGCTGTGCAGTCGTGAGTCAGCAGGGTGAAGAGCAGTGGACTAAGCATACAGCCCTACGGCGCTCCAGTGCTCAGTGTGATGATGCTGGAAGTGTTGCAGCCCATCTGAACTGACTGGGGCCTCTGTCAAGAAGTCCAGGATCCAATTGCAGAGGATGGTGGAGATTAGTCTTTATGTGTGACATGACTAACCTTTCGAAGCACTTCATGATGATTGGCATGAGTGCAACTGGTCGGTAGTCATTCAAGCATGTCACTGATAACTTCTTCGGCACTGGCATGATGGTGTTTGACTTGAAGCATGCTGGGACTGATGACTGTCACATTCTTTGAGCACATGACCAGGTATATTGTCAGGTCCTGCAGCCTTGCATGTATTGACTATGGATAGAGTGCTCTTCAAGTCAGTTATGGAGAGACAGAGTACCTGGTCAGTGGAGGGAGGTGTTGCTTTTCTCGCAGGCTCTTTGTTCTGCGCCTTAAACCATGCGAAGAAGTTGTTCAGCTCATCTGGTAGGGAGGTATCATCATCACTGCTGTGTGGGTTGGGTTTGTAGTTTGTAATTGTCTGAACGCCCTGCCACATACGATGTGTGTCTCTGGTGCTGCTGAATTGTTTGTTAATCTTCTGCGTGTACGCCCACTTAGCTCTCCTTATAGCACAAGACAGGTTGGCTCTGACCACCCTGAGGGCGGCGTTGTCTCCAGATCTGAAGGCTGCATTTCTGATCTTGAGCAGCTTGTGCACTTCTCTCGTCATCCAGGGCTTTTGGTTGGCTCTTGTGGTAACATCATTGGTAACCGTAACATCCTCTATGCATTTGGAGATGTAGCCAGTCACAGAGTCTGTCTACTCCTCCAGATTGATTGTGTCACAGTCCATAGCAGCCTCCCTGAAAATGTCCCAGTCGGTCAATTCGAAGCAGTCTTGGAGAGCTGAAACAGCACCAACCTGCCACACTCTGATGTTATTGCGGGCTGTTTTAGTGCCCTTCAGCAGGGACTTGTATGCAGGAAACTTGCCGATATGGTCTGTATAGCCGAGGTGGGGGGCAGGGTATGGCCTTGTAGGTGTCAGGAGTGCTCATGTAAACATTGTCCAGACAGCTTACCCCTCTCTAGTAGCAAAGTTCACATTCTGGAAGAAATTTGGGAGAACTAACTTCAAGTTGGCATGATTGAAGTCTCCAGCAATAATGAAAAATGCCTTGGTGTGCGTTGTTTGCAATTTGCTGATGATCTCGTAGAGTTCTGCTAGTGCCTGGTTAGCATTTGTGCTTGGCGGGAGGTAGACGGCAACCACCAGCATGCAGCTGTACTCCCTTGGCAGGTAGAAAGGCTGGCACCTTACCGATAAAACCCTCAATCAGTGGGGAACAGTGTCGCGCAACTGCAGCAGTGTTCGTACACCACTCTCTGTTCACATAAACACACAGTCCCCCAAACCACAGGTCTTACTGGACAAAGAGGCGTCTCGGAAGATGGTCAGTCCGTCTAGCTGGATGGCCCAGTCTGCAATGTTTTCCTGGAGTAATTAAAACAAACAAGTGAAAGATTATAGAATACCCAGCTGCCAGTGCCTGATATCTCCAAGTACATGGACAATGTATAATTGATCACAGGCACAGGTAATTAAATACATGCTGTGTATTCAAGTTGTGATGATATTCACTTGTAAAGGTAATATGCATTTTACTGTTTTTGATTTTGCTTAAAGAACTTGTGGTGTTATTATTTTTTATTTTTAATCTTTTTTGTATATTTTTATTTGCAATAGGTTGAAGCGGGGTCCCACACCGTTTTGGCAGTTATGGGTGAGGAAGAAATGGTAAACAATGTCACAGGAAGTCTGAAATTGCTTTAAAGAAAGAGCTGGTCTGTGTAGAGAATATGCCACTTCAGGCAGAGTGGAACAAGATCCGTATTGAGCTGCAGCTGGAGTTCCCTGGCATGTGGGACAAATGAACATACAGCCATTTTTCTCAGTTATTTTTGAGGATGCTATGAAGTTCCTGAGCAGGCTGGTTTCAGACAGAATGTTTTAATGAGAATCTGCAGCGAAGAAAGTTAAGAATTTGTGGATAAAAGCATACTTTAGATTTTAAGAAGAAATTAAACACTAGCAGAAACTAGTTCCAACCTCACCCCCCTATCCAGAATACTCAATTATGCAGTGATTAGTAATTATTGTTCCTCAAAACGTCTAAGCCTTATATAGCATAGCAAAAGAACATAAAGATATATATGATAAAGGAATACTATATTATGATTTGTGTTTTCATTCCTTTCCAATTTCCCTCATGTCATCAAAAGTCCTATAGTACTAGTCAATCAGAAGGATATTAACAAAAATAAAAGGGGACATTTTACATAATAGAGGTATTCCTGAATGGTTAGTTTTATCCAATTGAAGGACTATAAACCCAATAATTTTGCATTTGTTAAATGTCAAGTGTGTATGTGTGTTATGCAACACATAAGAGATAACTCTTCATGTTTTTGTTTTGAATATTTCATTTCAAACAACTTGTTTCCATTCATGTTTAATGGTACATATTAAATATGACCGCATTAGTAATTGCTCAAAATAGACTAGTAAACGTATTTCCAGCATGTATTCTCTGTTTGCAAAATGGTAATGGATAAAATGCGTTCATCTCAAATTTCAATTTGTAAAGTTGCCCTTCATAGTAGTTTTGTTTAGCTCTGTGAAAAAGACCCCTCATAATGAATATTAGTACAATTTAGTTAGTATTTTACTTGATGTTACTATTAAATAATTATGCTTTTTTTTTTGATTTGTGAAAATAAGTCATTTTTATCAACCGTATGAAGGAGCCAGTTCAGCACAGTCCCAGGTTTTATAAAGTTTTAAGTCATAGCACATAAACAATGGACATATTTGCATTTTGCAGTGTTTTTTTCCCCTTGGAATCAAGTTTTTTTTGTGCAACTACTTTGTTTTAAGGAACATCTAAAAATTACTGTATATTCATATTTTTGTAAACTTGTTCAAAGATCCTACTGTACATGCAACAAATACAAAGAAAAGTCTTATGTAATAGATATTAACTTAATGTCATATAGCATTATGGGATATTACTGAATGACAGATATTTGTACAGTATGAATTAAACCCAAGGAAATAAAGATAAGGCCGATTATAATATTAAATATGGCACATTTGATCTTTGCTTTTTGGCAGATTTTAGATGTTGTCTACTGGCATTTCTCTAAAACTGATATACTGTCTCATAAATCTATTAATGCAGATCCATAGTTTAAATTGTTCCATGTGCCATGAAAAAACAATTAAAACATAGGGGCAGATTAAAGTGTTCTTTTGTGGAAAGTTCACTAGCTATAAATGATACTGGTATTCTTTATAGCTATTGCAGTGAAAGCATGTAATAGCATATTGATGTATTCTTGTAGATACAGGTATCAATTATAGCCAAGTGAAATATGAAACACATCAAAAAATATTTCTGTGCCAATAATGTGGCACAGTGTACTGTTATAAAGAAATGTATGCTTAATAATGTGTAAGTTGACTTTTTTTTCATCTAAATGGTTAGTGTTTCAGATTAAACCTGCAATGTCATTCTCTGGAAAGGTCATCAGCGTTTGAGGTAGAATTATTGAGGCAGCTGTAAATACTTTTACAGGTCATTAAAAAGTGAATTATGCTGGTGTAGAATACTGAAAAAATCAAGAACACTGACCGTAAAATCAAGAATATTTAAACATGACTGCCATGAATTAAATTCTTCATTTACAATAAACAACAGATTAAGGCATATTGTATATAGATTTACAACATTTGGCTTAAATATTTGCAAAGTAGTATTAAATACTTGGAAAAAAAATTGTGCCCTTGTTTTCTTTTTTACTTTATTATTTAAAAAGTTGCTTTCTCGTGTTCAGTAATTGAGAAATATGATGTGTAAGGAAATCTTTGACATGATGTGCCTTTGATGCAGTCATCTGTAGGGTATGGAGACTCCTGTGTATGCTCACTCGCTACATTTTCTCACAAACAGACATTCAGTTCATGAGAATCCTCCTGTTTGTGTTAGTCAACAAATGCCTTCCCAAGTCTGTGTAATCAAGTCCAGGGCTGTGGGGGGTCTAGAGAATACCAAACAGGAATCAAATGTGGACAGTACACCAGACTGCCATAGCCCACTCACAACTAACTTCACGTGGACAACATCTTCTGGAGATATGGGAGGACAAATGTGCAAAGTCAAGTTAGGCTGATGCCTTGCGATTTTCTTTCATTTAGTAAGTTTCCTGTTGAAACTTTAAATTAATTTGTGTGTTGTTTAGTGTTATTTTATCAGATGCATACTTGACCCGAGAGTCACTTAATGTCCTTGTTAGGATTGGAATTTAGTGGAAGTGTGTTGGACACAAGGTCTATTTGGTTACACAGCTGATTCTCCAAGTAAATGATACACACACACACACACGTATATGTATATATATATATATATATATATATATATATATATATATATATATATATATATATATATATATATATATATATATATATATATATATATATATTGCATTTCTTCATTTACTGTCACACGTGGTGGTGGTTAGGAGCATGAGCTGATACAGGGTGTTAACACCTCACCTCAGGATCCTAGATTGGGTCCCAAGGGCAGCCATGCAATGGGAGACACCTTGGCACCACATTAGTTCAGATGGAATTGAACAGTGTGAGATTTTTTATGCCATAAACTTATTTTTATTTCATGTGTTGACTTAAAATATTGAACAGTCTTGAAATATGTTTATTGGTTACTTAGCAGGCCCATATTTTGTCTCAAATGTGATTTTTTTTTTTTTGTTCCTAAGAACGGTGGTCTGCTGTTTGATTTTTTTTCTTTAATTCAAAATCTGATGAACTAACTGTGAATTCAAGACCGTGAAAGTACTGAGCACTTGTTTTTTTTTTAATTTACTACACGTTAAGTTTAATGGTTCTCAAACTCAGTCCTCAGGACCCGCATGTGGCGGGAGGTTTTTGTTTCACAGTCGGTCATTTCGCCTCTAGCTGATCTTATAATGAGTAGTTGGTGGTCTTTTCTTATTCTGCATTCATATACCTTAAGTACAACAGTGTGGTTTTTAGTTACAAGACTTTTACAAATATTTGTATTTTTGCTATACCTTTAAATACATAATTCTCTTTTGTTCTTTTCCTGATAATTTGTCTTTTTCCATGTAGTTTGCTCCCTTAATTGATCCAAAATAATGACAACGATGAGCAGAGCAGATGGCACTGAATACTGAAAGGTGGTGTTGATTTGATAAGACCCACTAACCTGCTTCTTAGTAAATCATGGACTAAATAATAAAGCAGAATTAAAATCATGATGGTTAAGTAAATTTTAAAAACCAAGCTAAAAAACAGATGTAAACAGTAACATAATGTTTGGTACATTCTAACGACCATTTACTAAACTTAATTTCATAATTTCTATGCTGACCCCAAAATATAGAAACTGGGAAATACCAACTTGTTCATTTGTGGGTGGTGCAGTGGTAGCAGACAGAGGCTCTCCCCGCATGCAGTTGACATGTTCTGCTGGTGTCCTCTTGGGTTTGCGCTGGATGTTCTGGTTCCCTTCAAGGGATAAGTGGATTGATGGTGTTTGTGAATTCACCCTGTGATGGACAGGTACCCGGTCCAGGGATTGTTCAAGAATTTAGGCTGAAAATGTCAGAATACTACTTAGGATTGCAGTGTGGTTAAGGTCGAGGGTTCAAATCCTGCCCTTGACACTGTGACCACGAGCAAGTCACTTCACCTGCCTCTGCTGCAATTGGAAAAACGTTGAAATGTAACCAATTGCATCTCCAGTGTCACAAAGTTGCCTTGGATAAATGTGTCAACCAAGTAATGATAATAAGTAATAGGCTAGGAGTCCAATTCAAAACTGAAGTTTATTGGTGCAAAAACTTGCAGCCACATGGGGCTGCCAGAAGGGAGTTTGAGAGCCCCTGGCCTAGTGGTCTAAGGCATCATTTCAACCGGCAAGACAAAGGAACTGGTTATTAGCTTTTGCCGCACCAAAGACTTTCTACACCCAGTCACTGTTCAGGGACTGGATATTTGGTGGTCCATTCCTACAGGTACTTGGGGATCTGCTTCAGTGACAGGCTGGAACTGATCTTCTAATAAAGAGGAACTATATAAGATGGAGCAGAGCAGACGCTTTCTTTTTAGGAGACTGTGTTCCTTTAACGTGGGAAGTGTCATCCTTCACATCCTCTGTAACTCTGTGATGGTCAGTGTGTTTTTCTGCACTATGATGTGCTGGATCAGTAACATCACTTCAAGAGAGGCCCACCAAATCAACAGGCTAATTAAAAAGGCGGGCTGTTATGGGACTCACTCTGGAACCCCTGGAGGTCGCAGCAAAAGAGGGAATTAAAACAAAACTGAGTGCAATTATGAACAATGCAGCACATCCTCTCTGACACACAAACACTGAGGACTTTCAACCAACAAATTATGCTGATGTGTGTCAGTGGCAATATGCCAGCATAATGCATCCCTGTGACTGCCAGGTTAGATGCTTGACTTTTTCTATCAGACAGCAGTCATCTTCTTTTTCCTAAATTTCAGCTGTTGCCACCATGCAGTAGTTTTAACTTCCTGTGGGTAAAGAGTAACAGATTTAAAAACTCTTATTCCCAGAACTATAAGCATTCTGAATTCTGTTCCTAATAGGGATGCTGCTGAATTCTGAATTATTATTGTGTGCTGTTAAAGGTAATCATTCTTTCTCGTACTAATCTTGAGTGTGTGTACTTATTACAACACAGGTTTTCAGGTGTTGTGTCTTTGCACATTTCCTTGTACCTGTGTAGCAATGTCTTCTGATTTTTACTTTCCTGCTGCAAACAAAAGTAACATATTCTAGTGTATATCAGGGTTTGTTGTTTGTTATAATAAAATAATACCTAGCTGTACTACCCGTCTAACACTGGTTGAAACCTAAGTAATCAATGTAGACTTCACCATATCCAGCATGAATGGTTTCAGGCAGTGCACCATCTATTAGAATGTATTTTGTAGTTCATGTAGTAACAAAATGCATGTCATTCCAACAGATGGTGCATTACAAACATTTGTAATAAAATGAATTGCATTTGTTATTCTGACAGGTGGCACATCACAAACATTAGTAGTGCTTTTATAAACCCCATACCAAACGGCATATAATAGAGACATAACAATTGGATGGACATACAGACACATGTCCTTTTATTAATATGGAAACTTGCTTTCTTTCCATCCAACAGTTTACTCTTTGTTGGTTGGTTTGCAGCTGCTATGTCCCTGTTTTAGGCCATTTGATATGGGATTGGTAAAAGCAATACTAATGTTTATGATAACTGAAACAGAGCAACTGGATGGACAAACAGTCCTGTCTCCATTTCTCTTCACTCTGTACACCTCTGTCTGTAAATATAACACCTAGTCATGTCTCTTACAGACACTTTTAAGGAGATTCTGCATTAATGGATGTATTGACAAAAGGATGAGACAGAGGATTGGTGTCAGGTGGAGACCTTTGTTTCTTGGTGCAGAAAGAATTGCTATGAGAATGTAACTGCAAAGTCAGAAGTCTTCTTTCTATTTAGCCATTCTTGCTTATTCATTGCGCTCCTGTGGAAAAAGCCATATAAAAGTTCTACCTACCTGCCTACCTGATCGTGTGCCAATTGTAGACAGAAGGAAGCAACAGAACTCTGCTGCTGTAATTTATAAATCGCGACGCCTAAATGTGTCCGATGCACACTTTTTTTTAAAACCCTCACAAGTTGTGATGAACTAATAGGTCACAATAGCGAAACGTCACAGCCAAATGACCTCACCTTGTAAGCATCTCACGCTTACGTCATTATTCCGGCGTGCCAAAAGTCAAAAAGTTCAAATGGTGGGCATTCATTCGCGTCCGGAAGTTGCGGTTCCATGTCGTTTCACAAGGCGCATCAAAGACAGTTCCTGAAATAGGAAACCGCAGACAACAGAGTTTCGCACTTCTCGGAAGATAAACGTCGATTGTGCGACACCTCATCTAAGCGAACTTCAATCAGAGCGCAGTAAAGTGCACGGCCGCTAGGTGACGCCACTTCGTTGGTAACTCAACCCCATTTTTAAACTCCCCGCGGAGCCGTTTCGTGCAGACGCTGTCTGGGTTAAAAGGTAACCATTTTAAACGTGTTTGTAGAACCCCGTGCGCTTTTCCATTATGTTAGTTTTTGTAGATTATTAGCTGGTATAAATATGTACGTTTATAAGCCATCCTTAATAATAAATCATTAGCCAGTATTAGAAGAGAGTGCAGATGGTAAAGGTTTTTCGTTTCAGTTTTTTACTGTCATTTCCTATCGGCTGACTTCCTATCCGTAACATTTCCCCGACTTACAAAAGTCATAGGACGTTTGGTTTCCGGGCTTCATCGAGGAAGGCACGTGAATTTGGATAATGGTGGTATCGATCTCGGCCACCTCCCCACCGGGCTGCTGCTTCCTGCTAGGCGGGGGTGCTAATGGCTTTGTCAGCAGACTTCAAACGCGCCTGCTCGCGGGTTTCTCTGCTACTGTAAGCTGGCGCGGGCGCCCCCGACTGCACCAACAGAGACGACCGCAACCTTCTCCTCCTCCTCCTCCTCAGCCTGCCGTGTGAAAAACAAATCAGCGGGAGGGGGCAATCGGATATACAACGTAGAGCTTGACGCCGGACACATCCATTTGGAATTTGTGCCCTTCAATGAGTCCAGCCCTTGTCCTCTTTCTTCTTATAGATGACACAGTGGTCACCACCGAGGCTTCGCAGCTCTAGCCAAGCCAGGTATGGTACTCTAGCTCAGGGGCTCGGTCGCCATTTTTGAGGCGATCGCAGTCTTATCCGGGTATTCGGCCCACTTCCTTAAATGTGCCAGGCGACGGGCCAGCCCTTCATTCAGGATCAGGTCCCTTACTGCGCCTGCTCTGAAATGTCGAGTTATTCATTTAGTCAATAATTCATACTCCTTGCCGAGCCGGAGCTCATTGAGGGGTTTGGCTTTGACGGTGCCCTTCACTCACACGGTCCCCACTGGAGGAATGGAGCTGGGGGCACTGACACAGTGCCGCCTACACTTACATTTATATGGCACTGTACTGGATTCTCAAAGAGCTTTAAATAAGTACTACACCAGAGACTTTCTGCTTTGGCATTGGTCCCAAAATATGTATAAGTTCCAGTGGAATTTGATCATATTGGAAATTAAGGTGGCACATTTATATAGCTAATTTCCATTGAAATATAATAATAATTGTTGTAATTTATGTAAAGCTTTTCTAAAGATGGTTTTAAAGGGACATTCGCACAGACAGTGGGGGGGGGGCTGCTGGACAATTACCCCCTGATCTCAGGCTCCGCCCACACTAATGCATTAACGGCAGGTCCCTAAAAAATGTGTAGCCCAATGACTGCTTCAAAATAGCGAATTTGCCCCCAAAATACCCCAGGCTGGAAAGCATTGGGGTTTGGGGAGAAGGTTAGTCTGAGTTGTCCCTTGGAGATATCACAGGGTGGTAGAATGGGTATATACCATTACACAACAGGGGGCTGGGGGAGATTTTAGAATGGTAAAGTACATAATACAAGTGCGAATAGCAGGGCAAGGGGTACCAGATGGATGAAAAACATGGTAAACAGAGGGGGGTCAAACAGTAGCCCAAAATACTGTGTTGTTTTTTTTAAAAAGTAGCCCAAAAAGCCGCAACCCTTGAAAGCCCAAGTAGGGGAGCCATTTTAACCACCATCAATGTGTAGCATCAATTTGGACTTTGGGCCAGCAGCCTCCACTCAGAGCTGGTCAGTCTAATAGGCGATGCAGGCAGCCATCTAGGCGTACCAGCACTTCTGAATTATAATCAATGCAATGGAAAGTGAGGAGCTTTATTCTGGTAACTTAAGGGGCACATGCTCTGGGCACCGAGGGTGTCCTCGTAGTCTAATAATACTCAATGCACACTATGTTATGGACAATTCAAGGAATGCACACTTTGGAAACCAAGGAGGGGGGTGCCTAGGGCTCCATTTGGACCTCGGTCCGCACTCGGTACACTCACCACACATTTGCCACACAGTGTGTTTACATGCACACACATAACCAGGATAAGGCGAGTAACCTGGTTAAGGCAGAAACCTTGTTTCTTAAAAACCTCCACTGACACGGGCAACTATCCTTCTAGACGCTCCGACTTCATTAAAGAGTGTGTAAAAAAGAGTTACCTCAACAACGCTGCCGTGAATCTGAAAATGAGCATGAAGCCTGTGATCATTTTCTTGTGTTTTGTAAGTAAGTTAACTCCTTCATGTGCTGTGAAGTAAATAACATCCTGAACCTGAGCCCCGATGATTCGGTGTATGGAGGCTGGCCACTGTGTCACCTGATCACACGGTTTCAGCATATCTAAAGCAAATAGCTGCGTTAAAGCTAAACCGACATTATGCTACACGCTATTTTCTTCCCGCCTGTGTGACTGAACCCTGTGACAGCAATAATAATATGTGTATTTTTACTTCAATAAAATAAGTATTGCGTTAGGTAACTCATTACTTTAAAAAGTAATCAGACTACTTAAAACACGTTCCATTTATTGTGTTACCCTAATGCTTCTTCGAGATTGTGCTGTTGAGCAAATGTAGAGATTTCTTAAATATAGAGACAGGTTATTTTAACAAGAAGAAGGTAAAGCAGGACAGCCCAAGCATTTGTCTCAGGAAATAAAACATTGTGGATTTCCACCAGTGGCTGCTGAAAGCAAAGACATTCACAGACTACAAAATCCTTAACTGTAACCTGGTCAAGGGTTTACATGGCCAAATAACCAGGGTTTTAATGCAATTTAATGGCATTGGATGTTTTGCCAAATGCAAACCCCAGGGGATTAATTTATCCTGGTTATGTGTGTGCATGTAAATAGACTGATGTTGAGAGATAATTAACCAATTTGATTCAGAAAGAACAATGATCCAAAATGACCATGCTATGTTGGGAAATTTAGCCAGGACAGTGGGGTAAACCCTCCTCTGTCCAAAAGATGCCCAGGGATCTTTTACAAGAGAGTCAGAACCTCGGCTTTACATCTCATCTAAAGGACAGCGCCAATTGTTTCAGTACAGTGTCACCGTGTATACACGCTATAGCCTGTGGAATGGGGCATAGGTAAACATGGGTCGTGTCCACTCATAACCCACTGTCATCACGTGTTTGGTCCAGCCCATTGGTTCAGACCTTCTCCAGTGTCACTGCACTGTGGTATTGGGAGCCAAACACAACCCACAGGGTAAGCTCGAGATTATGGGACTTGCTGAAGGTCACACTGCCAGTCTAATGCAGGAACTAAACACCAGTGACCTCAAGGTTTTAAGGTCCACTATGCTTCTGAATAAATGATGTGTGTTAAATCCAATTACAACCTAATCAAAAATCCAGCATTAATAACAATGTTGGGATCAGACCTAACAAAAAGAACGGCAGTATTTCATTCTGATGATATTAAACGGTACAGAAAATTCAAATTTGACTCCGTGATGTGAAAACATACTAAAAACACCAATGAAGCATTCACTCCCACATATGTGCAGAATCTTTAAGATCAGTAAAACCGTAACACCTTTGCAGATCATCAGCCCTTCCATTAACGGACGTGATCGACCCCTCCCGTTCGATGTGCTTCACGAATATCTCAGCGCTTGCGCAGCCTGAGAAGTTCACGCTAACGGTTGTCGTGCAGGGGCTTCAGTGCTCAGAAGGGGCTGCACTAGATTACATGGGAAGCCCCCTAAACTCCCTTCCGTTTGCATATGAGGTGCTCATTGGACGAGGCCGGGTTTTTGTCTGCCTACTTTGAACTTGACAGGTTCAACATTTTATATTACATGTCTGCCTTCAAAGCTGACCTTGAAAAATAAGCTGTGGATCTCGGGAATTTCTGCTACTGGTCACCGCACCTCATAAATAGGAATCAAAGATAAGTTAACAAAGCCTCATGCACGCAGTCTTTACCGCACGGAGATCCTCAAGGCTGCTCCCTCCGCTTCAGCCACTGCTGCATGACCACCTATTGTGACAACAGCCAATGGCGGGCTGACGAACACCGCGAACCATATTTGGGAAACGGTTAACACAGTTATTCAAAATATATCTATAATAAATATGACGATCAGTATACCTCCCTATATATTTTAAAGTAAATTGAGAAATTAGGAAGAGGAACGTTCTCGAGTGAAGTATTCCATATCTGTGGGCAGTTCCGGTACTTCTATTCAAGTTTTCCTAAATCACTTTTAATTTTGATACTTGAAATTGCTTTGAGTGCTCCGTTTAGGTGTTGCTATACAAAATGTACATTAACTGGGGTCGATGTGGAAAACACGTAGTTAAAAACATTAAGAATATCAATTTGCCCTTTCACTGCAAACCACAAGCCGGAAAAGGCGCACATGTACATTCCATCTGCCACTGTGCAGCTCCGGCATCGTTTTATATTTATATATCATCACTTTGACTTCTTTCCAAATCTCTCAGCAGACTGCCATGTACCTACTTGCGTGTTGCAGTCTCTCCGCGCAGCAGCACAATAAGTTTATTGTGACTGCAGCCTCGCTCTGGTGCTGTTGCCAAGGAAACGCGGAAAAGGTCCATTCAGGGCAGAGATTACTCATGCGTTCCACCATGTCTGTGGAACAAAGGTCATCCTCTTCAGAGCGCGCTTCTGCTTCTGGAATATTCCGGCGCAAACCGGGTGAGCAGGTAGTCCTTGCGCAGTCACCCAAGACATTTAACTGTTGGAAGGAATATTTGGTCATTTATGAGAAAAATTGTTAACCGAGGTACGAAAACGGACGAAATTCGTGTATTTGTACTAAAACCACACACCGAGCTTCGTGCAGCTTTAATGGGCAAAAGAGTTCACTGTTTTATTCTTTTCGAATTGCAATCCCCCACCTCCGCAATTCTTGCTTCTGCTATATACATATATATAACACAAACTTCCAACGCTTGCCTTTTATATATAAATGCATATTTCGCCTTGAAATATATTAAAAGTATATAGCACATTTAAGAAATCACGGATTAAACGTGGACGCACGTTCTAATGGTTACGCATATACAAATTCCAAGGTGACCCCGCTTCATTGCCATCAACACCTTTCCGCTCCGAGGCGCAATCTCTGCCCCTAAAGGTCGCTTCGCTGTATCTGCGGTGGTGTAAAAAAGCAAACATCCATTGCCAATGTTACTTCGAGGGGTCTTTCAGGAATTCTGACGGCAGGGTGGGGTGGGTTTACGACGTCACGTGCACGTTTCAGCCCAGCTGCTCGTACGCAGACACCATTCTCAATAATACTCTACTTTAAATGTATGGACATTGCCAGTTTGGTCAGTAATGCAATGATTGCACATAAATCTTCGATAAACTAATACGAACGCGATCCCCCACTGATCAGGGTGCCTATCCAGTACACTTTACTTCTTATGTTTGACTCGGGGCAACCAGGCTTGTACTTAACTTGCCCAGTTTTTAGCAGATTTCTACACATCATTTATTTAGGAGCATGATAAGTGAACGTTTACGGAGGTGGTGGGACGTGTTTGCTTGCTTTGAGAACTTAATGTAGGATAGCACAAAAGGTACATTGCCTCCCCGTGTGCCTCTCTTTCCTCTTGGGCCATTTATTCAATTAGATGATGTGTGGTAACTTACATCTGGGATGGAATTGCATACATTTCATTTATTTTTCCAGGTGGAGCACAAGAAGGTTAAGTGACTTGCTGACGGACACACCGTGTTAATATCGGGGAAATTTTGAACCCACAACCAAGGGGTTTATGTCCAAAACCATAACCACTTCCCACTCATTTTCGGTGGCCAAGCAGCAGGCACTTGGTTTACACTGGATCAGGATTTTTTTTTGTTTTCGTGAGATATACTTTTAATATTACATTTCTTAAAATCTGTAGTGCCGTATAATAAGGCGCCTTTAGTGAATACTTATGGAGTGATTATTGGATACTGGTATTTTACACTTTCTGCAAAGAGATAGAGAAAGATGATGCAGTTCACCCAAAAATCTACTTGGTATCCTTGAAACAATGACATGACCAAAAGTTATTGTTCCGTTCCCATTTTTAAAAGGTTCATACAATGTTTTGTTCTATAACCAAAGAAATATATACAAACGAGAAAAAAAAACCCAAAACTAATCCACATGTAGCAGTTTGGGTGTCTGTCGTTCAAACGGGCATCGCCTCTCTCTTTTAAAATGCAGTGCTGCTGGCTGCAGGGCGAGGTCTGCCACGCAGACGGAGAGAAGATGGGAGGGCACAGTTGTTTGCGGAGGGCGTGAGAACTCGTGAGCTCATACTTCAACCGCGATCCTCTGCGTCTAAACTGCTTATTCACACGTCCAAAACACAATCCACTTAGCTGTTCGACAAAATGAGCTTTCACGCCTCCTAGATACTGCAACCAAAAACGGCGTATTTCCTCTTCTCGGTTCAGCTTTGTGCAAGTCAAATCTTGTAGCGTTATGGGTGGAAGACTGCTCGGTATGTGAGCTAAATGCGCAGCCATACGTGATTTGCTGCATGTTTTCCTGCCACGCTGGATCCCTCAAACTTGCCCCGCAGGGATCGAGCCCCTGACAACTGAACAAAACACGTAGATCCGCCAATGGAGGAGATGGGGCGTGCCCATATTCAGTCTCGTGTAGCCGCAAGCTGTGAGCGAAGTAGCCAGCGTTACCGTTTTACTTCCTTCCATTGAAGATTTCCTTTAAACAAAACTTCGTTTATTCGAGACATTTAAGACCTATCCGATCGATTAATCGTTTACACCACGTAAAAAAAAAAATACAAAAAACTTGATAACAGCTTATTATATCCCACAAATCTTGCTGTGTCATCTCGAGTATCAGATGATACTGTCCTATCGGACTGTACCTATACAAATGTACGCGTTCATATATGACAGCATACTGCAATTATAATTTTGAGTCTGTTAAGCACTTTGTCTCAATTAATTGAGAAATGTAAAAATTAGATTTAAAGTAACCCAATAAACATAATCGTTCTCTATACATACAAACACACAAATAAGCATTAGACTAAATGACTTTTATAGTCATTCGGGCGTATTTAGAACGCATTTCTGCATGCAGTACTAAAGTAAACATAAACGAATGAAATTACTAGCAACGTAGAAACAAGTTTGTCGACGATTACATATAAAACTCGAAAAGTATATTTTTGAAGTAGTTCTTAGCTATCCAATGTACACTGCTCACAAAAATTAAAGGAACACTTTAAAGAAACACATTAGATACATCAGATCTCAATATGAAGTTGGATATCTATACAAATAACGACAGGGCAATGTCTTAGGAACAAAAGGATGCTAAGTCTTTTAATGGAAATAAAAGTTTTCTGCCTACAGAGGGCTCAATTGTGTAGACACCCTAAAATCAGAGTGAAATGAAGATGTGGCAGGCTAGTCCATTTTTTCAAAAACTTAATTTCTGCTACTCAAAATGCTTTTCAGTATCTTGTGTGGCCCCCACGAGCTTGCTCCTAATGAGACGACGGATGGTGTCTTGTGGCATTTCCTCCCAGATCTGTATGAGGGCATCCCTGAGCTGTTGTACAGTCTGAGGAGCAACCTGGCGGCGCCTAATGGACCAAAACATAATGTCCCACAGATGTTCTATTGGGTTTAAGTCAGGGGATCGTGAAGGCCATTCAATTGTTTCAATTCCTTCATCCTCCAGGTACTGCCTGCATACTCTTGCCACATGAGGCCGGGCATTTCGTGCATTAGGAGGAAACCAGGACCTACTGCACCAGCGTAGGGTCTGACAATGGGTTCAAGGATTTCATCTCGATACCTTATGGCAGTCAGAGCACCATTTTCTACGCAGTAGATGTCTGTGCGTCCCTCCATGGATATGCCTCCCCAGACCATCACTGACCCACCACCAAACCTGTCATATTGAATGACATTGCAGGCAGCATATCGTTCTCCTTGTCTTCTCCAGACTCTTTTACGTCTATCACAGCTGCTCAGGGTGAACCTGCTCTCGTCTGTAAAAAGTACAGGGCGCCAGTGGCGGACTTGCCAATTCTGGTGTTCTTGAGCAAATGCCAGTCGAGCTCCACGGTGCTGGGCAGTGAGCACAGGGCCCACTACAGGACGCCGGGCCCTCAGGCCATCTTCATGAAGTCTGTTCCTGATTGTTTGGGTAGAGACATTCACACCAGTGGCCCTCTGGAGGTCATTCTGTAGGGCACGAGCAGTGCTCAGCCTGTTCCGCCTTGCACAAAGGAGCAGGTATCGGTCCTGCTGATGGGTTGAGGACCTTCTACGGCCCTGTCCAGCTCTCCGAGAATAACAGCCAGTCTCCTGAAATCTCCTCCATGTTCTGGAGATTGTGCTGGGAGACACATTAAACCTTCTTGCTGCAGCACGTGTGGATGTGCCATCCTGGAGAAGTTGGACAACCTGTGCAACTTCTGTAGGGTTAAGGAATCGCCTCATACTGCCAGTAGAGATGATTACTCAAGCCAAAACTAGCACGAGTGGAAAACCAGTCAAAAAAGATCAAGAGGGAGAAACTTGAAATGACCTCCACATGTAAAACCAGTCCTGTTTTGAGGGTTTTCTAATTGTTGCCACTTTAGTGCACCTGTCGTTAAGTCCATGAACACCAATACAGCTGAAAGTGATTAACAATGACCTCAGCTGCTTAACCAACCAGAAAATTATCAGACAGGTTTAATTGATTTCATGCCAGGCCCAATAAAAAAAATGTTCCTTTAATTTTTGTGAGCAGTGTATAATAAAATGACGTTTTCAAACCAACAAGTATACCTTTAACAAACATCGCTCAGGACGTTTTCAACTGAACCGAAACAATCGAAAATACTTTATAAACAACTGCAAGTCGCAATTAAAATAAATAAATAAAATTGTTAAATCTGGGGATCTGATGTGGCATAAAAAGGAGTCAGGTATTTAACTAAAATATGTCCACGATCACCATATGTAGAAAAGTGCAAAATCGCATAAAATCCGGCGCGCTAAACAGTTACAAGACAAAGAAGGATTCTATTGTAACAAAAACGCGTCCACCAATTTATAAAAATCGCATAATAAACAAATCAAGGTCTATTCAATCATTTTTTTTTTTTAACTTACTCGCACTCTTGCCCATTATCTTTTGTTATGACGTTAACAAATAAAAAAAAATAAACTGCTGTTTCGCAAAAAAAAAAAAAAAAAAAAATGCATGTTACCTTTAGTATCTCCTTTGTCTGTATCCAGATCGGAACATTTCCGCGTCTAAAACAATACAACCCCCCTCAAAACTTTCTAACCGATCTACATACACGCGCATATTAAATGGTAAAATCATATCTTGTCTAAATGCAACATTTGAAATGAGAATGCAGATTATGCTGTGAATTCGGAAGTCTACCGTTCAGTTTTTGCACACTACATCACCACCAACCACACAACAGACAGGATAAATATAAATAAAGGTTACAACTCGAATCTCAATCTGCCCCCACAGCTTGTGCAACCCAACAACTGACGTGCCACAGGTCATCCAATTGCTAAGCTCCAGCTGCTTACGCTAGAAGGGGGCTCCTCAGCCAATCACGATTTAGAGTTTTCAAATCACCGCCTTTCCTTTTCACTAACCCATTTCTTAACTCCGCAGTTTAAAGATTTTTCGCGACGCCATTTTTTCCCCCCCAGCTATAAAGTAGAAACGATAAAATAAAAAAATACTGGAATCACACAATCCCCAAGATAAAAACAAAATCCAGTTTAATCGTTTCACGCACCCGTAGCATTTCAACTCAAAATTTTAATTATATGAACCCCCACGCCATTCCTTTTCCATATTGTTAAAGCCAAAGCAAACCGTCGTTCATCCTCGCCATTCTTTTTGTTAAATGAACGATTCTTGCTAAACCGAGTTAATTATCACTCCACCGTGAGACAACCCTTAAGGCCTAACTGTTACGCTTTACCAATCACGTTGACACACTTACCATGATCGACAATCTTTTTCTCCAATCACAATGACAGGAGGGGGCGAGGCAAATTATAATTGGGGACTGGGAAATGGCTCCTGCTTCGATGATGTGGAAAACCCGTCGTGGGCGGGAGTTATATCACAATTAGCAACCAAATGGGAGAGCGTGTTGGATTCGCCTTCATCGTGTATTGTATACTTGTAACGTCTAAGCAATAATCCCATTTTCGGTTGACACATCGCAAATGCTCAATGACGGCCTCGACTGGGCAGTATTAAACCTGGTTTTGACTGTTGCGCCAACCCGGCGATCCACGGTGATAACTTTGATGTTGATCGAGCTTCTTTTCGTCCCCCTCTTCCCACCCCCGAGCCAGTGCCATGCCATGCCTTTGACTTTCTATTTATTTTCACACCTGCACACCTTCACCGCCAAAGGACAAGCCGCCTTCGGTGTTTGATAGACGTGTAAATTATGCCAATCCTAATCCGCCAAGGGGCGGATGTGTCGGGTCCCGAACCCGCCTCTCTGACTGCCCGTGCTAGCACGCCCGGGAGAACCCGCGCATTGGTTGTGTGTCAGGATTGCTGGGTCCCGCGGTCTGTGCCGGTTAGGAGGGGGGGATGGGCTGCATTGCGAATCTTGGAGGAGCTTCACAGAGAATCAGAGTCTGTAACTCCACATAGACCAGTACGTCTTCCCCTATAAACATCGGTTATAAATCATATTAACACCATTATAAATGGACATAAACATCGCTGGCTCAAGCTAAAGTGGCGTCTGGATGCTTTTTCCACAGTAGGACTGTAAAGAAAACTTTTTCATGCCTCCCGCTTTGAGGGAAATTTCATAAAAGGGGGAGTCCAACTGCACGGGACGCGAAGGGTTCGCTCTTCCCCTTATTGTGTTCAGGAAACACCGTGGCGGCTGAGAAAGGCCTACACTCTGCGACCAACTTTGAAGGTTTTGTTTGCATTTGGGCAAGGAAGAGTACAGTCTGAAAAAATGGAATTAAACGGGTAATTGGGACAAGAGTGCAGAACAGGTGAGTTGCTACAAAATATGAATTGTATTACTTATGTTTTAAAGATATAGATTCACTGGGAGAGGGGGAGGGGAGCGATAATAACAACAACCATCCCCGTCAAAAATCGCCAAAATGTATCTATATTGGAAGTGTCGGATATTTTGTTAGCTTTTTGGAATTATCTGTAAGTTATGAGTTTGATAAGAAGGAATGGCACTGTAAGCAGCCTCATATTTGTTTAATTCCCTCTCCAGTGTATTATGAACTATGTAAAACTAGTTTTTATCAGTTAAAAATTAAAATCCGTTTTACCTTAAAAAAAGTGGGATTCTAGTATGTCATAAAGTGTCATGCACATGCTGTTCTGTTCTAATGGGTCCAAAAACCCCAACTCTTATGTCATCGTAGCTTGCACTATAGCATATTCAATAATAACTGGTATAACTTTTAATTTTACGATCATTTGGACTTTATGTGGCCCCCACGGTTTCCCCCTTTCTCTGTACACTTAATTAATACCAAACCGTGCCTCACCCAATATGTGTTGTTAAGAGCTTTGCATCAAAAAGATTATCAGTTCTACAGTCTGGGGACATAATGGGGAAAAGAGCAATTATACAAAAGTAAAGAATTCGCAGAAGCCGACGAAGAAACTTAAAAAAAAAAAAAAAAACGGGGAGGGGGTTTAGTTTTGAGCTGTGATGGAATCGTTGTGTTCGTGCACATTAAAAGCTTGCATGTAACACACACACACACAAAAAGAGGAATAGCACAAAAGGTAACACCAGGGAGACTGGGTGGCATTTGTCGGAGCTCCTGTTTCCTTTTTTAGCCTCCATTTTTATTTCAACAACAAGTGAGATGGGGGGTGCTGTGTGGAGGTGGAGGTGGAGGTCAGGCCTGTGGCAGCACTGCAGAGCCAACTGGATCTAGACGTGTCTCCACAATTCTAAATTTTATAGGGCACGTTTCACAAAACCTGGCCGCCTCTTACAACGTGGAATCAGTTTCTTACCTGCTGTAGGAATTCCTCAAATTACATGTGCCAAACAGATTCCGTGTGCGTTAGTTGCATTATTGGTTATTGTAGCATTAATGTTTCTCATTTGTGAGTGTTTTAGGTCTAGACCATTTTATGATTATAATATACATGTTTGCTCAGTAGGTTGTTTGAACGATCGTTTATGTAACGTCAGCCATGTATACTGCCTTTAAATACAGATCTGTTTTTTCCCCCCAGTAATTCTCCTCAATCTGTCAAAAGCCCTCCCAGAATATTGCAATTCAATGTGATCATTTGTTGGAAATCGCTTGATTCGCCTTTTGCTTTCTCTGCTCCTTAACCGCAGGATGTAAACAAATGCATAGGAGTCGAGTGCGGCGACGTTTACTCTCAATAAAGGATAGGAAAGGAGTTTCGAACCACCCCAGCCCCCAGACCCACCCATTTGAAAACCTCTTATTGTAAACGTGTACAGCATTTTATTACAAGAAGTAACTGATGATGGTGGGGGCTGGGCAGTCGAAGAGATGAAGAGGAAGTTTATTTTATTTCTCATCTGCGGCTCTGATTGGGGTGGGGGATGGGGATGGTATGGGCGGCCATGTAAATTGTATGCATTGTATGCCTCTCCACACTTCCGCTGAGCCATTATTGCATTTGCGTCTTTGGGCAGAGCTTTTACATTTATCATTACTGAGGCTGTATTTTGCCCCAAAATTAACAAGTAAACCAAGACAGACCAGCCATTCGTAATCAAGGTAACGGTCATATGCTAATTAGCCTGCATTGGAGAGGGGCAGGCGGGTCCTTTTTCCTTTCCTATTAACCTTAAGCATCTAGTAAAAAAAAAAATCAAACAATTAAAAAAAAAAAAACGAAGACATGAGCGGTTCACAAAAAAACATGTTCATACGGGAGAATAACTCCTCTAAAACGACCGATACATTTCGCCTCATCCCTGTAGCACTTTTTTTGTGGGGTTGATGTTTATGTATCTTTTGGCAAGGTGCATTTCCACAGCTTCACTGAATATAAGTTTTGGTATCTTAAAGACCCCCATTTATGCCATTACATAACCATTTTTGTAATGTTAGATTGTAAATTCTATATGTTTGATCCTCAGTCCTGCTGGTGTTCTTATTAGTGGAACCCCTTCTTGCTTGTGCTAATTTGTTTTAAACAGAATAATGCAGTAATTTAGGCTGCTAATTAAATTGCATTTCAAATAGTTTTTTCTTGTCCAGTGTGTGTAATTTGAGTAATTCATGTACACCTTTATTCCTGCAGCTTGTTTCTTTCTTTAAATTATCCCTTCCAAGGCAGTTTACAATCCAGTACTTTTGCACCTCTGCTTTTTATAACTTGAATAAAATAAATGCTGGACATAAGTTTCTTTGATGTCTGTAATATTACATTATCTGGCAGTAAGGTATATTGCAACAGAATTGAGAGCTTTGTTACACTGAACGTCTTTAGTAAACACAATGCCTCTTTTTATAGGCATTATCAGAATATGGTGCTTGAAATTGGAGACTGACCTACTAATCTGAGCAAGCTGCAGACCTATGATGAGTCTCGGTCTCCATTATTGCCTCTTATCTCTTACATTTTGAAAGAGTTGCATTTAGAATGTAATGCATCTCATTTCTAGTGTTGTACATTTGGTAAGGAATACCATTTCAGCCAAATCTCTGCTTGTATGGAATGTACACCCCCTCCCCCATCCCTTTGGATATGACTGTCTTGGAAGAGGGCTGTTTGTGAAAGTTAACAAAAAAATAGAAAAAACCATACAAGGAGTTCAGGCTTGACTGTTTAAAAGACAAGCACAAAAAGAGAAACAGCTTATGGGTAATCTGCATTGTAGATCTAGATTTTTCACAGTTTACATATATAAGCTTTTGGAATATGCACAGCTTGTTTATGAATATATCAGAATCATGCATGCAGCAGTAGTTTGTTTCAGTTACTGCAAAATCTGTATCAGTATTAGATTTTACATAATGATAACAATTTGGTTCAGATTTGAATGATCAGTGGTAAATATCCAGGAAATCTGAAAAAGATTTTAAGCAGATATATTGTACACTGTAGGAGCTCTGGAGAAGTGCAGCTAAATACAATGTCAGTCCTCATTTCTTGTATTTGTCCTCATGTTTAAATGTCGTGGCAGAAATTTATTTTTGGAGATGTATGTAATGCATGGTGTTACTACTACAGTGATGAAATAGCTATCTGAACAGTGAATATTTGAGTCTTAGAATTACATCTCTTTAAGATGGATGATGTTTTAAGCAGCAGATCTGCCTTTTAATCCAAAGGTTCTAGCATACTTCACATAATATGGTAAATTACCTTGCTACTGAAATGTAATTTGACAACAAAATATTATGAGTATGTTATTTTATTATTGAAAAGGGCTATTGCCTACATAATCCGTTGTTAGTCTGCCAGGTATTTATAGTATTTGCAGTTTTATGAAATAATTTTATTACTCTGCATAATGTATGCTTTCATCTGAGGATTTTCCCTTTATATAACTAGGTCTTCAGCCTGCATTATTTTATTAATGTTAGATTCCAAAGTATTGATCAAATGATTTTCAATAGTTTTCTTTTCAAAGTAGTGTTTTCTTTTTCAAAGTAGTAGTCTGTAGTTAAGATTTTGATTAATATTCGTTGATTATTGTTGTGCTTTTGAGCAAATGGGATATTGCTTGCTGTTCTTGTAATACGCAGAGGCTGTTTTAAATCTAGTTGTATTAAGAGCAGTACTATAATTGCATTAGGTTGTAATAAGCATGGGGGACTTAGAATTAGAACAACAAGGTGATACTTTATTAGTATTGCTACCTTCTAGCTCTGCTTAGTGCTGGGTTCAAATACTATATGGAGTCTATGTGTTCTCCTGATGTCGGTATGAGTTTCCTCCTATTTCTTAAAAATGTTCATTTTAGATTAATTGGCTGTCTTGATGTGCCGTGTAATAGACTGGTACTCACTTTAGAACTGGCTATTATGATAAGTCAGTGCCATAAACCCTTCTCCATGAATAATGTATTAAAATAAGTGGGTTTGGAAAATAAATGAATAATATGCATAGTTATAAAAAATATTTCTATTGGCTGAGACTTAAATGACCAATGTTACTTTTTTCATAGGCAAATTGTCATTTTCTTAAAATTTCATAATCCTAATCTTAGCAGTAAAGGTGTGTTTTCAAATTTTGAGTTTTTTGGTTTCTTAAAGGTTGGAGTAACCAGTTCTGTGCATTTCTTACAAGTAATTTATTCTTACTGTGTTTCGTGCTTGTTGACACCATGTTCCTATATTTCAAAGTGGCGCCCATAGTGTGATATACAGGGAACGTCCGGTTTTTTTCCCTGTATCTGAGTGTTGCTGATGAGGGTGTAAATGTTTATTTGTAGTATTACGTCTGCATAGGTAAGACCTTTACATCTGTTCTGTTGGAAAGATTTGTGTGAATACCACAGAATTTGTGTTGATTTGTAATATTTTTCGTGAAGTATTACTTTATTGATAGGATGTAGGAAGTTGCATATACATTTAATTTGCTTTTTAACTGCAGGAAATATGCATTCTCCATTGACTTATTTAGTAAGTTTGTAGATTTCAGAATTTGCTTTTAGGAGCTCTATTTCAAATTAAATTAATTCATTTCAGTTTACATAGTCACTTATTATTTTTGGATAGTGTTCTAAATCTATATAGTGTGCTTTCAGACTGGGCGATAGTGAGGAAATGTGCACAGTTTTACCAGTTGAGTTTTTGGTTGTAATTTAGGGTTGTTACCTGCTGTGTCTGGAGCTTTAAAAGTAGTAATATATGTTGCAACTATTTTTGTTAGTTTAAGAATACTTTTAAATATTTAAAGACTTTCATTTTAATCTCCTTCTAGTTTGCTTTGGGCAAAGAAAGAGGAAAAATATTTGGTATGCAGTTTCTGTGGCTGTTTATGGCATTAGCTGCTTGCAGTCTGCATAATCTAGCCTCTTGTTCAGGAGAATTGCATAGATGACTGGCTTAACTAAACAAACAGTCAAGCCTGAAAATGGCTTCGTAGTCTTATTTCCTGCTGTAGTTTGCTTTATGGTATAGAGGAAATGTAAGATACTCTAATGATTTCATACTTGTTTTTGATAGTGTTCAATTTGTAGATTCTTTGTACTAATAATTCTTAATTATTTGTTTTATTGTTAGCAAAATGTACATTTTATTTGCTGTTTTTTCTACAAATTAAACCATTTTGCCTTACTTGGAAATTATTAATAGTAAAATATGTCGGAAATATATGTAAGCATGCTGTTCTATTTATTTTGTGAACTTTGCTTATATTGTAAATTAACATTTAGTAAGGAAAAAGATGCACATACTGTAGTTTAAAAAATATCAGCCGCAAGAATCTTTGGACCTGAAATGTTTTGTAAAGAGATTCATTTGAATCTAAGGAGCTGTAAGTTGGCACATTTCCATTAGAATGCAGAACAGTGTGGATTTTAGCTTGGCTTAAACAGAGACAGTAATGATGGAGCAATGGTTCATTTTAAAACGTCATCTAGCACCCACTTTTCAGCACACACATAATATATGTATATCTAATAAATTGATTTTATAATATTTATATTGTTATAATAAAGTGATATATACTGAAAATCCAGTTTCTTTTCCACAAAGAATTGCATTTTAGAGGTGTTTTGCCTCATAGAGAGTTAGCATTATCTCGAACTATGGCATTTGGCTTCTTCACTATTTTACCCTCACAGAAACTGCCCCTGTCTTCCAATGAGATGTCTTTTTTCTTTTGGCCAAATATGTTTAGTAACATGACTTTAAGTATTCTTGGGAAACCTTACACAAAATTGTTACCTATTTCCATGACTTCATAATGTTGGGGATGTAGTTTTCTTTTCCGTGGCTACATTGACGTGGATTTAGAGGCTTCTTAAGATTGCCATCTCCTACTAGGGATTTCGGAGTGTTTAGTAAAATTTCAGATTCATGGACATGTTTATACACATTGCTTTGCACACACTGCCCTTTAATAAAACCACAGCAACTGAAGAAAAAGTTTGTATTTTAAATTATGATGTGTAAGGATCATGAGTCCTACAATGTGTGATTCCTCACCTTCAGTGTTATCCTACCTTATACAGTCCTGGGCCATAGGCCAGTTGAAATATTACTTTGGTTAGGTTAGGAGAACGTGCATTGCTGCACCCACCACACAATAAACCAACTCGGGATCCCAGATTAGGACCCGAGTGTAGCCATGCAATGGGTGACACCCTATAAAATTTACCCATTTTAATTATTTAATTGACTTTCCATGTTTGTTATTATCAAAGTATAAATGGATCATTTAATTAAAATAGTATCATTTTAGGTTGTAATTTTTGTTAAAGATTTAATACTCTACTCAAAAATAGCATGCTCATTGTAAGAAATGTCCTGCTCTGCAGTGATCCCAGATACATGAGGAAATTTGTTTTGAATGATTTCTGTTTTCTTCAGAAACATAATGTAACCCTGAATTGGATTTAATGAGTCTGACAATATTTATCTAAAGAGAGTTTGGGGTATATGGTCCCAGTTTTAATGGATTGTTGCATCGAATCTTGAAGTGAATGTAATTAATGTATTGAATCACTGATTTGTCAAAGAGGGTACACTGCATCCAAGTTGTCTATGATATGTGTTTATTTACTTTTGTGTAGAGCTCCTATTCTTATTCAAGAGTTCTTTTACATTGATTGGCTGCGAAATTGTTCCTTATCTTAGCCTGCATGTGTGTTGTAATATGTGTCTTGGAATCAGTGGGAAAATTGAAGCAATCTTGTAATTAGTTAAGCACTGCAATTCACTTAAAGTGAGAGCTCCAGCCACAGAGAAGTGATAAGATTTTAGCAGCTGCAGTACTTTAATCTCATATGCTTTCCATGTGAAACTTGCTATGAGTTGTTTCAAGAGAGACAACTGACACTGCCTTTAGGCAATAACATGATCTTCCCTTGCCCTCAAAGCAAATTCTTTCCTGCAATTCTCATACTTTTTTAAAAATTGAAGTTTTCTGGTGGTCTTATTCTAACAAGTTAGAATATGAGAAAGGAGCTGTGCTGTTGATTGTTGCATTTTACTGTGATAGTTACATCTGTGTGAATAATCATGCTTTGTTATAGACCTGTCATGAGTATTACATAATTGCTTGATCTTATACTCTACACATGTTTTTTAACTGGTGCACCATGGAAAAAACAGTGTAATGCGCCTGGGTCTTTCCCTGAGAGAGACGCGCTTCACAGGTGGTCGAAACCTGTCTGAGAAGGATAGGACTACCTGGAGAAGCCAACATAAAAGCAGCTTTGTAATCACCTTAGCTTTGATTGTACTCAGACTCGTCTAACCCCTCTGTATTGTCTTTCGCTTCAGTGTTCCAGCCCAGAAGCACGCTGCTGTTTCACTGTTGCTCCCCACTCTTCAGTTGTTCACTCTGTGCTGTTTGTACATACTGTGCTGCTCCTCATCCTTGCCCGTGCCACAGCTGCTCCGTGTGACTCCTGTGCTGCGTCACCAATACCAAGCAAAAGTGCACAAGCACCTTCCATACTCGAACCCGTCTCTTGCATTCCTTTTGCCATTTTTTCTTCTTCCTCTCAATCAGATGTTTCATTTGTATAATGCCCTGTGCCTTCTGAAAGCACAGTGCTCAGTACAGTGTCCAGCCACACCACACTTTGCATTTCCAGCCTGATCATTATAGTATTGTATTGTTTAGTAATGTGGGGGGGAGTGGGAACCCATCAAAATGTACCCGGACCAAAGCATTGCTCGAGGCATTTGCCTCATGGTTGGCCATGGATGCATCAAAACAGGCTTCATTAATTGCAGAAATTAACAGTTAAACTTTATCTGGCCTAATGTATAATGTTACAAATCAATAAATTGATATTGGCAATTAAACACTGCTTAAATGTAAGGTTTTAATAAATTTAGATCATTAATTGCACTACAGCTTTCTTTGCTGTTAAAACATACATTTACTATATTTATAGAGGTTTTTTTCCCAGTGTATCAGCTAGACATTCATAATTCCTAAGGTGTTATTATAAATATGGATTACCATTTAAATTATGTAGTACTTGTTTCTTACCAAAATGTATGCACTATGACATTCAACAACAAATGATAACTACAATACATATTTTTAAAAAGCTGCAGAAGTATGAAGTGTTTAAGTTGTTTATGAAGAAGATCCAAGACTAACATGCTTAACAGGAAGGAGTATTAGGGTGTTGTACAGTGTTTGCCATTATGGATGTAGCGAGAAGTCGAGTAAAATGACAATATTTTATTGGCTAACTAAAAAGATTACAATGTGCAAGCTTTCGAGGCAGCTCAGGAAACTTCATCTGTGGGGTGTTATGCCGACTCCAGTCATGTGGTTTGACATCCCAAGCAGCTCAGTCTGGCTAGTCTGCACCTCACTCCGGCAAAGTCAAATAGGTTTGATATTGTCTTAAGTTGAAGGGGTGAGCTCACCCTGAAATACAATACAAGCAAAACATCTGTAGGTAAACAGGGGATGTATGTGTTTTGCACTGCACAAACAGAAGAGAGGAATGTCTTGATGTGAACAAAGAATGAGTATAAAGTATATATACCCCAATCATATACAACCAGGTAAATTCCATGGAGATATATATATCTAGGACTTTACTGGGATTGTTATCTTCATGCATACCTGTGTTCCTAGGGCACTAATGTTCATGCATAAAAGCCTTGTGGTCTGGAACCTGAAAGGTATACAAGTGTTCTGTGGCCAACCACATATAGTTTATCAGGATCAGGCTAAACAAAGGTATTAAATAAAATAAAATAACACTTGTACCATATTTATTTATTTTTTGATTTGTCTTCTTTTTAAAAAATATTTTGTGGCTTCACTATAAGCTTGATTTCATCATTTTAACTTAAGGAGAGACAGTTTGGTAACGGCACGTTGCTGCACCCACCACACAATGCACCACCTCAGGATCCCAAATTAGAACCCGAGCGCAGCCATGCAATGGGTGACACCACAGCACTGCACTACTTCAAATGGAATCGATAAGTGTGAGGTTTTTTTTTACAGTGGTTGAAATGCCAATCCTGCCACCAACCTCTGAGTTTTTCCTGCAAGTTGGATGACCTACTTGTAGGGCTAGGTGCAGGTTAACATCATACTCAAAACGGAACAATTGCAGGTTAAGGGCCTTGCTCAAGGGCCCAGTGGAGTGGAATCACTTATGGCATTTACAGGATTCGAACTGGCAACCTTCGATTGCTGGTGTAGATCTCTAGCCTCAGATCCACCACTCTACTCTGCCTTTTTTTTGAGTTGTGTTGGTAAAATTATTCTTTTTTTAAATCAAGTAAAAATCCTTGCCTTCTGTCTGAGGTTTAGTAAATTTGAAAGTGTGGAAAGGCCTGCATTTCAAATTATTCGTTTTCATCATGCATAGCTGTAAGAATAGAAAAACGTACAAAAAATGCTTCTATAGTGAACTCACATGTCAGAGCACACTTCTTTCAGTGCCTTTGCAAATGTCATTTTTCATGTTACTGTGGAAGATATGAGTTTTATGTAGAGTTAAACTTCGTTAATGCCCTACCTCTAGAAAGAGGCACACTGCACAAAAAGGTAGTGCTTTCATTGGGATGGAGGCACATAAATATAACAATGCTGTACTGCTCATTTTTTTTATCATCCTATAAGTCTTTAAAGCAGCAAACATAATTTTAGCCATATTTCCACAGCTTAAACCACTATTAATAAACATTTACAATTACTTCAAAGTTTAGTGGCTTAACACTAAACACTTACCAGAGCCAACGAAAAAAACTTGTAATTCCACCCCACCTTAAATCCCTTCGCACCTCCCCGTCAGCGTCTTTTGTTCTTTTGTCTTTAAATGTGTCGATAAGCAGCAAGCAGCCTGCTATGCCACCCAACCAACCCCCATCCCCCTGCCCCCTCCCCACCTCGAAACGGGTAAGAACTTCTCCTAGGTCTTGCCTTGACTGATTATCTGAGAGTGAGCTACCCAGAATTGTAAGAGGAAATAATTTGATGTATGTTTTGTGTCTACAACAATCTATGTAAACATTTTGTTAAAACAGAAATGTTTTTCATGTTTTAGTAATAAATAACAAAATGTAGACATGAACTGTATAATATTTGAAGGCTGATGGCCTTGTATCAAATAAACACTTTCACAAAAGGTGCAAGTATGATACGACAGCTTCCGTGGTGCTGTGGTTAGAACTGTTGACTTATAATCTGGAGGTCGTGAGTTCGAGACCAGCTTCTGGGCAAATTTACCATTTAGACTAGTGAGCTATTCTTATTGTTAATATTATACAATTAAAACATACATTTGATTTGTGTCTGTAACAGCCAGTGTAAATTTATGATACTGCAAAACCTCCCTCACCCTAACCCCCTTGCCCCAGATCTGATGTGGTTACTTTTTATCTAAAACTGGGAATAACTGTAGATGTGAGTGGTGTTTTGAGACAATGGAACTGAAAATTCTCTGATCTGGAGGGATAAAAGCTGACACACAAATGCTGATGAATCTGCCGCCTTCGTATCTCACCATCACTTGATTTGTTTTTTTTTTATTCAGTTTTATTGAGTGTACCTGCTCACGCTGAATTAGTATGCGCCTTATGGTCCATGATGTCAAAGCCACACTGACAAAAAACAGAGACATAGGTATATATGATATTTGGAATAACTAATTTTATGACATGTATAGTACATTTCGGAAAACATTGTGGCACTGATGCAACATTATTCATATTATTCGTATTCATTTGCATAACATTTTGCTCTTGTAATCAGTGAACGCATTGTGTTTTTTTTTTTTCCAGTCTTGCCAGTGTCCACTTTTCGGTGCATAGGGTTGTTCTAAATGTAGAAAGGACGGCCCTTGGTTGTATGTGAACTGTTAACATTTGAATCTGATGATTGCCTATAGTGCGGAACTGACCTCTCTGTACTTTTCTTTCCTCTGCATGTCCTAGAGTACAAAAGAAACAACCCCATACACCCAAAAGTGGACACTGGCAAGATAGAAAAAAAAAACAACGCGATCACTGATTGCAAGTGCAAGATATTATGTGAATGAATACAAATAATATGAGTAATGTTGCATCGGTGCCACAATGTTTTCCGAAATGTGCTATACATGTCATAAAATGAGATATTCCATATATACCCATGTCTGTTTTTTTAGCGCAGCTTTGACATCATGGACCATAAGGCACATATTAATTCAGCTTGAGCAGGGACACTCAATAAAACTGAATAATAAAAAAAAAAATCAAGTGATGGTGAGATACAAAGAAGGCAGATTCACCAGCATTTGTGTGTCAGCTTTTATCTCTCCAGATCAGAGAATTTCCAGTTCCATTGTCTCAAAACACCCCTCACATCTACAGTTATTCCCAGTTTTAGATAAAAAGTAACTGCGTCAGATCTGGGGTGGAGGGGGTTGGTATGGTGTATCGTGATCGTGACTGAGAGAGTAAAAGTGAAAAAAAAAATGCTATTTTTTACAAGTACTATACATTTACAGCGGCTGCTACAGACACAAATCAAATTTATGTTCTTATTGTATAATATTAACAATAAGAGCAGTTCACCAGTCTAAATGGTAAATTTGCCTGGGAGCTGGTTTCGAACTCATGACCTCCAGATCATAAGTTGGCAGTTCTAACACAGCACAACAGAAGATGTCGTATCATACTTGCACCTTTTGTGAAATTGTTTGATATTTCGTCATCAGCTTTCATACATTATACATTTCATGTCTACATTTTGTTATTTATTACTTAAACATGAAAAATGTTTGTTTTAATGATGTGTTTACATAGATTGTTGTAAACTCTATCTATCTATCTAAACACAAAACACACATCAAATTATTTCCCCTTACAATTCTGGGTAGCTCACTCCCAGATAATCAATCAAGGCAGTAACAGGGAGAACTTCTTGCCTGTTCTGAGGGCGGTAGGGGGATGGTATAGCAGGCTGCTTGCTGCTTATCAACACATTTAGAAGACAAAAGACGCTGACGGAAAGGTGCGAAGGGATTTAAGGTGGGAAGGAATTACAAGTTTTTTTGTTGGCTCTGGTAATTCTAGTGTTAAACTTGTTCAGTAATGAATTCGTTGTACTGAAGATGTCTTGCGTTAAGCATGTTTGCAATAAGCCAATTGTGGAAAAACTGTTTTCGGGATTAACACTTTCTGTAGACACAAGCGTAAACAAGGGAATTGTCAGTTATTCTGATGAGGCTTGATGACTATGCATTACTGATGGCTGTTTCATTGAGTTTTGTGAACTTCAGTGCTTTTTCTCCTCCTTTGTTATATACTTTAAGTCTGCCATCATTGTGCCTGTTCCAATGAAGTCTGTAATACACAGCTGTAATGACTAGAGACCTGCTCTCAACCACAGTATAATGAAATGCTTTGAGAAGCTAGTCCCGAGGCACATCAAATCTTCACTTTCACCCACCTTTAACCAGCACCGATTTGCCTACAGAGCCAACAGGTCAGCAAAAGATGACGTTAATACAGATTGCTTTTTTGACACTTGGCATTGGAGCACCACTGTGCTGCGTTTGGAGTCACCTTCTTTATTCCTTATATGCCCACAAATGTACACCAATACATAGCACAAATAGAATAATCAAGTTTCCAGATGACACCACTATGGTAGGACTGATACATAGCCATGGTAAGTTTGCCTATAGGGATGTGGTTAGCAAGCTGTCTGACTGGTGCTTCATTAAAAACTTGCCACTCAACACCTCCAAAACAAAAGAGCTGATTATCAGCTTCAGGAAGCAGGGCTAGGAACTTGCTCCTCAATTCTTCAAAGGAGACGTAATGGAGAGAGTGCCTAGCTTTTAAATTCCTTGACACACATCTCCCAGGACCTCACATGGTCTGTTAACATTGCTTCTCTAGTGAAGAAGGCACAAAACTGGCTCTGCTTGGATGCCAAGGAAGGTTAACCTGTCCAAGCAGCTGTTTGTGTCCTCCGATCACTGCTCTGGGGAAAGCATGCTTAAATGTGGCACTCCTGGTATGGTATGCTGGCAAATAAGCAAGGTGATCAGAGAGTCATCCAATCAGCACAAAAATTTACCAACATGCAGTTACCTTTACTGGAAGATGTATATAGAACTTAAAAGTTTATGAGAGACCAAAAAAAAAATCATTAGTGACCCATGCCACCACCTTTTCACTCTGCTAACTTCTGGAAGGTGTTATAGTTCTATTAAGGCGCACGCTTCCAGACTACGGAAAAGCTTCTACCTAAGCACCATCAGAGAACTACATTTTGTTAATTAACTGTTTACTGCTTCTAATTGCTTTTGATCTTATGTCTTTCACTTTTACAGTGGGCATCAATGGAACAAATATGCAATATCTGGGAGATTCATTTCAATCACTGTAAAATGAAACTACTCCACTATTTACATTTTCTCACTTTCAATGTTTTTTTGGTTTTATTGTTTTATTGGTTTACCAGTAACGGCACACTGCACGATAACGTGCAGTGAATACACTTGACTTGAGCATTTAAAGTTTTCATACTCTTTCTCTGTACGTTTTAGCATGTGTTTGCTCAGAGGTTGATGCACTTGATGCTTCCTGAGCAGCTCTTCTTTTCGCCACTCTAGCGGCCTGCTTCTTCACTTCTTTCATCGACTTCTTTTTGCGTTAAAACTTATTAAGTCAGTGTTTGTGTTGCAATTACTTAGCACATTTTCTTTAACTTTTCACTTAAGCTAGCACTTAAGTCTTCAATCTGCCTCAAGAATAATTTAAGGTATGAAGAGGTAGTGTAAGTGATGGTGAAGGTGGTAGAGATGAGAATGGCGTCCATACACATGCGCCGCACAGCCGTTCCACTGGCCGCTGCTGAGAGTTGATTCTACAATAAAATAAAAAGAGGAATAACCTTGGATGTCAATCATCACCATGAAAGCGGATAGTAGACATTACATAGTATAAGTGTACCAAATTTCAGGTCAATAATTCGAACGATTTGCAAGCTTGAGTTGATTTAAAATCCTGGAATGACTAATGGACAGCCACGGTAGTGCAATATTTAAGCTATTAATGCAATTGTGGTGTTTAAAATGCATGAGTACATGTTGAATCTGTTGATGCTTTCTGTTTTTATCATGTTATATGTGCTGTTTAGGGGACACACTAAAAAAATGTGTTGTACATCTGTGAAATGATGATAAAAGGCATTCTATTCTGGTATATTTATAATGTGGTCGCTCCCTTTTTAGAGGTTAGAGTGAACATTTCTGCTTTATAGTTGCATCTTTAAGTCTTACATAAGCAAGCGCAATATGCTGGAGAATGTTGGTCATATTCATGGGTTTGTCACAGTACAGAGAACATAATTATCGAAATAGTAGGTTTCTCCTTATTTTTTTGGGAATGATGCTTTCCTTCTTGTCATGGCTGAAGCAGTGAAAGAGATATTGTTAGTGGATGTGTTTATCTCTTCTCTGTTTGTAAGATTTCCTGAATAAAGGAGTGATGGAGACTGTGATCTTTTGTTACATTAGTAGATACATCTTGTGCATTACCAGAAACCAGTTAACATGAAACAATGCCTTTGTGCTTACTCTTCCTTCTGTTCACTTTGGTTTATATAAAAAAAAAAAAAAAATTGCCAACAAAATGGTAAGCAAGTTTATTTTTTGGTTTATCTAGAAGTGTTGGTACTGCAAGTTGCAACATATTTTTCAGAAAATCATTTTATTTTCTATTATGATACATAAAATCACTCCTGCTCTGAATGTCATTTATTGCTCTATTCTGGGCTGTGGGTTTGTTTGGAAAAAATACCATCTTACTCAAATAGCTTATAAGAAAAATATATTTTCCCCTCAGTGTTCTGTGCAGTAATAGTAATTGTATTCAAAATGCAAAACTAACAAAGATAAAATCATTTTGTTAAACAGAGAAAATGCTGATTAAAAAAATAGTTTTATGATAAACTAGGGATGTGTAGAAATTTGTGAGATTAGTGTTCCAGCATTTAAAACTTTGCAGAACGCAGAATCTATGGTGTATATTACTATTATTGCTTTGTGGAGTACATTAAACTGATACAGCATTGTTCTTTCTTGCCTTCAATTTTTATTTGAAGACACAAGAAGCCAATATTATAAAGAAACAAAATATTCCAACGCTGCTGCTGTTACCAACTTACAATTGCATGCGGAGAAGGCTATTTCTTATTTAACTCATTTGTTTGAGCTTTTGTATAGCTGAATTTCAAAGGTAATACTAATTGCCTACATTGGGTGTTCAAGGGTCCACTTAAATTTAATACGATATGCTTTTTAAGTATTTTTTTCATTTGTATATTGTCTTGGCCATTGTATGATTTCATAGCCAGATTTCCTCTTGATTCTCCTGTACTGATCAAGCAGTCACACGATTTGTTCATTATTGTGTAGACCCTCAAAGAACATGATTTAAATATTGTGAATGTCTTTTGGACAACAAGGGAATACTGAAATATTTGTACACAACCTTCATACTTCTCACATCTCATAGTATTTTTCAAAACGGCTTTACCTGTTACAGGGTTGTGGCTACGTATGTAGTAATAGAGTAACCACAGCATGTGTATGTATGTATAATAGTTTGTGATAAATAATTGAGTCTTGACACACAAAGAGGTTTGGGGCAGCCTCGCGTATACTTAAAAAAAAAATGGCTGCAAAATCAAAAAGGCTACAATAAAATGGTCTTTACAGACAAGAGTCCAAAACAGAACAGAGGTTTGGTACAGACATGGTGGGTTTTATAAATGGAGGGAGTAAGTGACATCTTCAGGTGTGGATCTGGAAGTGACATTCAAAGGCCCAGGTGGAATTTCCCGCATTTGGTCTGCTGGGAAAAAATGTAAAAGATCAGTGCACTTTGCTACCCACTGATCTGACCAGGAATTACCATCTTTCGAGCCTTTTAGCCGCCTCCCATGTGCAAATGTGTGACAATATATATACGTTCAGTAAAGGCTATCAGCTTTTTTTTTTTTTTTACTTTTGTATTGAATTGTTGCAGACATTTAAAGTACATCTTAGTTTCATGTTTGGATAGCGACACAACTTAAACTTTGTAATGGTGTATGGTTTCATGCAAGCTGTTCAGAAACTACCATTTGTCCAGTACACAATCACAGATTTACTGCATACTGTTTTTTTGTCTTTTTTTGAAGGAGGCTGTGTCCAGGCATGAATCAGAGTTTTTAAATCCACAATTGAGAAACAGTAATATAATCTGGGCTAGATTGAATGTTATAGTGAGGGTACTCTATAGAAAGCATGAGGAGTAACGCAAACAAAATTAATTAGGTTTGAAATAAGTTTGAGCAGGGAATAAATTGAATGGGGCACATCATGCTTTATAATTGTGGCAGAAGATCTGTCAAGATGGGGCCAATGTAAACTTTTGCCCTTGCACCCGAAATAATCTCAAAATCCTTTAATAATATATTTCGGTTAGTTGGACTAATATGAGTGTCTGTGCTCCTGAATTTTCTCTGGAAGCATAAACCAGAGCCACATGTCCTGACTCTGACTGTGTCTGTAGATGGGATTGAACTTGTGCTTCTGAATTCAATAGCAGTCTTATCTACTGCTTTGTATTGATGGTTGGTGGCTGATATGACTGCTAACTACAATTGCGCCTCATGAGCAACAATTGTCTCTTGCTCAGCCCTTTTAACATTTGAACTAGGACCTCAGACATTTCATAAGATAATCTGCAAAATAGCCATCAAAAATTATTTACAAGTCAAATTACATTAGAGACAATACCATTAATAAAAATGCCTACTTTATCTGTAAAACTCAAGTCATTACAACAAAGTATTTTTTTTAAACAAAGCAAAACATTTATTTCTCCTGGCCTTAACCTAAAAGTCATGATTTAGGACTTCAGCCGGACAGTCATTTGGATAGCACATTTTTAGTCGCTTGATTTGCTCAACATTTTTCACACTCTTGCAGCAGAGTGGAGCTCGGGAAGGATTACTGCAGACTAGAGACATTTGGGCAGATCGAGGGGCAGGATAACAGTCAATCAAATTTGACTTAAGCTCTACATGTGGAGACCTGAAGGTCTGCTGAAGCAAGAATCTCTTGCTTATTTTCAGGTTCCTTGTGGTGCTTATGTAAGTCAAGTGGTGTTTGCTCTGGAAAGTCTGCATTATGGACATTGGTGGTTGCCTTTTGGTAACTAATGGGTCACATGCTCTGGACAGTGGAGTAATATTACTGACTGTGTGCCTTGGACACTGATGGGGACCTTTTATCTTGAGCAGCATGCCTTCTGGATTCTTTCTTCCAAATGTCCGTGTTATCAATCCCGAGGTACAATTGCACAATCACAGTCAAATTTGCAGAAACCGGGCCAATTTTTAGTTAATAAAAATTTGGTAACCATGTCTTTTGAATGGTGTGTGAAAAACAAATGCCCCGAGTAAACTCCTAAAAAAGCTTGTGCAAAATCTTCACATATTAGGAAATAAACCCAGAACTGTCCATGACAGAAATCTTGCATTACTCATGCCCACATATTAAGAAATCTTGCATTACTCATGCCCACATATTAAGTCATCCAGTTGTATGCTCACAATGTGTAAAGCACATACATTTTTGCTAAAATATTGTTGAATAAAAATTTCAGGAATAGCACAGTTCAGTTTGAACATGTGTCCTGTTTTTTTGCACTGATCTGATTTTCAAGAAGTATTTAACAATAATATAGCAAACATTGCATGTGTTTTGAATGTTTTGAGCATATGAGTGTTTAACTTGACTTGTGGATTATACAACACATGTAATTTTGTGTTTGTTTGTTTTTGTGGATATTTTAAATTTTGTTTGCTGTTGTCCAGAGCTTTTTTTGCCATAGAAGTCCGTTCTATAACAAGCTTTATATCACCTTTTTCCATGAAAACAAGAGATAAAAAAAACATTTTCAGCTATTATTAGAATTGACATGGGGGAAGCAACATATAAGACAATATACATTACTGGTGAAGTATTCTTTTAAGAAGGAATCCTTACTTAAGAACATTTTACTTATTTTTGGTGCAGCTTCCTGAACCTTTTTTGGTTTATCAAATTACATAGCTGTGATCCTTCTACATATTTATTTGACTTGGAAACTGTTGCATTTAACCTCTTGATGGTGCCCCAATGTGCAGAGCTTGACATTTGCTATATTGCAAAACAAGATTGATGATTAGCATGGTGGTTTTGGAGTGAATAAACGGATATTAAAATTGATTTTGTAACTGCTGAAAATAAGAATTAGGTCATTTATCCTAGCAACTGTGGATAAAATTATGAAAATTTACGCAGGTTTCTCCTACTTTAGACAGACCAGCAGTGGGCAAGGTGCTACGTGAAGTATCATTTCTTGTTTTTGTATTAGAAGAATGTGAGGTCCAGATCAAGGGAATTTGCTCATTTGTTTTACCAGCTCCTGAATGATGTACAGTTCACAGTGTGTATGTGTAATTGAATTTACTAAGACAGTGTACTGAAACAGTAGAGAAAACTTAGCGATGACAGCCTGTAGTAAACTAAAGTATCCATACAAGATAAAATGTAGGAAGTAATGCGAGCCCCATATTGTACTTTGAGCTGAGTTTGGAGAATAATAACCAGGCCTGTGTCCCATTTATTGTCACAAACACAAGCAATAAGACCAAATTTAGTTTAATCATTTAATGTACTTGTTTGTTTGGTTAAGCATTGTCTTTAATAACTTTTGTAGAAGCTTATACTTTTTTTGTTTTGTTCATAAGTAGGTTTGAAAATGAGATGAGAGATCTACAATGTGTGCAATTCACTGTGTCACATAAACTACCAGTTTTTGTTTCACTTGTCGTCCTTTGGTTCTTTGTGCATGAAAATTCTTGGCAGCAAAAGCTTTTCTCTAGTATTGAGTAGAGTGTCTTATTTGGGACTTGTGGTGTGCACTCTCTGAAGCATTGTATTTTACATTTGTTAATCATAATTATAATTTAATGCTTAACATACATTAACAATTTAATCATTGTTCAGTCAACCTAAAAAGATACAGCTGTCTTTGTCTAAGAGAAATCCCCAGGTCAATCTTTTAATACTATTTTTACTCTGTGGATTGTGTAAATAAATAATTAGTTATGATGTGGTGAAAAGGAAGATATTACCACTTTTGGTGCCACTGCTTTAGCCAATGTTGGAAGCACTTTATCTGTGAAAGCCCTTTACTGCATTATATTATATTCTCATTATTCTTCATTGATATAAGAGATAATTGAATGTTTATAGATTACTGTTATATCCTAGTTTGCACTGATCATAGTGTACTTTTTAAATTTATATTTATACATTTTCTTCTGTGGCATTGGATTTAATAATGTTCAGTAGACTTTAGTTGTTTAATTGACATTCGAAATTTTTGTTCGTTCCCCTTGCAAATGTTACCAATTTTTTTCTTTGTGTTTTTTTTAAATCTACTCCTTCAGACCCTGACATACTACTTATGCATATGGACTGACCTTCACCAATGGGACAAGCACTGGTAGAAGAATGTGTCACCTTTCTCACCATTGAAACAATAGATGCGGCCCTGCAATCTTCCATAGGATTTGGGCTGTATTGTTGTGTCTTTTTTCTGTCAAACAAAACTGGAACATTGTGACAGGCCTTAGTCTTCCAAGGATTAAACAAATGCATTGTATGCCAGTTTAAAAAAATGAACATCCTGAAGAAAAGTTCACTTTTCCATGCCACTTGGCTGGATCATTCAAATTTGTCATAGCAGCAGTGCATTTAGAAAGACAACAGCAGATCAGAGCAAAAGAAAACCAAGGTAAATATATCATTTTGATTTTATTGGAGGGATTAGTAGTAATTGTATGGAACCAAATGTGTTTTATTTACAGAATATTTTACTGTTTTTATTTTGTGTTTTAACAGTATGGATTTCCACCTTTTTCTGAGGATTTTTGGTTTACTTTTTGTCTTTTTTTGTTTTGCTTTTTTGTACTTCATAAAATGTTAGAAATGTGCCTTTGTTAAATGCACATTTTTAACTTTAGATATGCTGTGATCATCAAGTCTAGTCTTGCTTAGACAGTATTCAGTTGTGAAATGCATTTATTATACATTCGCAAACCTCATCACTTTTCAGAAAGTCTCCTCTTTCAGTAAAATAGTAAACATTATGAGAATATAATAGATGTTGTGATGGAATGTTTTGTTGCTTTATTAAAATGCATGTTTTAAGTGAAGATGTGTTTTGTTTTTGGAAGTGTAGAATTACATATTTGAGCGAATGATGTATTTATTTTGCAACTATTGTACTGGCTTTAGTATTTATTTTATGTACTAGGGTGTTGTACCGTGTTAGCCATTGTGAATATAGTGAGAAGTCAAGTAAAATGACACTTTTTATCGGCTAACTAAAAAGATTACAATATGCAAGCTTTCGAGGCAACTCAGGCCCCTTCTTCAGGCAAGATGTAAACAGGCAAGGTCCTGAAATTTTGACTGTCCGCTACACAACTTGGTAATTCATTTCTTGTGTCTGTGGTTCTTCAGACATTACTTTTTGTTCTATAATTAATAATACTTTACATTTATATAGGGCCTTTCTCAGTACTCGAAGCACACTCCACACAGGGAGGCTCTGGGATGTGAACCCATGATCTCCTTACTATTAAGGTGACCAATAATGTGGAATTGTTCTTACATTTATTCGGTTAAGGTATTGCACAATTTGTTGAATTCAGTTTAATTCTCACTGCTGACAGAGATTTCTTGATGATCATGCAGTTGGCGTGGGCATCTATTATGATGAGGGTGATGATATTTGGATGATGCTATTGTCTAATATGAAATGGGAAATCGCGGTACATTGGTACTTTTAATGCCTCCTGCACTACACTACGTTGTTGTTGATGTTGCATGTTTCTTTCCATTTTATTTCTTTAGAAACATTTTATTTATTTTGTTCTTCAATGTGGCCAAAGTGCCACCATACTTATTGCACGATTAAGCCTAATTGATGTTTTACAAAGGTGGCACTCTCTCAAACTAATGATGCACAAATAAACACACACGTCTTGAATTTCAGAAGGGTCTCTTTGGAAAATCACACGCACAGACTAGGCAGATTTTGTGCAGAGTAAGTTTCATAACTTGTTTGTGGATGGCCAGAATTCACTAGTCATGTGGACATCTAAACAATATTGCTAGTAATTAGTCGATAACATTCCACTTTTTCTGTACTGTGATGTCATTTTCAAAATATCCTTTGATAAACTGAGGCAATGTCAGTCTTTGCCTGTTTCTGCAAAAGAAGCAGCCAATTTACTAAAACTTAGTGTAATAAACAGTGCGCACCTGAGAGCTATGCTGCTTTTCATTGCTTTAGTTATTTGACAGGATTGCAGTGTTCACATGTGCCTTACAAGCAGCAGTGAATGAACTTTGAATGCTTTCCGCTTATAGATGTTTTTGTTGGGATTTATCCAGATCAGCCAAATTTGTTAGAAGTTTAAAATGCACTTGCAGTGCCATCTTGCTCTTCTGGATATTGAAGAGAGTGGAACCAAACTGTAGTGAAGCTAAATAGAGTATCTTGCATTTGGAAAGGAAAGTATTGTTTTTTTTTCCTCATCTGACAGAATGGTCTTTTTTCCTGGGAACAAAAGAAACTATCCCACCAGAAATGTGAATGGATTGCTCCCAGAGGTGATCTGTGGATATGGCCAAGTTAGATGGCAACTTGATTGTCCATTGGTATTACAAAGCATAATCTGTAGTAACACTAAGCTGAATGGATAGATATGAGAATATTTATTCAATTTTTAGTAGAAAGCAATACACTTTTGAATTTATTAGATGTTCAGATGTGATTGTTTCATGCCAGTTAGTTAATAAATGTTCTTGTAAATTCACAGTTCTGAAGCAGCTTAATTACAACGGACTCATAATGCTTTTACATAGTTTTACAAGGCTGTTTTCACTCAAAAGGCAGTGCTGTTAATAGAAGCCATATTAAGGTTTTGAATATAAAAACTTTCTTAACTCTGTATGTAGTGATTATAGACATGGTACATTCAGTACAGCTCTGCATATGACCTTAAACTTTTTGAACATTGCTTGTTGTTTTTCTTCTTTGTGGTTTTTAGGCATGCTGCATAAAGCAGTGATTTGTCTTTGAGGTTTTCTGTGATTTAACTTATAGTAATTAAAAATGTACAAAAAATATGTAATTGTAAAGTGCATCAAACCCTCCTGTTGTACCAGTTAGAATGTAATGAGCTAAAGTTTTTTTTACAAAGATACAAAATATTGATATGGATATACAACTGTCCTGTGTAACATAAGTTATGTAAACAATGTTGTCCCTTTATATATTTCAGGAATATTTTAATAATTCATAGTAAAATATAGAACACATAAACAAATACAGTATCCAGTTAGTATTTCAATTGTACTATAGCTGCAAATTTTTTTTTGCATAAATCGTATTCATGGTTGGCTTATGTGTGCATGTGTGATGAATAAGGTGGGTCTGAAATAGTGATCTGTTATGAGTCCACTGTTTTTTATGTGATAGTGATGGAGGTGGTAACCAAAGAGTTGTATGAAGGATTACCACTTGAGCTCTTGTACTGTGAAGCAGAAGATAAAGAAATGGAAAGCTAGTTTGGAAGAGAAAGACTTGAAGGTAAATGCTGGAGAAACTATGGTGATAGTAGATGGTATATACAGTATATATACCCGCTACTATCACCATAGTTTCTCCAGCATTTACCTTAAAGTCTTTCTCTTGAATATATATAGTAGGTATAGAGGCAGGACATACAGAAGATGTAGATGCATGGCTGAGTAGTATGTATTTTTAAATATTTTGTGACAAACTCAATCCAATGCACCAGTTGTTGGAAGTGAGTGTATCTATACTAATAAAAGGCAAAGCTCTCACTCACTCACTCATCACTAATTCTCCAACTTCCCATGTAGGTAGAAGGTTGAAATTTGGCCGGCTCATTCCTTACAGCTTACTTAAAAAAGTTAAGCAGGTTTCATTTCGAAATTCTACGCGTAACGGTCGACAACGTCCGCCATGTTGAACTTTCTTATTTATGGCCCCATCTTCACGAAATTTGGTAGGCGGCTTCCCTGCGCTAACCGAAACCAATGTACTTACTTATTTCGGTGGTATGATGCCACTGTCGGCCGCCATATTGAACTTTTCAACGGTTTTTGTTACTTATGGGCCCATCTTCAAGAAATTTGGCATGCGGGTTCCCAACGCTAACTGAATCCTACTTACGTACATATATACGTCCATATACTGCAGCTCGGTCACCGTGTGAGGCAGCGTTGGGTCCCCCATCCCAACGCCTTCCACGTTGTTGGCTGCCTGCCTATATAAGGCCGTCCGTCGCTCCAGTCTTTACATTCCCTTCCTTGCTACGCCACGGAATTCACGTCTCCCTGCTGATAACTACAGCCTTTTCATTTAATCCATTGCTTCTACGCTTTTATTGTTCATTTATTACGTTTATAGTTATTGTGTAGGTATTTTGGACTTTCTTTACATTGTTCAGGTACCCATTTCCTTTATCATTCCAACTGTACCCCCATTAACATGTCTATCGAGGTGATCACCATCGATTAAAGAACTGTCATTTACCGAGTTGTTTCCATGCATCGGAGATGGCACCTACCTTTTCCATTCTCTTTGTTACATATTGCACGGCCATTTTAGGCTCACTCTTGATATCCGGAGGAACATTGTGTCTTATGTATTGAATGACTGTGACAGGTTCAAGGTGTGGACTGATGACGGTACAGGAGATAATTATACTACACAGGAGCACTATAAGAGTGAAATGCTTAAGCCTTTCGCCTATGGATCTGCATGTGAGTTGATGGCTGCCGCTGAATTGTTCGGTTGTCGCTTTCAAGTGTACCGAAATGGGCAAATATTTTACACCTTTTGACGACCACCAATGCCTCTTAAACATCTTAGATTCACAGGTGACGATTTGAGTAGTGGACTCTTTGATGTTTATGAATGTTTAAACTCTCAAAAGCTGGATGTGAAGTTATCGATGAAACCGGTTGTATACTTACAACGCTTGACAGATGCCGAATGTCTCTTCAACACAAGTCCTACAAATACTGTCGTAATTGAAACAAATCATGAATCTCAAACCGATTATGACAGCAGCAATCCAAGCTGTGAGAATTGAGACAAAATTACTTTTCACATGGCCAACTGTACCTTGCATGCTCAAGAGTAAGCTCAGCGCACAGCTTGGTCATATTACAACCGGAGGGCCGAACTGACAATGTGGTATACAAAGAGATCCTTAACAAATAATTATTGTTATATTTTCCCTCAGTTTAAAAAGTTTTAATTTTCTTCTTAATAAAAATTTTAAGGCAGTACTTGCGAGTATTTTGCTAGTAAAAGATATACTGATGTGAAGAGTAGTATCAACAATGGAGTTCTTTTAGAGAAATCTGGGAAACTTTGCTTAAGTGACATGTTCAGTACAGATAGAGGTGCAAGCACAGCAGTGATTGCCAGGGTGAATGGTGGTGAACAGAAATTCAAGGAGCTTGTTCCTATTATGACTTCTAAGGGATCCTCTTTGACATTTAAGGGAAAGTTTATACAATAGGGAAAATAAGTATTGAGCATGTTAATGTTTTTCTCGGTAAATATATTCCTAATGGGGCTATTGACAAGAAATTTCCACCAGATGTTGGTAACCACCAAAGTAATCCACACATACAAAGAAATCAAAACAAATAAGTCCATAAATTAAGTTCTGTGTAATAAAGTGTAATGACAAGGAATACGTATTGAACACGCACGCTTACTGAAATTTATTTAGTACTTGGTAGAAAATCCTTTGTTGGTAATGACAGCTTCAAGATGTCATGAGTATGGAGAAATTAGTCACATACATTGCTCATGTGTGATTTTGGCCCATTTTTTCACAAAAACTTTCTTCAAATCTTGAAGGTTCCGTGGTTGTCTTCTATAATCTCTAATCTTCAGTTTTTTCCATTTGAGGGTTTCCTTGGCTGTGCATTTGGGATCATTGTCTTGCTGAAATGTCCACCCTTGTCTCACCTTCAGCATCCTGGTAGATGGCAGCAGATTCTTATAAAGAATGTCCTGGTACACTTCTCCATTAATCCTTCCTTCAATTATATGGAGTCTGCCAGTACCATATGCTGAAAAGCAGCCCCACACCATGATGTTACCTCCTCCAAATACTGTTGGTATGGTGTTTTTGGGGTGATGTGCAGTGACATCCAAAGAGTTCAATTTTGATCTCATCTGACCAGACTATATTCTCCCAGTATTTCATTAGCTTGTCCAAACGTTGTGCAGCAAACTTTAAACGAGCTTCAACATGTTTTTTCTTCAGCAGTGGAGTCTTGCATGGTGAGCATGCAAGGAGGCTATGGTGGTTGAGTGCATTACATATTGTTTTCTTTGAAACAACTGTACCTGCTAATTCCAGCTGTTCCTGAAGCTCTCTGTGAATGGTCTTTGGCTTTTGGACAACTCTTCTGAGTATTCTTTGGACTCCTCTGTCAGAAATTTTGCAAGGAGCACCTGGTTATGGCCGTTTTATGGTGAAATGATGATCTTTCCTCTTTTGCATTATGGCCCCAACAGTGCTCACTGGAACATTCAGAGGTTTAGAAATACATCTGTAACCAATGCCATAAGCATGTTTTTGCAACAGTAAGGTTACGAAGGTCTTGAGAGAGCTCTTTGCTTTTACCCATCATGAAATGCTTCTTGTGTGACACCTTGGTAATGAGAAACCTTTTTATAGGTCATAAATTAGGACTGAACCAGCAGATATTAATTTGCACAGATATGGGGCAGAACTGCTTTCTAAATACTGACAGACTTCAGCTGATTTCCTGGCTTTCCATGCCTTTTTGCACCTCCTTTTCTTCATGTGTTCAATACTTATTACCTGTGTCATTCCACTTTATTACACATACCTTAATTTATTGACTTATTTGTTCTGATTTCTTTGTATGTGTGGATTACTTGGGCTCTTACCAACATCTGGTGAAAATTTCATGTCAATAGCCCCATCAGAAATCTATTTCCTGAGAAAAACGTTGATGCGTTCATTACTTATTTTCCCTTCAGTATATGCTATATCAAAGTTATGAAAGCAGAACATTAAGCAAAGTTGGAAAGTACAGATGAGAATTCTCAGATGGATATGGGGAGTGTCACAAAGTGAGAAAAAGTTGAATGTTGAGTTAACAGGAAGACTTGGAGAAGAAGGCGATACGTTTTATTCTGAGGAGAAGCAAACTAAGGTGATTTTGTCGTGCTACACATGGTGCTCATGTGGAGTGCATGCAACATCAAGGATCATAAGACCCAACTTTGAACTTTCCTCTATCCAGTGATGTGCAGAATGTGTTTCTATCTTCTGTTTGTTTGAAATACATTTTTGAATATATATATATATATATATATATACACACACACATAGTATCTGTGTGTGTTGAAGTAACATCTCTGAATGTAAATGTAAAGTGCACTGTTTACAATTTAATATTTTTTTGATCTGGAATTGATGTCCAGCATTGTAGAGAACTTTAATCCTGATGATACTTTCATCTCTGCCAATATAGTTGTCTACGGTGTAATGTTAGACTGCCTAAATGTGAATTTAATAAAAAATTTTAAGTATAAATGACAAAAAAATACTCTTAAAATAGTCTTACATTTAAAAGTAAATCATATCCATGCTGTGTGTTAAATCCTATCATTCAGAACATACGGACTGAAATGAGGGATCAAAACAATGAAGTAAAAAATGTGTGATAAATTGGTAGACACTGTTGTCTGGAGTAAAGAGAAGGTTTCTTTAGGCCTTATCTTTTTCCCATCTTAAATTAAAGCCGCATCAATTACAATATAGTAAGACCCCATATTATGATACTGCATTCATTATTTGTTTATTTATCTGACAAGATCTCCTAAACACACGCTCAGTTTGTTTTTTTTTTTTGTTTGTTTGTTTGGGGGCGTGACATACGTTAACTTAAATATGGCTGAGGCACTGGCTTTATGAGACCAAAGTGCGAGTGTATATTTATTTACTTACTTGTCTGCCTGTTGAAAAAAGCCAAAATTCTCCCTGGGGACACAAAGTTCTCTCTATCTTTTGTACTTGAAGAAAGGCTTTGTACTGACCTCCAGGTGTCAACATCTTCACTTGGGTGTTTTTGTCAACCAGTGCAAATTTTTGTATTTTACTTTTACTGTGGTTAAACATATCTGGAAACTGCCTTTACTTGTCCTTCTAACACAACGTATTATGGTAGAATGAAGACCGATACAGTGGTTGAGACTTGCCTATCCACAAAATCACAAAATGAAGTGCTGCTTAAGAAAATAAGATACTCGGATCACATAGGCTTTAACTTGTTATAGCTGAATTTGAATATATGCATGTAATTAAGAAGCATATAGTCTACCTGTCCTAAAACTGACAGTGTGTTTGTTTCAAATGTTGAATTATGCTATGCTAATTATCAGGAGCAGCAAAATCAGATGGCAGTAGGGCACCAGCTACTGTTGTTTTATTAATGTTAAAATTTGTATTTTGAATTGTTAGATTAATCAATAAAATAGTTGATAAAGTAATTGTTAGCAGCAACCCTACACACACACCGCATTTGCTAACACTTTTGTTTCCTTGTTAATTACAATAAAAATAGGTAAAATATATTTTAAAAGCATATCCTAAGAATATTTAAACAATTGTGAGGTAGTACAGCTAACTTTCTGTGGAATTTGCTGTGTTTCTGTCTCTGAGTTAACTATATAGCTTGAAAGGCTTCTTGGCAATTATATATTGTAAGGTTGCTTTGCTTATGGCGTCTTTCCAATGTTGAATGGAAAGCATAGCTTTTATCTTGATACTAGACATTAAGCCCGTTACAATAACGGGCGCTAGAACAGTAGTGCATAAACCTTAGTAGGAGCAGTCTATATTAAATGGCAAGGGACCTTGTATGTGGCTGTAATATGCTTCACTGTATTGTGTGCCTTTAATTTTCCCTCTCAGTAATACTGGTTTGTATTTCCGTAAAATGCCTGTAATTTTGTCTGACAGTAATACAGTGGAACCTATTACCGAAGTAATTTCCCCCATAGGATTGTATGTAAATACAATTAATCCATTCCAGACCGTATGAACTGTATGTAAATATATATTTTTTTAAGCACAAATATAGTTGTTAATACCATTAAATGCACAACGTAATAGTAAACTAAATGTAAAAACATCGAATAACACTAAGAAAACCTTGAACAACAGAGAAAACTAACACTGCAAGAGTTTGCGCTATAGCCTTACGACCTGCTCGCTAAAAACACTTTTTTTTTTAATGAGTTTTAAGCACGGTGGAAAAAAATTAACATATGAAAAATCCATAATTTAATAAACAACCAAGAAAAGTAACATTGCAACAATGCACGCGTGAACCTGTGTGTGTCTCTCTCTTAAGCGCGCACCTCTGTGTCTGTGTGTGTGTCTTGCCTGCGTTTGTGTCTGTCTTGCGTGCGCCTGCGTGTGTGTGTCTGTCTTGCGTGCGTGTGTGTGTCTGTCTCGTGCGCGCCTGTGTGTGTGTGTCTGTGTCTGTGTCTGTCTCTCTCTGCACACACGGAATGCACAGGAAGAGACTGAACACGTGCCGTGGCCCCGCGCATGCGCTTCACCAGAAGACACACACACGGACACCTGGACGCACACAGGGGTTTTATTAAAGAGGATGGTCAATAAGGGATCATAGTTGTAATTTTCAAAAAGGAAGACGAGGGCCTGTTCCAGTTACTAAGGAATTACACTACTTGAACTCTCTGTTCTTTATTCTTGCATGTACATGGATTAAAGTTGCATCAGTTTCAAGAAGGTATCGAACTTTGCCAAGTATGTCTCCTGTCTATGACTTTAATGAGCAATTTAACAAGGTGCAGCTAATTTCTGGACATCATTGCCTGTATAAACCTGCCCTGACTGAATAGAGTATTCATGGCTTCATATTACCCATCTTTGGTTTGCACCCAAGTCATTTGTAGCAGAGTGTTACATTGCTGAAACGAGAATTGGCAGATTTGTGGTCATTGTTCTGTTGCTTTCTCTCTGCATGAAAAGAGTGTAATAACCTAAAATGGAGAAATTCAAGTATTTTGTTCATATGCAAGTACAAAAGTGATCATAAGATTGAGAACTGGGTGTAGAAGCCCTGTTGCAGGTGTTGTACTGGATGGTGTTAAAGAGGGAGTGAAGATGTAAACCAATGCTTTTGATTTGCCAGTCATTGTGTACCGCTGCTAACAGACTTTACATAGTGACTAGTAGAGAAAGTTAATTGGTACAAAAGACTGTAAGGAAACTCTCTGTGCATGGCTCATTTCTGAAACACATGATGAACAGCTGCACAATCAACAACACACAATTAAACTACTGCTCCTGATCAATTGGAGCTATTTAACATTAGTGTGGGAATCTGACAAATGACAGACGAGCATAAAGAGACCCAGGACCCTGCTGGCAGGTTTGTCTCTCTGGTAACCTTGAAGTGCCTGGGAAGTTCCCAGTAGTTGATGTAGAATATTATTGATATTAACCAAGTCTCCTCTGACCAAGTCATTCCGTTACTAAAGCCATTCCTAAAAAAGACAGAAGATTAAATGAGATGAATAGCAAATCACAAACGTACCATAGGTATGTGTTTACACTCACCCACAGCCTTAAATATGTTTGTGTGTGTGCATGTTTTTGTATATGCATGTACATACAGTAAATACAGTATATTTTGTGTTTTAATGTTTTTGAGTCTTTTGGCTCTTAAAGACTCCAGATAATAGCAATGTACACATATGGAATTATAAAATAATTGATGGACGCTAAAGCCAAGATTTAAGGCACATGGGTAACAGAGGAATGGAAAACAAAATTGTAGTTTACAGATTTCAACAAAAATGCACTCTTAGGGAACTGTGGCATTTTGGGTTAAATTCAGTATGTTTGAGATTAAAAGGCATGTTCTGTTTTACTGTTTGAACAGGTCTGCAACAGGGTCTGGCTAGTCATGATTTGATCAATTGGCAGCCAATCTAACTCTAACAATCTAACAATTTTCACTACAAAGGACTCAGTCAGATAAATTGGACAATCACAAGAACAGTGTGCAAGCTTTGTGGTAATTTAGTTGTCGTGCATCTTTTTTTTTTATTTTGTTGCGGAGTAAAGCAGATTTTATTAGAGAGAGAGAAAAATGCAGAAATAGCATTCTGTACATTTAAAGAAAGTGGAGAAATAAACTGTGCAGAAGAAATCGTGGAAGTCATCCTGTGTTATTAGACAAATGTCAAGAAAAGCTGCTTTGATGAATTCAGAACTTTTGTATTTTATCCTTTAATTAAAACTGACACTTTGAGTTTGGATGGTGAGCAAGCTAGTGTTTAGTATAGTAGCTCACATTTTCAGTTTTTGAAAAGTGAAACAGCCAAAAGAATTTGAAATTGCTTCCTTGTAAATAATAGGCTTGTTAGCTTACCAGCAAGTTTTTTTTTTAGTCTAATAAACAAAATGTATATTCTCATAGCAATTTCTAACTCGTCATCTCTTTCTCTCTTCATTACAGTGTTTTCTTGTTGTTTGTCTAATTGCACAGTAAAGTCTGCTTTACTGCTTGCTCTCTGTTTGTAGTACATTCCCAGCAAAAAAGAGATGTGTGCTAGTTCAGTTACTGTAATACCTTGTGCAAAGCAGCATTACAACTAAGTTACCACAAGGCTTAGAAAAGCAGATGCTGAAAAAAAATATTTTTTGTGACCAGTGAATTTACTGATAAGTCTTCTGCAGTGGAAATCGGCGCATCACTAGTAGTTTTGTTTTAGTATTTTTATGGTCAGTGAACAATAGGCCCACATATTTTAAATTTGTCAGTAAAAAATGAACAAGTAACACCTGTTGTGGTCTATAGTTTAGTCATAAAATATATAGCAAAGTTAATACTTCAATGTAGAACATAAGGCTTCCATGTGACTGGTTATAAGAAACTTAGTGTCAAAAGGTTTTTAAATGGATTACAAAAATCTGTATCAGCCAGGTCAGTAATATGAAATTGGTGATCAGTATTGGTGCTAAAAAAGAAAAAAAAAATGCATCAGAGCATCCCTTGTTTAGGCAAACCTGGAAAAGTGAATTTCATGTCTCTATTTTATCCTCACATGCAATTAGGTTATTCTTTCAGAGTATTGGGAATTTACTAATTTTTTTAATAGCTAATTTATAAAAACAGTCATTCTTGTAGCAGTCACCCATCTCCCTCTTTTTGGGGGATATTGTAGATTTTATGTTTATAAGTTCAACAGTGTGATTATATATCTTTTAGAAACCATGAAGAGTACAGTGCTATAGTTTAGGTCTCAGTAATGATAATTGGTGTTTACATTTGAGGCAAAATAAATAAAAAATGTATATATATATATATATATATATATATAAACTGCTCAAAAAATTAAAGGAACACTTAGAAAACACATCAGATCTCAATGGGAAAAAGAAATCCTCCTGGATATCTATACTGATATAGACTGGGTAATGTGTTAGGAACGAAAGGATGCCACATGGTTTGATGGAAATGAAAATGATCAACCTACAGAGCCCTGAATTCAAAGACGCCCCAAAAATCAGAGTGAAAAAATTATGTGGCAGGCTAGTCCATTTTGCCAAAATTTAATTGCAGCAACTCAAAATTGTACGCAGCACTTTGTATGGCCCCTGTGTTCTTGTATACATGCCTGACAACATCGGTGCATGCTTCTAATGAGATGACAGATGGTGTTGTGGGGGAATCTCCTCCTCCCAGATCTGGACCAGGGCATCATTGAGCTCCTGGACAGTCTGAGGTGCAACCTGGTGGCATTGGATGGACCAAAACATAATGTCCCAGAGGTGTTCTATTGGATTTAGGTCAGGAAAGTGTGGTGGCCAGTCAATGGTATCAATTCCTTCATCCTCCAGGAACTGCCTGCATACTCTCACCACATGAGGCCAGGAATTGTCGTGCACCAGGAGCCACTGTACCAGCATAGGGTCTGACAATGGGTCCAAGGATTTTATCCTGATACCTAATGGCAGCCAAGGTACCTTTGTCAAGCCTCTAGCGGTCTGTGTGACCCTCCATGGATATGCCTCCCCAGACAATCATTAACCCACCAGGCAGCATAATGTTCTCCATGGCTTCTCCAGACCCTTTCACTTCTGTCACGTGCTCAGGGTGAACCTGCTCTCATCTGTAAAAAGCACAGGGCACCAGTGGTGCATCTGCCAATTCTGGTATTCTATGGCGAATGCCAATCGAGCTGCATGCTGCTGGGCAGTGAGCTCAGAGCCCATTAGAGGACATGGGGCCCTTGGGTCACCCTCATGAAGTCTTTCTGGTTGTTTGGTCAGAGACATTCACACCAGTGGCCTGCTGGAGGTCATTTTGTAGGGCTCTGGTAGTGCTCATCCTGTTCCTCCTTGCCCAAAGGAGCAGATACTGGTCCTGCTGATGGGTTATGGACCTTCTATGGCCCTCTCCAGTTCTCCTAGAGTAACTGCTTGTCTCCTAGAATCTCCTCCATGCCCTTGAGACTGTGCAGGGAGACACAGCAAACCTTCTGACAATGACGCGTATTGATGTGCCATCCTGGAGAAGTTGGACTACCTGTGCAACCTCTGTAGGGTCCAGGTATCGCCTCATGCTACCAGTAGTGACACTGACTGTAGCCAAATGCAAAACTAGTGAAGAAACAGTCAGAAAAGATGAGGAGGGAAAAATGTCAGTGGCCTCCACCTGTTAAACCATTCCTGTTTTGGGGGTCATCTCATTGTTGCCCCTCTAGTGCATCTGTTGTTAATTTCATTAACACCACAGCAGCTGAAACTGATTAACAACCCCCTCTGCTACTTAACTGACCAGATTAATATCCCATAAGTGTCATTGACTTTATGCTATACTCTGATTAAAAAGTGTTCCTTTTAATTCTTTTGAGCAGTATATATATATATATATATATATATATATATATATATATATATATATATATATATATATATATATATATATATATATATATATATATATATATATATATATATATATATATATATATATATATATATATATATATATATATATATATATATATATATATATATATATATATATAGCTTCCGGTCAACAAGGCAAGCTAAAGTCAATTTATATTACAATCTTTATGTTCCTGGTATTGTGCCTGAGAGATTAAATTATTGTCTGAAATTTAATACTGCATTACAACAAAGCTATTCGATCATGTTCAAGGCTGTTTGAATGGAATGCTGTCTGGGGGAGGTGTAGGGCAGGTTGAGAGTAAAGTGTAGGTTTCAGTGATGACCTCATTCAGGAAATCCTTTTTTCAGATAACGTGTTGTCTGGGTAGGGCATGGCACTGACCCTGTCCCCTGTCCTTTAGTTTACTGTGTCTAATTCACTCTTTTCTCTGAATTGCTGAAATATATATTGGATATTTTAATTAGTGAATTTTGTCTTAGGATTATTTTACAGTGCATTGACATAATCAGGCTCTTTTTTTTTTTAATATAACCCTTACCTAAAATGTTGTTATGTTTAGGAATTAACTGAGGTTGTAATTGAAAGGCTTGTTTAAATAGTCTCTGAATTAGGCTGGTATGGATTAAGTGAGTAGGGCAAAAGTGTTATATTGAAATGAAATATTTTGTAATATTATTGGACTCATAATGACATTTGAAAAAAAAATATTTAGTTGTTAAGCTTATTTAGATTTGCACTTTGCAAAGAGCAGATTTGGCCAGTTAACACACATGAAGTAATACACAGTACACTGTAAATCAGAAGTGCACTTTATTGAGAAGTAAGAAATAAAGTTACAATTTTACCCAGTATCAATTATCTATTATACCAGTAAAACAGGAATAGTTCAAGTATATTGTCAATACTACTCTTCTCTGCCCTTCTCAGGTATTAACTAATGCAGCTGTCTTTTAAAGAAATACTGTTTATACAGAACAAGTTTGCACATATCTTCAACTGTCCTTTTTCTACATATCTGTTCTCATCCAGACAGAGTGCCAAAAGTTAACTCCACAAGGTCTGAATATTAAAGATGATGATTACTTGCACTCTTTTGTAACAAAAGAAGAATGTTTAAGATGCAATAAACTCATGCATGTAACCTTCCTAAAATATATTGTGTGCTGAAAAGTATGTCTGTCTTAATGCAGTTCTTCATTTAATGGTAAAAGTCAAGTTCCTGGCCATTGGACTGCGTGTGTGTATTTGGTATTAAGTGTCTACATTGCCATGTATTACATTCTAAAGTACAAGGAAAAATTGGTAACATAATTTGCACACAAAAAAGGCAAAGAAAGTTAGAGATACAACACTTTTGACTGGAGGCTGTACTGCACTAACAGAAAAGATTAACATAAGAGAAATTAATGCTGAAAATCTAGTTTCCATTTAGCCTAATTTCAGAGGTTTTTGTTATTATTATTACTATTCTACAGTTGTGGTGGGGTGGTATGTGTAAACCCTTTGGAGTTACTTGAATTTCATAAAATGTGATTTTTCTACCAAGTCACAATAAGATGACGAACACAATCTGCTTGAATTACTAACACAAACATTTAAGGATCCTCTGATCTTCTTTTTATGGCTAATACCAATCACTGCTTTTATGTTACAACAATTTGTTGATTCCGGTAACGATTCTGATTTGTTTTCTTTATACAATTTTTTTAAAACATTGCTTTACTTTATAACTAGCCTTGTAGAAATATTATGTTCTATATTAACAAGTTTTTTCTATAATTAAACTGCAGATCACAAGTGTTACCTGTTCATTTTTTTTAATAAAATTAAATTCTGTTCGTTTATTCTTCAGTAACCGCAAAGCATACTAAAATAAATTCTAAACTATTTAAACATGCAGAAATATTTTTACGTAATGCACAAGCAATAAAAGAAAAAAATCTCATCATAAACCACAAGTGTAATCAAATGCTCATAATTATCAAGAAGAAACAATGCTAATATGCTTATCAAATTTACAAGTAAAATGCACAGTTTGGCTCTTAAGCTACAAACACTATTGTTAATAAGCAGAAGGACAAATTCATCTTTTTTTTTTTTTTTAGATTAAAATTGTGAGCTTTTGCTCTAAGCACAAGCTTGCTCATTGTCTTCACTCAGATATAGGTGTCCCATTTTTACTCGGCTTTGTTTTAATTTCTATCAAGCATGCACACCCCTTTTTTTCTTATACCCTGCTGTTCCTCCCTATGTATAAGATAACTCCTCAGAATACCTTTTCTTGGTTTATTACTCCACTTTCTTTAAAGTAAGAGGCAATATCCTTGCCTTCATCCTCTCATAAAGGCTGCTTTAATATGAATCCATAACTACTCTTAACACCTAGTGTAAATTAGCACTACAACTAAATTGCCATAAAGCTTAGAAAGGTTTTGAGATCTGCTAATTTACTGATTACCAATCGAATTATTTGGTGTGAACATTGGCCCAATCTTAATCAGCAGCTGGTTAATTGGAGTGTCATTACAAACAATTACAGTACTTATTACTCAACACATTTCAACAGTTATGCCCTAAGTTTAAGGTTGTTATTAACTATATGTTTAGCAAATTTAGTACATCAGGTGGCTTGCTCAAAGTCGCACATCAAGGCAGAAACTAAACCAACCAGTGGTTTAAAGGCCATTACTTTAACCACTATAACCATAGTGCCTTTGGTCAAAGGGAAAAATTTATTCATCAAGTGTGAAAGAACAGTTGAATAGTCCAAAAGGAAGAAGCAAGTCCTTTCCAGTTACAGTATTTAAGCTTTTAAAACCTATTGGTAAATTTGAAAATTGTGGCTTTGGGAACTATAAAAGTGTTGAGATACTTTTTTGTGATGTACTTACATTTACAATTTAAAACTTAAAAAAAATTTGGATGTGAGCCTCAGTAGGCTTTGCACCCTAGGAACCAAGTTACCTGTAGTGTTCTATAACATTTCAGTAATTATTTACTGCTCTGGTGCTGATCTTCCTGATAATAAAATAGGTAATTATGACAGCAGTTGATGAGAAGAATTCATAATTAATTATAGAATTATGGTATTTGAGGTTTCCTGTAGAGTGCCTCTTTCTCTTGCACGATTTGGTTCAAAAACTAATCAGCATATCTTCATCTCATAGCAGGTTTAACTTTCGAGTTTGGTATTTTTCCATCCAGCCATTTTAGCTCTAGACCATCCTCAAGAAACTGTGACACACAGACAGACACACACCCATCACCAATATATCGATGATTTTAGTATCAGGAGACTCTAAAACGTTGAGATCCAGAGATCGAACTTTTTGACGAATGTAAAGCATTTACTCCTTCCCCATAGATGATAGGTTACCGAATTCCTGCAAATTGGGGCTAAAATGCAACTTAATAAAATGAGCTCTTTCCCAGTCCATCTTGGAGGTGATCTCATCAGACTTGCTCTACTGCAAAGAATCTTGGTGTCATTTTTGATTCCTCCCTCTCTTATTCCACCCTCATAAATCACATTAAGAAACTTTCTTACTTTCACCTCTGTAACATATCCCATGTTTATTCCTTTCTCTCCTTTTCCAATGCTGAGAAACTTGTCCTTGCTTTTATCATATCCTGCATTGATTATTGTAACTCGCTGCTTGCAGTTGCCCCTTCTAATCTTATATCACAGCTCCAGCTTATTCAAAACTCAGCTGCAAGAGTCCTTACTCGAACCAGCAGCGGCGAGCACATCACACCCATCCTGCTCCGTCTTCACTGGCTCCCTGTGTCTTATAGAATCAAATATAAAATCCTACTAATAACCTACAAATCCTTAAATAACCTCACGCCAAACTATATCAGTGACCTTCTCCATCACTATGTGCCTGCCCACCCACTAAGGACCTCTGATTCTGGCAATGTTGTTGTACCCCACACTAATCTACACTCCATGGGTGACAGGGCCTTCAGCTGTATAGCGCCCAGACTCTGGAATGACCAACCGAAATTAATCCGGTCAGCTGACTCCATGAATTCTTTTAAAAAACAACTCAAAACTCATCTGTTCAGGAAGGCTTTTAGCTGTACTTGACTTTATTACCCTTCTCCCAGTTTACCTCTCTGTCAAGATGCTCATGTAACCTGTGTGTGTGTGTGTGTGTGCTAAACCATCAATTATGTTGTCTGTTAGACTTTCTCTGAATTTACTGCCTTAATCTTTTTTATTTATTTAATTGGTTTGTACAATGCTATATACTGTATACCCTGACGTTTTTTCTTATATTCTGTAAGTGCCTTGAGCATGGGAAATGCGCTATATAAATGTATTATTATTTAATGTATTATTATTATGGTGTGGAAGGGTGAAAGCAAAAATTTCATCTCAGTAATAAGTAAGGATGTAGGGGGAAAAACAGTTCCATTTGTGCCAAAAATACAACTTCCAAGTACTGCATATGCTAGTGGACATTGCCTATCTTTAGTAATCAATATATTCATCTGGTTTGATACGTACTAGTTATGTTCTCAATTCTGAAATTATTCTGTAAACTCTCCGCTTCTGACAGCAAAACAAATTCTGAATTAACCAAGAAAATGGGTCTGAATGTAACTCTATTCTGATGGAGCAATGCTCAAGATATTGGAGAGTGGCTGTAAAGTATTTTTTGCTTTATCTTTTTCGAAAAGTAAACTAATTGCAAACCTAAAACCTTTTTAATCAAGGGATATTCTAAACATCAAATGATCGATTAATCAAAAATATTTTCCACAGACTGGACAGATGCAACTATAATATGCCCCATGTTCGGTGAGTTTAAATGAGCATTACCGTATAGGGTACCTCTGCATGATAAGTAATATTATAAACATAACCAGGATTAAAATCAAATAGTGTAGAATTTGTGTAATTTTGTTAGCACTGCATTAAATGAGTTTGGTATATTCCGAAATGGTTCACTTTCAAATAAATTACATTTTCTAATTTATTTATTTCTAATTAATTTATTGTAAATAGTTATGTTTTCCAACTCTACATATTTCACTCCCAAGTATTTAGAGAAATTTTTGTTTTCTTGTACTTATTTCATACTGGGCAAGTGTGTTTCCTGACTTTTGTATTTATTGAAGTCATATGCGTATTACAGTAGAGGAGAGGAAACCTATAGCACTGTAATAATTAACAGATAATTTAAGATTGTGCTCAGGCCTTATGTGAATTTCCCTTTGGGATTAATAAAGTATCTATCTATCTATCTGTTTCTTCTAAGGGAAGTGACCCACCGTGTCTGAGCTGTAAATTGCTGTACACAAAGATGTAACCTTTTTTGTGCACTTTTTTGTGTGTGTATTTTAAGTAATGGGAGAAGAAAAATATGCTCTAAAATGTGCTCTTTGTTTAAAAGAGATTTTCTTTAATTATCTCACTCTAAAACAAGTTCTTTATGTAACTCTACTCTCCCAAAATGTTTTTGTAGTAGCAGTAGCATTTGTTGTGTGTATGTTTGAGTTTAGTTCCAAGCTTGGTCACAGTCTTTATGGTGTTTGTACTTTATGCCAGATTACATGTTTTCTGTTCAAAGTAGGCCCTACTGTTTAATAAGAAATTACAAAATTTATGAAAAGTGATCTAGGCATAGTGTTAACTTTTATGCTGTTCACAACCAGCAGATCCCCGTGTCCCTGTAGTTAGGATATAACGGGTTGGATAATGGATGGACAACACTGATTTAAAACAAAAAAGTCTTCACTAAGTTAATATATTTATCCCATTCATACCAATTTACTTCCTGAAAATGAGGTTACAGTAGAGCAAACATGTGCCTCTCGTGTGTCAACCATGTGACTGTACCAGTCATAACAGCTAGGTTGCTAAGCCTGCATTTTGTGCCCTTTTTAAATTTTAGGTAAAACTCTTAACACTATTTTTTATGTAATTTTGGATTTTTTGGTGCAATTTTTAAGCTATATAGTTTAATTACAGTATAATGTTATGCATTTGTTTTGGAGGCTTGGTGGAAATTATTTCTATCCGAAAACTTCAAAAAAATAACTACAGATGGATTAAAAAATCTAAAACAAATGTGTCCAGCAGTGTGTTTTTTTTCTCCTCAATGTATTACATCTTCACTGCATTTGCTGCTCTGTTCAGACTTGATTGCTTTGTTTTTTAAAATGTTGCCACTGATTTTACCTGCACTTTAGAAAAGAAGTTAATAGAGAGTAATCACAAAGAACTGCTGTTTCTTTTGGGGAATGATTTTATTTATTTTTAAAATAATTATTGTGTTTGATTCCCTTAAACAGCAGCAGAACTGACTTTCCTGAAAAAATTGTATTAACATGGAAAACGGCATCACACTCTGGCAGTATTAAGTACTTTTGGGATATTTAATTCTATCTTGTTGCTTAAAATTAGTTATATGTAAAATGTTTAAAATAATTGAGAAGATTTATACTATGAAACTACTGTATGGTCATTTTCAAGAGATTTTAAGTCAATAGTGTTACAATTCATTATTATTTAAATTCTGGTCTATGACATTTTTATATGCATTGCTTCTTTTCACATTACTGATAAAACAGTGTCAGCACAGAGTGGTGTTTTAAATTAATAAGGAAATATGTTTATGCTTTGTAAACATTATTCAGTGCACAAACACGCAGTTTGAAACATATAGTAGACCTTGCAGTAAAGCTTTATCTGTCATAGGTATTTTCCTATACAGGTAGTCCCCAGGTTACGGACATTCGACCTACAACTTTCGAACGGGGCCACAGCTGCGATGCATGTGCCTCAGTAACTGCTGCTCCGTCATCTTTGGCCTGGGGATGCTGCAAGCAGTGGCTGGACGGATGCTGGAGGAGGACCATTTCGCTGTTTGCGCAGTGCAGTGTCCCTCGAGCGGCTCCTGGCGGCAAGCGGTGACCCGTGGTCCATAGTCATCGGGGTCACAGCTATCGCTTGTGTGCAGGACGGAGGCTTGATGAGGCAGTTCGCTGCCTGCCCACTATGCCGCCGCAGCAACTGCTCCTGACTGGACGCAGGCTGGATGGAGCGGAGAGGGGCGTTTCACTGCTCACCCACCACACACGGCTTCCCCGTTCGTTCTCGGTGGGCAGCTGATAATGTTGCAAGTGGTGACCCGGTTGTGGCTGAACGGAGGCCAGTGATGGTGAATGGGGTGGCGGGGATAGCATTGTAGTGTACATCGGGTAGCTGCATGTTGAATGGGAGCGGTGGTGGGCGATTCACTACCCGCCTTACGTTCTCGGTGGGCGGACGCTGCAGGCAGCATCTGTAGTGGAGGTGACTGTGTGGTGGGTGGGTGATGAACCGCCCCTTGCCACCCCCATTCATTCTCAATACCAAGCCTGCTTGTACTGTTACACACATAGCAGGAAGTTGTCTCTTGTCAGTACATCAGACATGTTGACGAAGGGTGCCTTCCTGCTCTGATAGCGTGTACAGTTCTGTGCAGAAGAGCTCGTCTTAACCTTTTGTCTTCACCCTTCAAGAATGTCTCTGAAACACAAATCTGAGGCAAGTGCTGGTGATAAAGTAAAGAAGAGAATAACCATCACCATTGAACATAAAGTAAAAATAATAATAAGGTCATAGAGAGGTGAAACTCCATCATTCATTGGCAGAGCTCTTGGTTACAGTCGGTCAACAATAGCATTTATTAAAATAATGTACCTGTTCCGACTTACATACAAATTAAACTTAAGTACAAACCTACAGTCCCTATCTTGTACGTAACCCGGGAACTGCCTGGATTTGCTCTCAAAGAAAGATTTTGTACATTTTTGTAGAGCTTATACATGATAAAAGTCGAAATGATTTATTAAAAGAGTTTTTTTAGCGCAATAAAATCTAAGTATTTATATTTCATTACATAGGAGTTTTACTGCTGTCTCTTTTTTAATTCAAATACTTAACGAGAGTGGTGGTATTTTGTATGCTGATTAGCACACGCAAGTAAGAACTTCACTGTACACATGATGACAATTATGGAGGAATATTTCAGACAAAATGAAATAAATAAATAAATGAGTAAATAAATAAAAGTACTGTGAAATGTGAGCATAAATAAATAAATGTGTCATGAAATGAGAGCATAAATAAATAAATGTGTCACGAAATGTTTTTCGTTGCTTATTTATTTATTTCATTTTGTCCGTAAAATTCCTGCAAACCGTCATGAAATACGGCTTGAAATAAAACTGTCACTTTCACTCGTCAAAGTTGAGAGGGTGGGCTCTAACATGCCCTCTAGTTACTGATTGGTGAATCGATAGCACAAGAATTAATTAGAAAAATGCTTACTACTGCCGATGAAATGGATTCTGCCGAAGATATTACATATTTCAGAGAGAGAATTGAAGATTTATCGGAATAAATTACAATGTTGGCAGCCCTTTTAGAACCGAGTATTTGACCCTTGTTTTACGAGTATGAAGTCAGTTGCATATTCGCAGCTACTTTTTCAAACAACTGTACAGCTCTGATCAGTGGCAAAGTTGTTCAGTTCAAAATATTAGTTGGAGCTGCTTTGGGCATTCCATGTCAAATTACCTAACCTAATACAGTACAGCCGTTGCAGCTTACCGTATATCAAACTGGCTCATTCGCCTTGTGATCGTCTTCTCCGATACACCATATAGATCTGCAATCTATCGTACTTTTAAACCGCATAGCAGAAGGTGTTCTATTGACTCAGCTGGAATGTCAAAGGATGGACGTCCAGAGCAGGGTACTGCATCACCTGAACTGGAGTGTAGTAGAGTCCGTTCCACCTGTTCTTCGATAATTTCAAAAACAGTTTCATCTATATCGGAGTCTAAAAGGGCCGCCAACATTGTAATTTCTTCCCATAAATCTTCGATTTTCTCTCTGAAATAAGTAATATCTTCAGCAGAATCCATTTCATCGGCAGTAGTAAGCATTTTTCTAATTAATTCTTGTGCTATCGATTCACCAATCAGTAACTAGAGGGCGTGTTAGAGCCCACCCTCTCAACTTTGACGAGTGAAAGTGACAGTTTTATTTCAAGTCGTATTTCATGACGGTTTACAGGAATGTTACAGACAAAATGAAATAAATAAATAAGCAACGAAAAACATATTTCGTGATTTATTTATTTATGCTCTCATTTCATGACATATTTATTTATTAAGGCTCTCATTTCATGACACATTTATTTATTTATTCTCACATTTCACAGTACTTTTATTTATTTACGCATTTATTTATTTATTTCATTTTGTCCGAAATATTCCTCCATAGACAATGACCGTATAACTATAATTCATTCCATATAATTCATACATTTTTTAACTGTCTTAATATTCATTAGTTGCTGTGTAGCATTTGCCTTTTATATGTACTTTTTTAGTTTGTGTTTACATAATGATGATTCATGGATAAAAAATGTAGATTCCTTCTGGCTGATAGAGTAGAATTACCTGAACCGGTCAACAAGTAAGGAAGACATAGATATAGTGCTCGTTTAGCATTTGATAACAGTTGAAAAAAAGTCAGCACTACCAACTACTTGAGCTGGACAATTGGCCATAGCCCCTCATCTTTCCCTCAGTCTTTTTATTTGTCAGATCAAAATAAAATGTGCTAAGTTAGTGAGACAAAGTTTTGATGAGAAAATTTTCTTTATAGATGTGGAAGTGTATACAGAGTATAAATTACATCTTAACTAGAGATGCGCCGATATGGGAATTTTAGGCCGATGCCGATATCCTATAATGTCTATGTACTTATCTGCCGATGCCGATATACATATTTATAAGATACAGAGAAAAATGAGACTTCATCTGTCTGGACAAGAATTACAAAGTGAACATTTATTTGTATAAAAATTTTGCACACCACATTCAATCATTAAAAACAAATGATATCTGCCACATTTGGCTGGCTACCTGTTGATTATATGAGAAACAGTTTTGCAGGTTGTTGCTTTAAATAACACTTTTCTCTTTCTTTTTGATGGAATAAATACAACAAATTCAACAATAATCGAAAAATTGAAAACTGAAAAAATGTACAATAACAATGAAATAAGCAATACCACTTAAGAATGACAACTTTTGCAGAATACTTACAATCATTAAAATGGGTTCTGCTCAACCACATTTGGCTGGCTATCTGATGCTTTGTTTTACAGTTTGCAGTATTAAATACCACATAACTTTATTTTTCTTTCTTTTTAATGGAATAAATCTAACCAATCTATAATTTAAAAAAACAGAAAAGTATACAACAGTAAATAATTAAATAACTTTTTTTCTGGAGGCTTATTATTCTTTTCTATTTTTTAAGTATGATGGGGGGGAGGTTTTTCTTAATGAACAAGAGCATTTCTGCCTTGTCGCAGGAAATTCTGTTTCTCTTTTCGTTGATCACATTAGAAGCCAAATTGAATAATCTCTTGCTGTCCATGCTAGTACATGGGGCTGAAAGGAACTTGCATGCTACTTTGGCATTGGTAGCTACTTTGGCAAAGGTAGGAAACTTACTCCAGTTGTTGTTCCAGTATTTCAGTGGATTTTCATTCCTCGGGATTGGTGCTTCAGAATGAAATCCCTGCACCTGCCAAGCAGCATGCCTACATATACAGTATTATATTCTGCGTCATCTTTCATATCTAAAAGATAGATCTGCATTTTGGCTTTTACCAGGGCTGTCAGATTAAGATTAGAATCCTTACAATAAAAATAAGTATATGGCATTTGAATTGAATGCATGTCTGTATTGTATTTGCTGTTTTTGGAAACATTAAATATTTTTACTTTTCACTGTAGATCATGATCTGCTTACAAGTTGATTATTATTGTTTAAGAGACTTGGGTGAAAAAAGTGGCATGCAGACTCATTCTGATAAACTGGAAGAACCCAAACTCTCTTTTAAGTCAGTGGGAAACCGATGTGTTATATTATTTGAAATTGGAAAAAATCAAAGACTCAGTTAGAGAATCCGTACAGACTTTTTTCAAAACATGGCAGGATCTAATCAGTAATATTTTAAAATAAGTTCATAAAGCACAGAGAATTTATTAATTTAGGTATGTTTACAAGCCTTAAAATGTAACGCTGCTTGGCTTGCTCTCTCTCTCAGGGGTGGGGATCGATCTGTTCTTAACCCAATTTTTCTTTTTGTAAAAACTTGATTGCTGTGTATGGATTGTAATAAAATTAATAAAAAATTTAAAAAAAAAAAAGAAAGAAAACAGTGGCTTCCATGAATGTGATTGGCTCTCCCACAAAAAGCAACGCAAAGAGAAATATGACACACACTGCACTGGCACTTTCTAATGACAGTGTTCAAAAGAAAAACAAACAAAATTGCCAGTGATTGCTCAAAGTAAATGCAGTCATTTTTTTCTTTTTTTCCTAGAGGCCAGATGACCTTATATCCATGTGTCTATCTTTTACAGTAAATAAACTGAAGCATTGTGACCCTTTAAGTGTTTTACAAACGAAACAAGTATATTAAATGTTACTTTGTTGAGGTGTTTTAAGTATTTTGTGTATTATAATCAATTATTAGCAGACAGCATTTTTCAAAGCAACAAAAAAATGTAAAACGAGTTTGTGTTTATTTATGAAACTACTGTATTTAGTTAACCCGCACCGAACAAAAATATGAAGCTAAGAGGTATAGGCGTTGGCTCAGTCGCTTAATGAAAACTAGTGATCTTTAAAATGGGTGTGTTTAACACAGAAGATGCCGACCGTTTAACTAATGACTAATACCAATTTGGGTTAACAATTTAGAAACACATATAGGCTGATCCTAAAAAGTTACATGCAAAAACTGATCTGTAAAATCCCACAATAGTGTCCAGCACATCTTAAGTAACATGATGCCAAAGTTAGTGCGAGGTAAAACCAACAACCGCTCTTTTTCCATTCGATTGCTGTTTTTCTTTCTTGCCTTCCAACATTTATTATTTATACATTCGAATTATGTTATAATAGTGATATTCGATCCGACAGCCCTAGTTATTTACTTAAAACAATGTTGTAAAGATCTCCACAGAGCTTTTTTTTTTTTTTTTTTTTTTTTTTAAACTTCCCTCTGTTGTCATCAGGTTGTTTTCCTGAGGCATCAATGTGTTCTCTTCAAGAATTTCGTTGTACATTTCGAAAAGTGTGCATGCCACCTCGTCATTTTTCTTGGCCCTTTTCTGTCATGGACCATCTATCTGTGATTCACTCTTTTGCATTTTGTTCGATGGAAATTCCATCTGGGCTTGCAACATTTCGAGTGCCAGTGATTTTACATCTGCATCGAAATAGCGGTCTTTGTATCTCGGGTCTACGACAGTGGCAACACAATACATGGATTCTGTGTAAATCTCAATAAAACGATTGTTTACAGCCTCCAAGAGAGCGCTTTTACTGGTTTTGACTCCAAAGTCAGTATGAGTGCTTTTAGTCAACAGTCATTTTAAAGCATTAACTGAGGGAATAATGTTAGAAGCCAAGGCTTCAGACTGGCAAATTTCTTTAGTCAGTTGTTCAAATGGAGCAAGGAGTGTGATTATGTTCTCGATCAAACCCCACTGATTAGGCGTTTGAGTTGCAGGTAACTCAAAATCGGAGGCATAAGCTTAAAGGGCTCTTTTCTGCTCCAGCAAGCTTTGCAGCATATAGAATGTGCTGTTCCATATAGTCGAAACGTCTTGTTGAAGCATTTTCGGCTGCATACCAAGTTCAGTTTGTGCAGTTTTGAGACGTGAGTTGGCTAATTGTGAATGCTTAAAGTGACCAACTATTTTTCTGCCGATTGCTATTGTATCCGAGATGCTGCACTGGGATAGTACGCCATCGTTCACGGCAAGCTGTAAAGTATGAGCCATACATGGCAAACTTGGGATCCCGCATTCCTCCATAGCCTTTGCAACGTTGCGTGCATTGTCTCGTAATACTACATGAACATTCTCTTTGGATATTTTCCATGTTTCAAACATTCTTTTAAACGCAACAGAGAGTGCAGCACCCGTGTGTGATCCAGAGCATTCTTGGGTGTGCAAGATTGCTTTCTGCAATTCAAACTTGCGGTCGATCCACTGAGCAGTTAAACTAAGCATACTAATAGCACTCATATCAGATGTCCATATATCAGTGGTAAAGCTTATGGCTGTGACATCTTCAACAAGGAGTTTATGCACATGACTTTCCACAATCTTATGTAACTCTGGAAGCGCTATGTGAGAAAAATAACGCCGACTGGGTATCTGGTAACGGGGCTCAAGATGCTCAAGAAGTCTTCGAAATCCCGTATCTTCTACAACGGAAAGTGGCTGATCGTCCAGGGCAATAAATTCCATCACCTTTGCAGTAGTTGTTTGAGCTTTAGGGTTATCTTTATCAGATTTCTTTGATTTTTCAAGTATCTGATCAACACTTTGAGCTACTGCAGTTTTTGATTTTGTGTTCAGTGGCACAGGATCCTCCTCTTTTGCGCTGAAGAATTCTGTATATTTGTCAGGATGGAGTGTCTTCAAGTGTATAATTAAGTTGGTGGTATTGAAATTTCGCACTTTGGCCCCTCCGCGCAAAACATTAGTCGAACAAGTGTTGCAAATGGCATATTTTATGTCCCTCTCACTCACTTTGAACAACTTCCACACTGCAGACATTTTCGCACAGTAACCCAGCGTCACCTAAAGGTCTGGCACATCCAGAGCACAGTGAATGCGACATCAATATCAGTTCGAATTATCGGTCCAATTTAGTCATCGGTCCGATGCCGATAAAATTATTTTAACCCATTATCTGCTGATACAGATATAAATCTGATATTATCGTGCATCCCTAATCTTAACCTAACATTATTATATAAAGAAGTGGTTCCCAAACTCAGTCCTAGGGAATCCATTGTGGTGGTATATTTTTACTCCAACCCGATTCATAATCAGGGATAAAAATTGATAGTAAATAAGGAATTTTTTTTTTTCTTTTGTCCTCTTATTCTGCATCAGAAAATCACAGTAGAATGATTTTTACATTTATAAGACATTTAAAAATCTATTTTTGATGTATCTTTAAATGCTTAACTGTCTTTTGTTGATTTCCCATTATTGTACCCTTTTTCTATGGAGTTTGCTCCCTCCATTGTATCTTAATAATGTCAATTAAAAACAAGCAGAGCAGACACCTGGACAAACAACACTGAACAATAAAAGACTGAAAAATATATACCGGGCTATTCAAAATGAAAGAGCAGATTTCAAAAATGTATTTCAAACAAACTGTATAAGACAAACATATTCTGCACATCTCTGGATAGAGGAAAGTTCAAAGTTTAAAAGCACACCTAAAACTACCAGTGAATGCCACTGAGCACTGTTACTCGTTTATAGTAAAATGGTGACAAAACCACAAGAGAAATCACTTTGCGTGCTGCAGTTTGCAAAGTGTGAGTCCATTGTTCAAGTGCAACATGAATTCCTCTGACGGTTCAACAAACATCGGCTTGTCATAATCTAATTTACGAGTGGCATAAAAATTCATAGGTTGCATATGCAAACGTAAAAGCACTGGTCGTCCACGCACGTCAGATGAAACTGTCGAACATATCCGAGATGTGTTCAAACACAGCCCTAGGAAATCCACATCATGGACTAGCATTGAACTTGGAATTCCTCAAACAACGGTATGGCGTGTTCTTAGACAGCATCTGCATATGAAGCCTTATAAGTTGCAATTAGTGTAGGCATTACATCCTGCCTACCATGAAAAAAGGTTTGAATATTGCACTGCAGTTCTGGAGGATATGGAAGAGGACAGTTTCTCCAAACAACTAATTTTTTTGAATGAATCAACTTTGAATCTCTCTGATAAGGTTAATCGCCACAATGTTACAATTTGGAGGTATGAAAATCCTTGCATAGTCGTCAAACTTGGGGACATATTTAAAAAAGAGTGTTTTGTTCCATCTATGCTCACTGATCTTCAAGATCGAATTGTGGAAGCTCTGAATTCAGTAACTAGGGACCAGTTAACATTAAAAATGGTTATAATTATATTTGTATGTTATTTAAAACGTACTCATTTTAAACTTACTACAATACTAACACATGACTAAAAAAAGTCAAATGTCAAGGTCAGTAACAAAATAGAAACAATATAAGAAACTAACCTTAAAATACAATTACTTTGGTTAAAACTCATTTTTACCAGCACAAAGGTAAAACGTAATTTGAATAAACAAATTACATATACACGGCTATTCAAAATGAAAGAGCAGATTTCAAAAATGTATTTCAAACCAACTGTATAAGACAGAAACACATTTCTCACATCACTGTATAGAGGAAAGTTCAAATTAAGGTTGCATGCACTCAACATGAGCACCATGTGTAGTGTGACAAACATCAAAATGGTAGACTTTTTCTTGCCACACATGAGTCAACTGGTCCCTAGTTGCACCCCAACGTGATTCTAAACTATATGCACTGTTTAGAAAATGAATAAATGCTTGGACTGAAGGACATCTGTAGAAGTGCTTGTTACGATCAGGGAATGAATGCAAAGCCTCCATTTATTTATTGGGGCAGTGTAGGACACTATTAAAAGTGGTTAATCTTGTTATATTTTATTTCCTCTTATGCATGATTATACAAGTTAAACGAATATATATAATTTGAACACCGGTGTCATTTTCCTCACAATGCATGCATAAATCTGCTTCTGAATTCATTCCATAATGGGATAAAAGTGCCAATAACTTGACCTGTGTATGGGTTTTTACATGTATTATTGTGCCTTCCAGAGACATTTGTCTACTTGCAGTCATACGTTAATGGAGTACCCACATTTCTCAGTATTACCAATACTGTATTAAAAAAAAAAAGCTGGTATCATTATGTTTTTGTAAATTTAATGCCAAATTTATTGCTGAAGTCCAATTTTAATTGCAATAATTGCTTTGCAGATGTAAAAATGTTGCTTTTTTGAACTTGAGAAAGATTTATGACACTGCATTTATTTTCTGTCAGAACAACTTGTTTTATTTTTATTAAGAGCTTGTCCACTTACAATATAAATGGATCATTGCACTATATAAAATCTAGAAATAAAATGACATAAATACCATCATAAACAATGTTGAGAGAGCAACTTTATTCAGCATATACACAAGTATAGATTTGTACAATATGAAATTACATCAAAATTCCAAGTGTTCTATGTTGGCTGTGTTTTGAAAATGATTTTTCCTTAGGCAAATGGGGAGAATTTTGTTTTGCATAGAAGGCATCCAAAAACCGGTCAATTAAAGATATGTGACAATTTATCCATTCCAAGGTCAATCAAGTGCCACCATGAGCAACAAAAAACTAAAAAAAATATGGAAAGATTTATTAATGTCTGCTTTGTATGATTATTTTTATTTGTAGTGCTCACACATACGAGAAAACAGTTAGAAATTGCATTTTCTGATCTATTTCATGCAGATATAAAACCTGTATATCATCCACTTCTCTTGCTCTATATTCTTTGGCTATGGAGTAAGTTTGTATAATTCATTATTTGTAACACATAATAAAATACATTACTACTTTGTCCGTTTATGGAGCTGTAACAGTCCATTGATGTGGGTCAATCCATTCATTTAAAAGGCATCGATATATCACAGTCGACTCCGGGTTCAAAAATTGAACCAGATTGAAAACAAGGATGGGGGGGAAAAAAGACCTGTACGTCATCACCATGAATATTTTATTGATTAGAAAATAAAGATTGACAACAGTCCTACATAAGCAGCATATTTGCTTTACAGTCTTGTGCAAGGAAAAGCAGTAAGTGAGCTTTGCAGTCACACATGAATGAAATTCAGTTTCTTCTTACATAAACTGTAAATCTGTAGTGTAGAAATTCTAAAGAGCACAGTGTTTTAGGTTGTAGATCTAGTTATATTCTTGCCCAGCTCACAGTAATAACATTTTATGCTAGAGCTGTTGCTTTTTATTCTTCTTGTTAGAAGTTGGGAGCATGGGCAGATTAAGGGCCTTGCTTGAAGGACCCAATGGAGTAGAGTAATTTCTGGCATTTGCGGGATTTGATCTGGCAATCTTCCGATTGCTAGCGCAGATCCCTGGCCTCAGAGCCACCACTCCACCCTTATTAGAGAACTGCGCAAATTTACATTTATTTGTTGTGGTAGGAGGATGCCCCATCAGTTTTGTGAATAGAAAAAAAAGTGTATCAGTAAACGGTGGCCTGCCTTGTCTCCCATTCCTCCCTTTCTCTGTTATGGATCCAGATTGTAGGATAAAAAATATTAAATGAAATTACACCTAATGCTTTACAGAATGCTTTTCTGTTAGTTGCAAGTCTAGACATGGAAGAAAATAATATTGTCCTGTATCACATGTCGATCACAGGCTACCATATTTCATCTTGTATCATATCATATTGCAGTTTCTCTGATATTTGGCAAATATTGATTTGTTGCCTGAAGAATCCAAATTATATCACTATAAAGCATTTAAAGTCCTAATCCTTCAAGTGTTGAATTTTATAAATGTTAAGTTAGAATTAAAACTATTGCCACATATAGCAGAATAATTTATCAATGTATATACACTTTCTGTATGTTTTGTATACATATACTATATAAATGGAATAATGCAAGGCATAAGTATGCATTCAATTTTGTAATTTTCTTTTTATGAATCTGTAGTTTTTCATAAAATTAGAAGTAATTTATTTGAGACACTAGCTTAGATTACATTTTGATGAGTGTGCTTGTTCTTAATTAATCTTATTTGATTATTTCTATTTCAGTTTGTATTGTATTTGATGATATTTGAAAGATGTCTTCTGAATTCTTCAATATTTCTTGTAGTTAAGAAGAAATCAGCTATTTTACAAAAACGTTTTTATTGTGGCAAATTGATTCTCTCTGCTTGCTTGAAAGATGATATATAGTTTTTTGCAGATTTGAACATTTTAATAAACAATTTCCAGTCAGATGGTTTGTACTGCTATAGTAGCCGCTAGTGGAATGAACTAAACAGAATGGCAGCTAAGCTGCCAATGGTCCATCCTGACAATGACACTTTTAATCTATTTATTTATTGATTTAGGTGTTTTAAGGGAAAGTGAGCATAATCACTGGAACTGGAGTAGGGCTCTGATTGCAAAACCACAAAATTATCTGACATATGCAACCCCAAATCAGAAAACGTTGGGATGATATGGACAATGCAAATAAAAAAAGAAAAAGCAGTGATTCTTAAATTTATTTTGACTTTTATTTCTTTGCAGGCAGTATGAACCCAAGGTATTTTAGATTTTGTCATTTCATTTGTTAATATACACCCATTCCTGCATTCCAGACCTGCAACACATTCCAAGAAAAGTTGGGACTGTGAAGTATTTACCACTTTGTAATGTCACCATTCCTTCTCACAACTCTTACAAGATGTTTTGGCACTGAGGATACCAAGTGATGAAGTGTTTCAGGTTTTATTTTTGTCCCAGTCTCCTGGTCATGGTTGACACATTTTTTGTTTCAAAATTCTCTACTCATTCCCTACTGGGGACAGGTCAGGACTGCAGGCAGACCAGTCCAGTACCCATGCCTTCTTCTTCTACAGCATGGTTAACGAAAGGCATGATTTTAAGTGGCATTTGTGTCTGTAACTTCGTATTGTAGTGCTTGACAAAGGTTTACTAAAGTAATCCCTTACCCATGTGGATTTTTCAGCTGTTGATGAGTGACGGTCCTTGATGCAGTGCAATCTGAGGGATCTGAGATCATGAATATTCAGCTTAAGCAGGCATCCTTGCCCTTTATACACTGAAATTCCTTAAGATTCCTTGAATTGCTGACCGTGATTTATCCCCCTCCCAGCTTTTTTGGAATGTTTTGCAGGCCTGAAATGTAGGAATGGATGATATTAACAAATAAAACGTATCTCGACAGATAAAGCGTGAAATATTTTAGGTTCATACTGTTTGCCATTAAATATAAGCCAAAGTAAATGTAAGAATCACTGCATGTGTTTTTTGCGTTTTCCATACCATCCCAACTTTTTTTGATTTGGGGTTGTAGTAAGCAAACATGATTTAAAAAGACATGATGCTACACTTTTTAAATTTCACTTTCAACGTTATAAGCTTTATGTCATTTACTACTTCCAAATATAGGTACTAAGATATAATATACCAGTTACACCTGTCTTGAAAATGATTGCATCTCTATCACTTCTTCATTCATAGTAGTGAAAGACAGTAATAGTCATCTTTTCATGCTATTTATTTCAAAAAAGTGTCTTTGGTATTAGATAAATCCAGCTAATGCAGTCATATGTTGATTGTAGTTTGCTGTTTCAATGATTTTCTTATTCCAAGTCATCTTGATACTTTTTAGTTTTGCAGCTTAAGGGCAGTTAGTAGCTTCTCTGATTATCTTGGTAAAAAGTTCAGCCAAGTCTTAAGTTAAGCAATTGAAAGATATACACACATTTTTATCATAGGACTTAGGTGATTGAGTAGACATGGCAAGTGTATATGTATGATAAACAATGTGCAAAATATGATTTGAATTATGTTATATCTGAAGTATTTTGATTTTTATTAATTGTATTTTCTTGGCAGGTTTCCTCATGTCCATAAGGTGCTGGTCGCAGCACTGCGGCTCTCCACCCCTGGAGTGGACAGTTGCTGCGATTTGGACCCCTTGATCCCTACCCCTTCCCCCTCCCCTCCCCCCCTTCCCCCTTTCCTGTGGTGCTGGAAGTCATGAGTATAGTAATCCCTCTGGGAGTCACTACACCAGATACGTCATACTCAGACATGGCTGCAGGATCAGAGTGAGTATGATTTGGTCATTCTAGTCTTTCAGCCTTTTGATTAGTAAATTTATACTGTTGATTTTGATTGTTGCTTGGGTTATTTTTAGTACTGATTTTTGCAGTACTGTATAATTGTTTTACCACCTGTGAATAGAAAGCTGCATCTACTTTCAGTTTATTATTTAAATATGCAGTACTACTATCGATGTTTTTGTACTGTATGTTATGCTTTCACCTTTCTTTAAATGGTCAAGTGCACAATTTTTTGCAGTTCACACAACCCCTAATCTTGCACTTAATATTTTGCCTTTTTCGCCTTCATTTGCCTTTTAGTCAAACCTAGAAATTCTACAGCACAAAGAAGCCTATTTCTTTATGACAGTTTGCAGTAGTACTGGAGTCAGTTAATGGGTCTTAAAATTGCTGCCATGTTAGCTCTATGCCACAGGCCACATCTCGTTGTAGTTGGGTCGACTACAGGGGATTCTAATAGCATCCATCCAGACTGCCTTACCCCCTCACTTACCAATGTGGGCATTTCAGGTCTGCCTAGAAGAAACATGTATATCTGATATTGGTCATCTGTAGATGGTGAACATTTGACAGCCTGAGTACCTCTGTTTACCTGAGTGTTCACGACATATGGCCACTGGTGAAACAAGACAGATTCATTGAACTTCTCCCAAAGGTGCTTGGGTACCTGACTCCTACCCATGCTTTAAATATTGTTTGGAGCAGGCAGTGTGATTCCACACAATTTGTGGGGAGACTGAGTTATGGCTACCTGGCACATCCAGCATGCACACATGCTGATAAATACCAGCCTCCAGGCGTTTCGCCAGTAGATGGTTTATGTGTCTGTCCACTCACCTTAGACCAGTTGTAAGAAGCACATAGCTAGGGCTCACAAGCTTCTTGGCCACACTGACGTCGTAATTCTTATAGGGGTCTTTTCATTTTCTTTACTGGTTATATATTTGCTGCTATATATTTTCTATATTTTGTTCAACGTTGTTACTGTTCCAGTAATGAAAATCTATAATTCAAAAGCTACAATTCTATTATCTCCATGGTTAGTGTGTCTTGATGTCTTTTTACTTAGAAAATAAGACGAGTGAGGTTGTTAAGACAATAAAGATCTCTCACATTTCACATTTCTGCTGTGAGCAAGCAGTTTAATTGAAACATGCTACCAAACAGGAGGCACTTCTCCGCTGAAATCCATGGGCTGGTGTGTGTGTGTGTGTGTGTGGCACCAGACAAGTCTCCTTAAGGATCCTGACTTCAGCCAGTTCATGGAGTTGCTGAAAATGAAGCAGGCGATTTTGTCTCTGACATCACATGAGTGGAGGTGGAGCTGGTGATATAAATATGCAGGCAGTGAAAAAGGCAGATGAGAGCACATATACAGTGGTGTGAAAAACTATTTGCCCCCTTCCTGATTTCTTATTCTTTTGCATGTTTGTCACACAAAATGTTTCTGATCATCAAACACATTTAACCATTAGTCAAATATAACACAAGTAAACACAAAATGCAGTTTTTAAATGATGGTTTTTATTATTTAGGGAGAAAAAAATCCAAACCTACATGGCCCTGTGTGAAAAAGTAATTGCCCCCTTGTTAAAAAATAACCTAACTGTGGTGTATCACACCTGAGTTCAACTTCCGTAGCCACCCCTAGGCCTGATTAGTGCCACACCTGTTTCAATCAAGAAATCACTTAAATAGGAGCTGCCTGACACAGAGAAGTAGACCAAAAGCACCTCAAAAGCTAGACATCATGCCAAGATCCAAAGAAATTCAGGAACAAATGAGAACAGAAGTAATTGAGATCTATCAGTCTGGTAAAGGTTATAAAGCCATTTCTAAAGTTTTGGGACTCCAGCGAACCACAGTGAGAGCCATTATCCACAAATGGCAAAAACATGGTGAACCTTCCCAGGAGTGGCCGGCTGACCAAAATTACCCCAAGAGCGCAAAGACGACTCATCCGAGAGGTCACAAAAGACCCCAGGACAAAGTCTAAAGAACTGCAGGCCTCACTTGCCTCAATTAAGGTCAGTGTTCATGACTCCACCATAAGAAAGAGACTGGGCAAAACCGCCTGCATGGCAGATTTCCAAGACGCAAACCACTGTTAAGCAAAAAGAACATTAGGGCTCGTCTCAGTTTTGCTAAGAAACATCACAAGGATTGCCAAGACTTTTGGAAAAATACCTTGTGGACTGATGAGACAAAAGTTAAACTTTTTGGAAGGCAAATGTCCCATTGTATCTGGCGTAAAAGGAACACAGCATTTCAGAAAAAGAACATCATACCAACAGTAAAATATGGTGGTGGTAGTGTGATGGTCTGGGGTTGTTTTGTGCTTCAGGACCTGAAAGGCTTGCTGTGATAGATGGAACCATGAATTCTACTGTCTACCAAAAAATCCTGAAGGAGAATGTCCGGCCATCTGTTCGTCAACTCAAGCTGAAGCGATCTTGGGTGCTGCAACAGGACAATGACCCAAAACACACCAGCAAATCCACCTCTGAATGGCTGAAGAAAAACAAAATGAAGACTTTGGAGTGGCCTAGTCAAAGTCCTGACCTGAATCCAATTGAGATGCTATGGCATGACCTTAAAAAGGCGGTTCATGCTAGAAAACCCTCAAATAAAGCTGAATTACAACAATTCTGCAAAGATGAGTGGGCCAAAATTCCTCCAGAGCGCTGTAAAAGACTCATTGCAAGTTATCACAAACGCTTGATTGCAGTTCATGCTCCTAAGGGTGGCCCAACCAGTTATTAGGTTCAGGGGGAAATTACTTTTTCACACAGGGCCATGTAGGTTTGGATTTTTTTTTCTCCCTAAATAATAAAAACCATCATTTAAAAACTGCATTTTGTGTTTAGTTGTGTTATACTTGACTAATGGTTAAATGTGTTTGATGATCAGAAACATTTTGTGTGACAAACATGCAAAAGAATAAGAAATCAGGAAGGGGGCAAATAGTTTTTCACACCACTGTAACTGTATGGAACATGGTTTAGGGGATTGGAGTGGTAGCAGCAGTGTTGTAGGGAAATTTAGGAGGGAGACAATAATTTTGGCCGCTGAATTAACAGTGGTTTTAAAAACCACCTCCTCCCACCGTTGTCTGAAGTGGTAATCCATTTCACCACCTCTCACTCCGAAATTGTTGCAGTATATCTACATGTTCTTACACCTGGATCTATATTATATTATACTAAAGTACTGGAATGCATAAATACTACTGTAGTTATATACTTTATTAGAATTTGTTTGCATTAAATAGAAAGGCAATAGCACCTGTCTTCATGTGTTAGATTAATTCCACTGTGCTACAATGATCAGATGTTTTGGTTCATGTTAAAAAGAAGAAAAAATCGTAGTTGTGGTTAATTAACCATGAGAATTTTACATTAAAAGTTAAACTCTCTTTTAATGATAATACTTAGTATATTTATGAAAGACAGAGAAGAGAATGTCTTACTGAAAGCAGTACTCAATTAAATTCTCTTTTAATAAAGAAAAATGTAATAACTTTTTAAAATGTGCTAGCTATGGGCCAGTTTTCATATTGATGTGTGATGTGAAGATCCTGGCCAAAAACCTTGCAGACAGAATGAAGCAGTATGATGTAAGAGAACTGGGTTTGCTATAAGTAGTCCAAAACCTTCCAATCTTATTTTTGAATGGGTGCATATCTTTGCAGCAGTAGGTCTCCCAGATGTCCTGTTATCTTTGGATGTAGAAAAAGCTTTTAACAGAGTCAAATGGTGCTATTTGTTTGCTGCATTGTGGACATTTGGGTTTGAACTCAATATGGATTTGGCTTATTTACTCTTGTCAAGAAGCTTTAATTCTCGTAACATAAACTCTTTGTATATTATGCTTTAGAGCATGAAATTGGATGGCATTACCATTTTTCAAGTTTTATTTGCCATAATTCTCCTCTTGCCAGTAAGGGGTACCGGTGGTTTAATTAATCAAACAACATGGCTCTTTCGATCTTCCTTGAGCCATTCCCCAACTTTGATGATCTGAGGCGATTAAACTAGGGTAAATTGCCCTAACCCATTTTAATGATTAGCTGCAGTTCTCCAAGGGGATGCTGTGGCAGTCGTTAAAGAATTTTGCTTCAATCATCTCAAAGACAGTAAAAAATGGCAACATTGAGTCATGACAAAAAAAAAAGTTTTAAACTTTTCTCTGTTGAGATGACATAGTGCTTAATATTACTGACCTTTTCCCATTACTTTCTTTTGTAATAAATATAATTAAGGATATTTAAAAAAGATTAATTTTAATGAGTATAATATTTCCTAAGAGTAGAGTTGCATTTCCATTTACTTTAAATATCTCACAATAGTTCATGTATTTACATAAGAACTATTCAAATTCATATCTAGATTTATTTTTTGTAGTTTGATCTTAGTTGTAAAACTGGAGTTGATGGTCCTGATTATCTTGTATCAACATTGCTACAATGAACATCTCCGCATAACTTATCTTTCCGGTGTATTCAAGTATATCCATTAACAAATACTGTTTAATTCTGGATGCAATTTTAACTTAATTAATTTAAAATACAAATAGGCTATACATAAAGCATTCATTCTTCATGAAACTAGCATAGAGCTGGTATGGCATTTAACTTATATTTGGGCTTCAGATATATTAATAATGAGATTATGAAAAGCAAATATACATCGTGCACATTTAGGGACCCACATTTTACAGTTTAGGTCCATAAGTATTTGGGCATTGGACATTGATGCAATTTTTGTAACTTTCTCTTTGTATACTACCACAATAAATTTGAAAATAAGCAAGCAAGATATGATGGAAGTTTAGATTTAATTTATAAGGTTTAACAAAGGTATTGCATTAAGCTTTCAGAAATTACAGCCATTTTTCACAGAGTACCTCCATTTTCAGAGGCTAAAAAGTAATTGTACAAAGTAAATATATAGTATGTGTTAATCTTCTTTCGGCTGCTTCTGTTAAGGGTTACCACAGCGTATCATCTTTTTCCACATCTCCCTGTCCTCTGCCTCTTACTCAATCACACCCACCATTTGCATATCCTCTCTCATTACATCTGTAAACCTCCTCTTAGGCCTTTCACTCTTTTCATCTTGCTTGTTCGCTCCATCCCTAGCATCTTTTCCCAATATACACAGCATCTCTCCTCTGCAAATGTCCAAACAAACAAAATCTCGCCTCTCTAGCTTTGTCTCCAAACCATGCAACCTGAGTGACCCTCTAATGTACTTGTTCCTAATCATGTCCATCCTTGTCATAACCAATGCAAGTCTTAACATCTGTAACTCTGTCTTCTGCCTTTTTTTCAGTGCCACCATCTCCAACCCATATAACTTAGCTGTTCTCACTGCTACCTTTTAGACCTTCCATTTCATTCTTGCTGATACCCGTCTGTCACAAATCACTCCTGACACTCTTCTCCAACCACTCCATTCTGCTTGCACTCTCTTCTTCAGCTCTCTTCCACAATTGTCATTACTCTGTACTGTTGATCCCAAGTATGTAAACGCATTCATCCTCACCATTCCTCTGACCTCTCCCTCATTCACACACATGTATTCTGTCTTGGTCCTACTGACCCCTTATTCCTTTCCTCTAAAGTACATTTCAACCTTTCTAGGGTATTCTCAACCTTCTCTCTGCTCTCGCTACAGATCACAAAGTCATTAAAACATCATATTCCACAGGCACTCCTGTCTAATCTCCTCTATCAGCCTGTCCATCACCATTGCAACAAAGAAAGGGCTCAGAGCCAATCCCTGATGTAGTCCCACCTCAACCTTAAATGTATCTGTCAATCCTATCACAGACCTCCCCACTGTCTCACTTTCTATGTACATATCCTTTACCACTCTTACATACTTCTCTGCCACTCCTGACTTAGCTTCCATTACTATTTTCCGTTACTTCACACAATTGCTGATCAATTTTATCCCTCTGTAGTTACAACAATTCCGCACATCACCCTTATTCTTAAAAATCTGTACCAGTACACTTCTTCTCCACTCCTCAGGAATCTTCTCACTTTCAAAGATTGCATTAAACAATCTTTTTAAAAACTCCGCTGCCATCTCTCCTAAACACCTCCATGCTTCCACATGTGTGTCATCTGGACCAACAGCCTTGTCATTCTGTATTCTCTTCATAGCTGTCCTTACTTCCTCTTTGCTAATCCATTGCACTTCCTGGTTCACTATCTCCACATTATCCTGTCTTCTCTCTCTCTCTCTCTCTCTCTTATTCTCTTCATTGATCAGCCTATCAAAGTACTCTTTCCATCTTACTTACTTACTTCTGAGTATGTTTCCACCATTATTCTTTATCACCCAAACCTGCTGCCCATCTTTCCCAGTTCAGTCCCTCTATCTAGCCAATTGATACAGGTCCTTTTCTCTCTTTAGTGTCCAGCCTCTCATACAACTCATCATACACCTTATCTTTAGCCACATGTCCCACCAAGCACCCTTCTAGCTGTCTTCCTTACCACTTCTGCTGTAGTTGCCCAGCTATCTGGTAACTTAACTCTTAATTGCCACTTAGTGTCTGTCTTACCTCATCCCTGATCTTCACCTTTCAGTCTTCTTTTTCAATTTCCACTATTTGATCCTTTGTTTTGCCCTCACTGTTCTCCTCTTCTTGCTCTCCAGTGTCATCCTACACTTTCCTCTCCCTCCATTTTGCAGTTTCCAAACTCCTTCAGACTAACCCTCCTTCATAGGATATAATCTGCCTATGTGCATCTTCCTCCACTCTTGTATACCACCCTGTGTTCCTCCCTCTTCTTAAAATATTTATTCACCACAGCCATGTCCATCTTTTTTTTTTTTTTTTTTTGCAAAATCCACGACCATATGACCTTCTGCATTTCTCTCCTTGACACCATATCTACCCATCACCTCCTCATCCCCTCTGTTCCCTTCATCAACATGTCCATTGAAATCCACTCCAATCACCACTCTTTCTCACTTGGGTACACTCTCCACCACTTCATCCAACTCAATCCAGAAATATTATTTCTAATCATTTTGCATACCCAGCTTGTGGGGCATATGCACTAATAACATTCATCATCATATCTTCAATTTCCAGCTTCATAATCATCACTCTGTCTGACCCTCTTTTCACCTCCAAAGCAATCTTGACATACTGTTATTTTAGGATAACCCCTGGTCCATTTCTCCTCCCATCCAAACCATGGTAGAACAATTTGAACCCACTTCTGATTCACCTGACATATTCCACTTCCATGTGGTCTCTTGTACCCACATCATCTTGTACTCCATCGTATCAACTAACTCTGCCCCTTTACCAGTCATACTGCCAGCCTTCAAAGTTCCTACACTCACTTCCACTCCCCTAACCTTCCTCATCTCCCTCTTCTTCTCCTTCAGCCAACAGTATTCCAATTTCCTCCAGCACCCTGTTGGTGGCCATTGGTAGGCCAGGTTTCCACTGATCTGGTAAGGAAATCAGTATGTATTGTTTTAATATTTGTATGAAAATCCTTTGCAGTCAATAACTGCCTGAAGTCTGGAAACCATGGACAACACCTTATGCCGAGTTTACTTCCTTGAGATGCTCTTCCAGGTGTTTACTGCTGCCGCCTTCAGTTGTTGCTTGTTTGTTGGTCTTTCTGCCTTCAGTTTTGTCTTCAGTAATTGAAAAGCATATTCTATTGGGTTGAGATCAGGTGACTGACTTGGCCATTATTTCTTTACCTTGAGAAAGTCTTTGGTTGCTTTAACACTAAGTTTTGGGTCATTATCCATATAAAGCACCTTCCAGTCAGTTTTGCAGCATTTGGCTGAATCTGAGCAAAGAGTATAACCATATACACTTCAGTATTCATCCTGCTACTCTGTCAGTAGTCACATTATCAATTAACACCAGTGATGTAGTTTCATTGGCAGCCAGATGCCTATGCCATAACACTGCTTCTAGCATTTTTGCTTCGAATCATGAGCTGTCCCTTTCTTTCTCCATACTTTTCTCTTCACATCATTCTAGTAGAAGGTGATCTTGGTTTAATCTGTCCAGAAAACCTTATTCCAGAACTGGGCAAGCTTTTAATATGTTTTCTGGCAAAGTCTAATCTGTCCTTCTGTTCTTCAGTGTTACCAGTGGTTTGCATATAGAGGTAAACCCTTTGTATTTAGATTCAAGAAGGTATCTCTTGATTGTAGACATAGACAGTGATATGCGTACCTCCTCAAGAGAGTTCCTGAACTGGCTAGATGTTGTGAAAGGGGGTTTTCTTCACCATAGAAAGAATTTTGCAATCATCCACTTTAGTTGGTTGCTGAGCTTACTGGTTAATGTACCAAATTGTTGATTTGGGAACTCCTAAAGCTTTAGCCATCTCTCCAATAGGTTTATTTTGTTCTTGTTAGCGTAATAATGGCCTCACTTGCATCAACACCTCTTTGGAGCTCATATTGAGTTCCAGTAAAAAGCTACCAAATACAAATTCAGTGCTTTGAATCAAATCCAGACCTTTTATGCACTCGATTTGTCATGGAATAACAAGGGCAACACGTGGCCATGAAACTGCTTTTCAGTCATATGTCCAGTTACTTTTGAGCATCTGAACATGGAGGCACTCTGTGAAAAATGGCTGTAATTTCTGAAAGCTTAATACAATACCTTTGTTAAACCCCATAAATTAAAGCTGAAGGTCTGTGCTTACATTACATCTTGATTGCTTAATTTCAAATCCATTGTAGTGGTATTAAGAAAGAAAATTACAAAGATTGCATCAATATTATACTTATAGACTTAACTGTACCTAGGTCCAGATCTTATTGCTAAAAAAAAGCTATTACTTAGTCAAGCTTTGTGAATGTGTCCTGCTGAGGCCTTATTAAAACAAAATCTTTCCTTATTTGTGAGACGATGTCAGTGATGGAATAGTTCCTAAAACTGTTTATAGCGCAGTTTGGGAATTACCAAATGGAACATTATTAATTAATGAACAGTTTACTGTGATAATTTACTCTGCTGTTCTTTTACCTTACTTGTTTGGGAGTATCCAGACCCACTTATTGTTGCATAATGTGGGAAAGAACATTTTATTTTAAATTAGAAAAAATTGAATTCACTTTGCGCAATAGTACAAACTTTCATTAGAATCTGAACAGTATTTACTAATGTTGTCCTCAATAACTTTCAGTGCTGAACCCTTTCATCCCTTTTGGACAACTGTTTTTTTTTTTTGTTTTTTTTTATTTTTTCCCCCCCCTTTCTCTAGTGATTCAAATTAAGACTGCTATTTGCTTTCTGGATGGATAAGATCGTTTCTAAATAAAATTTAGTGTTTGTATACTTTAGTCATATTTAATTTACTCATTGCAAGTTTTTTAAAAAGTTTATTTACTCTGTTAATGTGTGTTTTTTAAAAATCAAATATTTTTATTTTGAAAATGTAATGGTACTGATTTGAATATTTTAATAGTCTTAGGATTCTACATATACTTGGCAGCTTAAAGCATTTAATTAGGTTGTCTACAGACCTCATCAAATTTAACATTAAAGTAATTAATTGCAACTAATTTTTTAATTGTCTTGTTTATTATGCTACAAACTTGGAGGGTTCCAAAAAACAATATACAGTATTACTGATCAACTTTTCAGGTTGACCATTTTTGCCATCTAGTGGAATATTTTAGTGCTACATGTTATGCAATAGTTTGAACTAATGTATTAGGATTGCAAACAGCCTCAAATAAAAATGACTGGCATTTGCATTGTTTTTAATTTCCTGTAATATTTAGCCTTAAAGTTTTTAGTACACTAATTTATGATTAGATTCATGGTTTTATTTGCAGCCCGGAGTCAGTAGAAGCAAGCCCTGCTGTCAGTGAGAAGAATAACTATTCCAGTCACAATTGTGGAAATGCTCAGAATCATGGTTATCGAGGACTCCCTTATGCAGTAAGTAAATATATTTTTAAATTCATCCTTAGATTACTTTAAAAAGGTAAAACAGATCTTCTTTCAATAATAATCTTTAATGAATATAATTCATGAAGCATTTGATTGTATAGAATAGGATTTTTAAAAGCAGTAACATTAAAACAAGGAGGAAAATGATTTTTTTATTTTAATGCACTAAATTCTATTTGAAGCCCAGTAAAGAACAGGGACAAATGTAACCAGAATTATTCCTTATCAGTTAAATTAAAAAGTAATAAAAAGCTCATTGCAGCCTTGTAATTATTATTTCTCTGTTTTGAGGATCACAATTATGGTGCTCCCCCGCCTCCCACACCACCTGCATCCCCTCCCACACAGACCATTATCCCAAGGGTTGAACTGAACGGATTGCGCTCCCGCTACAAGGACAACTCTGCAGATAGTGAAAGCTCCTCAGAAGAGAATGCCTCTAGTTGGTGTCACTGCAGCCTGACGCAGGATGGCTTTGTCATTAAATGTGAAAACTGTCGGTACGAGTTACTTACATTTTTTATGTTAAACTATTCTAGCTTTGAGATCATGCTTTTCTTCTTGACACTAAATTCATATAAAACTTCCTTTTCATTTTAAATAAATATAACATTTTAAGGACTTAAAAATGTTAACTTGGGCTTCTTTTACACAATTTAGATGAAAACACCAATCTTAAAGAAAGCATACTTAGTATGCTGTATTATTATGCTTATTTATTTTTATTTGGTTACACATGTTCAGTTGTGTACATAAACATGCAACTGCAGTCAAGGCTTAATGCTTTGTATTTTTTACTCTCCCAGAGGCCTGGATAGACGGAAAGGTGTTTCAGTCCAATGTAGAAAACAAGAAAATGTGTCAGGTAAAAAAAACAAGAATTTAAATATTTAGGTTTAGGGATTGTCTTTTTAGGCATTATTGATGTAGCAACTGCACCACCTGCTGGAAATGCACTTTATTTTATTGCTGTCTGAACTTTATTATATTTTTTTCATTAGTTTTAAATATTTTTAATCAATTAGTCCTCTTGAATGTTTTATTTTACCTGCTTTTTGAGAAATTAATTAAAGAATAATAAGCTGTTATCATTATTTTATTTTTTATCCGTTATTACTCTCTAAAAGATGACACTATGTTGGCAATCCGGATACATTCTTACATGTGTTTGTTTGAGAATGTGTTTAAAGAATGTTTACAATGTGAAAATTAATTTGGTAAACTTTATTTTTCTTTGGGTTGTTGACATAAACTTAATAATAATAAGCAATACACTTTAATTATCAGTTAAGGCAGTGCGCTACATATAAAGTATATTTCATTAGATAATTTAAAAATTATTTGTCTGATTGTAGGGGGAGAGAGCAGTGCAACAGAAAGTGGGGATGAAGAAGTCTCTCCGGCAACAGTGTCCTATACAGCCACTCAGCATACTCCAACCAGCATTACCCTCACTGTTAATCGCATCAAAAGAAACAAGCCCAAAAAAAGAAAAAAGAGCACGGAAAAGGCTAGAGGTGCCCCTAAGACCAAAAAAATCAAGGTGATTTCTGCACAGTTGTATTAGTTACTGTATTTGTTGTACTCCCAATCTTTAAATATACTTGCCCTTAAGGAAGCATTGTTGTTATGATACAGTATCTTATCTTAGTCATGGTTAGTGGATGATGTATTAGGCTTAAAAGAATTAGTTATAGTTGTTAACTTGAACATGTACTTAAGCTTTAACAATACATGTTAAGCTATTCCTAATGCTTAAAAGACCTGTTAACCATATAATTTGCTGCAATCTATGAAGTAATTAATTTGGAGCTTTCTACTACAGAATTGTATTTTTGCATCACAAATCAGTGGAAAGAAGGATAATTATATAGAAGTATTTCAGTGAAATAACCGTTCTTCTCTTTACAGGCTTTCCGTGAAGGTTCTAGGAAGTCTTTGAGAATGAAGGTAGGTAAAAGGATTTCATTTAAAAATTTTGGAACTTATTTGATAATCTTTAAGTTTTTTTGCTATATAGGATAAAAGGTAGAAAATTAGTTCTACAGGGTAGAGCATACTGTCTGAGGACCTTGATTTTGGTATACAGCATTGTTTGTGTTGTACTGTTTATGTATAGGATGTTTGGTTATTGTAAGAAAATAGTTGTATAATTTAAAGCAGTACAGATAAAGAAAAAGCATATCCCAGTCTTTCTTATTTCTTCTCAACCTGCTTACTTCATTATAAGGTTGCTAAGAACCAGGGGTCTTCCCTGTGGAATGTGGGCATACTTGCACACATCAAATGCATGGTAACCTAACATGCAAGGATTTGGGATGTAAAATTAACTGGTTTACCTAGAGGAAAATATTAAAATTAGTAAAAATGCCCAACAGGCATACTCCAAGTTCCAAATCCCGAAGCCAGGATCCAATATTCAGCAACAGTAATAATCATACCCACTGAGCTGCACTTTGAAGTTAATTCTTGATTTTAAATGTACATATTATTTGATTTCATCATCTCAGTTCATTTATATTTAAAGGTCTTATTAGAGTGAGATGAAAAGGTGTAATTTGTATATTTTACCATATGCTAGCAGCTACCTTAAGAACGTATACTTTCTACTTTTAGTTAAGACTAATTTATGTAGCACTTTTTTAAACATCTAAAGGTTGACAAAAGTGCATTCTTATTATAGTTAAACATTGTTAGTGCTTTCCCATTATAGCTACAACCTTTAAATGCTAACATGTTGGTCGATTTCTAAATTCCATACAGTATCTAAAAATCTCAGTTCTATGGGTTTTGGTGTTGAGAGTTCGTGTAAGTGACTTTGCTTTTAAAATATTAGCTCTCTATTTAAAATATCAAAATTTAATCTCTTAGAATTCAACAACTGAGGCAAGTATTTTGGATGAGAATACAGAAGAAGGCTGGGAAAACCGAATAAGATTCTGGACAGATCAATATGAAGAAGCTTTTTCTAACCAGTATAGTGCTGATATCCAGAATTTGCTACAGCTGCATCGTATTGCCAACAAAGATTCTGTGGGAAAGGCAGCATTTATGGATACCATCAATAAAACTGAGCTTGCTTGTAACAACACTGTCATTGGCTCACAGATGCAGGTTAGAAGAATGAATTTTTGATGATTAATAGGGTATTTGAATAAATAATATAGAAAATTGATTTAAATTAAAATTCTGTTTGCTTTTTACTTTGCAGCTCCAACTTGGAAGGGTGACAAGGGTGCAGAAACACAGGAAAATTCTCAGAGCAGCAAGGGATTTGGTAGTTGACACCCTGATTATTGAGTATAGAGGAAAGGTGATGTTGAGGCAGCAGTTTGAAGTCAATGGGCACTTTTTTAAAAAGTAAGATATTAATATTTTGCAAAGCAGTGCCTAGTAACATAAAGAATTAGAGTTAATTAAAAATATACCCTACTTAAACTGTTGGTGTACTTATTGATAATTTGTATTGGTTCATTGATGGGCTTAGCTTCTTGTCAGCAGAAAATTTGGCCTAGTGGCTAAGGCATTAAAGTGTAAACAGTTAGATCACTGGTTTAATTACTTTCATTGATCCTTGATAACCAGTGCTCCAACTGTTTCAAAATCTACATGTAAGCAATTGTACATTTGTCTATATAAAATGTGTTTACTTTCATAATCCACAGATATGTATAATGTGTTGCTCTTCAGATCTGGATTATCGCAAGATTATACTGCTAGAAGCAGTTAAAATGTGATTGTATCATTATGGGTTTTTCTAGGAATATATTGCTTTGATTCTGTCTTTCTATTTTAGTTGATGCAGATAAATGCATACCTAGGTGACCCTGAAACCTATAGTTACAAAGGTCCCCCAGATTTGAACTTGGAGACTACTATTCTAAAATACAGTGAATTGTAAAGTAACTGTTTTCTTAGCTTGAAGAAGATACACATTAAAATATTGAGCTACGTTTTATAGTAACCATGCTTTCTTGGGTAACAAAAGGTGTAAGTATTATTATTGTGTGTTAGTGATGTTGTATTTGATTGTTCGACAGACCCTATCCATTTGTGTTGTTTTATTCAAAATTCAATGAAGTGGATATGTGTGTGGATGCAAGAACATTTGGAAATGATGCTAGATTCATCAGGCGGTCCTGTACACCAAATGCAGAGGTTGGTTCCGAAGTTAAATTTTACTTTCATTGTACTTTAAAGTCCACATTTATTCATGGGCTACACTTCCACAAATATGTCTCTTATGCCAATATTGCACTTCTCCCATATCCTAAGATTTGTTTCCAATTAATAATCTTACTGTTTAGAGTGTATTCAGTAACTTTCTTGCTTTAGACATTTTTACAGTTGGCCCTCTACCTCCCCATCCTCCCCTCTCAAAAAAGAAAAAGCTGACAGATATTTGCTGTTTCAGGTATTGCTGGTGATGGTTCATTCCATCATTTTAGGCACTTATCATTGTTTACTTCCTTATCATAGACAGTTGTCGAAGTGACATAGTGGTGTCAGGCATATTTCCCAGTACCGTATAGCCTCTTAAGAAATTGCATTAGTACAATCTACTATACTCTAGCATGATGGTGATGAGGCTTTTCGATGCTTTAGAAACTGAAAATTCCAGTCACTTTTTTTTTTCTGTGTATATGGCATTGGACGTTCTCATTATAAAGAAATGTCTGCCACATAGATGTAAATACATTTTGAGAACAGGTAAATTGTGCTTCTTTTTAGCATGAAAACATCTACCACACTATAAATTTCAGCTTGCACTTTTTTGTTTAAGTCATTGCTATATATTAATTTTAAACATGGTCCTGTGAAAATTTTGCTTTTTATATTTTTAGGTGCGGCACATGATTGCAGATGGAATGATCCATTTGTGTATCTATGCCATAGCTCACATTACTAAAGATTCTGAAGTGACCATTGGTTTTGATTATGAATATAGCAATTGGTAAGTCATTCCAAATGTAAAATAAATTACAGATTTAAAAAAATTCATATTTGGTAATTATTTCTTTTAATTTATGGTAACATTTAAGTAGAAGAAGTTCTAACTTGCACAGTTCTGGAAATGTGACTGTAGTATTCTACTTTGATAGCATTAAGTTGTGAAACTTCAGTAATTTTTAAAGTAACCTTAATTTGTGTGGTTAATGAATCAAGTATGTGTACAGTCAGAAGATCTGTCATGTTTAGTATTTATTTATCTATCTGTATTTTTATTTAAGCAATTACAAAGTTGATTGTGCCTGCCATAAAGGGAACCAGAACTGTCCAGTGCAGAAGCATAACCAGAGTCCCTTTGACCTGTTGCCACCCCCTTCTGCTCCTCCTCAAATTGGGGCAGAGACTAGGCGTCGAAAAGCCAAGCGGAAGGAACAAGAGTTGGTGAACCAGGGCAACATATCAGATGAAAATCCAAACTTGCAGACAGAAAGGCTGAATGATTCTAAGGATTTCCAGGGATCTGCAATCAGCGATTCTGAGGTATAATCTGTAGTTTGTTTTACTTTGCCTTATGTTTTTTCCTTTTCATTATTAAATGCAGGTAAACATTTTTTGCCGTGAATTATAATCCACTCTAATAAAAGAATAATGACTAAACAGGTGGCAACTTATCAAATGAGTGGTAATAATATTATTACACATATACAGTATATGCCATAGTATATGTGTATATACATATATATGTGTGTGTGTATATTTATATGTATATAAGTACTATTTATTGATATACTCCTTGATTTTGTATTTGAAATATTCATTATTTGTTCACACTTGTTTGACTTGATTATCTTTTTTTTTTTTTTTTATCCACCCCCAGGAGGTTTCAAATTATGAATTAAAGCTTGAAGGAAATGAAGGTGCTGAAAGTAATGACACTGGATCCCTTGCACAGAATAAACAGGTGCTTTTTTGCAATGCTATCTTTTGCTGCTTAAGAAATTAGAGTGGATAAAGGAAGTGTGAATTTTTTTACTATTTGTGCTGTTTATATAATTGTAATAAATGTTTTAGTCAGCACAACCAAGCTTAGTTAAATTCATAGTATGTAAATGACAAGCCTTTAAACAAAGACAAAAATATGAAAAACTTGACTGTTTTAGTGATGTTTATTGCGTTTTCTTTGGAGGTAAACAAAATATGATAATGTAACTTTTAAGTTTGTAATGATCATTGAATACTGTAGTCCACTTTGCAAATATACCATTTAGCCAATTTTTCCATTAACATTTTTAGTTCAAATTCCAACTTGCATACATAATCAGATTGACAGATGATTGACTAATTTTTGAATTAAACAAAACTCGTGATCTAAGTAACTAAATGTGGTACGATTGTTACTGAAACAAGTACCAATTCCAGCATCTGAAACTGCTACCCTTCTGGATTTTTCACATAGTGTAGTCCAAGGATAACCAACTCCAGTTCTGGAGGGCTGCTGTGGCTGCAGGTTTTCATTCTCACCCTCTTCCTTATTAGTGACCAGTTTTTGCTGTTAATTATTTTCTCTTTGTTTTAATTGACTTTTTTTTTTTAGGTTTCAGTCCTCCGAATTGCTTATTTTTTTCCATAAATGGCACCTAAACAAGATGAGATGTGAAGTGAGCCAAAAGATGACCAACTAATTCGGGATCTCAAACTCCAACTAATTTCATTCCAACCAGTTTCTTAAAAAGAAGCCAATTCTTGTTAATTAAACTGGTTATTAACATTACTTTTTTCTAAAAGTGTCATCAAATGTTTTGCAGACCTCAGCAGATCAACATTACTGAGACCTTCACCTTTCTTCATTTTCAGCTATTGCATGATGGACATAGGTTAGCTGGTCATGTGTTGGCTTGTTTTGTATCTCATTACTGTTTGTCTACTAATTAAGGGGTCTGAGTCTTAAATAGTATGCCAATTAAAATTTAAGGCAAAAGAAGTTAATTAGCAGGTCAAACTGGTCACTAATCAAGAAAAGAGTTAGAATGAAAACCTATAGCCACAGTAGCCCTCCAGTACTGAAGTTGGAGACTCCTGCGTAGTCTCTACAATTTATAGAGTGATACCCAAAACAAATCTCCCAGTCAGCTGAAAATTTCTGAGTGAAAGCACCTTGATAATGAGATGTCACAGAAAAATGGCCAGACTTGTTCAGACCAACAGAAAGGTCATCGATATTCAATCAGCAGTGGTGTGCAAGTGGGCATCTCTGAACACCCTGTATTCCTAACTTTGAAGAACAAGGGCATCAGCAGTGGCACAAGACCCCGCATAGGTTTCCATTTCTGTCAACTAGGTACTAGAATATAAAGGCCACATTGTGCATGATTACCAAAGGTGTATGACTAGAAATTGAAAAAATGTCATCTGGCCTAACAAATCTTATAGTGTGCCACAACATACAGACAAGAAAAATGTAAATCTTCGACCATCTTGCATTGTGTCTTTGGTGCAAGCTGTTGGTGTGAAAGATGTATGTAATTTCATGATGTAATAATATACATATGTACAGCGTGTTAGATGTAAAACTTAATGTTCATATAAGAACAACAACAGTAGCTTACAAAAGTGCATCTAAATGAATATATAAGACAGGATGCAGGATAAGTGAAGTATCTGCACTAACTTCTGCACCACAGTGCCATCCATCCTTAAAGGAAATTTCTACCCAAAAATGATTTTTTTATCTGTTATTTACCAAGTGTAGTTTGTAGTGTTGGCCGAGTAAAAAAATAATCTCATGGTATTTCAGTTTCATGGAAAAGCATCCAATGAAAAAGCAAAATCATTCTTGGGTAACTAGTTACATAATCCCCCATGTCCGTTATTCTTCCGTTCATGTTTTTAGAACTTGCAAAATATATTACATTTTTTTCGCCATATAAAAGAAAGGCACATTCTTACAATGCTGTGCATTTGAATTGAACATCCTCCTCATTCATTGATTAAGAAATACAATGTTCATTTTTTTTTCCATGGATATTTTTCACATCATTTGCCATTGAGAAGAGTTGGTCACCATTTGGTCCCATTCATGCTGAATCCTCGCTTTGTCTTTTCTCTTTGACAACATGAGATTAAAAATTTTTCTCGTAACCAATAAAAATTACATGGGTAAAACAACATAAACATATAATTTTTTGGGCAGAGTATTATTTTAATAAAGTACTGTATCACACAACTGATGTTGTTATGGCAATAAAATATATTATACCAAACTACTTAGAGTTCCATTATGCAAAGTAAGGTTCTTGGCATTATGGGTATAGTCATTTGGGACACTTTGGCTATTATTAATACAGACATGGAAGGCTTAGTATTGCACATCATGTGAAAATAATTCCCTTCTAAACCTTTGAAATTACATGTATGTTATCTGTCAAGGTCAAACATGGATACCACTGTCAGGGTGAAGACTAATTTGATCTAGGTAGGACATTGCCAGCATCTGTGTCGCTGGTTTGTAGCATGTTCAATATTGTTATTCTTGTACAAATTATTAAACTATTGAACTGTACAATTGGAGATAATTTGAAATATATATTTAATTATTAAAAATACTCTTTGAGAGTATGAATTTCCAAGCTGAAATATATTTTACTTGAAAATGATAGAATTTGTCAATATTTAAAATGTGGGTCATGCCATAAATCATTGTTTTTTTAAATCACCGTGAAATTGTTTCAGTAGTATAGCTGCTATCTAATATTGAAATTTCAGACTTTCCCTACATGGGTACATATTATCAGTGTTATCATAATGATATAATTGGAAATTCCTAAATGCATTGGGAACATACATATATATTAGAGATTTAATATTAAACTGGTGGTTGATGGCCTTTTTCCCCTGAAATCATCATCAGATATCTTTTACTGTGCATTTTCAGAAAATTAATTGAAGCTTATTTTTAGTGTATGGAAGGAATAGCAGTATAGGTTAGATTGTTACTGTCACACATTTTTAAATCAGTGACAAAATATCCTGTTTTTTCAGTGTTGCCTCAGCTGTACAAACCCTGTAGGTTTCTAAGTATGTGCAAACACTTCAATAAATTAGTATGTTTAGCATTTGATTTCTAGAATTAAAGTCAAACAACTTAAAACAACTTGTTTTCATTGTATAGTCACGAGAAGATCGAAAGGCTGAAGCCATTATGCATATGTTTGAGAATCTGGCAAAAAGGAAGAGGAGAAATTTTCAGAGCCAGGACAAGAGCTACAGTATATCGGGAACAGCAACTAGTCCAGCTACACAGTTTGCAGAGGATCCTAAACTAGAGAACCTAGAGAGTGAGGATCCTAACCATTTAATAGGAAGTGAGCAAGCTACTCAGAGCACAGGGTCTGGTGTAAGCACTCGCCGTTCCACGCAGAGCATGGTTAGTAAGAGTCATAAGGTCGTTTTGGTTTTTGTTTGATTTTTTCCTCTTCATTGCACACAATGCTTGACATTACAGAGTTTTTATATATTTGTATTTTCTATATTAGGAACTGCCCATTGTTGAAAAGACTCCTGCAAAGCCCACTGCAACAAAATCATCCAAGCCACGGCCAAAGAGCCGAATATCTCGGCATCGATCCAGTTGCTCTCAAAGAGCTCGGCGGCAGAAACAAGCCTTTGCCCAGCAAGCATCTGATTATGCGCAGGGTGTGGCAGAAGAAGGGACCCAAGGGCCATGTGGATTAGAGTCTGGCAACACTGAGGTGGGATTATCCATTGGACAGCCAGCTGATGCAGAAGGAGCTGCTGGGCCAGCCCATGGAAACATTAGCAATCGAGTTAATCTCAAATACCCCAAGACTAAAAAGGCATGTTATGCAAAAGTTGATGTGTTTTTTTTTTTTTTTTAATGTTTAAAATGCCCATTAATTATATTATTTGCCTTTCTGTCCATGTTCAGTATCTTGTTACAGAGTGGTTAAATGATAAAATAGTTGATAAACCAGAATGCCCTATTGATCGACCACTGAGAATCACCACAGACCCAACAGTGCTGGCCACTACCTTGAACATGCTGCCTGGTCTCAGCCATTCTCCACTTATCTGCACCACTCCAAAACACTACATTCGCTTTGGATCTCCTTTTACTCCTGAAAGGCGCAGGCGCATTGTCAGTTTTGATGGCTCCTATGGCTCATTTAAAAAGGTGATAAAACTGTGTAATTAATATCTGAAGATGTTTGTTTGTATGGTGATAATATTTTCAACTCGCCATAAATATATCTTGAGATGATACCAAATGATATGCTCTGATGGTGTAATTTCAATCAGTTAACACATAGAGTCAATTTTGTAACTACTAGGAAGGAACTTTAATTGGATAAGGCATAGCTTGCCTTTACTCTCTTTTAATAGAAGTTAAAAACATTCTGCTAAAAATGTCACCTTGTCATTTAGATTAGCAGATGTGCATGTTGTTTATGGACATGTGGCATCTCATTGGAATGTTGTAGTTTTAGAAGTAAGGCATACATTTTATTGAATTATAGCCATAGGAGAAAAGACTATTTGTGTTTGAATTTGAATATGTATTCCTCTGTTGCTTTCGTATTATTGCATTGATTTACTGTAATGTATAATGTATGTAAGTTCTGAACTAGTTAATTTATGTTTTGGTAGCTGGGTTTCATTAATTTCCAAATACATAGTACACAGGTTAGAAAACATTTATTTTGTGAATTTGTCCTTTTGTTTCAAAGCGCTGGATTAAACAAGCAATGGAGGAAGATATTCTTGCAGTTAAAGGAGAAAGAGCACTGCTTGAATCTCAGCACCAAAGCAGCAGTGGAGGCAACACTTCAAATCCAAGCCCTTGTAACAGTGGTGAGCTATGTTTTTCTTTTAACCTTGCTCCAGTTTTAGACTAACACTTAGCATTTAGGTTAGATAGTTTGTTGCTAGATAGTAAATTGAAAATAATAAAAAATATATATATATATATATATATATATTTGTAGTCTTTGTGAATTCATACTTTACTATTTGCGCAGATAAGGTAAATGATGAATATAAGTTTCTTCATTTAAAATGATATATATATATTGTGAAACCTGGCCCGGACACAGACAGACGGACAGCATGTTTGCACCCAACACACTTTTATTTACACTATTTACAAGTTCGCTCACGTGCACCCCCAGTGCCTTCTTGCACCGATTCCCCCAAAGTCCAGGGCCCACAGTCTCTTGTGCCTTCCTGGCCGCCTCCCGTCCTCCCTCTCCAGTTCCGTCTACTTCCTCCCGACTTCCACCAATGACTGGAGGGAGGCGGCCCCTTAAATAATGCCCCGGATGAGCCCCAGGTGTTTCCGTCTCTAGCCCAAGCGTGGCGGAAGTATCGGCCGTCTTCCTGGCAGCTTGTGGCGGAAGTGCCGGGCTCCCGGGATAATTAGGCACCGGGGCGCCGCCTGGTGATGGCCACGGGTCCCTACAGGGCTGGGCTTCAAAGCCCTGTACCCGAGGCCCCTGCCTAACCAGGACGGACGCCCCACTCTGTCTGGAGGAGGCACTCGCCCTCCTCCGGTCCTCAAGCGCCCCGGCGGGCTCCTGCCCGACCGGCAACCGCACGGGATAAACCGGCATCGGGGCGCCGCCTGGCGGTGACCACGGGCCCCTACAGGGAAGGGCTTCCATGCCCTCAACCCGTGGCCCCAACAGAACCAGGGCGGGCGCCCCTCGCGGTCTGGAGGAGGCACAAGCCCTCCTCACGTCCTCCTGGCGCCCCGGCGGGCTCCAGCCCGGCCGGGGCCACAGTGCCCCACCGCTAGCGAGGACACGTGGGTCGAGCGGCACAACCGAAGGGCAGCACGTCCCCAGCGAGAGTCCTACTATGTCCCCAGGGTCCAACACGGCACCCTGGGACATCTGTCTTCGCACCCTCGCCCGGCAAAGCGTCCCCTGTGGTCTGCGCGCTCGCCCCGCTGTTCCCCAGCGAAGTCACTGTAAACCTCCCGGCGTGGAGCACTCCAGCGGGCCTTCCGTTCAAGCGGGCAGGTCCCGTTGGCGTCGGCCTCAGCGCTCGCCGGGCTTGGGCCTGTAAAATAAAGGAACAGAGGGCCAGAAGCACAGCCAGGACACTCACCCAGCGCCCGTCGGTCTCCGTATCGACCGTGCTCCTGCCCCCCTCCGACAGCCCCCAACTTGCCTGCTGAAGTCCTCCGCCGCAGGTTCCATGCCCGTCCGCTCGTCGGCCTCGGCACCGCTCTCGCAGGCAGCTCGCCCAGCCGCCCAGGGGATCTCCTCTGTCCATCCAGAGGACGGCCCTTCTCCGGACGCGCGCACCCAGCGCCGCGTCCTCTCCTATCGGAGGAACCGGCATTCACCCTTTGGTTCCTCCTTCTTTTCTTGGACGCGCTGACGGTCTGGGTCTGAGCACAGCAAAAGCTCAAATCCAGCCCCGTCTGCGTCCAGGCAGAGCGACAGGAGACAGCTGCAGGCTTGAAGCGCAGGGCGCTAGGACCCAGGGCACTCAGCAGCCCGATCCTACCAGCCCTTGCGTGTTCGAGCTCCTCGCCTCGCTAGCTGTCTGCACCGCCGCATCCGCTGTTGGGAGGTTGCCTACTCGGGCCGGTCGTCCCGAATCGGTCACGGCCATGTTCGCGAACCCCCTTGCTCTACGGAGCGGCAACACTCACCACTCCCGCCGTGTTCTGCCTGCCTCGGTTCCAGCGCCGCGCCCGATCCTCCGTCTCACTCGGTGTCTTTCTCGACGCGACCGCCATCTCCATCAGCTGCTCACACTGAGCGGCGAACAATAGCAGCTCCTCTAAGGACGGCTTGGCGGGCCGAAGGGACTCCTCCGACACACGCCGAGCCGCTGGTGGAGAGAGAGAGACAGACGTCGGTGGGCTTACCTGTCCATCAGCTCCACGCGACGCCTGCCTCCTCTGGGCCACTCCCTCTGGCCCAATCGGGTCTCGGTTTGGCACGAGACTGGCATTCCTTGGGCCCGCCTCTATCCAATCATCGGCGGGCACGCAAGACACACCGGCCAATCCCGTGCCTGTCAGCGGGCGGGACATCCGGCCCGCGCCATCTTGCCTTCCCTGCTCGAGAGCGGAGGCGTGCCTCTTCGCGCGTTGTGGCTGCGGCGATTCCTCGAGCCGCAGCGGCTCCGTTTCCGCAGCCTTCTTTGCTGCCGCCGTCGCGCGCTGCCGACAGCCCGTGGCGCGTGCTCCTGCCGCGGACGCGGATCGGTTCGTCCCTCCCTGTAAGAATAGAGGTAAGACCGACCCGAAGGGCCGATGATTGCAGGGCAGGGCACTTACCTCCGGATCCCGTCATGCGAGGCCCCGCCGGTGTGGCCTTCTGTGCTGCCACGCCGGCCTGGCTGTCTGTCTCGACAGCGCGACTGGAGCCCGCTGCGCTCCGGCGATGTCGGGTTCTCCTCCGCACTCGGGGAAAGCCATTCCGCTGTCCGGCGGTTTCTGGGCGAACGCTCCAGCGGTGTGCGGGCGCTCCAGCGGCCAGTGTGTGGGTCGCTGCTGCGCGGGCGTTCACAGAAATATTTTGTTTTAACAACACAGGTCCCCGCCTTGAACCAGGCGGAGTATCCTGCCGACTACGCCACTGTGAAACCTGGCCCGGACACAGACAGACGGACAGCATGTTTGCACCCAACACACTTTTATTTACACTATTTACAAGTTCGCTCACTGCACCCCAGGGCCTTCTTGCACCGATTCCCCAAAGTCCAGGGCCCACAGTCTCTTGTGCCTTCCTGGCCGCCTCCCGTCCTCTCTCTCCAGTTCCGTCTACTTCCTCCCGACTTCCACCAATGACTGGAGGCGGCCCTAAATAATGCCCGGATGAGCCCCAGGTGTTTCCGTCTCTAGCCACGCCAAGCGTGGCGGAAGTATCGGCCGTCTTCCTGGCAGCTCTCCGGGTGCCACACAAAGTCTTCCCCCCGGCACTTCCTGGTGTGGCGGAAGTGCCCGGGCTCCCGGGATAATTAGGCACCGGGGCGCCGCCTGGTGATGGCCACGGGTCCCTACAGGGCTGGGCTTCAAAGCCCTGTACCGAGGCCCCTGCCTAACCAGGACGGACGCCCCACTCTGTCTGGAGGAGGCACTCGCCCTCCTCCGGTCCTCAAGCCCCGGCGGGCTCCTGCCCGACCGGCAACCGCCGGGATAAACCGGCATTAGGCGCCGCCTGGCGGTGACCACGGGCCTACAGGGAAGGGCTTCCATGCCCTCAACCCGTGGCCCCCAACAGAACCAGGGCGGGCGCCCCCTCGCGGTCTGGAGGAGGCACAAGCCCTCCTCACGTCCTCCTGGGCGTCCCGGCCGGGCTCCAGCCCGGCCGGGCCTAATATATATATATATATATATATATATATATATATATATTTGTAGTCTTTGTGAATTCATACTTTACTATTTGCGCAGATAAGGTAAATGATGAATATAAGTTTCTTCATTTAAAATGCGTGTGGGTGTATCTGTTATTATGCCCTTTGATTAATAGGGGCCCCTTTAAGTTTAGTTCTAGCCATTCGGCCAGTGTTGCTAGTCAAGCTCCCAGCAGCCTTCAGCTGAGTGCAACCTTCAACTGAATCCAATGCCGTTTTTATTCATCTGAGCTGCTTTTGTCTTTTTCAGAGTCATCAGCACCATTGAAGAAAAGAAAATTTAAGTATTTTTCAGAACAGAGCACTTCAGAGTTGTTACGGCCACTTTCTCCTATCACCCCACCACCCATCTCTACTGATACTGTAAGCCCTCTGTTGGCAGCTTCATGTACCCTCGTTCTAGGAGAGGAGGAGAAACGTAATGGATATAACCTCATATATTCTCCCCTCAATTCACTTACCACTAGCCGGTGCAACACCCCTTTACAGTTTGAGGTAAATGTATATTGAGTCTAGTTGCACGGCAATACTTTGTGTGTTCACATTGTATTTTTGTGTTTTATTTATTACAAAACATCACACACTTCTCCGGTAACTTCATGCAAAAATATGTACAGTATCTTTCTGTGAAAATGGAAAATGTACAGTTAGAGGTACCCCTCAAGATAAAATATTTAATTATTTTTTTTAAATTCACCCTTTAGTGGGCTAATGCAGTTCATCTTTATAATTTCAGTATCATACTCTTCACTTGAAGGAGTTACTTTTAGTAAAGACAGTCACTAATAAGGAAGAAAAAAATACATATGATTGATTTTATTTCATTTATTCTATTTAGTTAAACTATGTTAATTATATCAATGTATGCAGTAACAAATTTATAAATATATTAAAGGCAAGCTAGTGTTTAATTCAAAACTGTGAGATTTGAGAATTGTGGTCCTTACTATTTATAAATAGAATGTATTTCATAATCGTTACTGTAAAATTGTGTGTCTGTTTAGCAGCAGAATTGTCATCTGGTTTGCTGTGCTCAGAAAACAAAAATATTTAACTTGGTAATGGAGAAATTAATGGTTTTGTTTTCTGAGCATTGAATATTATATATACTGTATGATACTATGCTAGTGACAGTAGGTAGAAATAGATTATTTTTATTGTTTGTCATAAAGACTAAAAGAATTACTAGTTAGAAATCTGACCTTAAAATGTTAAACTAATACCCATGAAATAAGTTCTTTAAAAGAAGGGAATGGTATTTGGGATTTTGGGATTGAAGAGGCAGCATGCGTAAACCCCTAATTCCTGTTAGACAGGCCTATAGTTACGATACAGTGTTTCCTGCTAAATAATTCAGAGAATTTACATTTTATAGAAGGAATCCCTATCTTTTAAGAATATGGTGCATGCAACAGTGGCAGGATTTAAAACAACTGAAAGAAACATAAAAACATAATTAGAAAAAAATGGCCTAAAGAACATTTTCCTGTTCATTTTCCTTCATTAATCCTTAAAGAATACTTCTCAATACTTTTTTCTCATTTTGTGTATTTTATTTTAGCATTATACTTTTCCCACTGAGTTTGCTGTTCTACACTAAATGTTTAACATTCATTGCAAGTTAACTTTTTCCATGATAAAATTATTTTACAGATATATACTACTAGAAAATCATTAGCCCCCTCAATCTGCTGTGTGGGTTTTTTTATGTGTTGAACTTGTTCTAAGGATTTCTATAACGTTTTCTTAGTAACATTTCTAAAATTCCAATAAGGACGGTAACAAATTGGGTTTAGTACACAAAATGTTATTTCCAGCAGTAAGCTTCATTTAAGCTCCATTGACTGGCACCAAAACACGCCCTCCCTCCCCGCAATTTGTAGATATTATAAAAGGCAACTCATATGTGCGCATTAAAAATATTTGGTTGATCTTTAATTGCCATAATAATTTCTGCTAATGTAATTTAGTGTACAGATCACACCTATCTTCAGGTTCTTAATATTACTATTTTTGTTCCTTAGATATCACTTAATTTAGTTGTATTGTGGTTAGTGCTCATATCTAAAGTTGATTGTTTAAGCCTATACTTGCAAATTATTCCAACTAAGCTTAACACAGCATCAAAAATTAAAACAGTGGTCAATGGTTTCTTACACTGTTGATTAAACCCATGGTGTGTATTAAAGAAATGAGGTTTGCCTGTATGTGTGCATGGATAATAGAGTTTGTGAAGAGCTCTGCAAGCTTGGTTCTGCAAAAGGAAAAATTCACATTATTCCCATACTGTTTGTCCCCCCTTTTCCAAAGTTTAGAGACTTGGGTATCTGTATATCTGATGAAGGCTTATGTAGAGCCTTAATTGTGTCTTCAACCTTCTTTTGAACACATGCTTATGCTGTGTGTGGGGGAAATAAGTATTTGATACCCTGCTGAATATGTAAGTTTGCTCTGCTCACTTACAAAGAAATGGACAGTCTCTAAATTTTTATGGTAGTTTCATTTTAATGGAGAGGGAAGAATATCTACCAAAAATTCTGAAAAAACACATTACATAAAAGTTATAAATTGATTTGAATGTCATTGAGAGAAAATAGTATTTGATCCCCTACAAACACAGTTGTCAAACTCCAGTCCTGGAGGGCCGCAGTGGCTACAGGTTTTTGTTCTAACCTTCTTCTTAATTAGTGACCAGTTTATGCTGCTGATTTATCTTTTGCCTTAATTTTAATTAACTTGACTCAGGACCCTTAGTTGTTTCTTTTTCCTTTATTAGCAACAATAATGAGACACAAAACAAGCCACCACATGACCAGCTCACCTTTGCCCATCACACAATAGCTGAAAATAAAGAAAGGCGATGGTCTCAGTAAAGTTGATCTCTCAGGTCGCCAAAACATTTTGACAGTGTTCATAGAAAAAAACAAAGTCAACAATTCTGGAAATGGCTGCTTTGGCAAAATGAGAGCAGCAACAGGCCATGGAATTAAATAACAGGGTTTAATTACCAGGAAGAAGAAGCTTCTCATTAAGAAACTGGTTGGAGTGAAATTGGTTGCAGTTTGAAGACCCAATTTAGCTTGTAATCTGTTGGCTTGTTTCACATCTCATTTCTGTTTGGATGTCATTTAATGAAGAAAAGAATCAATTCAAAGCACTGAATCCTTAAAGACAGGGCTATTAAAATGAAGGGAAAAGAAGTTAATTAGCAGTGAAAACTGGTCACCGGTTAGGAAAAGGGATAGAATGAAAACCTTGTGGCCCACCGGGCACGGAGTTCGACACCCCTGCCGTACAACCTAGCCAGACTTTTGGCTCTCAACAGATTGGCTATCTGCCCATGTGGCCCACAGATTACAATCAGCCAGTCAGTCAGTCAATCAATTACAGATACTCCTGATCTCAAATCATTATGTGTATAAAGTATACCTGTCCAGAATCAATTTCTTCCATTCCAACCTCTCCACCACCATGGGCAAGACCAAAGAGGACGTCAGGGACAAGATTGTAGACCTGCACACGGCTGGAATGGGCTACAAGACCATCAGCAAGAAGCTTAGTGAGAAAGTGACAACTGTTGGTGAAATTATTTGGAAATGGAAGAAATATAAAATGACCATCAGTCTCCCTCGGCCTGGAGCTCAATGCAAGATCTTGCCTCAAGGGGTAAGGATGATCATGAGAAAGGTAAGGGATCAGCCCAAAACTACATTGGGAAGAGCTTTGTTAATGATCTGAACGCAGTTGGGACCGCAATCACCAAGAACACCGTTGGTAACACATTATGACATAATGGGTTGAAATCTTGCTGCGCCTACAAAGTCCCCCTGCTCAAGAAGGTGCATGTATAAGCCCGGATGTTCATTAGCAAACTTAACACGGTAACTTAAGCCAATCTGTGGGAGCCAGAATTCTGACTGGGTTGTAGGGCTTCAAATACCTATTTCTCGCAGTGATATGCAAATCAGTGTATAACTTTTATGTAATGTGTTTTTTTTCTGGATTTTTGCTTGACATTCTGTGTCTCTCCATTAAAATGAAATTGCAATAAACATTAGAGACTGTTCATTTCTTTGTAAGTGAGCAAACTTACAAATTCAGCAGGGGATCAAATACTTATTTTACCCCACTGTATATGTGTGTGTGTATATATATATGTATATGTATATGTGTATGTATGTATATATGTGACTCCTCACTAATTCTCCAACTTCCCGTGTAGGTAGAAAGCTGAAATTTGGCAGGCTTATTCCTTACAGCTTACTTACAAAAGTTAAGCAGGTTTCATTTTGAAATTCTGCACGTAGCGGTCATATCGGTCAACAACGTCCGCCATGTTGAACTTTCTTATTCATGGCCCCATCTTCACGAAATTTGGTAGGCGGCTTCCCTGCGCTAACCGAAACCAATGTACGTACTTATTTCGGTGGTATTACACCACTGTCAGCCGCCATATTGAACTTTTCCAACGTCACTAATTCTCCAACTTCCCGTGTAGGTGAAAGGCTGAAATTTGGTACTTATTTCGGTGGTATGATGCCACTGTCGGCCACCATATTGAACTTTTCAACGGTCTTTGTTACTTATGGGCCCATCCTCAAGATATTTGGTACGCGGGTTCTCAACGCTAACTGAATCCTACTTACATACATATATACGTCCATAGCCTGCAGCTCGGTCACCGTGTGAGGCGGCGTTGGGTCCCCGTTGTTGGCTGCCTGCCTATATAAGGTCGTCCGTCGCGCCAGTCTCTACATTCCCTTCCTTGCTTTGCCACGGGATTCACATCTCCCTGCTGATAACTACAGCCTTTTTATTTAATCCACGGCTTCTCCGCTGTTTTATTGCACATTTATTACGATTATAGTTATTATGTAGGTATTTTAGACTTACTTTACATTGTTCAGGTACCCATTTCCTTGATCATTCCAACTGTACCTTCATTAACATGTCTATCGAGGTGATCGCCATCGATCAAAGAACTGTCACTTACCGAGTGGTTTCCATGCCTGGAGATGGCACCTACCTTTTCCATTCTCTTTGTTAGATATTGCATGGCCATATCAGACTCACTTTTGATATCCGGAGGAACATTGTGTCTTATGTATTGAATGACTGTGACAGGTTCCAGGTGTGGACTGATGACGGTACAGGAGATAATTATTCTACACAGGAGCACTAGAAGAGTGAAATGCTTAAGCCTTTCACCTATGCATCTGCATGCGAGTTGATGGCTGCCGGTGAATTGTTCGGTTGTCGCTTTCAAGTGTACCGAAATGGCCAAATATTTTACACCTTTTGACGACCGGCAATGCCTCTTAAACATCTTAGATTGACAGGTGACGATTTCAGTAATGGACACTTTGATGTTTATGAATGTTTAAACTCTCAAAAGCTGGATGTAAAGTTATCGATGAAACCGGTTGTATACTTACAACGCTTGACAGATGCCGAATGTCTCTTCAACACAAGTCCTACAAATACTGCTGTAATTGAAACAAACCATGAAACATGAACGATTATGACAGCAGCAATCCAAGCTGTGAGATTTGAAACAAGATTACTGTTCACATGGCCAACTGTACGTTGCATGCTCAAGAGTAAGCTCAGCGCACAGTTTGGTCATATTACAACCGGAGGGCCGAACTCACAATGTGGTATACAAAGAGATCCTTAAATAATTATTGGTATATTTTCCCTCAGTTTAAAAAGGTTTAATTTTCTTCTTAATAAACATTTTAAGGCAGTACTTCGCCGCTGCGAAGCGCGGGTATTTTGCTAGTATATATATATATATATATATATATATATATATATATATATATATACACATATTGCACAGCTGGCAACGGCGGATGGCATGGTGGATTGTGTTCCCTGACAATGTTTTCTGGAAGTATTCCTGAGCCCATTCTGTGATTTCCTTTACAGTAGCATTCCTGGTTGTGGTGCAGTGTCGTTTAAGGGCCTGAAGATCACGGGCATCCAGTATGGTTTTACGGCCTTGACCTTACGCACAGAGATTGTTCCAGATTCTCTGAATCTTTGGATGATGTTATGCACAGTTGATGATGATAGATGCAAAGTCTTTGCAATTTTTGCTGGGTAACACCTTTCTGATATTGCTCCACTATCTTTCTGCGCAACATTGTGGGAATTGGTGATCCTCTACCCATCTTGGCTTCTGAGAGACACTGCCACTCTGAGAAGCTCTTTTTATACCCAATCATTTTGCCAATTTACCTAATTAGTGTTAATTGGTCTTCCAGCTCTTCGTTATGCTCAAATTTACTTTTTCCAGCCTCTTATTGCTACTTGTCCCAACTTTTTTGGGATTTGTTGACACCGTGAAATTTTGAATCAACATATTTTTCCTTTAAAATGATACATTTACTCGGATTAAACATTTGATCTGTTGTCTACGTTCTATTACAAATAAAATATTGACATTTGCCATCTCCACATCATTGCATTCAGTTTTTATTCACAATTTGTTTAGTGTCCCAACTTTTTGGAATCCGGTTTGTATATATATATGTGTGTGTGTGTATGTGTATATATATATATATATATATATATATATATGTATGTATGTGTATGTATATATATATGTATGTATGTGTATGTATATATATGTATGTATGTGTATATATATATGTATATATGTATGTATATATATATATATATGTGTATATGTATGTGTATGTATATATATATATTATATATGTATGTATATATATATATATATATATATGTATGTGTATGTATATATATATATATATGTATGTGTATGTATATATATATATATATGTATGTGTATGTATATATATATATATATATGTATGTGTATATATATATATATGTATGTATGTGTATGTATATATATATGTATGTATGTGTATGTATATATATATGTATGTATGTGTATGTATATATATATATATGTATGTATGTATGTGTATGTATATATATATATATATGTATGTATGTATGTGTATGTATATACATCTATTAATTAATCAGGCATGTGCAATGATTTTAAAATGAGCAGATGGTCAATTTCGGTTAGCATGACACAAGATATACATGTGAACTTAAATAATTCTTTAAGGTTTGTTGTTTTGATTCTGCAGCACTTGAATTTTGGTGCAGGATTGCATGGATCATATCTGCATTTGAGTGGGCTATGATATGAGTTTGTGAGCAATCAATCACTTTAAGTTCTGTTGCAGATCTGATTGAGTGAGTTAAAAATTGTAGCAAAATCAGTTGCCATTTAGTGCAGTAGCATCATATGTAGCTCCAATAAAAGAATGGAGGCTTTGTATTAATCTGAATTTATAATGGACATGGCTGCTCTTGTCCTTTCCAATATTTTCTAACTGGTTGTCTGTACTTGTGATTATTCTACAATAGTGAGAAAATGAGCTGCTTCATATTTTTGTTCCAAAATAAAATTTACTTTGTGAGTTGGAACATCTACATATACATTGGCCAGATGTTCATGTAGTTCATCACTCAGTAATGCTTTTAATCATGAGGCTGAACACCATAATAATACACACTTCCGTTAATGCATTTGTGATTGTAATTGCTGAGACATGTATTTAACTGAACTGTTAAAGCAGCATGCTCATTTGGCAAGCACTAATTTTGCATTGTTTGTTATTGAAGCCAAAGTTATGTTTGTTAGTATTACTAACAACTAAATGGTGACTAAAGTATCTAGTTAGTGTGGTAGAGAATGAGACAATGTCTCCAGTTTGGATTATTTCGTGGAGGTATGATCAGTGCTTAATCAGTGGTTAATTCTGGTTTTGGACACAGGCTAAGCAGTATCAAAGCCGTATCAGTTATGTGCAGTACCTTGTAAGCAACACAACAAATAATGTTTTACAAGGCTTCTAAAATAATTGACTAATTTTCTGTTGCTAAATATGATTTCTTAGAACTAGCCACAAAAGAGGAACAAATTGAGATAAAAAATAAGTGGGAAGTGTAGAACAGTAAAGCATCAGGAGTTTGTGATATTTGAAATTTGATTTAATTGGACTTGTCCATTAAATATTGTGTTTCAGTAAGTAGTGTTATCAAGTGAATCTGTGCTCAGTATACTGTGAGCATAAATCTCACAACAGCAAATGTCATTTGAGAAATATATTGTTGCAGAAGCATATTTGAAGTTTTTGTGTAAATGAAAATTTCCTGAATAATCTTGAGGTTTGCAAAATTATCTGGAAAACATTATTGTAATAGTTGAATTAATATTTTTTAGCATGGATTTTTTTTAGGTTACTAAACAGTGAATAGATTTGGTACATGCACATGGTAAAATAATAGAAGTAGTAGTTTATGATCATGCGATTCCTTGTTAACAGTGTGCTGAAATCCCCCCATTCTTTGTCTTGTGTAGTCTTAACGTGATGTGTGTGTGTGATTTGAGTTGGTGATTTGATGGGAGTAAAATGAGGCAATTTTTGTTAAAATTGGTGGGCTCTGTGTTTGGGTCATGTTGGGGGTTGTGTCCGTGTTATGGAAGGGTCTGCCCCAAAGAGTTTTTGCTCTGTAAATCTATTTAATTTTCCATGTTGTACAAGAAAACACAGTATTTGTGTGCAGGTTTTTTGTTTTTTTTATTATTTATAAATTAAAATCTTTTGTGCTGTTAGTCACTTTATGGAGTGTACATACTTGTATGTAGGTGTGTGCAGCATATTAAATAATGACTTTCAGCATTAACAATACATGTTGAATGAAATGTTCAGAAAACGTTACTATTAGTATCAAACTGGTAACCGTTTGTATTTATAAACAAATATAGTACAAACAATGTTTCTGTGTGAAATCTGAGTGATGTAAGATACAATTTTGATACATCATTTTACCGTAATGTTTTTGTTTATATTTTTCCCACAGCAGATTCTAATGAGGGTTTATATCTTAATACTGTCTTATGCTGCTGCTTCATAAACTGAAAAAATATAAGCTGTTTTTAGTTTTGCATTATTTTGTTTATATTTTGCCTAACATTTATGCCACAGCTTTCTATGATTTGGTTTGCAAACTTGATTTTCATTTTCAATTAAGATCCTGAGAAAAAAGTCCTTCAAGCAGCTGCAGATAATATATTTTGCAAATTTCAAAGTGGTGTGTAATTATTTTTATACTTCAATGTGCATCTGAAGGTTCCATGTTTCTTGCTTCTTAAAGTATTCAACTATTTTAATGTTACACAATTGAGTTAATTATCAGATTAAAGAAATCTCTTCAGGTTTAAGGTGGTTGTTTCAAGCACTATAATAAATGCTTGAATGTTTTAACCAAAACAGTTTTATACTGTTGTTTTATTATTATTATATTAATGAAGTTTTGGTCACCAGGATGCATGTTCTCCTTATTCTCAATGGTTTCTAACCAAATCATTTTACTTTCTACTTTTAAAGCTGTGGCAGTCCTCTCTGCTTGTTTTCCTTATTTTTTTTTTCCTTATTTTGTTTTTTGCTACCTTACTACAAGTAGAAAAATAACAAGATGCTTTTCCCTTCTCTAGAACATATCTTCCCCTGAGAGTTCCCCTGCGCATAGGCCCGAGTCCCTGTCACCAGAGGTAGTTATCACAGTGTCTCACTTAGAATAGCTGAATAAAACATGAGGATAGGATGGGGTGGGCATTCTGGGGTTCGAGGTTATCATTTAAAATTGCATGTTGTTTCTTTACTGTTATTCTATAGACAATAAGTAATCTGTGCATGATTATTTCACATACCCTAATAACAGTAGAATAAAAAATAAAAGCGAAGGGTGGGAAATTCAAGACAAATATTTTGTATTTAGCTCAAAAATTGGTTGTGGGAAGTGGAGTGTTCAATTTGTTGTGTGCCGGTAAAACTAAAATCAAATGCTAAATGAGTGGAGAGCAGTAGAGGTATGTAGTAATTTCACAGCAAGCCATACCAACCTTTTTCTGCTATTTTAGAGCAGTTCTTTCCAATATTTAAGTTCCACTTCAATTTAAAGAAGGGCTCTTCAAATTATTTTCAAAACATATAAGAAATGAATTCGTCCACCACATACCTTCACTTTGTTACTGTCTTCTGCAAGTTGCCCCCACTGCTCTCCCTCATGGTTGTTTATACTGTAATGTTAACTAATTTAAATGTGTTTATTGTGATTGTTCAACTTTCTGCGTAATGTCAGAAAACAAGCTTGTTTCTTCTGTCACCTACAATATGCCACATTCCTGACTTCTGCCAACCAACAATGCAAATATTAGAGCGATTTATACATTTGTAGATGCTGGCTTTTTGTTTCGTACACTTGTCACTGTTCTGAATGGAGTAAAGTGCCTACATAGGACTTTTAGCTTTAACAGTGGATAGGTGCTATATTCTTATTTTAAAATGAATCTGCTAGTGTGCGGTTTATTATCCAAGGAAATCTCTTGACGCTATAAAATATTTTGTTAACTGTATGTTATGATCCATTTGTAAAAACAGTCTGTAAAGTTTAAAAAAATGTTTTAAAAATATGACGCAACATTAAAAGGGTGCATGGTAAAAAATCTCTTCATGCTGCAGATTGACTCTTAGACCATGTATTGAGTCACAGAATGGGAAAGAGTTAAGACATAGGCCTGAAAGTGTGCTTTAAATGCATAAAAGGTGGTAGTGCATATATCGGACTCCAGCCACATTTGTACTTCATTGCACTACAGGGATTTGCTAATCATTGTTTTTGGCTGTGTTGCAAACAACACAATTTGTTATACATGATTATTTTATCAGGTTATGAATGATTGATAATTTATTTGTAAATGATTGGATGGGATGCAGCGTTGGGTTTTTGTGGCATTTGTAAGTGACAAAATGGTCACTTGCATGGGGTGTGATAAATTATACACATTGTTAATTGTATCTGCTCTCAAGAACTTTATATTCAGGTGGTTATCTCCTTAAATGATTCAGCAGGTAGATGATCATCTGGATATGATGTTTATAAGGGATGAAATGGGTGCAGTTTTATATCCTCCTTCCACCCAACCCCATACCAGAAGATGTATGGGTACAACGTAAATACAAATGTGTCAAATAGCTGCATAATCTCAATATTGTTATGTTAACACTATATCATTTTTTCATTCAGTTAAGCAAAACATTTAACTGTTTACTTAAGAGGTGCCTAACTTGTCTTTGTTCTGTAGACTTTTGTTTTTTCATCTTGTTTAATTGTTCCTAAAAATATTGTATTTTTAAATATTTTTTTCACCTCTTAAGATAATTAGAAAGAGTTCAAAAATGTGAAAGGTATACTTTACTAGCAGTATCTAGATGTGTATATACATTGTAAATCTGTGTATGTATGAATATATTCTGCATATTTGTCTATATGTATATTATATAATGTGATTGTGTTTATGTATATATTTGTTGAGTGAATGAGTATATGTTAGTGTATGAAATTATTGTATATTGATTCTGAAGTCAAAAGTTGTATTTGGTCATTTCAGTAAGAAAACTAAACTTGTAGGTCAAGTTCAGACATACTCTTACTTATTATACAACTTTTAAAGCCTCATTATTCTAGTTTTGTAAGTCAAATACTTGTGCATAAGTAATGAATTAGTCCTTTGTTCCACATCTTGGTTTTATTTAAATTTTAAAAAACCTTTTGCCAATTAGTATTGTATTGATGTTGAATTTTGAATTTCTGGCAAACAGGTTAAAATGAGAATGATTAGTTTAACATACACATAATATTTCCATATCTGCCTAAACCAGTTCAGAGTTGTGGCAGCAGCCAGAACCATTCCCAGCCAAATAATTTATTTTTTTTAATTCCCATTATGGTAGTTGGATTGGATGTTTAATTGCATTGAATAGTGAAATGTGGTTACGGTTCTGTTTGATATGTTTCTCTTTGTAAAGTCAAAGGAAGTTAAACTATGTATATTTCTGTCACAATAAGAGAAAGAAAGAAATGCAAGCAGTGGGAAAATGTGTACACATTGACTGAACCCGAATTCGAACCCATATTCCTAGAGCTTTGAGACTCACACACCAGTTTTTTTGTATGTTTTTCTTTTTACAGAAACAATTAAATATTTAAACACAAAGTGGACACAACAATTTAAGCGATTTAGATTAAAAGATGCTTAGTCCTAAGGCCAGTTCCATGTGAGCTCTGTAATTTTAGGTCTTCGGTTTCCTCCTGTTGTTCAAAGGCATGCTGCTAAATTGGTAGCCAATTCTAATTTCACGTAGAGGATCCATATGCTAGCCCTGCAGTTGACAGGGCCCTTTCCTGCCTGTTTGATGTTGGTATAGCCACTGACATCCTGCAGTTATGACCAGGAAGCGACTGGCATAAAATATGAGTGTATTGTAGTTTTTAAGATCACAGAAGAAAGGTTTTACTAAGAAATAGGAATATGATATAGAATTATATTGAAAACGGTAATATGGATGAATGTACAGTATTCCGCTTCTACGTCTCTAGGATGCAAAACATTAATTTTTGCCTTTATTCCCTGTGGGCATAAACAAACCAGGTAATATAGTTTACATCACTCATCAAAATGCCATTTAGATTAGACTGATAACTGTATTTGCATGGTCTCTGCTCTAGGTCACATCCAGGGTGGTTGTTGTTTTTTTTTTTTTTCTTTTTCACTCCTACACAAAATGATGTATGATGCTGTTTTGGGCAAAGTGGGTTGTGAAAATTTAAAGTTGGATGGATATCAGTTAAAAACAACAACTACTGAACCCGAGGAAATACACAAAACTTTTCTCATAGTTAAATTTAATTAATGTAACCAAGATAGTTTCTGATTGCATAGCTTTGTCAAATGTAAAAGAAATCCACATTAAAGTTAATTTACAAATGATTAGTCTTAGTTTTTCCTACTGAACTTTGACTAAAAACTTCTTTGTACTTCAATGTTGAGTGTGCTTACTTTACATTAAATTGAAAATCACCCAGCTGACTACAGCTGTCTTGATTCAGACTTGAAAGTGTTCTTGTTGTTCAAAATGTTTTCACCTTTCTCTTTCATATTTTGCAGCCTTGCCTTCGTTCAGATTTTGACCAGTCTCGAACTTGTTATCAAGATCTTTCTTTACCCTCCAGCACGGAGAGCCCTATCCATTCTGGACTTACGGCTACAGATGAATTTCCACCTGTACAGTCATCCTTTATTACTGGAGGGTCACTTTGTACTGGTGACTCTGTAAATGGGAAGAATGTAGAAATTCAAGCAAAAGATCAGGCATTCAGGACAGAGTTTAATCTGATCTACGCTTGCTCCCCATTGAATGCTAATCTGCTGGCTTCTGGGAACCGCAATGAGGGAACAGGCCGGGGTTCTACTGTTTCCTGTGACAGGAGAGCATCTCAGTCAGAAGGAGAATTTTCTCCTGTGGACGCTTTTTTTGGTAGGCAAAGTCAAGGACTGATGAATGAATCTGCGCAAGGTGCAATGTCACCATTAGGAGACCGGCAGTACAGCTTCTCTGAAAGTGGAACCCCTCCACATCAAAACCCACCTCAGAAAAAGAAGGCAAGTGTTTGTTTTTTGGCTGATTAACTGATGAAATTCATTTTTTCCCCCCGTATGAATAAGAGATTTTAAATGTTTTTTTTTTTTTGTGCTATTTATTGCTTGTTAGCGGTAGATTATATCACAGTAGTGGTTTTGTGCTACAGTGTTTGCACAGAACATTTTCTCTGAGAAGCATTGCTTTGTTTTTTAATGGTTTCACACACCATGCGTACTCCAAACAACACTAAAATGAGTCAAAGTAAATGTTGCTTTTTGTGCAAAAGCTGATAGTGGACAAGATATTATCAGGCTACGTGTATTTTAGGAACTGCTGAATCAATCATTTAATTTTGAAGATTTTCAGTTTTGTGGGGGTTTTTTTGGTTTGTTTCTCTTATTCACTAATATTAAATTCAATTTTTGTATTATTAAAAATAAAAAGTAAATACTTTTTGGCTACTTTTTACATCTTGGTGTGCAGTTTTTAAATAATTTTGAAATTTGTTTTAGTGTTAGATGTCAGTATTTACTGTAACTATTATCACGCAACTGTTGATTATTAGCTTTGTTGCGGTAACGGTTTTCCTGTACTAGCTCAGTTGATGCAGATTTTCATTCCAAATATTTACTACTTTAAACTTCTACTTTGAATCAGCCATTCCTTGCAGTATCAGTATCCTTTGAGTGAAAAAATTTGAGTAGAAATTAAGTTGGCTAACTAAACAAGAAATTAAATGATTTGTTGTTATAGAGTTGATTAAAAAGAAAAACTGCCATCACCTAATTCTCAGAATAGAGCTTGCACAACACTTGATTTTAATTTGACATTGTGTGTTAGTTGTTCAGACTTGATAATAAATCTTTTCTTAACTGTACTTTTTATAGGTTTCTTTGCTGGAATACAGAAAGCGGAAGCAAGAGGCAAAAGAAAGCTTTCCCTGTGAAACAGTAAAATCTATGGGAACACCAACAAGAACTTGCAGTGGGACTGCAGACTCTCCACGTTGTAACCGGTCAACACTTCATGTCCCTGTCCATCCTGAAAGTGGCTTTTCCTCTCCTATCCATTCTTCCATTCCTCAGATTGAAGAAGTCAGTCCGCCAGACTGCAGCAAGCAATCTGCTGTCACTTTAGCCAGTTCCCACAGCAAACCTCAGGATGCCATCAGTAGTCGCTGGTGAGAAAACATACAAGCACATATTTTGGTTTATATTGTTGAGCTATTCAGTTAGTGAGGAAGATGCCCCTTAGCATCTCATAAAGTTACCAAGTACAGTGCCATATCACAGAGCACATGTACCACTAAACCACACAAAAGGAGAGAAAAAAAACTAGAATGATGTGAAATTAAAGGCTTTCAAGTGAAAATCGCTTGCATATCTGTTTTCAGTATCTATAAACCTCAATCTCTGTTGTTTTTTGACTGATCAGTTTTTAAAGTAACAGACTCCAAATTTGGCACGTATGTGAGTCTTGCTATAAGTCAGATTTTTTTACATATAACCTTTGGTCAGGTTTAAGGGTAATACAATCTGAAAATACACAGTCTGTAATTTATTTTTTCATCTTCTCGCACAGAAACACTGGGTAATTCAGCTAGCATTTTCCCTAAACCCAAAATACTGTCCTTAATTCCACTCATAATCTAAAGTGGACAGATTGAACAGAGAACAGTGACAGCACATCCAAATAATGTCTAATTGTGGCTTTGTAAGAAATCAAGTAAACTAATATCTAATAATAAAGCGTTATTTTCCAGTGTTAACATTTTTGTAATGTTTATTTTTCACATTCACAGGATGGTGCCAACGTCTGTGGAGAGATTGCGAGAGGGTCATGGCGTTTTGGAACGAGTACTTCGTGGTGGAATGAAGGTGGAAAGAGTTTTGAAAAGAGTTGAATCCAGTTCTGGAGAGAGCAGGGAAAAAGGTGAAGATCAATAAGATTTGATTTATTCTGCCTAAATCTTTCATATTAAAATTAGTAATTTTACAGTTATATTTTTGTTAATAGAAGTTGGCATATTTAAACACCAATGAATGTAGTTAATACTTAACATTTTAATATCAATAATTTATATTGGGGAGAACACAGGCAAGTCAGAATTTTGAGAAAATAATTTGACATCCTGACTAAAGCTTGAATGGTTTACGCTCCACTCCTCCTCATATAATTTTAATGTGTGAACTCCATTGGATATAATTACATCATAACATAAATGTATTGGATGAAGGTTTTAATTTCATCTCAACTGTAGGGGGGGAAAAAAAGAGCTTAATGGTTATTTCAGTTCTGAAAAGGAAAGAACGAAAGACACGCTGTTTTGACTGTATAGCATACCTACTTAAAAACATTGTGTCTCTTACTTTCTTTTGTTTTTGGTCTGGAAATAACTTTTTTTTCCCCCTGCAGATACATATTGGCAGAGCCCTTCATTAAATTCATTTCACTTTCTCCTTATAATCAGACTGTTAAAAAATAATAATAATAATAATACTTATGTGTTCTTCAGTGTTTTTGGCCTAATAGTTGACAATGGAAATTACTACAGTTCTATATAAAAATTAAAAGTGCAATTATTTAATGTATATTTTCAAGAGATTGTTTTTAATTGGTTAATTCAGAAGTCATAGGTAGGATTCATTTTGGTACATGTATGACTCTTGCTTAGACTAATACAATTTTAGTAATGTTATCCATGGTACATCTGTGCTAAGTAGTCAAAATGACTTGATAATTTAAGATTTGAATCTCTGCTTTGTTTTACCAATATCAGGGCAAATTATTGTATTTAGTATTACATAATATAACACACATTCACTAAGCTCATTTAATACAAGTCAGGGTCTTAGCAGACCAGAGCCTTTACTCAAAACAGCCGTACTCATGCACAATCCTATACTACTACATTCACACATGGACAATTTAGGATGGATTTGGATGCTAAAGATAATGAAACATCTTTTCTTTTTCTTTTTTTTATATAACTGTTTGTTTGTAGACTCCACAGATGGAGAGAATGTAGAAATTCAGGCTGTATTACGTTCCCGGGGTTCTCCTGTGCACAGTCCTTCTCGCTATAACCAGCAGGTAAAATATTTTCTGCTAAGATAGCACTTTCTTGGTCTGTAGTTAGTAATAAAAATGATCAGTTTTTGATTTAATTAATTTATACTCCATGAAGTGGTAAAAGTAAAATACACATTTTATGTGCTATTCAAAATTTTAAATTGACTTTGAAATATTGCTGAATTTATTTATTTTTTTCCCTCTATATAGCTTCAGACTTTATTTTCAGAAGGGCAACAAGTGGACACTCACAACTTGCTTCAGCAAAGTATGTCACCATTTCGTGGACACAGCAGTACGTATTGTCAATCTGCACCATCTCCAGGACATGGGTATCGGTCAACTTCTCATATACTTAGTCTTGGGACATCTCAGAACCAAACAGAACATTCACTTCAGCATACAACTTATTCAAGTCCAGTTCATTCTTCTTCCTCTTGTTCTTCTTCCTCATTGGACTCCCCTGTAGTGCCTATAGCTGGGAGCTCTGGGCACTATAATAATAGTTTGTTGCATTCTGGGAGCAACATACTTTTGCACAGTGGCAGCCTTGCAAAGTCCAATGTGCTGGGTAGCCAGACTATGACGAGTGTGGCTTGTTCTGCAACCCAAAGCAACTGTAAGACTGGAATGACAGATTCCTTAATGGCTGCCTCAACATCTAATGCTGCTTCTGTTAATTCAACCTCATTGTCTGTAAACTCCAGATTAATGCAATCTGGATTACGAACTTTAAGTCCTGCCAGCCCTGGACAAACAGTACTTCAGTCTGGAACCAAACTGTTGGCAGCAGCAAACTCTCAGCACTATCAACAGCGAGGAACTGCCATAAACCAGTATCAGCACCCACAAATACATGGATCTGGTGTACGGACACAGTCAGGAACTTACTAGAATTTTTGGACCTTCCATGTGTGGTGCGTAATAAATGTAACTTGAGGCCTCAATCAGTCCTTTTGGAGGGATTTTACACGAGGACTTGTACAGACTCAGCATTATTATTCCTTTAAACAGGTATAATAAATAACTTTGGCCTTGATTTTTGGAAGGGGGGAAGGAGGGCAGGAATGGGCTTGTAAGGCTCCTAGAATTATACCACCTCCCCCTGCTTTCAATTTTAACTGAATTGTACAGTTATTGTACAAAGTAATTGGGGAAAAAAATAGAAAGCAAAAAGAATACATGTACCTGTTGTTAGGTACATATAAAAAGCAAAGAAAAAACTCAAGCATTTTTGTTTAGGCATCCTTATTTGGTTTATAACCAAAACAATAGTCTGTTGTGCAGTAAAGACATTTTTTATATATAAAGTAACAAAATTGTATAAAAAATTATATTTGTAGCATCAGGTATAAATTTACATGAGGATGCAATGGGGTGAAAATAACTCATATAGAGCATTCCATATGATTGACAGTTTTTTTTCCCCCCTTTCTCTCTCATTCACACGTATACTGTAATATTCTGGATTTAGACTTTTTATTTATCTAATTTTAAGTACATTTATAACCATTCTAGGCTAGCTATAATGTACCTGACTCGTACAGACATAATAATCCACGGTGCTGCGGTGAAAATTTTATATTTTACACACTTTCATGCTGTGAGTCCCTCTATCTTGATGTTTAAAAATTGGAGTTTAAAAAAAAAAAAGGTTTTTTATTTTTTTTTTATTATTATTTTTTTTTATTGACTGTTACGAACTTTGACCTGTTTGTATGGTAGAGGAGGTGGGCAAAATAGGAGTTTGGTCTAAATGTTCAGAGTAATCCTACTCTGCAAAAAACAAAATTTGAAGGATTTTATGCTGTTTGTAAAGCAAAACATGGTTGCCTTCTGTCCCTCTACAATCTTATAAAAGATCTGGTAGAAAAGAAGAGGTTTGAGATTGGTTATAAAGATTGTGCTCCCCCTTTTTTGGCTTGTCCATGTGTTAACCGTTTAAAAGATGAATAAGTCATAACCTGTGTTCAGAAAGTTCATACAACTTTTTAAAGTTAGTTGTAAGGTTTTCTTTAGATTTGAGAGTTTCACATATGACTTTGCAGCCTATGCAATTTTCATTCTTTTAGAGAATTTCCAGAAATATACATACCCCACACTGGCACTTTATCTATGTTAATGTTAACTTTGGTCTAGATTCTAAACAGTTATTCTCTAATTGAAACCTTTATTGACAGTTCCATAACCATGGCAGCTACATGTTAAGAGGGGGATACCATATCTTTAAGCCAGACATTGTGCTCCCCACTTAATTGTAACAATTAGGACTTTTCAAAAAAAAAAATGAAAAAAGAAAAGAAAAAAAAGAAAAGAGATGTAATAATTTTTGATAATAAAACACATGTTGATAATCAAATTATAAACAAAGGTGCTAATTTCCTGTGTCCTGAATATTTTAAAGTTGTGTGCATTTCACTTGCACAATCAGACTAGGCTATATTGTTTGTGGGATTTTTGACTGGTATTTTGTTGAACATTGTTCTCAGTTACAGAGTTAAGCATATTTCTGAAATATATTTATTCATAGTTTATTTTGTAAATTCTTTACACTTGTAAAATCATTAAATGAATGGTTATTATTGTTTGTAGATAGAAGATATTTCAGTTTACCACTGTGAAATTTTGAAACCTGCAAATATTAACCAGTAGCGTGAGTGTTTTAGTTGGTTTATAACATGCTCAAGGCTACTTTCATCTCTTTGAAAGCAGTGGCCACATCAAGCTCCTTTTACAGAGTTGTAAGATGGGATATGTTTTTAGAAAGAAGCAGTGCCTTCTGGATCATCCTTTCATCATGTCAGTAACACCAGTGTTGAGATGAACAGTTAAATAGCCTTACAAAAGTATTCAGACTTTGAGCTGTTCTATGATTTTATTGAACAACTACTACACTGCATTTTAATGTAACAAAATCTTGAAAGGAAAAAAACAATTATATAGGTTGCATAAGTATTTCATCAACCATGGCTGATTTCCAATTGTATGGGGATCTTTTTAAATTCTTTCCTAGACTCATAGGCATTTGTAACCTTTTTCCGAAAGTTAATTTCTTCTTGACATGGTAAATACTACAAACCTCCAACTGTATGTCCGAGATTAAAATAAGACCAGTTCAGACAAGATCCTCTCTAATGATGTTTTAATTATTTGCTCCCGATTCTAATTTTAGGTTGTAATACATGTAGGGGTAGAATTGCTTTTTTCCAAATGCGAAATTTAAATTTACCTCGTCTCTTATTATCTCATCTTCCCAGCCACTTGGTGACATTCGTGGTGGCACCAGGCCCAGCAGATCAGACCTCCCTTCCCCAGTTGCAGATTATAGTTCTTTGTGAGGAATTCCCAGATATTCCCAAGCCAACCAATGCCTATAAACTGTCAACTGTGTCCTTGGTGTGCTGCTGAGGGGTTGGGCATTTTTATTACATTCTTATTGTCACACCAGTCTGCCATTCCAAGGGTGCTTTACACACCTTCCATGCAACATTGAATAGGCATTTCATCCATGCTGGGCAGGATCACACTCTCCTCCTGAGCTGTCCAGCAGTTTGCCAGAACAACCTTGAAGTCATTCAGTAGTCTTTCTCTGTGGCCTCCCAAAACTCCTCCCATGCTTGAGCTTTTGCCTCCACAGTCTTTTGCAGCAGTCATCTTAGCCTGATGGTATGTCACATGTAAGTAAGGAGATTCCAAAGAAAGAATTTCCTTGGCTGCCACCTTCTTCTAGTCGGAAAGCTTCCTCCGCCTCTGCTGTCCATGATTGTCTACCTAGTGTTGCTGCCATGAGATGTACCCATTGCTTTTAGAAACCATTTCCACACCTGAGGTTTTGGAACAGGGTCCTTTTGGACTCAATGTCCCCTACCTCTCTCTGCATATGGAAGAGGTTCTTTCGGAGTTGAACTCATCAAAAATGGGAGCCAGAGCCAGATTTTCCCAAGAAGCCATAACTGCTTGTTTAGGCTTCCCTAGTCTGTCGAGCCTACGTCCCTCACTCCCAATCCAATTCAATGACCAAGTGGTGATCAGTTTGACAGCTCTGCCTCTCCCTTCACCTGAGCATCCAAGACATATGGTCTCAGGTCAGATGACACAACTACAAAATCTATCATTGACCTTTGGCCCAAGGTGCTCCAGTACCAAGAACATGTGTGAGCCTCCTTGCATTCGATCATGATGTTTGTTGTGGACATACCATTGACCTATCCAACAACAACTCACCATGGTTTGGATCTAGCAGGCCGTTGCTCCTGATCACACCCCTCTAGATATCTCCTCCATTCCCAGTGTGACCATTAAAGCCAAGCACCTCACTCACCTTCTCTAAAAAGGCGGAATACTCGGAACAACTGCTTGGTGCATTCACACAAACAACAGTTGAGAGTTTTCCTCCTCGTGACTTGTAGCCGCATTGAGGCAACTCCCTTATGTCCACAGGAGAGAACTCCAACTGCACATCCCTCAAACAGGGGCTTTTGAGTATCTCCACACCTGCCCATGGTCTTTAAAAAACATGGGGACTCAAAAGTAGAAGAGGGACCACCCCTGATGAAACCATTTGGTTCCAGATCCATGCCACGCTGTGCTTTGGCTTTGAAAACTTGGAATATTGTATATCTGTGATGGGGAAGGTGGAAACGTACCAACTAGATAAAAGGTACATTCCCACCACAGGATATTTCTTGTGGAACTAGAGATTTTTTGAAAGCTCCAAAACGTTTGTAGCATTCACATAGCAGGAACTCTAGCCATTTGTAGATCCTGGTAGGTAGTACCTTTAGCTCCTACTCCAGGATACATACTTTTTGTTCAACCATGAACTATCATGCATGGGGCTTGAGAAATGAATTCTACTGATTGGTTGACCAGAAGTCTTGGGTGCCATCTTATAAATCTGTCAGTAGTTTGGACTTTGGAGAGTTATCAGTGAAGATGGAGTGCCACAGTTTACACTGCATTACTCTTCATAGTCACCTCCCTCCCTGGTGCACTGCACTGTGCACCACACTGAAGCAATCACCTCTACAAAGCAATAAGGTGATTGGGGGCTGCTGGTCACACTACACTTCACACCGCATTACTCTTCATAGCCTCCTCTGTGGTGCACTGCCCCATGCGCTGCACCGAACCAGTAATTTCCCCTCAAGCAATTAGGTGGAGGACAGGGCTTTCTCAACAGCATCATAGGCCCTCGGGCAAAGTAGTGTGCTTGGGCCTCCTGTTTTGATAGCAAAGCAGAAACGTACATAGGCGTCAGAAACATCATGGGCCCCTAGCCAGTAAGCATATGTTAAGACAGCCTTGGTGAAGGGTTCCCCGTGAACTCCCACCCCTCACTTTGCACTATATTACTCTTCTTTATGCAAAAATGTGACATGCAAGGGTTACAGTTGCTGTTGTACAGTGGGGACACAACACAAGCGAGTGGCTCAGGATCCAAAGTTCCCGTGGTGGCAAAAACGCCCAATTGTTGGTGCCACCTCTACACATTGCATGGGTTCTGGAGCTAAATTTGCATTTTGGTTTATTTGAATTATACTGTGGTATACAAAAATGTAAATATGGCAAGATGTTTGTTATATCAGCTTTATCGAGAGATACTGTTTAACTGAAGGTTGAATCCAAATATGTTTACACATGTTAAAAAAAAAAAAAAAAAAAATCCCATGAAGTGCACTTACTTTTTCACATGACTGTAATTAAAAACCTAATTCTTTCAAAGCTTCGTTTCTGCTTGGTGAGAAAGAGGAACTGGAATAAACAGAGTCTCGACTTGTGAAAACCCAACAAATGTTTTGTCGCCGATAGTTGTGTGAGAGATTGTTAGTTATCAACTTGCTGTCCTGCACTTTACAATTTCAATTGTGTTGATAAATATTTGCAGAACACGGACTGAATCCTCAGGCATCTGTCTCTGCACCAACTTTGGAGATCATTCAGTCTGTATATTTGGAATTGATGCAAATAATTTTATTATGTCATCCATTTCACTTTTATTTCCGCAGTTTGCTTATCTGTATCTGTCACTAAACCAACTGCTCATGCCATGTTTGTGAAGCAATTCATATGCAAGAGTGAAACATGGCTGTTGAAGTGATACCGAGATCAGACTTGCATGGAGATTTAAGGGTTAGCTCTGGTGTGAAAGGACAAACAGGCTGAGCTACTTCAAAAACAGCGACTGATTGATTAAACAGGTGCAGTCATGAAGAAGAAAGGGACGAGGCTGAGAAGAAGGATGAAGACTGTGATGGAGGGGAAGGGAAGAAAGAAAATGGGTTTGTGTATTCCTAGGATGTGACATCTGGTGGCCTGTTAAAGAGGTACTGTTCTCTGTTATATCTTTATTTCACTGTGTTGCCCATATTTGATTATGCTCATTTATATTTTCTAACATTTACTGCTCTGTTTAACTACCTTTCCCACCGATTTTGTAATGTGGTTCTGTTTCACTCTCTGACAGTTTTCATGCTAAAGGACTGTGACAGTAGTGGGACATTTTATTCAGCACACATGGTGCCTTCTGTAAATGTAAAAGGGTGGACTTTGGTTAAGCTTGCTTGTTAACTTTTATAACAAAAAGTATAAGAACTCAGTCCATGGAGCCCGTTTGGTTAGCACATAGCTAATCTGTCCCAGTATCTCCTCAGAATTCCTCTTAAAGTTTGTCAGGTTACTGCTTCAACTCCATGTCTCGGTAGTTTGTTTCAGATTCCCACAATTCGTTGCATAATTAAGTGCTTCCTGGCTTCAGCCCTAAATTCAGTTCCTCTTAATTTCCACTAATATCCTCGAGTATGTGAGTCACCACTAATTTGAAAGCTGTATTTCATCACTATGGTGGACTACATATAAGTTGATAAATATTTTGTATGTCATTATTTGTAAGCTAGAGAAAGCAAATGTAATATTAGATAGTGCTTCAGGAGGCCTGTTATACTTCATTGATGAAAAACAGCAGTGCTTTGATGTTTACCTAAACCCCAGGGTGTGAAATTTATGGTGACCCGTTTGAAGCCTCAGACCAACTTGGCAAGGGTGACCATGTTTCGACTTGGAGCCTGTGAGCCATCCACCGAAAGACGTCCGTAAACTGACTAAAACAAAGCAACAGGGGGATGAGTTTTACCTGAGCGCTTTCACTGGTAACTGGTCAGGAAGGGACTGGAAAATGAATTCTATTGGTCGAAAGTATGGCTGTTTATGATTGGTTTAGAATCGGAGGCTAGTCTATACTAGGTTGCGCCATTGGTTTGTGTTTTGTGGTAAGAATGGTATAAAGATGATTACCTTGACTTTACCTCTGTCTCCCTCTCGCCATCTAGTAATAAAGAGAAGACCATGATGAAGACAACAGTGTCTCAGCAGTCGTATTGAGAGCCATGTTGTAGCAAAGCAAGCTGAAGATGAGCCGAGAGCCTCAAGATGCACTGCTACATAGGCTGTAAGGGTGCGGTTGGTCAATAATATTCACATAGCATTCTGCTTCCTTAATATTTTTGGCCATTTTTATCAGTAATACACAATTAAATGTATAACTTAACTCCCGCCTGTTCCTTTATTCTGTGTAATTGCCTGAGATTACAGATGTAGAAGGGAAAGTGGTTGGGAGATAGTGCTAAAGTGCCTGATTAAAATGGTGGAAGTTTAGACATTTTTATTAAGGTCTACACAATAAAGTATATCAGAGGGGAAAACAGGGTCACCAGTGGACCTTGCACAATAAAACAATCATTAAGCTTTAAGACCCATGCTTAGGTCCCCACGCAGTCTCCTCTGCTTGAGACTAAACAGATTTCATTCTCCGAGTCTGTCACAGTCCAACATGGCCTTAAGCTGTGGGGAGGCACTTGGTTGTAGTTTTTCCTGAGGAATTCTCAGACATTCCCAAGCCAGTCAAGACCCTCAAGCGTGATGTGGGTGTTCTCCAGGGATCTCTGCCCAGTGGGACGTACCCGAGAAGCCAACAGTTCATCCTTATGACATTAATGCACAGCTTCAAGTGCTGCTGTGTCTTTCATGAAGCGTGGTGACCAGAGGTGAGCCCCTAATGTCCCCCGATGTTTATTCATCAGTCTTTGTGATATAACCTAACATTTTATTCACCTTTTTTGGTAGTTTCTGCACAATATTCTCTAAATGCAATCAGCGTTTCTTTCTCCTCTGTAAACTCCAAGTATTTAAAATAGGCAAGGACCTCATGTTATCCTTTTGTCACAGTCTGATCCAGTCTTTTATCACTTTCAGTTTCCTTGCCTGGTTTAGTGGTCTAACAAACCAGAATTTAAGAAAGCTCCAGCAGATTACTAAGCAGGCAGCTAAAGTTATTGGGACTGATGGAGATGATCTGGCAAGTGTGTGTGTCAGATGACAACACTAAAGAAACTGACACCAGACGTCCATTCCATGTAGAACTTCAGTAAATCAGGAAGGAGAGTCGCTTTGAAAATCCACACAAATCGCCCCAGAAGTTCCTAGTGAACTAGGAGGGTGCCTTCCTAGTGAACTTTGGTTCATTGTTTCCTAATGTCTCATCGATTACTGTAATTCCCTCTTCTTCAGCCTCCCTGCAAAGTCTATACAGAAGCTACAGTACATTCAGAAATCCACAGCCACACAAAGCGTTCTGTTCACATCTCTCCTGTTCTGTCACAACTTCACTGGCTACCAGTTCCATCAAGGATTACTGTAAATTCAACATTCTGTTTCTCACCTTCAAAGCCCTACATAACCTTGCCCCTCTACCTCACTCAGGTCCTCAAGCAGTAATCTCCCTACTGTTCCACACACCAGACTCTCCACCCTGGGAGGAGGCAGGTCCTTCAGTGTTCAACTCTGGAACTCTCGTCTTCGAGGTTGCTCCTCTTTCTCCACCTTTAAATCTTAACTCAAAATTTTTCTCTTCAACAAACTTTTGTCTTCTGTGTAATTTTTTTTTCCTCTGTATGTAAAGCAACCTTGAGTTTGTGAAAGGTGCTCTATAAATTGAACTTATTATTAGTGCCATAAAAATTTTTAATAAGCAATATCGTAGAAATTGATTTTAAAGTTTCATAGAGTATGTATCCTGTAACCATTTTTGTGTAAATATGCGTTATGAAACTGCCTTACCTGTCTTGTCTCTGTTTGTTTTCTTTCTGTCTTGTTATTGTATGCAACTGAGAAGGTCAATTTCATGTTTTCTTGTGTAAGTAGGACTAAATAAAGCAACGTTGAAATCTTGCTTAGACAATGAAAACATTTTATCAACAAAGAGCTCTAAATCTTTTTCAGAGGTCACTGTCTCCCATCTTGCATTTATAACTGACGTTCTTGTTGCCTGCATGTAGCACTTTATGCTTTTCTACATTAAACTGCATGCTAGCTACTCAAAATGTAATTCTTCTTCCATAACGGAAAGCATTTTTGCCTCAACACAACCATTAAGTAGTTCAGGAAGAACATGCTTTTTATGTTCTTCTGCGTTTTTAGCCATTAGTAAATATGTCATAGCTTTCTTTTATTCAGGCTAGATGTACCACCTTAGGTGGCTTTGTATAAATAATGAAAGCCAGAAACCCGCTGCAGGGAAGATGAATATGTTTTGTTCATCATAACATTTTATTTCTGTGCAGATCCAATGTGTAGCCTGCTTTCCTCTAAAGGCAGAATGGCCCGTCTCCTCTGCAGTGTTGGCTTGTGTGCTGCTTTGGTGACTTCCATCGTGGAAATGTGACTGGAGATCAGCGCCTCAAAGCAAGATGGTGTCTTCAGATGCTGTTGGTTGATTTGCAGTTAACGACAGTTCTAATGACAAGAAACAAGTTCTTGTGGGACAAATACGTTGTCGCGGCCATCCTGTCATGAGGACCAGGCTGGTTTTTAAGTTTCTATAGTTTGTTCTTCTGTCTTCCACGTTTTCCTTCAATAATATGAAAAAAAGTAACATTTGTACTATTGACATTGGTTGCATAGATTATAATCCATTGTCATCAAAGATCTTCAAATCCGTATTTATAGAAGAATAAATAAAATGTATGCACCTTGCATAATTTGGCATTTGTTTTACAGTGTGCCCATCTCGGCCCCCATTTTAAAATCACCACCCCGTTTGCTTGAGAATTGTGTTGGTCTCTGTGGCCGAAAGGGCATCACCAAACTGATGGCGCAAGAAAAAGCCACACTTGCAAGTGGGCAACCGTACTTCATCCAATCCAGCTATAGGCACGGCATTGTCTGTCTGGGTCGTCCCGGGACACGATGCGATATTCACACCGGGAAAAGATGGGCTTGCAAGATTCTGGCCAAGATGTTGGCTTTGTGGGTCTGCAGGTAGAAAAAACAAAGGTGATATGGGATGCGGTGCCAAGACTTGACTTTCTTACCTTCTTTTTCATAATCTCAAACACTACAGACATGTTGTTTTATAGGACAGGATAGCTTAAAGGGTACGTAACTGAAGAGGCGGCCAGCTCTGATCCTGGGGGGGCCGCAGTGGCTGCAGGTTTTTCTTCCAACCCAGTTGCTCAGTTAGAAGCCAATCCCCATAGATCTGATTGAATTTCATGGCTTGTTCGTGTTTTAACTCTACCATCCATCCATTCATTATCCAACCCACTATATCCTAACACAGGTTCACGGGTTCTGCTGGAGCCAATCCCAGCCAATGCAGGGCGTAAGGCAGGAACAAACCCCAGGCGGCAGGGTGCCAGCCCACCGCAGGGCACCTATACCATGTCAATTCATTCTTAAATCATAGATTTTATTTTCCTCTCTAATGATACCTGTATCATCCAAATGATTTAAGCTGACAAGTAATTTTCCATTCTTCATTTACTCTTTAGTTTCCTCCTGAGGATTTTATTAAATAAAATAGTGAATGATGAATAAACCCATTGTGGCACTTTTTGTGTGATTTTTGGGCTATACAAAGATAAATTGTAATACACGTGGGTGGAAATGGATATGAGCTATATAGTGAACTGCTGGCTCCTTTGTAATTTGCATCTTATTGCTAATAAGGAGAAATTAAAACAAGGAATGCAGCTGTTTAAGACTAAAATAAGCAATTAAATGTTCAAAATCTTAACAAGCGAGACGACTAAAATGCAGCACAAAAATGTCACCTGAGCAATAAGTGCTTCATCAGTAATGGATAATTTGTCAAGAAGCCATTGGGTCGGAGTAAAAACCTGAAGCCATTGCAGCCCCTCAAGACTGACGGTGCTCAGCCCTGATTTAAAGGGTTTTAGTCTTCAATAGCAAATTAATTAAAGGAAGTTAATGGCAACAAAAACTGGTCACTGATTAAGAAAATGGTTAGAATTAATAAACTGTAGCCACAGGGGCCATCCAGGATCGGAGCTGTGCACCCCTGGTTTATACAAATGGCATGAAAATCAGCTTCAGCAGGTGGAGTACTGCCAAGTCTGTCCCATTTATTTATCATTTCTGCAGTCAAACTGCCTCTTCTGTAGCCCAGTATGAGCAGACATTCCCTGCCTTGGATTGATGCCCCATCCACTGATTCCTGCTTGGCTCACCCTGAGGTGTAGGGACAGGCAATGGCTTTCATGGTCCTGAACTGGATAAGCAGCTTAGCAAACGATGAAGTTGGTTTAAACCCAGAGGAGAGGGTATCATCTACTCCTAAGAGACATTGCTCATCTGGGTGACGTTCACAGTGGCATCACAATGTATTCAGACTCTTCACTTCTGTAGATTTAACTTTGAATGGATATATACAGTATGTCATTTTTGTTCATCAATCTACACTCAGTAACCCATAACGACAAAATGAAAACATGTCAGAAAATGTATTAAAAAATCAAAGACCCCTTTGCTGTGGTACTACAGATTGTGGTCTGGTGCTTCTTGTTTTCTCTAATTCTCCTTGAGATGTGTCCAAAATCTTGGCAAATACAACTGACTGGACACCATTTAGAAACACACATGCCGGCATATATAAGGATTTCAATGCACACTGCATGTCAGGACCCAAAAAAAAAAAGCAATGGAGTCCGAGGAACTCTCTGAAGACCTGTGATACAACTATGGTGAGGCACAGATCAAGTCGATAAAATCATTTCTAAAGCTTTGTGTGTTCCCAGGACCTCAATAATTGGGAAATGGAAGAAGTTTAGAACCACTGAGATTTTTTTTCTAGAGTTGACCATCCAACCAAACTGATTAACCAGGACAGAAAGATCTTGGTCAGGCCCATTGGTCACGCCAAGAGAGCTTCAGAAGTCTGCCACGGAGTTGGGGAAAACCTGTGGGAAGGACAACAATCTCAGCAGCACTCCATCGATCAGACCTTTATGGTAGAGTGGCAGGGACAAGAAGACCTGTCAGAATTGAGGGAAGGATGAATGCAGCCAAATAGAGTGGTCCTTGAAGAAAACCTGCACCAAGGTGCCCACAGCCTCAGACTGGGGCAACGGTTCACCTTTCAGCATGGCAATGACCTGATGTGTGGAGTGGCTTTGGAACAAGTCTGTGACTATCCTGGAGTAGCCCAGCTTAAGTCCAGACTTAAACCCCCATAGAACATCTGTGGAGAGACCTGCAGATGGCAGATTACAGACATTTCCAAGTGTTTTTCACTTTGTCTGTAGTGTAGACTGATGGGCAAAAATGTCACATTTATCCATTTAAAATGAAATCTGTAACACAATGAATTGTGCAGAAAGTGAAGATTTTGGAAAACTTTATGAATCCACTCTAGTGATTGTCCACTTTTCCACAAAGATAATAAATGGCTGCTTTAAATTAGCCCGTGAGTAAGTGAGGAAGGGAGGGTGCGTGTTTGTGTGTTGCCCTGCGGTGATCTGACCATAACCAGGTTGTTTCCAGCCTTGTGCCCAGTGCTGCCAGAATAGGTGTCAGCTCCACACAAACAAATTACATTTCTGTATGTACTCATGTATAAGTCGGGTCTTAAACCCCAAAAAATCGATCATAAAATCAGACCCGAATTATACACCCATTCAAAAATGCAACACTTAATTTTTTTTTTTTTTTTACATCTTCTTGTCTCCTCCAATCACGCAGCAGTTTCTCAGACACATCAAATTTTGTTGCAGCAGCACAGTTACCAGTTACTTTGGCCACTTCAATGACTTTTAATTTAAAACCAGCATCATATTTTCTTCTGATCGAATGCTCCATCGCAGATAAGTGATGCTCTTATGATAAAGGTGTATGAGGGTGTGAGATACAAAAAAATCACAACAGTGCAAACATCGCTTCAGAATAGTTTGGGTATCGCCGTGTGGTCACGTAGGCACAATATATAGAAAATAAAGGGCAGTGTGCTCCGTGGTTACTCTCTCAGGTGGGCTAACGTTAGCATATCATAATCTCTTGGACCAATAGCGTGAGTTTTCTGCATTCAACCAACATTATAAAATACGGAAATTATACAGTAAAATCAAACCAAGACTTAAACGCGGGAGAACTTAAACAAAAGTATATACGGTAAATACATTGACAATGCCACTAATGCCATATTTATGTGTAAACAGTATACATTCAAGTGTGTAGAATTCACTTTTACAATGTAGAAACTACATTTTTAATAATAAGTCTCAGGCTGTCTCATTGTGGAGTCATACTGTTTGTAATATTACAATTATGTACAACACTTTTCCAGTGATTATCGCTGTCAGTGCTGTGCTCCCATGTAGGCAGTCGCATAATGTGACATGTCCGGTAACTTGCTATGATAAAATCCTATTTTTATCTTTAGTCATAGGGGAAGACTCTTAGAGCGTAAGACCTGACAGTCAAAGAATGGAAGTACAATGCATAGAACACAGAGACGAGGTATAAGGACCACGTGTTTGTGAGCTCACAAACAAGAGAGAAACTCGTCTGTCTGTGTTTTATGTACCACGATAGAATGGAAAAATGAAAAAGAAAGGGCCGAGATTCGCCATATCTGTTAAAACTTTGTACAGCATCAGCACGTTATTGGCTGTCATAAAAATGAGCGAGCACGACTGTGTGTGGAAAGCTACCAAGTGTTTAGTAAATGTGACACGCCCAGTGATTTTCAGTCATGTAAGTTGAGATGTTCTGCCGATGAGATCGTCAGCTGTGGTTGGCAGGTCTGATGTATCCAATAACTAGATGTTGTGGGATGTGACAGCGCCTTAAACTAAAAAGGGGAGTCCAGTCTTGGCACATGTACTTTGGGATTGCATTAATGAGCCCTTGCCAAGGTCTGAAGAAGTTCTAAGCAGATCTTCATATTTGATTTTTTTCAAGTTTTGAATATTCTAGAGCACCGCTTTCTCATTGAATTAGATAGGGTGGCCTGGCCAAGTGAGCGAAATAATTGTCCATGCTGCTAGTGTGGTTTTCCAACAGGATTTTTCAGAGTATAGTAGACTTGTATCTCATTCATTATTAGGCCTAATATTGTTGGGCTAGGTGTGACTAAACCAAGGATTTTTTGGAGAGAAAGGCAAAAATGTTTGACCCAAGATGGCTTAATTGTTGGCCATTCCCTAAACATATGAGCTAGTAATGAAGGCACTTGATGACAGTCACCCTGCGTGTATTTTAGACAAGATGTTTGTGACTTGTGATGCTCCTCTCTGCCTATTTGTTGTGCCCCAAACTAACCTGCGCTCTGTAGGTGACTAGACCTTCAGCTATATAGAGACATCCCAGAATTAATTAGATCAGCTGACTTAAAACTCATTTGTTCGGGATGGCATTTAACTTACCCTGGCATTCTGACATTTCTTCAGTTTACCCTCCCTGTCCAGATGCTCAGGCTGATTTGCATTTGTACCTCAAATTACGTTATTTGTTTGGGTTTTTCTGGTAGTGTTTGTATTTTTGTATCTTATTCTGGTGTATTTACTCCTTTTTTACTTTAACTCTTTGTATATGTTGTATTTTTCTTTATTTAGTGTTTTATGCAGATATTATTTCTATCCAATGTTGTATATGCCCTTTTGTCCTTTCTTTGGGAAAGACACTACAGTAAACCCTTGTTTATCGCAGTTAATCCGTACCAGACTCTACCGCGATAAATGAATTTCCGCGAAGTAGGATTCTTTATAAATCTAATATTTTCACAGTTAGAGCATAGAAAACCTGTTTATGACCTTCTAAATACGTTTTTTAACATTATTAGAGCCCTCTAGACATGAAATAACACCCTTTAGTCAAACGTTTAAACTGTGCTCCATGACAAGACGGAGATGACAGTTCCTTTTCACAATTAAAGGAATGAAAACATATCTTCCTCTTCAAAGAATGCGTGTCAGGAGCAGAGAATGTCAGAGAGAGAGGAAAGCAAACAATCAAAAATCTATACGTGCTGTTGGGCTTTTAAGTATGCGAAGCACCGCGATAAAGCGGCAGCAAGGAAGGGAGCAATGTGAAGGTAGTATTTCAGCATTTTTTAGAGGAGCGTCCGTATCCTCTAGGCCAACAGCCTCTGTGTAAACACCCCCTCCGTCAGGAGCAAAGAATGTCCGAGAGAGTGAGAGAGACAGAGAAAAGCAAACAATCAAAAACCAATAGGTGCTGTTAGAGCTTTTAAGTATGGGAAGCATATCGTATATCATTGTGGAGTTTTATTTAATACGTAATACGTGCTCTGATTGAGTAGCTTCTTAGCCATCCGCCAGTAGCGTCCCTTGTTTGAAATCAACTGGGCAAACCAACTGAGGAAGCATGTACCATAAATTAAAAGACCCATTGTCCGCAGAAATCCGTGAACCAGCGAAAAATCCGCGATATATATTTAGATAATGCTTACATTTAAAATCCGCGATGGAGTGAAGCCGTGAAAGTCGAAGCACGATATAGCAAGGGATCACTGTATACAAATAAAATGTTTTATTATTTTATTATTATTTATGGAAGCCCTTTCACCCCTCCCGCCATTAGCCAGCATCTGTCCTTGTCCCGTTTCTTCATTTGTGTAAATGAGGCTGAGGATAAGCATGCTCTGGGTGCTGTGGAGCTACCAGTTGCTTTTCTGTCCCTGATGCGTCTTTAGGATTGTCAATTACGACAACAATTGCAAAGTGTGGATTGTGCTACCAGAACACATCTGATGGCTCCACAACATCTCTTCACGTGACAGAAAATGAGTCTGATTTTTTTTTTTTTTTTTATTTTCTTTCTTTTTCTTTCCACTAGCGGTCTTTAATAGAGCACTAAATGACAGTTGGGTGACTGGCACTAACCGCCTTTCTTCTTATGTCAATGGAATGGTTTTAGCAGGAAGTGAAACTGCATTTATTTGGATAGTGAAGCACTAGTGTCCACCTATTAGGTTGCCGCTGTGATGGCCACTGACCACCTTTTGGTCACCCCTGCCTTCATTTGCCGCCCCCATTATGCCTTTCAGTGGCTCCTCTGTGGGTGATGGCTGACCCTCTACTGATCAGACATGTTTCTTCAGCCCTTCCAAGGCTATTTGGGTCTCCAAGTCTTTCCAGTATACATCATGTTCATCTGAGTCATCTTACCAGCAAGCGAGGAATCAAGCAACAGCTCTCTTTATCTAGGGCAGGGGTCTCCAACTCCAGTCCTGGAGAGTTACTGTGGCTGCAAGTCTTCATTCTCTTTTATTAATTATTGACCAGTTTTTGCTGCTAATTAACTATTAACTTTTATTTTAATTGACTTTTCTTGAGACGCTGACTGCTGAATTGATTCTTTTTTCCTTAAAAGGTACCTAAACATGAATGTGATGTGATGTGAGCCAACAGATGAGAAACTAAATTAGGGCCTCAAACTCCAACCATCTTCACTTCATTCTGTTTCTTAATCTGAAGCCAATTCTGGTTGCTAATTAAACTCGGCGCTCATTCTGCCATGGCAGACATTTCCAAAACTGTTGATTTTCTTTTTTAAGAGCGCTGTCAAAATGTTTTGTGGACCTGAGCAGATTAATATTACTGAGGAGGCTTTCACCTTTTCTTTATTTTCAGTTATTGTGTGATGGACACAGGTTGTTGCTTATGCGTTGGCACATTTTGCGTCTTAATATTGTTTGGTTGCTAATTGAGGGAAAAATAATAATTAAGGGGCCTTAGTCTTAAGCTGTGCATCAATTAAAATTAAGTTAAAGAATTAATTAGCACCAAATCTGGTCACTAATTAAGAAAAGGGTTAGAATGAAAACCTGCAGCAACAGTAGCTCTCCAGGACTGGAGCTGGAGACCCCTGAGTTATATTCCCCTCAGTTATATTGCATAAATATTTATAACTACACATCATTTTTAAAGCTCAGTGTCATGGGGCCCTGGCAGCACCACCACCACTAATAGGGCAGAAACCAAGAGTCAAAGTACCACACCAAGGCAGGCCACATACCCTCAATCCATTTAGGGTGTGAGGTACAAACACACAGAGAGAACATGCAGACTGTACACTGACAGTGCCCAGCTGGGATATAAACACAGGGCACCTGACCTGTGAGGTGGCAGCGTTAACCAATGTGCAACCCTCACGGTATCAAAAGAAAGCTGAACCCACTTACATTTGTTATTTATCCATCTAAGACAGATGTGACAAACTCGGATCCTGAAGGGCAGCTGTGGCAGAAGGTTTTCATTCCAGCCTACTGCTGGATTACTGCTGCTTTTTAAGATTCACAACCCTTAATTGTTTCTTTTTGATTAATCAGCAATGAAGCAAGTATAACAAGATGCTAAGTGAGCCCACAGATAACCAGCTAACTCAGGGGACTCGCAATCGCTTCCTGCAGGACCACCATTATTCCAGCCATCCGGTTTCCTAACCTGCTAATCCAGGGCAGGGTCGCGGGGCAGCTGGACCCTATCCCAGCAAACTCAGGGTTCAAAGGCCATTACAAGATAAACACACACGCACATTAGGACCAGTTTAGTGTCACCAATCCAAATAATCTACGTGGACACGCAGAGAGGAGGACCTGGGTGCTACCACTGCGCCACCTTGCCACCCTGCACCATTATTGCTCTAATTCATTTTTTTAATTAGAAGGCCGTTCTCTCTGCTAATGAGTCTCGTTTGTTAATTCAATGGCTTGTGGTGCTCTCATTCTACCACAGGTCAATGTATCCTAGACCAGGGATCGCCAACTCCGGTCCTGGAGGACCACCTTGGCGGCAGGTTTTCATTCTAACCCTTTTTTTTAATGAATGCCCTGTTTATGCTGCTAATTAATTTATTTTGAATTCATATTAATTAAATTGTGTGTTTAAAATTTGCTCCCATGAATTTCTTCATCGCTCCTCTGAATTGCTTCATTTCTTCTTTAAACAGAAATGAAATGTGAATTGAGCGAGCCAACAGAAGACCAACTAAGTCAGGCCCTCAAACTCCAACCAATTTCACTCCAATCAGAAGCTTAATGAGGTGCTGAGTCTTGTCGTTAATTAAACCCGTTCTTTAATTCTATGGCTTGTTGCTGCTCTCATGGTACATTAGCAGACATTTCCGAAATTGTTGATCTTCTCTTTTCTAAGGGCTCTGTTGCAATGTTTTAGGGACCTGAGCAGATCAGCATTCCTGAGACCTTCATCTTTCTTTATTTTCAGATATTGTATGATGGACACCAGTTGTCTTGGCTCATTTTCTATCTCATTATTGTTTGGCTTCTAATTAAGGAAAAAGAAACAATTCAAAAACACGTTGCTAATTAAGAAAAGGGTTGGAATGAAAACCTGCAGCCACTGGGACCCTCCAAGACCAGGGTTGGCGACCCCTGTCTTAGACCTATGTGATTTTCTTTTTAAATAATTTAATTAAAACAAATATTATCTAATGGACACAAATAAGAGCAAGTTAGCTGTCATTGTGGTAGCAGTAGTTGGTTACTAGATAAGGTAATACTCCACCCCAAAATTATATTTTTTTATATGTAACTTAACACATGTACCTTATAGTAGTGGCCGAGAAAAAAAATGTAATCTCATATTTCCATGCAGAATGGAAAGAAGAATGTTTATGATAGAATACAAGCCAATAGCGACCCATGTTGTACGATGGCAAACAATATGAGAACAGAAAAGAAAATGAAAATCTCAAGTTACTTGTGTTGCGTAATCCACATGTCAGTTAGCCAGCCATTTCCTAAAAATGTGTAAAACGCATGCATGGCTTCTTGAAAAAAAAAATTGTTGAATAGCTACTTCAGGGTAAACATCATAAACAGTAAAGAAAAGCCTCATGGGAATGAAGTTTTGAATTGGAAGGCCCGCCTCTCCCCCTCATTCATTGGTCAAGAGCCCTGTCTTCAAACCATAAAGTGACTCCTGTGAGACTTCAGTTTACCAATTATTATGTTCACAGATTATTCTGGAAGAAATTGCTTAACCATATGTTAGCAAAAAAAAAAAAAAGCATGCATTTTGCACAATTTTAGCATGCGGTTGGCAAAGCCAGTCACGTGAGATTTTTTTTATTTTTTTTTTCCTTAATTCTTATTTGCATGGACTTTGTTTCACAATGTTTGCTGTTGTGCAGCATTGGTCACTAAGGGGTTCTATTATTTCAGGAAAATTTTCTCCTCATTTTGTATGAAAACATGAGATTATTATACATTTACTACAAACTATGTGGGGTAAGTAACATATACAAAAATATCATTTTGGGTGAAGTGTTACTTTAAGAAACTGGCTGGAATGAAAAAAGCCCCTGCAGCCCCGCCATGATCTGAGTTTGACAGCCCTGCTCTACGACATTAAGAAAACAAAGCTCTGTTTCAGGGCTGATCCGTTTCTGTGCTGCCCCCTCCCAATGCCCAGTCCAGCTGAGCCTGCTGTGTGGTGACCGTGGGTGCCTTTAGTGGTTTGCTTACGTGACGCAGGTGAATCCCATCTTGTGGCAGTAGCATTTATCACAGCCTCTTGTGAAGGACTCTCCTGGCTTGAACAGCTTCTCCTTGTGCTTGCATTTCCCTGAAAACAATTTTCAAGACTGGAGTTATTCTCTCTTTTTCTTAAAGTTACCCTAATGAGTATAAAGAAGAGAAGCCAAATCTTATCAGCAGCTTCAGCTGAGCCTCTCCCAGTGTGGCAGTTGAGCTCCAGGAAAACGCCCAGCACTGAGTAGAAGAAATGACAATGGCAGATTAAAACGGCTCTGGAGTTCATCAGGGTGTGTGCCCTATGATCTCAGTCAGTTTACCAGAAATCTAGATTCAATTTTATACACATTTGTCTGTCAAATCCAAGAGGTTTCAAATGTATTTCTCAATTGGAAGAAAAAAAAAATGCAGGTATCTAAAAGTAGCTGTTCTGCTTCTAATAGTTAAGTCAATTAAGCAGAGCGACCGTTTTCATTAAAGAGATTAACAAAGAAAAGAAAAGAAGAAGCGCATTTGTCATAAACAGTAACAGGACACTCCCATCAGAGGGCGTTGTTGCGCAACTTGATGACTAAGTGAATGCTTAAAAGAAAATCCCGTTTTTACTTTCCTCTTCGGAGGCTCCAGCGCTCTGTGGCTGAAGTGAAATCGGTAATAACTGAACTTCTTTACCCGGTGAGATCCAAAGAGAAATTCATTCATTTCCTGACCTGCTTATTCACTCCTTCTAGCAGCATTTGCTGAAAAACGGGAACCAACCCAGGGGAGGGTACGAGACCCTCGAATGGCTTACTTAGACTCCATCCATTATCCAACCCGCTATATCCTAATTACAGGGTCACGGGGGTCTGCCGGAGCCAATCCCAGCCAACATAGGGCGCAAGGCAGGAAACAAACCCCGGGCAGAGCGCCAACCCATCGCAGTTACTTAGACTCGCCAGTTAAATTTACACACACATACGTCTGGCACGTGGATGGATAAGCTGAGCATTCAGAGGGAAAAGCCACCAATGGTGCCAATGTTTCTGCACCTGTGTAAGTGGAGCACTGACCGAATAAGGGGACTTACTCTGGGTGTTTGGGGGAGCCTGTGGTGAGGGCTGCGCTGGGCCTTCTTGGATTTTCAGAAATACGAAATATTAGCTACACTATTAGGCAAAGGGTTTTATTAAATATAATAATCACTTTTTTTCCTTTTATATTTGCAGCCCCTTGCCTTTAATAAAAAGTCCGAATTAACGTATGCTGTCTTAATTTGGGGAATTCAATCATGGGAAAAAAAGTACATAATAAACAAGAAGAGCTGTGGCAAATATTTTAAATATTGAAATATGTGCCATTTACATTTTTAAAGACTAAATAATCTCTATTAAAATAGACATTTGTCATTTTCACCCGTTGAGCGCACAATCCATAGTAGAGGATCGAAAATAACCTCATATTTGTAACCACTGACCTTGAAATAGTCTAAAACGATACCCCACGTTTATCTATGAAATCTGTTATTTGTGGCTTTCTGGGAGCGGCTCTTGAGAGCTGTGGCCGTCGATAAAGAATCAAATATCACAAATATGAGCCTATACCAACTTCAAAATAGCATAAAATAACACTCCACATGTCTATAGTACCAATCCCCACTTTTTTTTTGAAGTTTAGTGAAAAGGAGTAACTTTGACCCATTGCATTAGCCCTGGGTTTGGCTGATTTGCCCTGCAGTACCTCAAGTCCTTCTGATCATTTTTGCTGAAGACTCGTATTTGTTTATCATAAGAGTGTAATTCCTTACACAAAATATGATCCAAAATTGCCTAAAAATGAGGGTCAAAAATGAGAGAACCCCCAAAAAAGGCTAACAATCTTGAGTAACTAGACATCAAAATGAGTCAAACGGTACATCACGTGAGGGGTGTTTCTTGTACCGATGAGTCAGGAGGCGGCGGACAAAAAATGTGATTTGAAAGTAAAAGCGTTAGTAAGTGATTCGTATGAACACAAAATACGGTATACATTAAATTATATTTATATTCTGGGTGTACAGGTATCGGAGTTCATAAATTTTGCTTCTCAGCTGCACCGTTACATCTGTACACAAGAGGGCGCCTCTAAAAGCCGCTTTTTGCATAAGCACTCGATACAAGATGTTATTCGGGTGCGTGACTTCCATAGCCTTGAAAAGCTGTCACTTGCTCATTTATAAAACCTGCATCGCCGGGGCCACAAGCCTGTTCTAAAAGCGTTTGTCGCAAGGCAGAAGAAACAGACCCGAAAGAGTTACCGGCAGGCACACCGCCGTTACCATTTAATTTAACGTTTATATTTAAGATGTGGAAGGAAACTCATAGCGCCGGTGCCCCACCATGACTGAAACAGCGGACTGTTGAGCTGGGTGTAGTGGCTCTACTATAAAGTCACCCGACGTAGACATTTGAATGCAATAAATAAGGTACAAACGTTATTTTTAATGTTTTTTTTTTTTTTCCTTTAGATGGGCGCAGACAGGCGCCCCCATTCTTTCCACTATGCCCCGCCCCTAACTGTAAGACACCAAAGCTCACTGTGCCGCCACGCTGCCCTCCTGAGCGCACAGATAGACTTGTAAAGGTCCTTTAAACCCCACTGAGGTGTTTCTTCAAATATACCTACAGTCTCTACATCGGGGAGATCTACCGGCTTACCTGCATGGTGGTAAACTGCCGCTTCTGTCCCAGGTGCCATCCAGACAAGCAGGAGCGCCAGGCAGGCTGTCCCCAGGACGGTTAGACAGGAGAGGTGACTTCTGCAAAACGCCATCTAGACTCCCACCTCCAAAAATTATAAATATGCAGGCAGGGCTAAAGCTTAATGTGGTCTTTTATTTCTTTCGCCCGTTAGATTTAAGGTTCCGCTAAGGACTGCATTGTTATTTACCGATGCCAGCAACTGCAGTAAATGGCTTCAATGCTAAGTGACTCAAAGAAAGTCGAGCGAACACGGGTGGTTTGGAATTCAGGGAGAATTTATACTCAAATTGTGGGCGAGCGGCCACCTGATGGGGTGGATGGACGGCGCTTCTTTCCTGTTTTCTTCCTGGACTTCTCTAATTACATAATTTTCTACCCTGTCACCCACCCATCCACTCCCCTCCCTCCGCTGCGGGCTTGGCGGGGCGCTTTTTAAAAATCATTTACTCATATTTCTTTTTTTTCACGTTCCTGTTTTCAGGACGGTGAGCGCACACTTCCCTTTCGACTTTGAACCTTCATCTTCTTTTGTGCTCGTCTCCCGCCGCGCGCCTCTAGTAAAATCTGCCGGCTTTGAACAGCATCTCGGTTTCCATAGTAACGGCCCTTCTCCTAGTGTTCCCCGGTAACAGCCCGAGATTCTCCGCACAATTACATCCTACTCAGGTCTCCTCAGCCTGCATTTCCATGGAAACTATGAAGCCCAGGGTTTGCAAAACCTTCATGTAAGTTGTGAAATGAATCCCCCTTGTTTGGTGGTGGATAGAGACCAGCCCAAGATGTCACAATGCTGAGACCATGACATCACTGACCCTTACAGAGAAAATGGACAAGAAAAAGGGGGGGTTGGATTGGGAGACCTGGCAGAATAGGCACCAGGAAAATGAAGGCAACATCAAAAGGAACCTTTAGCAAGGGAGGAACATAAACAGAGCTGATGGGGTGCGGTGGAGCACAGTACAGTAAGTGAATCCTCAGACGCTGACATCACTGACTGACCCCTCCAGAAAGGCCTGGCAAGCCAAATCAGAGCTGACTGGGCAGCAGGAGATCCTGGAAAATTAAATGCAACATCAAAAGTCAGCTGAGTGAAGTGGCGCGTGGGAGGACTTGAGGAAAGGAAAGGCAGGTTGAGAAGGTCTGCTTTAATACTAACCTTCGGTCAAAGTTACAGAAACTGGTGTACAGGGGGAAAGGGGAAAAGAACAGCTAGACCTGCGCCATCTTACATCGCTCTTCATATTTTGTGGAACGGATCCTCAGGTTGGAGGTCCTACATGCAGGGATGGATGCAGATTAATGTCATACCCAGGACGGAGCAATTGCAGGTTAAGGGCCTTGGTCAAGGACCCAACAAAGTAGAATCACTTTTGGCATTTATGGGATTCGAACCAGCAACCTTCTCATTGCCAGTGCAGCTCCCAAGCCTCAGAGCTGCCACTTACCCCATATAGAATGAAGGCAAAAAAAATTATTTTTCAAATGTATTACCTTCTGATGGAAACAGGCTTCCATACTTTTCACATTCCCATCCCCAGCTTGATGAAAGCCTCATTCAGCAATAACCAGCACACTCGAGGCCTTTCATTGCTCCGCCCACTCACCCTAAAGCTCATGTGTAATTGGTTAAGGGACAGAGTACTCTGGGGCTGATGGGTCATCTGACAGTGGTGTGCTTATCCCATCTCAGCCTGTACTCCGTATATCCATCCATCCATTTCTTCACCCACTCAGCTAGGGCAGGGGTTCAGCAAAGAAGGAATCCATTCCTGCAATCACAGAGTGAATACGCACACAAAAGTATCAGAGTTCAACTGAGCATCACTGGTCCACCTAACCTGCATGTGTTTGGACTGTGGGAAGACCCACACTAGCATGGGGAAAACATGAAAACTCAATGCAGGAAGCACCTGGGATGTAAACCCTGTTAATTTTCCTAACATTATTAACAATATTCAGAACTAAATACTAAAACTCAGAAGTTCCATATGCTGAAGAGAAAATGTAAGCCCCTAAAACAAGAGCTGAAGATGGCTGCATTAGAGGCTTGGCAGAGCATCACCATAGAAGATCCTCAGAACCTGGTGATGTCTATGAATCAGAGTTCAAGCAGTCATCGCATGCAAGGGATATGCGACAAAGAACTGAATATGACATTGCTGTGTCCCAAACATTACGGTGCCCTGAAATGGAGGGACCATGTAGAATAAGTGTTGTCATTTCTACACGTGGGACCAAAATGTCTTCAAATACCATAAAATTATCTATCTATCTATCTATCTATCTATCTATCTATCTATCTATCTATCTATCTATCTATCTATCTATCTATCTACATGAAGGTGTCAGTTCTTACAATAATAATCGGTAGATAATTTTAGTTTAGTCAATTCAGTCTCACATGCTGTATGCTTACATAATTGCTTTTCCCTTCCATTAAGTTCCAGAGAAGTGACACTGAAGAGTGAAAGGTAAGTCCTGGAGACTGTGGTGGTTAGCAGTGCTTATAGCAGCGGTGATGTCAAGGACAAGAAGGAACCAAGTAGGGAGCTCTGATAAAAGTGTGAGTCGGCCTTTGTCTGAGGACCTGGAAGGAATGGAAAGAAGCAGCTAGTCAGATAAAAGGCAGGAGAAGCACTCATCCATTTCCTGAAGCCACAAGACAGGAACACCAGTCCATTGCAGAGGGTCCACTCACATGCTGACTCAATTTGGTCCAATTGCGAGTCACAAATTGGCTTAACATTCATATCAATGAGATGTGCAAGAAAAACTCACAAAAACACAAGGGAAGAATAGGATACCGGGACCAGGAACTGAATCCAGATCCCAGGAGTTATGAGGCAAGAACACGAACTGCTGTGCCTGTGTTTTATTTAGACCCAGATTTATTCCCTGGCTTAGGTTTAGATTGTGTTTTTGTTAAATGTGTGTTCTATTTTATATTTGTTTATATTTTCAGTAAAAGTGAGAAAAAGCTTAATCATATCTCATGTCCGTTGTGTTTTGTGGGTGCTTTCCCAACATTTGGGGCCACTCTGATGCCACTGCTTCTGATTCTCTCCACCTGGCTGTATATTCTACCTGGGAGGAGACCTCAGTACCAGGACTATGTGAGTATTACTGTTCTTGTTTTATTTCTGGTTGTTTTGATTATTTGCTCTGTGTTCTGGATTTCAAATATCAAAATGTGTATTGGGATTGTCTGGTATGAATTGACTTTCAGGCAAATCATTTATGCTGTTTTGAGCACCTTTTGTTATTCTTTTGTTTCATATATATATATATATATATATATATATATATATATAGTCACAAACGTGCACATGGGAGGCAGCTAAAGGGCTTGAGTGACGGCAGTTCTGAGGCATGCCGGGATGTGGCAGAGTGCACTGACTCTTTTTCTCCCTTTCCTGTTGACCATTCATGGGAGATTCCATCTGGCTCTCTTGACGTCACTTCCGGGACCGAGCCAATGGAAGGAGACCTTACCGGCTCTGGCCCCTGTGATGTCACGTCCGGGCTCCAACCAATGGCTAAAGAACATGGGCCTGATCCTTATGACCTCACTTCCTGTCTTCCCCTTTAAAAGCCTGTCCCTTTTCCCTAAGTCTTCAGTCTTGTTTTGGACTCATTTGTATGCACATCAGTGCTGTTTATTTTGGTAAAAACGACTTTGCAGCCGGGATACCAGAATATACAGGTGGCTGCCCCAAACCTTTATCAGAGTATGTCTCGTTATTGTGACTATATATATATATATATATATATATATATGGAAGAGAAGGTCTGTGATACGATTTGCATATTTGCAGCTGGAGATCCACAAAGGAAGAAAATGAATCGCGTATCATAAAGTAGTTTTTATTCCTGAGCTTTCAACCTCTGCCAGGGGTCTTCATCAGAGGATAATGCTTAGACTTACAAGAATCAAAGGCAATATATAGCAAAAAATTACATGGGGGGGCAGGGAGGTGGCTAAGTCAGTGTGATCAGGAAGGGGGGGTATTGGTTGTAAAGTTTTATTTATTATGAATATGTTCTTCTTAAGTTTGCATATATCAAACACGTAATTTTTTGCTGTATATTGCCTTTGATTCTTGTTAAGTCTAAGCATTAGACTGGCAGGGGTTGAAAGCTCAGGAATAAAAAACTACTTTATAATACGTGATTCATTTTCTTCCTTTGTGGATCTCCTGCTGCATATATATATATATATATATATATATATATATATAGCTAAGGGTTGTGTCTGTCTATCATAACCACTGGGGTTATAACAATGATCTTGGTCTTAATTGAAAGCTCATGGTGTGAAACACACTGAAGAAGCAAAAAAATATGGCTTACGTGCATGTCTACAAATTCATCTGGGTTTTTCTATGGCAAAATGTATAGAGAAACTGAGAGAGACAAGGGAGTGTAACTACAGACCGCAGTACCAATGAGGTCAGTCATGTAACGCTCCAAGATCATGAAATGTCCTCAATGTCAGTCATGAAACGCCTGTTGCATTACACTATGGTTAAGATTAGGGTCCTGTTACAGTATGGTTAAGATTAGGGTTGTGGGAGGGTTATCTGACTCAAAGGGTGTTTTGTGACTGACGACGTGGGCCTTAACTGACCTACATCATAGGTATTGTAGGCTGCAATTAGACCCATCTCTTTTGAGAAGGTGACATGGCAGAAAAAAAGGAAGAGCAGCACCATCTGCTGAGTGCAATGCAAATTGCAGAAGCCGATGAGGTGATAGGAAGAAGAATGACAGCTTTGACATCTGCTGCCCATCAAGCACATGTGGCATGGTAGCCTTCTGGTACTTGGACACTTGAAGCTCGGATTATCTACACAAGCCATAGGTTTAATGTTTTTGCTCTCTTATCAGGTACAGTAAGCTACTGTATTTTGGTTTATTTTGGAACATAAAGAGCATTTTGAACTTTAAAAACCAGCTGGGCCAGGTCAGGCCATAGCTTACTATTAATAGTCGGGAGTGAAATGGATTAGATGAGCCTCTTCTGAACCGGCCAGTAAAGGCCCTGGCATGCTTTGTGGCTGCGTTTGGAGGTCTCAACCCCACATTCATCATGTTTGTGACTCCATATAACAGCCTGAGGAAAAACACGGGCACATACAAACACCCTCTACACCTTTCAATAAATACACACTAGAAAAGCTGTACTTCTGGAGCAATGTAATTGTGCATTTTATTTTGTTTTTTTTTTTAAGTTTACCTTTAATAATGCAGGCTCAGGCAGACATTAGAGGCCTAACAGCAGTGCGAATGGAAACTGTAACAAGGTGCTTACCTTACAGAATGGCAGAGAAACCTCCGATTCTTCCTGCAGTCAAATTCCATCAAAACCACTGGAATCCCATCTGGAGGGCAGCCTGCTCTTCCCAGCATCAGAATGGCCAGACTTTCGGAAAGAAGAGAGCTTTTCAGGACACAATTTTGAGTAAACAGTTACTGTAACGTGTGGAATGTGTTATTACAGGTGCTGCTGTACATTCAGGATGGGTGTACACGATCTCATAACATTTTTGATGCAGTTATTGCCATCTTTATTGGAAGAGGAAGAATGTACTAAAGGCATCACCTGCTGTGAGATTTAAACATCCCGTTTTTTCCATTGGTACATAAAAATAGTTTTACTTTTTTAAAAACTTAACATGTGGTAAAACTTTCATTCTTACAATAAATAACATTGAAGGGTAGACTTTTTTTAGAGTGCCTCATAGGTCCAGTCTCCAGGGTTTAAGTCTGGAGCATGCTTGTTGTCTGTGTGGAGTCTCCACATTCTCCTGTCTGGTGGGATTTTCCTCCCAACATTCTGTTCTTTTCTTCCTCGTCCTCAAAGAGGTGCAAGTTAGGTTAAGTGGTGTCTCTAAACTGGCCCTCTGTATAGGGAAGTGGGTCATGTGATGGACTAGCGCGCTATCCAGGCCTGCTTCCTGATTTGAACCCTTTCTGATTTAGAATAAGCAAATCTGAACGTTATGTTATTATGAACGTTGTACCCTCTTGTTCTTATTCGTCAATCCACCTCTTCTTAATCCAATTCAGGGTCACAGACAGCCAAAGCTTACCCTAGGAGGACTTTGTGCCAGACAGAAACCAACCCTGGATGGAGCAACCATCCATTACAGAGCACACTAATGCCCGCCATCACTTGGGACATATTTAGAGTCACCAGTTAATGTAACCTGTACATCTTTATGGTGTTATGAGAATGGTGTAATAAAATGATCATAAAAACATGCACTTAAGAAAAACATTTTAGATACCAATTGTACTTACTGCTGCTTAAAATTAGTAAGGATAACATTTCAGAAACTGATTGGTTAGCTAGCCTGGGGGGATACAGGTGGGCTGAGATGAAAGGCCAGTAACAGGCTGGCATAGGCTGGAATGGAAGGGACAACTAAAATTTATGAAACTCCTTCCCCCTGTAGCATAAGAAGATTTACCTGTGTGTCGTATTGAGTCTTGTTTGTCCTTTGTGTGCTTTTTGTCATTGCTCGGGGCTTCCACTCAGATTCAGGTGGTGGAGCCTTTCTCAGTTCAAGGTCAGGATTTGCGAGGCAGTGATTGACGAATCTTGAAGGCCTGACAAAAACACTATTCCGGTTGGACAGCCAATGAAGGGACGGAGCACCAAAATTAAAATCGACAAGAAGTAAGTGATCGGGAGAAGGAATAGTTGCTTTGCATTGCAAGGGAGATAAGATGAACACTATCGACACTGAGGGAAGCAAAAATAGAAACGTCTCGCCCCAAACACTGGGATAAGGATAATGAGACGGTCACCTGCATGCCTTTTTTCTTTCTTTCTTTGGACTGTCCCTAGGCTTTGGATTGACGATTTCGGAGGGTGAGCTCGGTGACCTTTTTTTTGTACTTTCAGGATAGCACTGTCAACCATCTTTCCTTGATTCTTCCCAATCTAATTGCCGTCATTGCATGGTTCTCATTTCTTCATGGACAATAACCCTTTTGACTGAATTCACATATTATATATATATATATATATATATATATATATATATATATATATATATATATATATATATATATATATACTGTATATATATATATATATATATATATATATATATATATATATATAGTCGGAGGTGGCTGGGGTGGCAACCCTGCTAGGAGGACCGGAGGAGGGCTTGCGCCTTCCCCACACTATGTGGGGGCGGCCACCCTGGTACCGTTGGGGGCCACGGGTACAGAGTTTTGAAGCTCAACCCTGTAGGGGCCTGTGGTCACCACCAGGGGGTGCCCCAATGCCTACAGAGGCCTGGACCTCAGCACTTCTGCCACACCCGGAAGATCTGGGGGGAAGAGGAGCAGGGACACCCGGAGTGCTTCTAGGGATGCAGCCGGCACTTCCCCCACACTGGGGTGTGTCGGTGGAAGATTGCCGGGACACACCTGGAGCACATCCGGGAAACCATAAAAGGGGCCGCCTCCCTTCATAAAATGGCTAGAGTCGGGAGAGAAGAGAGGACAAGGTCTGGAGGAGAGACAAGGAGGCGGCCTGAAGGAAAAGACACTGTGTTGTGGCCAGGACTATGGGGCCTGTTGCACTGTACAGTCTGCCTATTAAACGTGTGTTGGGTGGCATTGACGTATATATGTGTATATATGGATCTATATATATGTATATATATATGGATATACTGTATACTGTATGTATATATATATACGTGTAATTATGTATGTATATATGTATGTGTATATCTATACTAATAAAAGGCAAAGCCCTCACTGACTGACTGACTCACTGACTCACTGACTGACTCACTCACTCATCACTAATTCTCCAACTTCCCGTGTAGGTAGAAGGCTGAAATTTGGCAGGCTCATTCCTTAATAAAAGGAGGAATAACCTTGGATGTCAAGTCATAGTATATGTGTAACAAAATTCATGTCAATAATTTAAAAGATTTGCAAGCTAGAGGTGATTTAAAATCTTGGACAGACAAATGGACAGCCACGGTAGGGCATTATATATAAAGATATATATGAGCTTCTCCTGAACAGGGGCGTCTTTTGTTTCTTCAAGTCACATTGAGAGTTTTTGTGTGTATTTATGTATATATACATGAGATTTTTCGGGACTGGTCATCCTTTCTAATGAAAAGGGGGAATTTGGTGTGTTTAAGGCAGTGTCTATGTTATGGGATGAGTATTTGTTTAAGAAACAGTTAAAGGGGACTTTATTTTGATTTTGCTGTTGTAGTGAGTAAAAGTGTATAAATGGTTAGTTTAAATATCCAGTATGTATGTAAAATTTTCTGTTGTGTTGTTCCACTACTGTTTCCTTTTGTTTTTGTCTTTGCTTAATACTAAGCTTTGAGGAGAGAAGTGACAGAACAGCCAGGTCCCATGTGTTAATAAAAGCTGACAAATTTATTGTTAATGTAGCATTGCCCTCTTTGAGCCTAAGGTAATCGTTACACCCCTCCAGGAGGAGAGCATTGGGGAATGGGGGCTAAACACGCCTGAGCTGAGCCATTGGGAACTACACACACACTCATTGTTGCTAGCAGAGTGTCAAGGCCAACAGGACCGAACTTAACCATGTAGGGGGGCCATGCTCTCTTTGCCACTTTGCATCTTCAGGACACCATTACTCATTTTTAGTATTTCATTTATTCATTCATATTGTAGCGACATCCACGTCAGGTTCAAAAAGAAGAAGAAAAAAAACAGACGGACGAAGTAAAGCTCTTAAAATTGTTTACTTGAACAGTAAAGAAGGAAAAAAAAAAGCCACAGGGTTGTAACAGGGAAAAAAGTGAACATCTTTGACTTTGAACTATTTACAATCTCTTATATTTCTCTTACATTTGTGGTCCTGAGAGACGCCATTAAAGAAAAGCAAAAACAGTAAAAGAAAAATGCTGACTATGTAACCCCACAACAGAACCTTCTAGCCCCTTCTCCAATGAGACTTTGAACCCTCCTCCTGTCCCAGGTACCCCCCATTTCCCCGTCAATCATACCCCCCACTGTCAGTCCTCCACCCTTAACTCCGCCCTCCCTCAATCTGACCCACCAGTCACTCCAAAAGGCCTTCAACCTGGCTGGGATGTTACAACATATTTATTTATTTTTAATTTGTTGTATTTCTCTCTGCGGTGGCTGGTGCCCAGCCCGGGGTTTGTTTCCTGCCTTGCGCCCTGTGTTGGCTGGGATTGACTCCAGCAGACCCCCGTGACCCTGTAGTTAGGATATAGCGGGTTGGATAATTGATGGATGGATGTATTTCTCTTTTCCTTTATGTCTTTTAAAGTATGTTGAGCTGAATGACTTGTATGAAAATGTGCCATAAAAATAAATATTAAGATTTATAATTAACTCTCATTTTTTTCTTTTTCTATTTCTGTTTCATTATGTTGATTTAACCATCGCTTGAATCGATTGCTTCGTCACCTTACCCCATAGCCCGATCCCGTTCTGAAGGTCTCAGTTAGCTCTCATGTAGCCATCATTGTTCAGGACTAAAGAAGTCTGCTCCTTGAAGCGCCACGTGTCTTTTTGGTTTGAGGTTGCTTTTCTTTGGACAGATTCTAATACTATCATGTCTTTTCTGTTATCTTTTTTTCTTGTGTTCTTGGGGGGCTGTCAAAAATCAGGGCCCATTGAGGCATTCCCTGTGTGATTTTGGGCTGTACAAGAAATACATTTTTGTTGTTTTTTTTTTACTATTATGTTGACCCTTAACCTGCGATTGCTATGACATTAACCTGCATCCTGTCCTTCAATCAGGTCCTCCATCTTGAGGGACGGTAGCAGGAGAAAACCTCATAGTGTACACCTCCATTCAAACTAGTGTGGGGCTGAGGTGTCACCCGTTCTACGGCTGCGCTCAGGTCCTAATTTGGGATCCTGAGGTGGTTCATTGTGTGGTGGGTACAGCAACACTCTGTATCAACGCACGCTCCAAACCCTGAGATGTTGACCGTAACTGCACCTTGAGCATTGCATCTCATAATTTGTATTAATATTGCACCAGAAGCAACAGCTTTGAAGTATTTAAATGAGTCTGAGTCTGAGCCTGGACTCTGCCTGTGTGATGTTTGTATGGTCTCCCTGTGTCTCTGTGGGGTTTCCACCCTCATTCTAAAGATTTGCCAGTTGGGTTATTTGGGAACTGTAAGCCAGTCTGGCATCTATTTAATAATTGGGTGTATCATCACGGGGGTCGCTTTCTACCTTTGCTGCCAGGACAGGCACTGGCGCTCTGTAAGGAGACACCTTACTATATAACATTTTAAAATATCCTCACCCCGTTTTATTTAACACATTAAAGGCACACTTATTTTAATAAAAAGGATAAGCCACTTGTTTAATTACCGGTTTGTTCTTCAGGTGCACACGGGGAACAGCCGCGTGTTGTCGGACTCGAAGCGGCCGGTGTGTCCCGTGTTCCTATTTCAGGGGCTCCCGAATGGAGACGCGTTCCTGCCGCCCGTTGTCCGTCATCCCGATAGACGTCAGATGCTGCCGTAGAGTTTAAGAAAGAAAGTGAGTGGCGAGTGATGGGCGCCGGCCACAGGGCCAACGTCAGAAATGGGGTTTGGGCTGTTTCAGGGAGTCGCCTACGTGTGCGCGCATTCGGCGCTAAATGCAGACAATAGGTCGAAATTAGGCGCGCGACCAGGCAGAGACGGGTGTTCGACTCGGGTCACGTGACGGTGACCCGGTATAAAAGCCATCAGCCAACAGGCAGTTCAGTTCAGAGCAGACCAAGAGGAGGTCAGGTGAGTTCACTTCAGTACGTGCAGGACTAAAGCAGAGCGGTTTACAGGGTGGAGAAAAGAAACGTTAGTCCTGAATTGTCAGATTTCCCTCTGAGTTTTTAATTCGTTCATTCATTCATTTATTCGATATGGAGAAAAAACGGACAAACAAGGGGTTTTCTTTCTTTAAACTCTGAGCCCGTTAAAAATTTTTTTTTTTTTTTTTTTTACATTTCTTATTCTTTCTTTATATGATAGTTAAATTGTTTTTGCTTTTAATGAACGTTTTGTTTCTTTTTTACTTATTTATTGAAGCATTTGTTTGCATTCTGGATATTTCTTTTATTAAACCTTTTTTTTTTGCAATGAAGGCACCTTTTATGCTGGGTGCACCGTGACTGCCCTCCCTCATTCTCACACTTACTCTCCATCCCAATGCTCAGCATGCTTGAGTTCCGACATGCTTTTTGACCCTGACCAGGATAGATGGATTACAGAATGAATGGGTGGATAGATGGAATGAAGTCACTAACTCGGATGCTTTAAATCAAAAAGTAAGACCTACTTGTGCTGCAGACCTCACACCATCACATACTGTAAGTTACAGAGACTGGAAAAGGCGGGTAATTAGCTAACATTAGGAAGTGAGTCTATCCAAGCTGACTGCAGTTTTAAAGGGGCAGGGACAGAGACAATTTACTTTAATTTCTTAGAATAATGAGTAATAAGCCAAGCTAAATACACACAGGAGAAGCTACAGTACCTGCCTGTGAGTAAATGCATTCATGCTTATTTTATAGTTTCTTTCACAGACAGCACACTGCAAAACGTTCCACAACGTAGTTAAGAATATATGTGTGTGGGAGCGTTCGTCTTGTGCCAGTTGCTTTCATAACCTGATCGAGGCTTCCTGTTTCAGAACACAATAATTCCTTGCAATAGTTTAATTTAAGCATCGTGTGGCAGGTCTGGAATGCCCCTTAGACAGAACAGACTACAAATACTCTAACCAACTGAAATAGTGAAGGTGGGCTAGTCCGGTGGTTTCTGTAACAGCTGTTTGGATTAACATTTTTATTTATTTTTCTAGAGTTTCCCTTAAGCCTACAAACTCATCTTTTGATCCATTCCGGGGGTTTTCTTTCCTAGGGAATCCGTTTTTGATTTTTATTTTGCACATTTCCATCCAGCACTGGGAGTATGTGTCGATGACTTCTTCAAGAGCAATCGTGTAAAGGTTGCTCCTCATGAGCCCCACACAGTGGAGTCTGGATACACTTGTTGGTGATTATGTGTGATTCTCTGTGCTGTTTTAGTATGCAACCCCTACTTGAAATAAGACCATGAATTTCCATTTTGTCTTACAGGTTTTGATGATTGATCCTTGATTTCCAGTTTTGACCTCAGCTTTGTTTTTACACCACAGTACTCTCCTGGACCCTCCATTCAAATCTTCAGCTCTCTCCTTTGAGCCTTAATTAATCAATGCTTCCGATCTGTAAGACGTTATACTGTTGTGATATTTAATTCTAATAATTGTATCTCTGGGAGGCATGGCGGTGCAGTGATTAGCACAGCTTAGGTCACATTTTTGACCACAATCATTTGCCAGTCATACTTGGCAGATTTTTCCTTAGCCTTCAGGAACACCTTAAAGACCTCAGCACCTTTTATAACCAACTTTAAAACTATTTTAGTTTCAACTTCCCCACTGAATTCAGTGCATTTTGCTGAGTTCCCAAACATTTGCAGAATTTTGCCAAGTGAATTCAGTGGGGTTCACTCAACACTCTTTATGACAGACCTTATAGTGAATAAGTCATCAGTCAGACAGTGTCATTGTTAGCTGGAGGGGAATAACATCCTTTTATTATTCTAACTGACCATAAGAAACTGACTTATCAAAAGACCGCAAAAAAGGTTAAATCCCAGACATACCAGATTTTAGTATTTCTTACGGGGCTGGGGATGAAAAGTCAAAAGGCTGAGCCCTCTTTATCCAGCAGACAGTGTTAGCTGCACAGATCAAAACAAGATGTTATTCTATTATCTAGTAGAAAGCAGATGGGTAGGAAGCTTTGAAGGCCCTCGGGCAGAGCCTTTCTTCAAGCCTACAAAGAATAAATCCTCTCCCTCTTTTAACGGTCTGATTTTCTTCTACAGCTCTGGATGATGGCTGCGCTCGTTATGATGACCTCTCGGTGACTTTCTGCCTGTTTCCTTACCCTCGGGTCTGCTCACAGCCATCATTCATTACTTGCTGTGTTTCTCGTTTTTGTGTTTGAAGGCAGGACGTGGTCAACACGGTGGAAAAAAGAGAAGGTGGACGTACAGCAGCCAGCAGTGCTGTTAGGTGACGAGGATTTGAATTATTTTTAGGAAGCAAGTGAAACATGTCGAGGGATGAAGTTACAGTAAATGAACAGCCCGGTGACCTTCTCCTAATTTACATTGTCTGACTGAGCCTATAATCAGTGCCAATCAGACCGTTTTAACCTGCCAAGCGGGAAATCTCCTTATAAAACAATCATGAACGTGGCTGCGCTGAGATGAAATAAAAGGCTGCATTTATACCCTTAGGGGGAAAAAAGGCACAATGCCGCCGCAGTCCTAGCAGACTTCCCTTCTTGTTTATTTCCTACATGTCCCTTCACAGCTCAGCAACTCGACTCCCGCCCGGTACTTTCAAATAACCTGCAGCTGTCTCAAATGCCTCACCTGAATTTCGCACCTCTGATGCTCTTTCTCCTCACTTGTTTCTAAGACCCTGCAGCCCACTCAACTGTTTGCTAGAAAGCATCTGAAATTGGCCATCTTTTCCTTTCACTCAAGGCAAACCCTGCATTGTTTTTATTGGACCTGACGTGTTTCTTTGTGGTGGGGTAAACGATTCAGGCCATCCTGACTGGTGTGTGCACACTTACCTCCACATGTGCGTCTTCTGGTGTGATTAATGGCTTTGGGGGCAGCCAAGATGGCCTCCTTACGCACTTCTGTTCTGAACGCTTACTCTCTGATATGATGCCTTGTTTTCAGTACTTTGCTTTGGGGTAAAAGGTGCAACATTATTATTACAGGCTTTACCAAAGCAAAGAATTATTTTTGACTGTAAAGTATTAGACTTGACATTTTAAGGTCATAGTTTTAAATTCCATTCCATTTTCACTGTGTGACCCTTACCAAGTTACTTAAATTGACTTCACACCAGTGAACAGGCTACTTGATCCAACAGCGAGTCGTTCTAAGAATGGAAAATTGTTTAGTCTTTAATCCAAAACCAATCTGAGATCCGACTTAAAATGATGACCTGCGATCCATCCATCTAGGAGTCGGTGGGCCCTGGAGCTTAAACAAAACGTACAAAGCTTTGGGAGAAAAACTAGATGGTGCTGCTAGAGCAGGGGAGACCAATTTGTCGATCACGATCGACTGGTAGATCAGAGAGGTAGTGCAGGTAGATCGCGTTGCATTAAAAAAAAGTTTTTTAAATGTTAGTCAATCATATATCCTCTCTATGGCATTTGCCACTTGATTGACATACAGGGCGGCCAGTCTGAGATCTCTTTTCTTGTAACACACTGGTCATCCCGGACTCACGATCAAACGCGTGAGCTACTGCAAAACTCCGGCTATCTAAGTGATCTAGTTAGCCTTCCAATTTATATCGACTAAAGAAGGGATTTTAAAAAAAATTGTTTAGGGAGGGTATGGGCTGGATGTGGAATTGGAAGAGGATTTTTTTTTCTCTCACAGTGTCACAATCAAAGTGCGTTTGTCTGATCTGTCAATCTATCATTGCTATTCCAAAGAAGGAAAATGTGGAAAGGCACTTTCGAACTGTTCATAAAAACTACTAAACTGGCTTCCTTCCGAAAAAGCGATCTGAGAAAGAAGATGGAACTAAAATCGCAGTTAATCGGACAGCCGTCATTTTTCACTTGGCTGAATTAAAAAGCAAAGGCAGACACACCGAAGCGTCGTTCCGGGTGAGTCACTCGGTCATTAAGCATAAGAAGTCCTTCCAAGATGGAGAGATGATAAATGATGCCTTCGTTGAGACAGATGGCTAGGAAGAAATTCCTACTGAGATTTCAAGACCCCTGACCAGAGAAAAAGGAGTTTCTCCTTGTCATTAAACATGCAGAATCCAACTTAATAACGATCAATGGCCGCTAGACTTGCCATTTTTTTCCAGATCTGACCAACATGTTGAATGAGCTTAATTTACAGCTGGAAGGAAAAAGAGAACTCCATGGTCAATATGATTAGCTCAATTAATGCTTTCAAACAAAAAATGCAACATCTGTCCTCAAAGCTGCAGAGCCTTGATTTGTGCAACATCCAAAACCTCGCGTCAGAGTTGGAGATGCAATGGAAGGCGTGTGTGCAACTTGACTGCATTACGCTACACAGAGCAGATTGAAAATTGTCTGTCAGACTTTGACAGACGGTTTCAAGACTCAGCTTTACTTGAGCCAATCGCCACATTTAAGTGCTAACCATTTAGGGAACATGTTGAGGGTGATTCACTCGCATCAGAAATTGCAACACTGTTTCACATAAAACTCCGCTACAGTGGAGGATGAGATTTTGACACTACAGGATGACATTCAGTTGAAGTATGAGGCTCATGGACAGTTTTGGAACTCACTCAGAGAGGAAACGTACCCAAACACGAGGAAATGTGCTACCTCCTTGACTGCATTATTCGGCTCTACTTATTTGTACGAGTCAGCCTTTTCCCACATGAAGATTATTAAATCCAAATACTGTAGTGACCATAAATGTATTGAATTGTTATTATGCCATAAAGGTTATTCAGTTATGCAAGGTACGACAACATATATTTTATGTATACTAGGGGGCTTCACCCCCTGCTCGCTTCGCTTGCCAACTCCCATGTTTGGTTTTCCAGATACACACTTGTAAGATTTTTTTTTCTTTGCTATTTCATTAGTTTCACTTTTATTTCAGAACTTCTGTAAAAACAATATTTGGAATCTGTCATGTCCCAATATGCTTAATCTTTTAAATGAGGTCTTTGATTTTTAAATTTTTTACCATAATTTAGGATAGGTTTCTCTGTTTGGAATTTCAGCACAGACAAAACGATCCACATCATCAGCAGTTAATAATTTTTTTTGCCAAGTAACCAATAAATGCATGTGAGTTAAACCCCGTTTTTGAAATTCTTAAACTAATTTCTTTTTGTTTGCGCCAATGCAATCTTTACTATCTTTTTTTTGATACTGACGTAATAAAGTGTCACAAAAGTTCTACTTTAACAATTTCCGACTGTGTAACCCCAAACACAACTTTCTAGCACCCTCTCCAACCCCTCCTTCCCACGGGTCTCGCCTCCCCCTTACTGCATCAATCAGCACCCAGCTGGTGGCATGTTTTTCAAGAATCTCCGGATTTCTGGCCATTGTGGATTGCACGTTATTGTAATAAATAAATCTGGCCTACTGATAGTTCTGGATATGGCCATTGCATCATGATATAACTGTTGCATCCACCACCATGTCTTCTCAGCATTCCATGATCCTAATTTCCAGTCCGGCTCCTTTTTATGTTCTTGCCTTGTCTAACGCATTTCTCTGTTTTTTGTTTTGAGATTTGGAAGACCTTGGCTTTAATTTACAGTATACGGGGCCCAAAAACCCCAAACCTTTATGACTGTCTCAGAGTCTTATTACACTGGCGTAGTCGGCAGGATAAAGCTTGGAAAAAACGTCTGAAGGGCAGTACTTGAACACAGTCCTTAATACCATGGCTACCTGACTCCAAGCTCTGGAGTTGGAACAAGAGACAATGACAGCGGAGCTCACTGATGCACGAAGACAGCTGGCAGCAGCGGAGGCATCAAGACTGGAGCCCACACGGCCCCCGCCTCCTCCTATCGTTCCCCTCTCGGAGGCGGATGCCATTGAGTCATACCTCTCGATATTCGAGAGGACGGCCATCTGCAATCAGTGGCCATGGGCGGAGTGGGCTTCCATTCTGGCTCCGTACCTGAAGGGTCCGGCGCAGCGGGCCTATCATGATCTCCCCGAGGAGAAAGCCGCCCAATACCACCTCCTTAAGGCCGAGATTTTTAAATGCTACGGCGTAAGCTCCGGCCACCAGGCGAGGGAATGGCAGCACTGGAGGTTTGACCCCAGTAGCCCTCCGAGAGCCCAGGCCTTCGAGTTCTGGGGTAAAATCGGGTGACAGCTGATGGTGAACCAAATCATGGAGGCTGAGAAACCGGCTTGTGGGGTCCAACAGGGATGTGTGGCTTCCCCAGAGCCCACCCGTTGCGCTGCCGAGACTTCTGCCAGACCGAGGGACAGGCTGCCCACCCCGCTGCACTGTTTTAAGTGTGGCGAGGTGGGGCACATCGTCAATGCCTGCCCCCTCAACACGGAGCCGATGGACTGCAGCTGGATCAAGGGTGAGAGGTACTGTGCCCTGTCTAATCCTCTGGCGGTCCGTAACACGGAAGTGGTATTGGTGAATGGGCACTCAGTGGTGGCTCTGTTCGACTCCAGGAGTAACATTACCATTGTTGCTCACTGTTATGTTTTACCGCAACAATGGCGAGCACCTACTTCTAAAATTACGTGTGTACACAGGGTGACCAAAACATATAAGTCCGCTAAGTGCTTTATAACCTGGGAAAGAGATATCAGAGAGATGTTTGTTGCGGTGTTACCCAAACCTCCCTACCCGGTTATACTGGGACAAGATTGGTCGAAAAGTGATTGCAGTAAAACTGTTGCCAGTCTGAAACTCGAGCGGCGTCTGGTGATGGACAGACTAGGGCCCCTCCCATATAATATAGCATTTTTTAAGTAGGTAGATCATTTTGACCTTTTGGTCATTTTAAAAGTAGCTTGCAAACCGAAAAAGTGTGGGCACCCCTGTGCTAGAGTGTAGAAACTCCATGTAGAAAGGCAATATGGCTGCTTTGTCTACGGTCGCTTTAAAAATGAGTGAGTCGTTTAACAACAGATGGTCTCTCCTGACCAGACCTTAAGGGTCTATGGTTGATGAGGTGGAACAGTATCGGTGTTATGTTTAACCCAAAGTCGGACCATGAGCAGTGATGATAGAGAAAGACCTGTGCACACAAACTGTCATGGCTGCCAAAGGAGCTTCTGCTAAATACTGACTTGAATACTGGCCAATTACTTATACGGTCAGCTATTTTGTGTTTTATTCTTTGTTAATAAAATAGATTACTTTACAGAGATCAGTTTTCACTTTGATATTAAAGAGACTTGTTATAGTGGCATTGATAGTAAAGAACCTTGTTTTAGTGTCAAAAAGCCAAATTGAAATTCATTGTGATTCAATGCCATATTACAATAAAATTTGGAAAACTCCCAATGGACAAATATTTTTTTATAGAAACTTTAATGACATGGGTTCTGAAATAGTGAGATTAGATCTGCAATACTGTGTCCATTGCTGGTCACCATATTATATAAAAAGATTGTTGTGGTGTGCACAATCTGCAAATTTTGGTCAATATTTTCATTATATTTTGCTCAAGACAAAACAACAGATGAACTTAAATACAGGACACTTGCATGGGCCGTTTAACATCAAAAGGTAATCTGTTTTCCTGAATCGCAGTACCATCTGTTTGCAGGAATTCAGGAGATGCCCCAAGCTGTATGGATGATTTTATCACCTGTGAAGGGAAGGACACCAGAACTGAATCGGTTTACAGCTTGGGAAAGGAGATTGTTAAAACATTAGAAACTTTATTGCACAGGAAAACGGACGTATTCAAATAGATTAAAGTGTCTGGGCAAATTCATCCATCATATTGACAGTTAGCCAATCAGAGTATCTAACAGTCACATGTTTCCCCTATGGAACTTTTATAATAAATATGCCTCAAGAGCAGCAACAGAAAAGAAGAACAGCACAACATCAGGAGAGGGCACCAGCAACATGTGGCCGTTTCCATCAGATCGTCGGCATAGCATCTCATGAAAAACTTTGAGGGCTAATTCAGTGCCACCCTGCAACATTCATCCTTGACATCTTTAACTTTTCGTACGTTTTTTCCTAAAGACTATATATATCCAGACTTTGCTATCCACATTTTCTTTTATGCTTTTCTCTACTGGCATTATTGCTCTTAAATAAATACCATGTTGCTTTTAACTTTTTATACTTTGTCTTCATATTTAGAGTGCTTGAGTTAATAAGGTAATTTTTAAGAGCACCTGGAGCAGTGCGGATGTGCCACATGATCCAAACTGCAAGGTTTATCGAGCTGCGGATGAAAAGCATTAAAGAAACAAATTCACTGGTTGATAAATGGCCTATAGCCAGGGATGTTGAGCCTTTGTATGTTTGACTATATTCTTGGAGACCAAAGGTAATATTTAGATCTGACATATATCTAAGACATCACACGCTGTTCAAGCCTGTGAGAAGTAAGTCTCTTGGAGTACTAGGGAAAGCGGACTGTGCATGTGTTATTTATATGGTACGTTTGTGGGTTAGGGTGCTAATGAATAACGTGTGTGTATGCGTCTTTCATATGGTAGTTTTATGGCTAGGGTCTATTTGTATACGTATATCTATGTATGTGTGTGTTAATCTTAAAGTATGACAGTAGACCAGCGCGGTAACGAACGTGAGTACACTTACCCCTACAGAGAACAGGTAAAGGGTAAGTAGAAGGGGAATATCACAATAATACAAAAATGTAGCTGAAGTTGTTCAGAGAAGAGCAGCAAAAGTCTGAAAAAAAGGGCCTGTCCTACTCTGACAGACTAAGGGAGTCATACCGCCTTAGTCTTTAAAAGGGTGGCTAATATCCCAGTCTCCGAGATTCACTAGGCCGTCAGGAAACTGAACCCTGTAGTATTCTTTTATTTAAATACTGAATTACGTACACAAGTGGAATTCAATGGGGATGAGCATTTAAGATGGAAACCGTGTGGGCACTTTTTCACTTATGGTATTGTGGAACAACTTTCTCGTAGTTTATAGTCCTGCCTTATAAAAGTGCATTTCAAATTCTTTACTATCCTTGGTGATAAGTACTGGATTTTTTTACTTTAAATGTAAGACGGCATACTTGTGGAAACAGCTCTTCTAGTTGTGGGTTACCTGTGCAATGCAGGACCTTGTGGCATATGAACTTCTCTAGTCTCTATAGCTGTTGTGCAGTCATAAGAGTTGCTTAAACATTTGTGTTACTTGCTCTGCTACTCATCTAAGATGGTTTGAAATCTAAATAATCAATGTAGACCACAGCGTTAATGTCTGTAGTGCACCGTGCAATGCATACGCCTCTGTCATATGCCATTTGTATGGGATTTGTAAGAGCTGTAATCATGTTTGTGATGCGCCATCTGTTGGAATGACAAATTAAATGGTTTTTATTGCTGAAAATGTTTGTGATGAGAGAGACTTGGCAACACAGACAGACACTGATACTGATTACATATGTACAAATTAATAATAATAATACAAATGTCGAAAAATCAAAAGGTCTGAATGCAAAAGGAATCAGAGAAATTAGAAAATGTGATGTTGTAAGAATGGATGTTATACGTTCCCACCAATCAATCTTCCAGAGTTTTCTCTTTTTCTATCATCTCAAGCCAATGGCCAGTCAAGAAGGTGACACAGTTGTCCACAGTTGCCACTGATCTATTGCATTTCTAGTCATCTTTGACTTCTATCGTCTTAGCCACAGGCATAAACCAGTTAAGTTGTCATCCTCTCTGAGATCTTGCCTTTGAGCCTTGGATTACAAGTCCACTAGCATGTTTGTCATTTATTTAAATTGTCATTTCTGTGTTTAGTAATTTCTAGCTGTCCTGTCTTTCTGTTATGCTCTGTATTGTTGATTCTGCACCAGCAGAACTAGCAGCAAATGTACTGTACGGTGTAATGACAACACATTGTATCAAAGCATGATGGGATATTAGTTGCTTAGTTGTTTCAGGGACCACATACTGTATATGTACAAGCACCCGCTATCATTTCACCGAGCTGGCCTGTGGGACATCCTGAGGGTTCGCAGGATCCCCTCGAGGTTGCTGGATATCATGGCCGGCCTGTACACTGGTACTGTGCGTGCTGTGCAGAGTGCAGGCAGAACCTCTGCGTTTTCCCCAGTTGATTTTGGGGTCTGTCAGGGGTCTGTTCTGCTCCTACTCTGTTTAATGCTTGAATGGACTGAGTGTTGGGTAACAGTGGCTATGGGGCATTGGTTGGTGAAGAAAGATTCACGGATCTTGGCTTTGCTGACGATGCTGGGATCTTCATGGAGTCGATGGAGGCTCTGATTGGGGCTCTCAAGAGACTGAGTGAGGAGTCTGAGCATTTGGGTTTGTGAGCGTCCTGATAAAAACCAAGATCCAGACCTTCAATCACCTCTTGAGCACAGCCATCAGCAGTGTGTCTGTTTGCGAAGAGAGTGTTGACCTTGTTGAGAGGTTTACTTACCTCAGCAGTGACAGTCATGTCTCTGGTGACTCTTCCTATGAAGTCAGTAGACGGGTCATGAGGTCCCTGGAAAGGGGTGTGTGGCGCTCCCGATATCTGCAAAAGGATGAGGGTCCAAAGATTTAGACTCCTGGTGCTTCCTGTTTTGCTGTATGGTTGCGAGACCAGGACTCTATCCAGTGACCTGAGACAAAGACTTGGGTACTGTGTCCCTTCGGAGAATCCTTGGGTATTGCTGGTTTGACTTTGTGTCGAATGAGCAGTTGCTCATGGAGTCCAGAATGAAGCAACATTACCTACACTGTGAGTTAGTGTCAGTTATGGCACTATGGCCATGTGGCGTGATTTCCTGAGGGTGACCCTGCTCATAGGATCTTCATTGCTGAGGACCTGAGTGACTGGACCAGGCCAAGAGGACTCTCATATAACCCCTGGCTGCGACAGATAGATGTTCATTTCCAGGGGGTGGGATTGGACTGTGTATTTACCTGGAGGGTTGCCAACCAGGATCCCAAGCTGTTTCGTCATGTGGTGTGTGGGGCAACGCGCTGTTCTGGTTCATGCTCCCCAACCTGACCTGACCACTATCAGTACAAATAATATCCTTTATTTGCTCAGGTTTTTCTTTGCTTTTGTTAGTTGACTGTATTTATTTTGTACCAACATTACATACAGAACTTTCAAGGGGGTGATATAAATTGAAATGAGTCCACAAAAATGTGTGAATGAGTGATATTTCCTAAATAAAATATAAAAGAGGAAGAAAATATGGACAAGACTCCAATAAGGAACACAGCTGTGACAGGTCATCTCCATTCTTCTGCTCACCTCATCTCTTTATATCAGGAAGAACAATACCTGCCTGAATCCCTGAAAAAGATAAAACAAACCACAAAAATATATATATATATATATTGTTTTTTTAGTCAAAAAGTAGAAAGCCTCTTTATTTTTTTGCTCCTGCTACTCTGTTTCCTGAGTCCATACAATATAGCGTGTTCAGCCATTGCTTATTGCCGGTGTCTTCTTCCTAATCGCTCCAGTGATTATACTCTTTGAGGAGGAGGATGCTGTTGGAAATTCCCTAAACAAACTGAAAAATAAAAGCAAAGCCGTGTTTTCATACTGAATTACTGAGTAAGCAGGGTCTGTCAGGAATCCATCAGTCTACAGGCATGTTGTCATTGCTCGGTTCCATTTTTGAATCCATCTCTTCCAGCTTCAGTCGTCTTGTACTTTTATTATAGCCTCCTTTCACATTCTCTGTCTAGCGCTGAAAGATAAAGTAATCTGTTTTGGGCAAGGCTGCATGAAGTCAGTACACTTTGTGCTTGCTCCACCATGAATAACAATTGGTGCCGTGAGTTAGTATTGGCAGAGCGCTGAGCATGAATCCTTTCCAGCCTGCATCATTGTGAATTTTAAAAAAGGGAGTAAGAAGCAGAATGGTGTAGGCTGTCAATAGTAATGAGCAAGCCCCGCTGAATTCACTTCACGTCGAGTTTGTGGAAAGGTCCAGGAATTTCGTTGAACTTGGGGAAATGGCGAAGGGGAAACTGAACTAGTTTTGTTGTGAATTACAATGGAGCAAAGAACTTTTAAGTGTCCCTTATGGTTAGGGAAGTGTGTGGCCAAATATATGACCTGAGCTGTGAGGCTGCCGTGCAATCCACTGTGCCACCATGTGTTCCATGAGATAAAATTACTAAAATTAAACATTGGAACAGTAAAAGTTCTTGCAGACAACAAGAGCAGGAAGAATGGATTCAGTAAGACTTGACCCCTACGGGCCTGGTGCACGTTACAGAAACCCACAACAATGCAGAGGGACACCTAGTCTCTGGAATCAGCAGTAGGTCACTGGAAATCTCTGCCAAGCCAGAACGCCTTCATTTATATGAATGTCAGTGACCCCGCCTGCAGCACCGACAGTTGGCATAGACACCAAGCTGGTAGCCAGACAGCACAGCACTTTCAACGCATACTGAACATGCTCATGGCTTAAATCCAGCCTTGTAACCCAGTGTGCACATGCTCTGTAACATGCTTTAGGTATCTGGTACATGTCAAAGTCACATCCACATGAACGCCAGGACCCAAGGTTTCCCGGCAGAACATTGCCCAGAACATCATATTGCCTTCAGTGACTTGCCTTCTTCCCACAGCGCATCCTGCTGTCATCGCGTTTCCAGGTAAACGATGCACAAGCACCTGTCTGTCCACATGATATACAAGAAAATGTGAGCAATCAGACCAGGACACCTTCTTCCATTCTGCCTTGGTCACGTTCTTTTGCTCACATACCCACTGTAGGTGATTTTAAGCATTAGACAGGGGTTAGCATGGACACTAAAATTCAGTCACGTAGCCCCATACGCAGCAAGCTGTGATGCCCTGTGTGTTCTGACACCTTTCTCTCATGGCTAGCAGCAATCTGTGCTAATGGGAAGTGCCTGTAAACTGCCATCTTCAAGTCCTCCACTGATATTTTATGAGGTTTAATTCTGGGCTTTGGCTGGGCCACTCAAGGGCACTCAGAGTTATTGTTGTGCTGAAAGGTGAACCATCACTCACGCATGAGGTAGCATCGTCCCTTGATTCTGAATAGTCTTGCTGTCCCTGCCGCTGAGAAGCAGCCCCATAGCATGATGATGCTACAATCATACTTCACTTTAGGATGGTATTAGGCAGGTGATAAGTGATGCCTGATTCTTAGCAGACATAGTGCTTGGGGTTCTGCTTAAAGACTTCAATTTATTGCTTCATCAGACCCCAGAATTTTTTTTCTCATGTTCTCAGAGTGTTTTAAATGACCATATACCTTTTACTGAAGAGCAGCTTCCATCTTACCACTGTGCCATAATCACCAGATTGTCCTTCAGATAGTCTCTCAAATCTCATCTGAGGAATTTTGAAGCTCTGTTAGAGGGACCATTGGATTCTTCGTCACCTCCCTGTCCAATGCCCAGCTTCCCTGATTACTCCATTTGGCTATCTTTAGGAAGAGTCCTGGTGATTCCAAACTTCTTCCATTTTATAATTATGGAGGCCACTGTGCTCCTGGGAATACTCATTGCCTTAGAAGTGCCTTTATCTCCTTGACCTGATCTATGCTTCACCGCAATTTGATCTCAGAAGTCTACAGAGAGTTCCTTTAATGTCATAGCTTGGTTTTTGTGCTGATATGCAGTATGAATTGCACCTTTCTAAACGATGTCCAATCAACTCAGTTTCCCTCAGGTGTACTTCAATCGAGGAGAATGAAATCAAACAGGAGGCACCTGACCACAATGTGGAGTGTCTCAGCAAAGGGTCTCTGAATCGTTATAGAGTTGAGGGACTTCATTTTTGGATTTTTAATACATTTTCAAACCTCATCGAAAACATGTCATTATGGGTTATTGAGTGTAGATGGATGGACACAAATGTCAACTTTATCCATTTAAAATGAAATCTACAATGGAATAAAGTGTGCAGAAAGTGAAGGGGTCTGAATACTTTCTGAATTAACAGTACGTCAGAGAGACTGACCAGAATTTTAAGATGTCTGCAATTCATTCTGATATATTTTGTCACACACGTGAGTGGGAGACAACTTTAGAATTTGAAATTCCACTCAGTTTTGGGGTCTGGTGCTGCCTCCTAATGTGCCTCCTCTTCCTTCCCTCTACAGAGCCAGAGAAATAAATTGCCAATGACACATGACACCACCTGCTTTATTTGGGTGCCTGAATCTGCCCCTTCTGCCTCATCGATTGGCACCACCACCATCTCTCCCCTGTCTGGTCAGATACTTCTGTCTGTAAAGACTTACTTCTTTTGGTGTTGTCACACACAAGCAGATCGGGAGACAACCTCAGGGCTCATTTCGTATGATAGTAATTATCCTCCGAGCCAGGGGCTGGCGCTGTGATCTAATGTCTCTCCTCTACTTCCCTCTCCAGAAAGAATAACTGATGGACTGGCCTCCGATGAGGTCTTCCTCTGAGTTTCCTTAAAACCAAAACAGTCTGGCTTATGGCTGTCTGAAGATTTGTTTTGTCCAAAAACCTTTCGCTGTCAACATCATAATATTCGGGGATCACTTTGGTGTCTCAAGCCTTTATGATCTTTTCTTGTCTGTTATTTTATACTGTACAGCAATATATGGGGGTTCAACATTCGGTGCCCCAACCTATCATCTTTTGTTTTTATTTTATTGCAATCTCTTAATTATTAATTTGGTTTCCCACTTCTTGTGTTGTCAGGTCCAGCCTGTTTCTCGAACTAACACAGTAAAATAAAATAAAACCCTTTGTGCAATTAAACAACATTCAGATGAAGAACAATGAAAGTACAGAGTGATGAGAAAGCAGGACCTCTCTGTAAACCCGTGCAGATTACGCGTCTGTCTAAAACCTTAGACAAGTGCTAACCAGACCTTCTGAGTTTTGACAAAGTGAACTGGGATGTAGATTGATACCTTTATTTTGACATCATTTCATATCGCAAATCTCTCTATTATAAAAAAAAACATTTTGGAAGGAGACGAGACGAGATTTTCTTGGAGAGACATGTATATGTCCCGCGAGAATGTTGGTGCGGTACACATGCAGAGCAGGTTAGAGATAATGGAAGTACGAAAATTCGAAAGTCTAAAAAAAAAGGATAGTAAAGATCGCATTAGTGCAAACAAACGGAAATTACTACTCGGTGAAATAACAGAACATCGAAAAGAGATAGAATATATTGTTTAGTTTTAAACTTCCAGTTGGCGACTTGTAGATTGTCTAATTTGTGTTGCCAGTGAGAATTAAAAGATTCCAAAAACTTTGGAGCAGTATGAAGTCCCGTGAGACGGAAACTTTTAACATGAGATTTTTTCAATTAACTTTGTAATAATAAGCCAAACAACAGGTAAGGTTTGGGGTTTTAAGCCCTGTATACTGTAATATAAAGGTCCAACTTATTCTCAAAAATAAATATCATCAGACAAAATTGAATGGGAGGATGGACATTATAAGGAGTCGGACCGGAAATTAGACATGTGGAATGCTGGGAAGGTGTGGTGGTGGATGGTTAGAGGACATCATCAATGGGGGACCAGAGGGAAGATAGGAACCCAGAAGCATCGTTGTTTTGGTTGTCTGGGCAGGAGTATAGCGGCGGTGCTTCATCTTTTCTATGGGAAGAGAGAAAGAAAGGTTAGTACGCCGCCATCGTCCCCTGGCACGACTTGTCGCGATGCACATCGGGTCCTTTAGCTGCTCCCTATGCGCTCGTGCATGACAGCTTCTTTTGAATTAATTTTAATTTGCTCGTTTTTCAAAATTTCTTCATCATTCCTCTGAATTGCTTAATTTCTCTCTATTATAAAAAAAAATCTTAGGTGACTTTCTCAGAGAGATACTTTCATGCCCCGTGAGATGAGAATTTGTGCCAAGAGATTTAACCACGCCCGGGGCCAGAAATTAAAGACAAAGAGTAGATGACAAAGTAGAACGTCGTAAAGAATTCAGAAAACTTTGGCATGATACACATGCAGAGCAGGTTAGAGTTAATGAAAGTACTAAAATTCGAAAGTCTCAAAAAAATGATGGTAAAGATTGTATTAGTGCAAACAAATGGAAATAACAGAACAGCGAAATCAGATCGAATATATTTTTTGGAATAAAACTTTAAGTCGGAGACTTGTAGATCATCTAATCAGGGAAAAGTAGTAGTGTTTCTTCCCAATGAAGAAGCATATCTGCGAGAATTACAAGATTTGTTGTTTGGTGAAAGTGAAATCCACATATGTGAGTGGCAGAGACGTGAAGTGGCAGGCGTGTAGCGATGAAGGGGGGGTTGGCGAGCAAAGTGAGCAGGGGGCGAAGCTCCCTAGTCTTTCCATCCACCCCACTATATCCTAACTACAGGGTCACGGGGGTCTGCTGGAGCCAATCCCAGCCAGCATAGGGCGCAAGTCAGGAAACAAACCCCGGGCGGGGCGCCAGCCCACCGCAGGGCACCCTAGTCTTTCCTTAAACAGAAACGAAATGTGAAGTGAGGGAGCCAACAGAAGACCAACTAAGTCAGGGCCTCAACCTCCAACCAGATGCGTAATCAGGCACTGAGTCTTGTTAATTAAACCCATTCTTCAATTCAATGGCTTGTTGCTGTTCTTATTGTTCAATGTCATACATTTCTGACATTGTTGATTTTCTCTTTTCTAAGAGCTCTGTTAAAAAGTTTTGTGGTCCTGAGCAGATCAGCATTCCTGAGACCTTTATCTTTCTTTACTTTCAGTTATTGTGTGATGGTCACAGTTTGCTGGTCATGTTTTGGCTCATTTTGTATCTAATTATTGTTTGACTGCAAAATAAGGAAAAAGAAACACTTGAGGGGTCTGAGTCAATTAAAATTAATTCAAAAGAAGTTAATTAGCAACAAAAATAGGTCACTAATTAAGAAAAGGTTTGGAATGAAAACCTGCAGCCACTGTGGCCCTCCAGGACCGGAGTTATTGACCCCTGATTTAAAGGAAAGTAAAGAAAGTTTCTGGTTAGAAGATATTGGATGGTACCTTTACTGTATCTGTCATCAGCCATGGCAAGAGCTAGCAGGTGAACATTACAGGGCATGCCAACAAGCAGGTATAATTTTTAAATTGGCTTTAAGCATCATTGATGGAACAGCCAAGTCAGGTAATACAATACATCACGCTATCTATGGTATGGCATTTGTTAACTTGCGAGGTCGTTCTGCTGACAGGTGAAAAGGTGCAGGCAGGTACATCAATAGACTCAGCAACACAGCCATGCCGGCTCAACAAATGGGATGTTATAAGGTTACCCTGGGCCGGCAGTTTTGGAGAAGAAAATCAATCTTACAATTAGAAGATTTAATTTTGGCCTGCATGACTAACAACCATCCCATGGTTCAGCAGTTCAGAAGAAAAAGAGGGGCATAAACACATACTGGCACACAGCATGCAGTTTTTCAAGTGGCATAGTCTGAAACCACTGGGTAAGCGACAGTCCAAAATGTAGGGGTTGGCGAACAAACACACACACTCCTTTTAAAATGTTGGATTATAAAGTCCAACTGCAGTGGTTATAGAAAATCATCATACCCTGTCAAAATCCTTACCTTTTGTCACAATGAACCCTGGAAATGAAAATAAAATAAATAGAAATATTTCCAGCCGTATGTACACATTACAAGAGTTAATATCAAAGTGAACTTCACATTTTAAACAGTGGCATAGCTAGAGTTTGTGCCGCTTGGGGCCGGGCGGTGCTTCAGTTTGCCACCTTCCAACATATCTGAATATGTTTTTCACATATAATTATTTTTTAGCATCAACTAGACAAGAATATAGTATAGACGCACTGATAAGCCGTGTTCTAATTATTACTTTAATACAATTACGCTGTGAAAACCAGAACCAGTGTAGTGTACAAGTGATAGGTGGGGATGTTTTCTGTACAGAGCAAGAACGCATTCGGATTAAAAACAAAACTAAATTATAAATTGTAAATTAGCTATTTATCTTCCTAGAAATTATTATCGGTGTAATGTTTCTGCTTATTTTTATTATTGCCTCATAAATTTCAACTGCTGTGTCTGATGCCGTCACAGAAGGACAGTCTGGAAATTATTTTTGAAGCGTTTGTGGATAAAAATCAGAGAAGTGTACTTTTTTCATTCATGAGTGATATTTTTCCAAACCCTGCTGCTTACACACGAATTGTACTGAGCCTTCTGGCCAATAATGCCGAACCCAAAAATGTGCGGCCCTCTCCGCCCCCTAGCTACACCACTGGTTTTAAAAGATCCTGAACAATTATCTAAATTTAATTAGTGAAATACCTGGCTTGGATAAGTAAGTGATCATTACCAACTTGCTCAGGAAAGTAAATCACATTTTAATTATGAAGCACATTTAAAAACACTTGAGTATCTTCTAAAGTTCAATGCTGCATTAGGAGAACATAAACAGAATATAAAACATAAACTCCACACACGATCAAAACATAATATTTCAACACAGGCGATGCTTGTCATTGCACACCACTCAAAAACTTTATGATAATTTATTCTTATTCAAATACATTTGACAAAATGTAAGTCTTAAGGCTGGACTTCAAAATCGTGACTGATGTTACAGATTGTAAAATAATTGGCAGCAGTCAGAAAAAGATTTGGGGCACCAGGCGACGATTCCCGTTGTCACACACGTGCGAGTAGGAGGCAGCTAAAGGGCTTAAATAATCGCAACAACACATCCGACCAGGGGCCAGAGGGGTGCGCTGACTCTTTTTCTCAGTTCCCTGCAGACCTTTCCCGGGAAATCCTGCCAGGTTCTGAAGCCCACGAAGACGTCACTTCCGTATCAACTCAGAAGACGTCACGTCCTTTCCCAGGCCCGAGGATGACATCACTTCCTGTCCTAGCCCAGAGGACGACATCACTTCCCCATACTCACAGACATAACACAAAAGCAAACAAAAATCTATTCTTCTCTTTTCCTCCACTCCTCCCGGCAGCCTTGTCTCCCTCCTCCTGACTCTGGCTCTCCGAGTGGTGGTTGCTGGTTCCTTTAATAGCCCACCCAGAAGTAGTCCAGGTGTTTGATGACCTGCATCTGGCTGCACTTCCGGGTGTGGCAGAAGAACCACCCAGACAGACTCAGGAACCCCTACAGCGCCCCCTGGTGGCCATTTCTGGACCCAACAAGGATGTGGGGAACTCCATATCCCCATGGAGCCTTGTGGGAATCTGAGGCATCACTGCACCCCAAGGAGGCTGCCATCTAGCGACCCGGGGAAGGTATTGTGTAACCCCCGGAGCATATACTGAAGGGGCTGGGCATCTGCCACATCGTATATTGTAGAACAAATTCTAAGAGGCAATAGGAAAAAGAAGACATCTTCTCAGATATGAGGCCATGTACAAACTGACTCCATTATGGCAGGTTAAGAGTTTAATATGGCTTCATGACTGGATGCAGGGGCGGTCTTAACGTATCGGCACTGGACCAAGAAGCATAGGGTCACACCTTGTTTCTGGTATGCTATCAAAACGGGGGCCCCACTGCACTATACCTGGGGGCTTACGACACTATTAAGACAGCCCTGAGATAAGGTGGGACTAAGAGGAGGAATTGACATCACAGATCCTGGCCATTCAAAGCTTCTGGTCTTGTAGATGAAGAAGAACAAGATGTGAATAACATCACCCCCTCCTGACTCAGGTTAAAATTACCCCTTTGAATGCCTCCTCATCACATCTGCATCACGAGATGTTATCCCAAAGTCTAGGGACTATGATAGAAAAAGCTCGATTACGTCTGGTGATGCTCCAGGTGCCCACAGCCTTGGCACTACTTAGGACATTGACAGTCATGTACCAAGGAAGGACTCGTGCAATGAGGACACCAACAACAAAGATGGTGGGCTTAGTGCAGTTTATTTGTAACAATCAAGTAAAGCAGAGCCCAATAGATAGTGTGGTACAAATGAATCCGTACAAACCAGTGTGGGAGTTGAAATCAATCAATAGTTAAGTAAACGGATCAGAAAGAAAGTAAAAACAAGAATAAAATCACAAAGTTAAAATCGGGTTCCATTTCTTTCATTTCTCCTGCTAATCCATGGGGTCTCCCAAAGTGAGGTTGAGATCCCACTGAGCATGGTCCTGCATCAGTCAGATTTCACCACTGGGGTGCCCAAAGCCCAGTTTCATCATCCCAGCACAACTCCAGGCATCTGTAGGATGATCCCACTCCTGCTCATGTTAATACTCAATGGCCAAGACCACCGTTGCTCCTTCTCACTGTAGGACCTCCTGATCGCCTTCCCTCCTGTCCGCCATACTGGCTGGCACTGAACTCTGTGTCCTTTCCAATCATCTCTTTTGATTCCCATTCCCATTCTATTCTTCTTTGTCTTTTTTGTTTTGATTCTGATCTTCTCCCCTCAAAATTTTACTCAGACCCCTTTAGACTTTGTGGGTGAAGGTGCTTTCACTAACAACCCATGAAGTGTTAATAAGGAATGGCTGCGCTGATTGCATTTACATTTTAAGAAGCGATCAGACAATCTCCTCATTAAACACCCCAGGGCTGCACAGCTTTCCAGCGATTCGCACTCACACCCATGAAACCAGTTTTTTTTAGACACCGTCACGGACCCCTAAGTTAGTTCACCCCACCTTTATGCTTCAAGACATGAAGAGCACAAATGGATTTAAAGATCTGAGTGAATGTGACAAGATTTATGGCTGAAGCAGATCAAAAATACAAGAAGGCGCCAAGCCATTAAGAGCTTTAAAAACAGCAATAAGACCTTTGACTGCATCCTAAAATAAACTGGAAGCCAGTGCAATGAGGCTAATACTGGAGTGATATGTTCATTCTTTTTTTTAAATTGATTTTAATTATAAGCCGATAACGTTCCATGCAATCAAGTCAAACTTAACAAAGCAAAATTGAACCGCCACCCAAGAGAAAGAGAGGAGAGCCTCCAACCAAAGCTAATCTTTAAAAGCAGCAAGAAAGGAAGAGTATCCTTTTCCCCAAAGTGGAAGCTTATTCTGTTATTGTTGAGATCCTACGATATTTTAAAAAAATGTTTCGAACAGATCCTCTAAGGAAGAATTTGATTTTTTCCAATGTCAAATAGTACAGAACATCAGCTACCCCAGCGGTTCTCAAACTGTGGGGTGTGCCCCCCTGAAGGTGTACAAGGGGGGCGTCGAATCAATGAACAAGACATCAAAATTTATTTTTTACATTTTTATTTTAAATTTAAATTTGCAAGCATATAATCACAACGAATGCATTATAACTAAAATTAAAATAAAACATTTCTAAGGCATAGATCTAATGACTAATATGTGCCTGCTTTAAAGTACACAGCCTGTCCAGGTTTGCTTTGACACTCTGAGCTCCTTTTCAATTTGAAGTTTGTTTCTATGACGAGCGGCGCCGCTGCTGCTGCTTTTATAGTCGCGTATTTTCAGTCCAGAAAGTTCGAGACGTATCGATATCTGTCGCGAACATTCAGGTAACAGTAGATCAGGTGATAATACGGCGACTGCACCACATTGGCAGCGGAGCCAGTATTGCCAAACTGAGTTTAATAATTTACTGCGTATTGGGTTATTTTCATGATACAACTAACAGCGGTATAATATTTGTCGGACGAAACTACGTTCATCTCGCGCAGATTGACTTCATTGGTGTCCTCGTTTACGAGATTTTTAAAAATGAAAACATATTTAATCATTTCTTTACATAAAAAAATAATTCAATAAGAATAAATAATTTATTCTTTGTTTATGGGATTAGAATTACTACCAAAAACCACACAAGGCATTTTAACAGTTATTAAAGTACTTTAAAAAATAAATTGCAAATATTTCATCGAAGTTAGCCGAACACATGCAAATCTTATGGAAGTAAAATGATAGGATACATGACACGCACGAGTATCATACCTTTGTTAGTTGTATCAGGGGTTATTCTCATCTATTTTATATTATGCTGGGGACGCAGAATTATTTCAGGTAGAAAAGTAGAAAGGGGGGGTTTGTGTGTAATACGATAGTTTGATAACCGCTGAGCTACCCACTGACATGAGAGGGGTGGGGTGGGATTCTTCCAGATCATTCTTCTTAGTGCCAGTCAGCAAGCGTGCAGCTGCATTCTGATGCAGTTCTAGGCGTCACAGAGTTGAATGGTTCTTACCTTCATATTCCAGTAATCTACGTGAGAAGTAATACAAATGTGGATTTATTTTACTAGGTTAGTAAGACAAGGGAAGGATTTTGTTTCACTTATTATCCTAAGTGGAAAGGGACTGCTTTCTAGTGCTGAACTGATCTGCCATCACATTTTCGAAGCCCACCTAATTCTGAGTGAAGGTCGCAGGGGGCAGTAGCCTATCTCAGCTATCATAGGGTACAAGACAGGAGCAAACCCTGGTCAGGACACCAATCCATCACAGGGTGAACACACACACACACACACTTGGGCCAATTCACCTCACCTGCATGTCTTTAGACAGGAAACCCACCAAAGCCCAGAGAACATGCAGACTCCATGCAGGGTGGACCTGGGATGCGAATCCAGGTCTCTAAACTGTTAAGCAACAGTGCCACCACTGTGCCACCTCTTCGGAAAGGGTCTGGTAAAGAAAATGTATTAAGTAATGTATGAGTGTGCCCAGCAATAGACTGGCATGCCATCCAAGGTTTAATTCTGCATTGTGCCTACTGCCACAAGGATAGGCTCCGGCTTACTGCTTACTGTGGGAAACATCTGGGGAAGAATATGGACAGACAGACGGTATGAATGTGAGTGAACGAGTGTCTTGTCTAAGACTGGCTCCTCTCATACACCTTCTTTTAGAGAGGAACTGACATCAATGGACGGAATGATTGTTGGTGTGTGAGAGTGTAACTTCCATGCATGACTTCCAGATCTGGTCCACACCTTTGGCCAGTTGATTCTGAAACTGCTGCAGGAAAAGACTACTTAAGAAAACGAATTGACCGATGGAGTGAGTGGGCCTTGGGGTCAGCTGGTGTCCCGTCCAATGTAAACACATGGGCAGCCGTGATGAGTATAGGTGTTTGAGAGCGTATGGTGACCCGTGCTGGCCTGCTGTCCTAATCCACACTGCTTGATGGCTTTGACGCTGGCTCGTGGAGAGATGATGCACGGCTGACAAGTTGCACAGAGAGCGTCCACTGTCATGGGCCTACGTTCCTTCTTGAGTCAGTTCCTGCCTTTTGCTTTTTTCACTGCTAGGTCCAGCTTCTGGATAAAACGTGTTCAGAGAATCGAATAAGGTCGGGCACAAGACAGACCACTTGAAGGAGCAAATAATACCACAGCTGGAGGCAGCAGCAAATTGACTTGTAACCAAATAAATCGGCAGGTCTAACTAATGCAACGGGCATTTTATTAGCCAGAGCCTTCCATTGAGTTCACCAATCAGCTTCTTCTATTAGATGCCTTTCTTTATGAGCTTTATTTTTTTTATGCTATGCTTCTTTGTAAAGCAATTGAAAATATGGCAGCTCAAGAGGATACAAGGTAAGCAGAAGTAATAAAAACAAACTATCATGTTGCTTGAAGGGACGTTTCTTCTCCAATCCATTTCCGTCTTTATTTTATATATTGCTGTTCATACTGATTGGGCTGTTCTATTGATAAATTGTAGCTCTTTAAAGAGACAATGAATTTATGATCATTTTTAAATGAAATGATAGTTTCTTTATAAAACCTAATTATAAACATAAACTTACTTAAGCCACTTCAAGGTTGTGAGGAGCTGGAGATTATCCTGTTGCCAATAGAGCACTGTAGTGTAGTGGTTAAGGCAGGGGTCTCCAACACGTCACTCATGAGCTACCGGTAGCTCGCCAAAGGGTTAATGAATCCTACATAAATTTGAAAACTTGATCAGTCAAATTAGGGATGGGCGATCTTTTCAAAAAATCATATCACAATCTGAATTGCAATCTATCTTTTCAATGTGGCATACACTTAAGAGAATATCTGGACTCAAACTCATCAAGACCTAAGTAACACTTTATTTTAAATATCAAACAAAGTTGAATTCAATTGTTCTCTCATTCGCTAGCTAAGCGGAGTTAAGGACCACGCCCCAAAGCTGGCGAGTGAGTGAGGAAGGCCCCCCTGCCCTCGGCCCGCTTTCGCGCAAATAAATCGGTACTGTAAATGAACTATGATACATAGCGAAATGAGAGGGGTCGCAAAATCAACTGGAATGTTCATGCAAATTATAGAAATAAATCCGATCTAATCTGTTAAGTAGTTCTCTCCTGAAAAGTGGACAGACAGACATTCGATTTTATATATCATATATTAGTAAACCTTCACAAATAATGTGCAGTTAAAGTCTCAGCAGCATTCTCAGCATTTCTGGTGCTTAATAGAGCCAGATAACTATAAGAATCTTCACCAAGCACCTCTGAAAATATCTGCTTTGTTTGGGTCTCCACACCTCTGTGAGTCTGACATGAATGTCATGAAATCAAAGTTCAGAACAAGACTGAGAGATCAACATTGAAATGACTCCATAAGAGTGAACCTCAGTGGCTCTGCTCCACCAGACACCTGCCTCTCTTGTTGACTCCATGCAGTGCCAGTCATCTGACTGACTAAAAAACACATCACACATGCAACTGGTTAATAAAGTATCTATCTATCTATCTATCTATCTATCTATCTATCTATCTATCTATCTATCTATCTATCTATCTATCTATCTATCTATCATAAAGTGACACAGTGACATGGAACAAAATGACAAATGAATAAGTCATATCTGTGGATTTGGAATTGCATTGTTTTGTTTTGACAGCATTCATGTTTTAATTCAGTAGTGTGAGATACACTCGAAAATGCATACAGACATACAAAATGTACTTGCATTTTGTGATGTTTAAATGCAAAATGTGAGTTCTGGACGTCAACATCTTGTAAATGTTCAGGCAACACAAGCTGATTCAGTTTGTTTGGGTTGAAATAAGCTACGAGAATAAATGTTAGAAAACATGAGTAGCTCTCTGCCATTTTGTAAAAGTAGCTCTCAGTGGGAAAAAAAGGTTGGAATAAGGATTTAAAGCTCAAGGTCTGAGGTTGTGCATTCAAATCCCACTTCTGCCACCAACTAACCATGAGTACAGCTCTTCACCCGCCAGTGCTTGAAGTGGAACAGCAAAAGAGATTGAACTAATTGTATCTCAAAGTGTTTAAAGACTCTCATGTTTGGTGAATTTGTCCAACTGACTTTAGATGTTAGTTTTTTATAACCTTTGAACTGTAACTAGTGTCTGTTTCATTCTGAGCACCTCATTGGTGTTGATCAATTTCTTACCCTTGTCTTATAACACTCATTCCAAAGCAGCACCACAGACTGGTGTTTACTCTTTTGTGCTGACCCGATATGTCGCTTTCAGCTAAGCGAATTAATGTAAATGTAGGTTAGTTGAACTAATGCCAGCCCCAGTGTGTGGGCGAGTGTTCGTTTCCCCCAGTGGCCGACTGGCACCCTGTCCTGGTATTGTTCCTGCTTCTGGTCGTCTGCTTTTTGGGGAAAATGCGCGTTACCAGTCGGAGTGTTAGGTTACAAACAACACGGGAGACGGTTAGGGTCGACATGACACGCGCGCATCCTCGAGTGATTTGAACGCAGCGTCTCAGTGGACCCCGCACACTGACTGTGCAGCACCCAGAGATACAGAAGAAATAAAATCAAATAAAATGAAGCAATGGAATCCTCCAGATAAGTACAATTGAGCCGGAATGTGTCATCACCAGTCGCAGTCGGTTTTTCGACTCTTGTCGGACAAGCTGCACTTCACTATAATTTCACAGACATTAAGCTTTTATTTATTTCTTTTCTTGCTAACAGGTGCGAACCCCTTCTATGGCTCGTGCGCAGCTAAACGGCTTTTAACAGGATGCACTGCTCGCCGTCGGTGTCAAGCGGTAGCTGCTAATGTCCAATTTGAAATCCAATCTTCCCCTCAGAGAAGCCCGCGTTCAATTTAGTGGGCTTTCAGTGGGTTAAGTAGTCCGCGCACTGTGCTGCAATGTCGTGCGGCTATGGGATTCACACAGTTCTTCAAAGCCAATAAGAACAATTTGATTTGTATCAGGAGATCATGTAAAATGTGTCGCCTGGATCATTGAACATGTCGTTGACATTTGGCTAGCTGTGTCGAGATCGAATTCTATACATCCACTTTTTACGTTACGGGGAGTGGCGTTTTTTTTTTTTTGTTTTATTGTTTGGGGTCCAGTCCAGCGGTGTCTGTCTTTGAGGTGTGCCAGACGGATGGTCAGCGGCAAGCTGTGCGTGTGTGGATAAGTGCGCGCCGCGATTCAGGCTGGGCTCCGACAGTCAAGTTGGGGCGCATGCGCTGGTACAGTGCGTTGCCGTACCCACCTCATGACGAAACAGCTCGGGACCCCGGTTGGCAACCCCCCAGACAGACACGCGGTCCAATCCCACCCTCCAGAAATGACCCTCTATCTGCCGCAGCCAGGTGTTACGTGGGCGACCCCTTGGCCTGGTCCAGCCACTCGGGTCCCCAACAATGAGGATCTTACGAGCCGGATCACCCTCGGGGAAACGCGCCACATGGCCGTAGTGCCGTAACTGACGCTCCCTCACAATGCAGGTAATGTGCCTCATTCGGGACTCCATGAATTTATTATTCGCAACAAACATTCCATCTAAATTAATTTTAGAGCCTATTTAATCATCCGCCGGTGAGTAGTAAATCTACAGCGTGAAGCACTGACCTGGACGGGAGACCCCGCGATTCAAGGGTGTGCCGACACTCGGAGCAGACCGGCTTTGGGCTCCGGCAGGGAAACTTATGTTGATGAGAAAATGCGAGTAAACCAAGGAATAACATAATAATAATAATAATAGTAATAATAATAATAATAATAATAATAATACCCCCAGAGGGGTGCCTGTGATGAATCAGTCGAGGGAATGTAATGACACCGGGCTGCCCAATCTTCATTTTTAAATGTGATCACCCAGTCCTGCAGGCACTCAGCCTTTATCATTTCAGGGAATGTGCTCTTCTGATCCGCCACTGATGCAAATCTCCTTGATTAAAGTAAAGAAAGACATGCAGATTTGATAAGTTGACATTGCTGAACTGGCCCCAGTGTGTGTGTGTGTGCGTGTGTGAGTGTTCACCCTGCATGGAGTTTGCATTGGTTTCCTCTTGGTGCTCCAGTTCAAAGATATGCAGATTAGGTGAAGTGGCATTACTGAACTGGTCCTAGTGAGTGCACGTGAGTGTTCACCCTGTATGAGATTTTTTTTTTTTTTTGCTCTCCCAGTGTCCATGTGGGCTTCCTCCTGGTGGTCTTGGTTTCCTCCCTTATTCAAAGACATGCAGATTACATAGACCAGTGGCGCTAAATGGCTCTAGAGTGTGTGAGAGTGTTGGGGGTGTTCATCTCCTTTTGGTGGACTGACACAATGTCCAGAGACTGTTCCTGCCTTGTGCCTGTTGCTTGCAAGGGTATGGTGCCAACCCTCCTGTTACCTGGCTCAGGATAAGCACGTTAGGAATCTGGGCGAATATTTAAGCATTAAATCTGCTGTGGACTGGTGGCCTGTCCAGGACTGACTCCTTTTATATCCAGCGCTATTAGCTCCCCACAACTTCGATGAGCCATTGTCTATGTTATGTTTAGAAATGGGTATATAATGAAACTGTCTACCATTTTTATAAATTCATTCGAAAATAAATGGACGGATAGAAAGCAAGAGGGAAAAGTCATTTTAACAAATCTGAAATGAATCTGTCAGACAGAAATGGCTTGCACAGTGAACCTCTCATCTTGCCATCACAGCTCGTGGTCATTTCTGTCTTCTTAATCCAGCGGAGTGACTTGGAGCAGGCGACGTGCCATCGCAGGACTCACGACTGCACTGGAGAACATGAAGACTCCATACGTCAAGTAACTTATTAAGATTCTACATATTTTAAGAGATTAGGTAATTTAAAATTTTCTACGAACACTAGCACAGCGGTTCTCAAACTTTCGTATTTCGCGCACCCCCCTTTTCTACCTGGAATAATCCTGCGCCCCCTGCAGATGAGAATAACCCCTGATACAACTAACAAAGGTATGATACTCGTACGGCGGTGTCGCGGTATCCTATCATTTTTACTTCCAGAAGATTTGCATGTGTTCGGCTAACTTCGATGAAATATTTGCAATTTTTTTTTAAGTGCTTTAATAACTACAACAACAACAACAACAACATTTATTTATATAGCACATTTTCATACAAACAGTAGCTCAAAGTGCTTTACATATTAAAGAATAGAAAAATGAAAGACATAATTATAAAAAATAAATCAACATTAACATCGAATAAGAGTAAGTAACTGTTAAAATGCCTTGTGTGGTTTTTGGTAGTAATTCTAATCCCAAAAATAAAGAATAAATTATTTATTCTTATTTAATTATTTTTTATGTGAAGAAACGATTAAATATGTTTTAATTTTTAAAAATCTCATAAACGAGGACACCGATGAAGTCAGTCTGCGCGAGACAAACGTATTGTAGCGTCTTCCAGACGTAATGACGATCCGAGACGGTCACTTGGTTAGTTCCCTCTTTATTAGTCACAAAAAAAATGGTTGCTGTTGGCCACATCCACGCCGAACAGACCGCAATCCACACAAAAACTTCCTTAGCTCGGCTGACAAGAACGTCCTCCTCCTTTTTCACAGCGCCTTTTTCACAGCTTCATTTATTCGACGCCCCCCTTGTACAGCTTCAGCTCGCCCCACAGTTTGAGAACCGCTGCACTAGCAATTCATGTAACGGACCTCGTTTTGCAAGGCAAGAATCATTATATATATATATATATATATATATATATATATATATATATATATATATACTGTCAAATAATGCAAAGAGTGCGCGACACGTGTTTCGCCCTAATTCTGGGCTCATCAGGCGTACACACTCAGCGCACCCCCTCTCGGAGATCGAACCTCGGACGTCAGCGGCGAAGCCTCTTTACGTTGCTCCACGGCGTGTGGTTCGTTTATTTGACTGCATGTAGATCGGGGTAATTACATTAATGGCATTCGTAGTCTCAATCACAATCTGATTGTATGGGTGGTTACCTACCAGGTAACGCTTGTGGTTGGTCTGCAAGTCGGCAAACATCCGGCGTGTGGTGTTTATCTCACAGCATGTTACCTGGTAGGTAACCACCCATACAATCAGATTGTGATTCAGACTACGAATGCCATGCTTAGGCCTATATATTTATATACAGTATACACTCTTAAAAATAACGGTTCATTAATGCCACTTTACTGGGTAGTGTGGTTGCTGGTAGGACCATTACTTGATTGGGGTTGGAGGCAGGATTGGCACTCCAGCCTCCGTGGTGCTGAGATGTCACCGCTGTACTCGGGTCCAATTCAGGTGGTTCGTCGTGTGGTGGGTGTGACTATCAGCGCATGCTCCCAATCTCTCTTTCTGCATATGAAATTGGTTCTTTTTAGCTAAAACGTTTCCAATATGTGGATTAAGCAGAAATCTTGAACGTGTAGCAGGCAGGAGACTGACAGATTTAGAAAACCTGACCTGCCTGTGGTATTGTATGCAGCAAGAAGTGCTTTTATAGTACGATCATGACGATCTTAATTGATTTGTTCTGAAATCTGATATTATTTGTTTACGGAGCCTACTACTGATCTAAATAAAGGATCATTTTATAACATTTATACGGATTGTTATTTAAGAAACCAAACATGGTTCCCCCATGGCATGACTCTGAGAAACCCCTCTGGCTCTATTAGTTGTACTAGGGTTCATCATAAAGAAACAAATGATGTCAACACTGAAAATGAAAAGAGCGACCGAGACACGTCACTCTACGGGCAAGATGACACAATGAGGGCTCAGCATGCAGCCGAAGCTCCGTTTCCAGATTTTGATGTTTCTCTTCTCACCTACTCGATGTTCTCAGTGTTAGACTAGTCCTATCCGTCCTTCCATCCATCCAATCTTCATTTTCCAATACGATTAGTCAGTAAATGATCGCGGCAACACGGGGACGGGAAGGGAACCAACTATTGACGGGCTCCGTCCTAGAGCAGGGCGCACTCACACGTATTGGAAAATGAAGATTGGATGGATGGAAGGACGGATAGGACTAGTCTAAAACATCGATTTAGTTCTTAAGGTAGGGTTCAGTAAGCTCAAACACACACACACACACACATACACACACACACATTTAGTCAACAATAAGGAATCATGGACATTACTGAGAGAAATGTTAGAAAATCACTAAGGAGACGGCGGAGAAATGTAATGTTGGAGGAGTGGGAGAGAAAGACGAACTAGTTAGCAGTCCTGACTTTCCTCGGTTGAATTAGAATTTTAAGCTGAAGATTTTCGTCGTGCGGTCCGCCGTGGTGTTTGTCATCGTATTCCAAAACACTAAAATGCTGCAATAAAATATTTACCCAGCAGGTGGCGTTTTATTCTAAGAAACCAATAACGGAACAGAGAAAGTGGGATTAATAGCCGCGCTCGCTACATACACTATTGTATATTCTAAACGTGAATGTATCGCAGGAGTTCCGTATGATTTGCTTGTATTTAAAACACAGTTATGCTACCAATAATAAACACGTGCGGTCGTCATGTGACGTACTGTATAGCTTTATGACACCGCCATCCTCACCATGCGCTCTAATCACATTGCAATTACACAATCGTCCAACAATGATAAAGCGCCGTAGGATGGGGTTTACTATAGAAGGGTATTTCATGAAATAAATTTTATTGTTGTTAAATACTTCATACTTTCTGCTCTGAATTGGCCGGTTCAGTAAAGAACCATCCACGTGAAGGATCTGGAAAGAACCTTCATGTATTTAGATCTGTGAGAGATTCAATAACTGACCATGTACAGTGTGTAACAGATTTGTGAAATAGCAATGGGTTTATGTTTTAAACGGTCCATACAATAACACAAGCTAAGTTCAGGTGTTTGATCTATTAATTGGTATCAGTGCCTGAAGTGAGTTGGCACTCCCTGTACTCTTCCAGTTTCTACCCAGAGTGCTGGCACCTTTTGTTATGGTGCTGGTGCTCTAAACCCGTGGTGCTCAAAGTTTCATGGGGGACCAAAGCTCTTTGGTTAAATGCCAGTACTGTATATCACCATAAACAGAGTACCACCAGAAAATGTTTCCACTTCCAGCATGGCTTCATATCCTGCTATTTAGCCTACCATACATACAAGATTTGTTTTATTAACATATTAGGGACTTACTTTACAAAGTCTAAAGACACAGTTTCATGCGCAAAGAACCCTTCTCAGAATGAAAGTGTTCTATGCCAAGCAATAGACCTCCAAGGAATCACATGACCAAATCAAGTGTAACTAAAGAATTGTTATTCTGAAGAGTGTAGTCACCTCATTTTAGGTCTCCTAAACCAGTTTAAAAGGTGCAAATAGTGTAGTGTTTCAGTATTAAAACCAGCAGAATGACAGCAAGAGGGTATAACATCTTTCTCAGTGGAACATTTAGAGTCAAGGTGTCAGTTTCTTCAATTGTAAGGCTACTAGTTTCACTTTATTTTCACGGGAGATCAGAGTGGCTGCAAAGTAAATAACAGAATAGCCACAGTAGAGCACAAATGTCACTGATGGTCAACTGTGTGACGTTCAATGAGTCACAAAGCTGGAGACACCTCATCTATCTATCTATCTATAGATAGAAAAATATATATTTTAAAAGTCACCTTTTTGTGTTATTAAAGTGTCAATTGTGTTACAAAATTACCCTTGTTTGGCATGTTACTTAAGAGCCTGACTTGTGTTACAAAAGGCCCTACAAGTTACAAATGTTCCCTGTGCTGTGGTACAAATGTTCCTTAAAGTTGCAAAATGTCCCTACTAGGGGTACAAATGTTCCCTGTAGGTTACAAATTGGCCATTTAGTAGTTACAAAAAGGCCCTAACATCTATCTATCTATCTATCTATCTATCTATCTATCTATCTATCTCGATGCCCTAAATCCTTTAGTATTCTTCTCTCCTAACCTGCTTGTGTCTCACCTCTATATATATCTTTTTCCATTTCCAACTTTTATTTACTATTTACTCCTGTCTTTTTTCTCTTTCTTAGACTTATTGTACTTTCCTGGAATGTCCGAGCCTTGACCTCAGGTCACTGCCGATGTATGCTTGACCTCCTCTGTCGTCACCAGGTTAACATAGAGCTAGCTTCAATATAGGAGTTTCACCTAATGGCTCCTGACGTTCACCACTTCACAGCTTCCTCCTCTGCTCCCACAAAGAGATGAAGCCTTGTCATTGTCACTCTTGTGAAACGCTCCCTCCAAATGACACATCTGCTAATGGACAGTGATAAAGCGGGCCAGTTTTGTTTCTTGCAGGCTGAGAATGGCAGATACAAATTATTACTCATCTTTGTATATTGGCATACTGTAGTCCATTCCACACTTCCTTTTTTTCCCTCTCTAACACATTCATTCCCTGCTTGTAGACTCATACTTGGCATTGATACCAAGGCCTGATTCAAGAGAGGTCCTCTGCTGCGACAGACACACGTTCTCCTCCCTCTGCTCTTTCTTTATATACTGTAAGCTGGTATCTGATCTGAGTCTGTTGGACAAGCTTCAATCCAGCTTGTGGATCTGGTGCTCCAATGGTCTGTGCCAGGGGTGTCCATCTCTGATCCTGGAGGGCCACAGTGGCTGATGGTTTTCCTGCCTGCCACTTTCTTCATCGGGGACCAATTTCTGCTGTTAACTGACTTCTATTCCCTTCATCTTAATTGCTCTGTTTTTAAAGACTCCATCCTCTGAATTGATTTTTTTTTTTCCTTTAAATGGTAGCCAAATAAAAATGAGATGTGAAGCGAGCCAACAGATGACCAACTAACTCCAACTTATTTCTCTATGACCAGTTTCTTAATTAGAAGACGATTCTTGTTGTTAATTAAACTCATTATTTACCTCCATGGCTTGCTGGTGCTCTTATTCTGCCACAGCAGACGTTGCCAACACAGTTGATTTTCTTTTTTCTAAGAGAAACATCGAAGAGTTTTATGGACCAGAGCAGATCAACATTATTAAGAGCTTCAGCTTTCTTTAATTTCAGATATTGTATGATGGGCACTGGTTAGCTGGTCATGTGTTGGCTCATTTAGTGTTGCATTATTGTTTGACTGCTGGTTGAAGAAAAAAGAAACAAGGAAAGGTTAGGCAAAAGGCAAAAGAAGTTCATTAGCAGCAGACACTGGTGATTAATTAAGAAAATGGTTAGAATGGAAGCCTGCGGCCCTCAAGGATCAGAGTTGGACCCCCTGGTCTCCCCAATTCTGTAATAACACAGTAATGTACAGTAATCTTCCCTAATGAAACATAGGGGTATTTTTAACATCCTTCAATCATTATCATGAAATTTCTCATTGGCCTCTAAAAATGTTTAGGGGTTTTAGAGATCAGGGAATCTTGCGGTCACGTTTGTACCTGATACGTTTTTAACAATGTTGAACATAAATAATGTTTCCAAAAATGCCCTGTTGTTTTATTATTTTCCATGCGAGAGGTGACACTGGCTATGCGGCTCCCAGAGAAGGTCAACTGAAAGTTTGTCGTGCCTGACATCACCTGGTTGAAGGTATAAAAGTCAAGATGTGTATTTGTTGGTTGTCCAAGATACCGGATTCTCTCCAAAGACCTTTGTGTTCATTCTTTGTTGTTATTGAATTCCCAGTCCTATATTTCTTGTTGCTTTTTGACTACACTTTACGATTTGGCTCTGGCTACCTTCCTGTTCATTTTTGGTTATTGTACCATTTCCTAACTACGATTTCTCAATACACGTCCTGAAAATGGCTTTCTTTACTCTTTGTCTCTCTAGTTCAGAACCCTGGCTTGAAACTACCGATTTAGCAACATCTCTTAATTCCAATTCCACTCTGAGCTGCTGCCATCTCTTGAAGTCAATGCACATTCTTAGCTGAGAAGCTTTCCTTTACATTTTAAATGTCATGCTACTCTTACAACAAATGAATGTGTAACAGTTCTAACCCTAATCCTCACTTTCTAATTTACAGGGCATACCCCCTCTTTGATAGTAGCAGTTCTTTGCAGTTGGGTAAATATTTATGGGGATTGCTGGGAACAAGGAAAAGTACACTCCTTTTGAATTCATATACCATATATGCTCCGAGTCTCTTATTGTCGCCGGTCTCTAATAAGCACCGGGCTTCAGAGGGGACGTGGCCAAATAGTAGCCGGTCTCTAACAGTAGCCGGGTCTTTGATATTTGCCTACTAGTGTACATTGTAAGCGTCTGTATCTTTGCGTATGTAATACATGTGCATGTCAGCACATTGCATATATAAGAAATACGGATATACCGGTTTCTAAAACTGTTGCATTTTCGTGCCGGGTTGACCAAAATACGGACAAACCTGGAAGAAGAGTAAGACGACTGGACAACAACAAAGCCATTATTGCGGATTTGGACGGCGAATAGCAGCGAAAAGGTACAGAAAGGCATTATGGAGGAATATTTCGGACAAAATTAATTAAATAGATAAATGTGTAAATAAATAAAAGTACTGTGAAATGTGAGCATAAATAAATAAATGTGTCTTGAAATGAGAGCCTAAATAAATAAATATGTCATGAAATGAGAGCATAAATAAATAAATGTGTCAGGAAATATGGTTTTTGTTGCTTATTTATTTATTTCATTTTGTCTGTAACATTTCTGCAAACCGTCATGAAATACGACTTGAAATAAAACTGTCACTTTCACTCGTCAAAGTTGAGAGGGTGGGCTCTAACACGCCCTCTAGTTACTGATTGGTGAATCGATAGCACAAGAATTAATTAGAAAAATGCTTACTACTGCCGATGAAATGGATTCTGCTGAAGATATTACTTATTTCAGAGAGAGAATTGAAGATTTATGGGAAGAAATTACAATGTTGGCGGCCCTTTTAGACTCCGATGTAGATGAAACTGTTTTTGAAATTATCGAAGAACAGGTGGAACGGACTCTACTACACTGCAGTTCAGGTGATGCAGTACCCTGCTCTGGACGTCCATCCTTTGACATTCCAGCTGAGTCAATAGAACACCTTCTGCTATGCGGTTTAAAAGTACGATAGATTGCAGATCTATATGGTGTATCGGAGAAGACGATCACAAGGCGAATGAGCCAGTTTGATATACGGTAAGCTGCAACGGCTGTACTGTATTAGGTTAGGTAATTTGACATGGAATGCCCAAAGCCGCTCCAACTAATATTTTGAACGGAGTATTTGACCCTTGTTTTACGAGTATAAAGTCAGTTGCATATTCGCAGCTACTTTTTCAAACAACTCTACAGCTCTGATCAGTGGCAACTGAGCAGGGTACTGCATCACCTGAACTGGAGTGTAGTCGAGTCCGTTCCACCTGCTCTTCGATAATTTCAAAAACAGTTTCATCTACATCGGAGTCTAAAAGGGCCGCCAACATTGTCATTTCTTCCGGTAAATCTTCAATTCTCTCTCTGAAATAAGTAATATCTTCAGCAGAATCCATTTCATCGGCAGTAGTAAGCAATTTTCTAATTAATTCTTGTGCTATCGATTCACCAATCAGTAACTAGAGGGCGTGTTAGAGCTCACCCTCTCAACTTTGACGAGTGAAAGTGACAGTTTTATTTCAAGTCGTATTTCATGACCATTTGCAGGAATGTTACGGACAAAATGAAATAAATAAATAAGCAACGAAAAACATATTTCATGACACATTTATTTATTTATGCTCACATTTCACAGTACTTTTATTTATTTACGCATTTATGTATTTAATTTTGTCCGAAATATTCCTCCATAAGACATTGCCATTTATCTTTAACAGTCTTATGCAGCATGTGAAATTCAAATAAAGTAGCTGTTTGTAATATTAGCCAATATTTTTGTGTACCTACATGTACCGAAACCCGCGAAAAAAATATTGCGTTCTGAAAGTTTTTTTTTTAATAATGGCCGGTCTCTATTAACCACCGGGAGCCAAGGCTAGTTTTGCAAATAAACGTCGGGGGCCACTATTGGAACATATACGGTAATTTGTTGAGTCATTTCTGAACATCTTTCTTTCTCTTTTAGTAATCTTTCACGAGAGTGGACAATATGGAAAACTGTTTTTGCAGTCTTAGTACTTGTCATGCTATTCTGCTTTCCTTTCCTTGGGAAGCAAGATTGCCTTCCAAAGAGCAAATCAAAGGGTCTGTGGCCAGTGGTGGTCTCGGGATACTCCTTTACTGTATGCATAAGGAATGGAAAAACTGGGTGTCGTGGTAAGTCGGTGCCGTAAGAAGCCCGAGCTCCTAGAAACTACTGAAATCATCAGAAAAAAGTTTTGTTTTGCGGACGTGCTCGCCCCCCTTGTCTCTCAGTGGCTAAGCGAGTTTCTCTCTTGTTTTTCTTTACTCGGCGGTTTTCACTGTAGCCTCGTACTTCTTTCTTCTTTCGACTCGTTAACTTGGGCCTGCCTTGCCAGCACTTTGAGCTTCATGGTGTAGCCTCGCACATCCGAGCCAGACAGACAGACACACACTTCCACGTGTAGACGTTTCTATATAAGATTTGGCTTATTATGTGTTTCAACACTTTGTGACATCTGTGCATTAACTAACTGATTTGTGAAGAACAGATCCTTGAACTTAAGCAGTACACACAGTTCTTTAATAATAAATGGATAATAAAAGGAATAAACTTCACTGAGCAGCACCAAGGAACTCCCAGTACTTAAAAATATTGTCATGTAGGACGAGTTGACTCCTTGGCTGTTTTGAGTAATCTATGACTATCAAAATATACTGGAAACCTGTGTTACTTGTGGGAAATGGGCTGCCATTATCCATTCCCCATTTCTGAAACAGAAGTTTGATAACTGGCATGGGGAACTTCTGTCCTTTCATAAATGTCCTCTGGGTACCCGCTGTCATATTTCATCCAGGGTTCCTCCTCTGATTGAGATTCAAATTCATGTTTAATGTCTCTTTTGTTCATTTTTGATTCAGTTCTTCAGGTATGGTCATAATGCTCCTTCTTTATTTTTGTGTGTGTCTGTGTTTTTGTGTAGCCTGTATTATATGCCATGTGTTTTAGGGGGCCACCTGGCAATCACCACCAGGAACTGCCCTCTGCAGGGCCGCTTTAAGAAATTTGGGGCCCTAAGCACTTAAAAGATTTTGGTGCCCCCTGTATGTATGAGCTGCACTCACTCTCAGTGGATGACTGAACAGGACAGCTGATGTGACCAAGACAAGAACGATCACGTGAGTCTCGGTGGATCGTGTGGCAGTTACCAGATTCTAATTTTGTTGTATCTGCAAGATTAACATATTTCAGTAACCTCTATGGGGTGGCACGGTGGCGCAGTGGGTAGTGCTGCTGCCTCGCAGTTAGGAGATCCAGGTTTGCTTCCCGGGTCTTCTCTGCGTGGAGATTGCATGTTCCCCCCATGTCTGCGTGGGTTTCCTCCCACAGTCCAAAGACATGCTGGTTAGGTGCATTGGCGATCGTAAATTGTCCCTAGTGTGTGCTTGGTGTGTGTGTGCCCTGCAGTGGGCTGGCACCCTGCCCGGGATTTGTTCCTACCTTGCGCCCTGTGTTGGCTGGGATTGGCTCCAGCAGACCCCTGTTTTAGGATATAGCAGGTTGGACAATGATTGACTATTTATATTATTGTTTGTATTTGTATGTCCCCTACGGTGGGCTGGCGCCTTTCCTGAGGTTTGTTTCTTGCCTTGCGCCCTGTGCTGGCTGGGATTGGCTCCAGTAGACCCCCGTGACCCTGTAGTTAGGATATAGCAGGTTGGATAGTGGATGGATAGATGGATGGATGTGTATGTCATTTCGCTCATTTAATTTGGGAGCCCCTTTTTTATGGAACCTGGTTCAGCTTCACCATTTGCAGTGTTGCACCATGTGGCCCACGGTAAATCTGGCAATCGATCATTTGTGTGATGCCCCCTCTTCGCTTGAATGCCCTAAGCATGCGAAGATTTTCTTTAATGGTTAATTCAGCCCTGACTATCTATCTGCCTTCCAGATCCAGAGGGTCTCCTATAGTTCGCGGCCGTTTCATTTCGAAATCACCAGGGAGTGGAGTGTTTATTTGTGTTTTGCTGTGCTTTGTACTTTTTGCGATTATTGGATTTTTGAACCTGTGCTCTGTCTTTGACTTCATTTTGGATTGTGTTGTCCGACTGTGTTTGCCTCGTAAGGAAATTTCTTTTGTGCTCTATGGAGCTTTGTGTTAAAAATAGATCTTTTATTTTATAAAGGTTCTTCGAGCCACTTTTTGTTTCTAGTTGGGTTTTTAATGGTAATTCCCCCTGCAGTGGGCAAGTTTGGAAGCATTTATAGGACTATTGCATTTTTGGGATTCCCAGTTCATGACTCCTGGGACTGAGCAGGCTGTGGGGTTGTGTTTTGTGAGCCTGGGGCAAAAATAACTGCTTTGTGCAATCAATAATGGTACTGGTATGGAATACAAGAGTCCATCAAAAAATGTGGACTCTCAGGTTTGTCTGTCCCATCCATCCATCCATCCTCTTCCGCTTACCTGAGGTCAGGTCACGGCGGCAGCAGCTTGAGCCACCACCCAACTCACACTGCACCCGACCTCCTTGGCCCCTCCCATAGGTGGTGAGCCCATGAGAAGGGGGACCCACGTTGCCTCTTTGGGCTGTGCCTGGCCGAGCCCCATGGGTGCAGGCTCAGCCACCAGGTGCTCGCCATCAAGCCCCACCTCCAGGCCTGGCTCCAGAGGGGGGCCCCCTCTAAATGACTGAATGAACATCCGAAGAGCAGGGAGCACCTGGCACATCGGAAAATGCTGAGCTGTGTATGCTGTGGGTGGACAGCTCGGCAGAAATGGAGTCTGCAGGGTGGAAGATGGTAAGCTTGGAAACAATTATTCCAATATACTTCCTCACAGTTTAAAGAAGTACATTGAAGTGCTGCCGTGTTAAGACTTAGCACTGTTTTTGTTGTATAAGTAGGTCACGATGACGCCAGAGAGTAATGGCACATTGCATGTTGCACTGCATAGACATGTTTGGGTTTTTTTATGTCATTTTGCTTTCATTACTTTTACTGTCTATTTACACTTTATTACTTTTGAATATCAAACCCTTTTAAACATGGGAGCAAGTTTTCAGGATTCAGATTTTATCCTGTTAAGCATGGATCAGCCATTGCCAGTAAGCCCAATTAGAATGATTGAACCAAAAACAATAGAAAAAAAGAGAGATAGGAAACAAAGACAAAGGGGGCGCATCCAGGTTAAGAGAGGACACCATGGCAGCACATCTCCACCTGGCCCTTCTCTGGCCGACGTTTACTTACTGGTGTCATTCAAGTGCAGTTAGGTGAGCCTTCAAGGCTCTGATGAGGTAAGCAACTTCACCTCAAGATGAGAAGGGTGCTGTCACGAATTACCTTTGCTCTGAAGAGAAAACACCAGTGGAACCCTAAACACGTGTAACAAAGGCTTCTGGGAATCCCACCGCCTCCAAGTGAGTGCTCATTTAGGGACCTGTTTGGTACTCCAGCAATCTTACTTAACTGAGAACATGGCCGTGGCTGCTATTTTTTTTAGAAAATTAGTAACCAGGGTTTACCAGTGTGGTACCAAAACATCTGGACCATTGTTCGTCCAGTTCTGTGACACTGAATAACAAAGAAGTTACCAAGTTACACCACGACTGGATTCACAAAGAGACATCTGAAACTGCTGTGTGTTTTCTGAAATGTTGCTAACCTCTGAAACTCCAGATGTATCACTACAAGTAGTTGGTCTGTCAAACACAAGGGCCATACTGAATCATCAGGTAGAAACAGAAGAGATTTACTGAATACTCTCCTCCCCTTACCTCAGACAGCCAGACTACCTCTCAGAGCTCTCAGTGCCTGACTAAAGAGGCAGGGTGGTCTTAATTCAGTATACTGGGTCATATTTTGGTTATCAGCAAGAGTGAAAGAGAAGATCTACAGGCCGGTAGTGAGACCAGCTTTGTTATATGGGTTGGAGACGGTGGCACTGACCAAAAAGCAGGAGACAGAGCTGGAGGTGGCGGAGTTAAAGATGCTAAGATTTGCATTGAGTGTGACGAGGATGGACAGGATTAGAAATGAGGACATTAGAGGGTCAGCTCAAGTTGGACGGTTAGCAGACAAAGTCAGAGAGCTGAGAATGCGTTGGTTTGGACGTCTACAGAGGAGAGATGCTGGGTATATTGAGAGAAGGGTGCTAAGGATAGAGCTGCCAGGGAAGAGGAACAGAGGAAGGCCTAAGAGAAGGTTTATGGATGTGGTGAGAGAGGACATGCAGGTGATGGGTGTGACAGAACAAGAGGTAGAGGGCAGAGAGATATGGAAGAAGATGATCCGCTGTAGCGACCCCTAAGGGGAGCAGCCAAAAGAAGAAGAAGATACTGGGTCATGTTTGGAGATCCCTAATCGGACCTGCATGAGTATGTAAGTATCATAACTGGCTTTGTCAAGAACGTGTTGATATCCGTGTGACTACTAAAACAACTTGCATTTTCGTAATAAGAATCGTGGCTCACCCCTCAGATCCAAAATTATCTGAACGTTGACAGAAATGCATTTCAGATTGGTGATGTGATGCTCTGCTTTGGAGAAAATGAGTGGCAGGACGCACAGATTAATTACTCTGACTAGGAAATATGGCCAAAAAACAAAGTCCGAAGTTGCGCTAAGAGCCAAAAGCCAAGTGATCAAACATTAAAACTCTCTAAATGAATAACTAATCAGAAATCATAGTCAAAGGAAAATGCGGCAGAAAATTACTATCCAAAAATCTTGTAGAAATGCTACTACACCATAAGGTTTACCCACAAACTTGGGCAACAGTAACAATGTGTGACCAGATGAACATTAATGGCACAACAAAAGAGCCGTGGCTGCTCGGAAAATAAACAACATGGCTGTGAATGCGGTTGAAAGCAAAATTCAATGTGGCATTGTACAACATCATAATAATAAAGACACATAATCATAACAAAACATGTCTGTAAAGCTATTAAAGAGGTCAAAAATATAATAATCATGACATATGTAAACTTTCAAGAAATGCAGGTGCAAGCAAACCTCGGATAACAGCATATAACGGAGAAGAGCATCAGTTTGTGCAGAGTTTGTGTACTGCCTATAAGAATTCGTTTAGCACAAGATGGACCAGGAGTTGAATCAGCAGGGGTAAAAGCCAAAAAGACTAGGAGTTCAGATGCTCAAACCGTATTCAATATCTAAGGTTCAAAAAGCAGACGCCAAATTAGGGACCAATGAATCGATATTAATCTCAGGGACCTGGGGGGCGATGTTAACATCAAGGACCACCTCATGGACCTTAAGGTTAGGGTTTGGTGGGGGACAGGTCAATCCAAAATCAAAGTACACTGTCCAGTCTGTATTTTGGCGTCCGCTTTTTGAACAAGACCCGGTTATTTTAGCACTAAGTCTCCAGCACCTATACATTGTTGATTACCCTTTTGGTCAAGATATATCTCTGTATGTATAAAATCCAACATCTGTCTGTCTGTCTGTCTGCTTTTCGCAAGAGAACTACTTAACTGATTTAGATTGGGTTTTTTTCTATAATTTGCTTGAACATTCTAGTTGAGTTTGCGACTTCTCTCATCGCGCTAAGTATCATTGTTCACTTACGGTACCGATTTATTTTCGCAAATCCGAGAGAGATGCAGCAGGGTTTGGACCCTCTCCTCACTCACATGCCAGCCTCAGGGTGTGTGCCTTACCTCTGCTTAGATAGTGAACAAGATAACTACTTGATTTAGATCAGGCTTTTTTCTAGAATTTGCTTGAACATTCCGGTTGATTTTGCGACTTCTTTCATTGCGCCAAGAATCATAGTTCGCTTGGAGGAGAGATATATTCATGCTAATCTGAGACAGAAGCTGTGGGCCAACGCGTTGTCAAGAGTAGGAAGCCCGGCAAGGCCCTTCTCACTGTCCCGTTTCACTTCTATGTGGGCAGAGCCACGGAGGATGGCTAGTATGATATATAATTATTATATCAAGATTAGAATTTCATTGCCTTTATAATTAAACTAGCTGTGTTACTTGGGTTCACCGTTTCATAAGACGCTGGGCTTCAGTTATAGTGCCATCTGCTACGAGTGTACACAAACATTTTTGTAGAGCTGTGCATCTGTTTTATGTCTTTTCGTGCTTTGGTAATGTATCCGCTACTCAAGAAACGTCATGGGTCAGTTCCCCCGATTGTAATCATTTATGTGTTGGTCCTTTGCAGCGTTCGATAAAGATACCAAATGCTCTCCCACCTCGGATGTCATTTATGTGTTGCTGATTTGAGGCGTTCAATTAACGCACACCATTGTTTCCATGAGAGTGCTACCCAGTGCTTGACACTTCAAGGGGATCTGCTTGCTTGCTTTTCGTGTGAAAGAGTACTTTGTGGTGTTTGATACTTCATGCCATGAGCTCAGCAGAGTGCAGAGTATAACCAGGATTAGTGCCAGTACACATCTAAGAGTGCAGGGGGTTTTCTTGAGCTTCGCCAAACTTGTTCTTTCCATTTCATATCGTGATGATGTCTTTTTATTCCTGTCCAGGACACCAACCAATCTTTAGTTGCCCGTCCTATTGGCTGCTGATGGTACGTGCATGGCCCTTCAATCACTCTCAGCACAGTGGTGAGCAAGTAAATTAGCATAATATTGATAGATATGGAGAAATAAAACATTTATGGAGAAATAAAGAACACATGTCTGCCCTGTTTTTTTTTTCTATAACTTTACTACATTTTGATTAAAACCATCAAAGTATTTTTGACATTTTGGGGTATTTGTTTTTACTTTTGCAGGGGGGACTTTTACACTTTTCTTAGCAGATAACCCTTTGTGTAGCCTGCACGACACTTCTCATGGCAGGTTTCATTTGCATAAATCAGCAATCCTGTGTCAGGTCTGCGCTGAGGATGCACGCATTGTATAAGCATAGCCTACTCACTATCGACAAATAAAAAATGTATCAACCAATAGATAAACATGGGGCAGCTAATTTTGTTTTTTCTATAGTATTAGTAAATTTCAGTCAAATCAAGTTAAAGCATTTTTTAGATTTTTGGAAATGTAAGGTACTTTGTTTTATTGTTGGGGGATTTTCAATCCTAATTATTGATGTATTGAGATGTCCCTTCTTAGCAGATACCTACTGCCCTCGATGTACCTTCTCAGCTTTTTAATTACACAGTAAATAATGCTTTTGTTGATGAGTGAGTGAGGGAGTAAGTCAGCATTGTATTATATACTTTATACAGTATGTGGATGCAAACTTCCAAATGTTAAACACAATGGCTACACTTATAACTATGATAGATCAAACAAGTGATTTTCATCCCATTAAAGGGGCTTTAGTTGTCTGACTTTCTTTCACATAATAAACTAAATGGAGCCCATTTGAGTGCACATTAAACACAAAGGTCTTTGGGACATCCTACAGTTTATAAGTGTGTCTTCTAACAATAATAACACAATGGCAACCAAAGAGCACTGAAAGCAAATTCAGGATAAGGTTATCAAAAAGCACAATTTAGGACAAAAGAATATGACAAATCTTCCAATGACGGTAAGGTTGATGAGAAAATACCACATGACTGTCAGCTGGCACAGATTTATTTTTGTTTTGCTCTTCAAAACAGAGTATTTGAAAACAGATATCTGAGCAAGAACAGATAGCATCTTGAAAAGAATCTTAGATTTCCTTAAATGAGGTGTTAGGAATACGGCAGATGGCTGCTATTCTTCTCTTCTGTAAAAGATATGCTGTATCGGTTAAAGTAGCTTAATTAATGTAAGAAAGCTAGAGAAGACAGCATTTTGACAAAAACACCACCAAAAAAGTGTAATTTATTGTTTTTTCAAAGAATAATGAAAACATACCATAGTGTGTATCATGTAGACCAATCTCACTACTGAATAACAGAGTTAAAATACTTGCAAACATTCTAGCTGAAAGAATAGAACAGGAGCTTCGTTCTGTAATATCATAAGATCAATCTTGATTTATTGCAGATGGAAGTTTATGATCATAAGACTCGAAGGTGGGCTTAACTGTACATACTTTTTAATTGGCCTAATTCTGAACTACACTGAAAAAAGTTTAACCTCCATTCAACTTAAAATAATTAAGATAATGATTCACACTTTATATTTTCAATCCGAACCAATATCATTCTTTTTATCTTATTGAACCCACAATTTTTAAGTAGAGGCAAATCATTTAGAGTGATTGGGTGTAATTCACTTGATTTATACTGAAGTAAATCTACAGTATATTTTAAGTTGTTACAAATTAAAATGGTTTATTGGTCGTAACCTGTTTTTATGCTATTAGAACTATCATGAACATAACACATTCCAATGCTGTACTTTTTACATTTATTTAAAAATCTAGTGCAAATACACAAGCATTTTGCAGTGTATACCTTAAATATACAACAAAAAATTATTAAACGTTTCTACAGCTTTCTTGAAAGTATGTTTTATTACGAGTTCTTATACTTAAAATGAACAGTTGAGAAACAGGGTTACTTACCAGAAATCCTCCGTTATAAAAGTCTGCTGCTGAAAATGACCAGACCTGTATAGCCACATCCACTCCACTCGGGAAAGTGTTCTTTTATGGCAGTTTGAAAGCCAGCATGCTGGAAAGTTCGACCGAAAAAATATACAAACGGCCCCTCAAACACAGCACACGAACAACCTAAAATATTAGGTTAACTGAAATAGGATTTTTATGTTTATTCCGTACACCATAACTTACTTTGGTACAAACATTTTTTTTTACTTTGATTGAGATCTCAAACCAAATATTTCAAGCTACAACACTAAATGACTACTCTGAAGTTGCTTGAAAGAGAAAATTTACGTTGAATGAACAACATCAATGTTATACACATTTTTCGTGTAGATGTAGGATTATGAAAAGGCCAATGATACTAGTCATACAAGCAAGCAACAGTGTGCAACATTCCAAAGTACTGCACCACATTTCTTAGACTAATTCATTTTGGTTTTTTTTTGCAACTGACATTCAGAGAAGCAGAGTAGTACATTTTGAGTCAGCAAGAGGATTAGAACATAGCAGCGTGGTGTCTGAGTGACTGGGACAATACTGGGCAATTCTGTAATTTAAAGGTGTTGCCTGTTGGTGTACCGTAATAACAACATTATAGATGATCTTCATCTGTATAGGGGTTCTGGCTGGACAGAGCCATAAGTAGTATGTCGTAAGGAAACACTTAGTGAACTCCTGCGAGTCCTTCTGGTCTTCTTATGAATTTGCTTACGAATATAACATTTTATTAGTCAAAATTTTCATTTTTTTACCTATGTTACCACAGTTTAGGGTGGTGAGAGTTTTTATTTGTGAACAGCTAAGCATTTTGGGAGTGGTTTGCCTTCTCTGTGCCATGTATTTATTTTTTATAAAACACTAATCCATCATTTCTGAAGTTAATTTAAGTTATTTGTGTACTCTCTTCAGTGCCATGCAGCAACTGGCTAGTGCAGTCCTAATATGACGTCTTCTAACGTTTTTTACTAAGTTGCCACTGATGAGATTAGGAAGACTGCAGGGTGAGAAATAAAACCCTGCAACAGAGATCTGATCAGATTCAGTGAGCATTTTCTCCGTGACAGACTTTATTAATCTGAATTCACTTCTCTATTGATGAGCTGTCAAAGTTCACAGCCTGTTCTCCCCAAGGCCCTGCTTTGGCATTTTCTACCTTACAATCTACCACAGCAATTGGCCAAAGAAAAGATTTGAAACTCACAGACCCACAACCTTCTTGTGAACGCTGTCCCAGCAGTGTGTATGGCTGGCTATTGCTCCTCAAACATTAATATTCACTCCAGTGAAATATGAGGCCAGTGGCAGCAAAGCAACACTAAATTTAATAAAAAGTGGATGCCCTCCCTGAGAGTTTATGTCATATGATTAACACTCCATTAATGAAACTCAAACCCAAATACAATTCTAGGCACCTTTATTTGCTAAATTTGTTTAACGCCTCAAAGGAATCGGTTTGATGGAAAGGCATGCAAACACTACATGTAGTTTCATTAGAGTTGGAAGAATGATCATACTGGCACTTATGAACAGCGGCAGAGTGACAAGAAAGGAACATTAACAAATATCCAGCCCATGGAGTCACAAACCCATAGCCATTATCACAGCAAATCAGCAAAAAAGCAGTAAACCACAGCCTACTTTCAAAGTTATGTGATTACACAATTAAACCTCTCTTGTACACTGCAAAGTCCAGTGGTCATGCTGTTGGACAACAGGCCCTCTGACCAGTAAATGATGGGAGCAGCAGCAGAAGGTGAACTGATAGTTCTGGCACTGTCGGTTTTCCAATTTAACCCCAAAGTGTACAGCTTGATTGAAAGCAGATATCAAAGTGGATGAAAGGTGTGCCTCTATACATTTTGTTGTTAATTCTGCCTTGCTATGTGTCAGGAAAAGAGACCTTTAATAATGGTGGGCTGTTCTGGAGGGTTTGATAGCCTAGGGTGTGTGCCTTTTCCTTCGCTCCTCAGAGCATAGCACAGTATAGCACCAAAGTATACAAGACACAGTCCCACTCCCAGTCTGACAAGCTTTGTTTTTCTCCTCCCGACTCTGGCTCCCCGAATGGAGTGAGGCGACTCCTTTTATGCAGCTCCTGGAAGTGCTCCACATGGCTCATCAGCTTTACCTGGAATCACTCCCAGGTGTGATGGATGTTCAAAGTAGGGCTCTGCAGCTCCCCCTGGCAGTCCCCATGGAACCCAACAGGGCTGTACCAATCTCCAACTCCCAGCGTGCCCTGCAGGAATCCAGGAGGGCTGCCCTCTAGCATCCCGAGGAAGGTAGTGCCCTATGGATACTCTTGCATCTAGCTGGCATCCCAGGCAGGTAATGGTCGTGGCCACCCATCACAAGGAATAAAATCATAATATTGGAGCTACAGATGCTATATTAAAAAGCCAGCTTCAATCTGTGTCAAGCACACGCTTTTACTAAGAAGACTGTGATTAAGTGCTTTAGGACTCTGGAAGGTAATTTATGGCCCAATCACATTGTGGATCCTGTCTTTACCATTTTGTGACCTTGTACACACCTTCTTTCTTCTTTATCTAACTACATTTGTACATCCTTAGAAATTGGAGAAAATGCTGACAAGAACAACAGTCGGCTAGCTCTGGGAAGAGCATTGGGCTGGAGGACTGAGTTATGGCTTAACACGGTTGGCCACTGAATCAGGAGAGTCAACCTGCACCACAACGCCCCAATGATCCATAAGCTGGGACTGACGTAAGTTGGCTCTTTCTATCTCTCTCTCTCTCTTTTTCTCATTCTATTATGCCATCATCCAGAGACCACACTGAAGATGACTGACTGCTGGATCTAATAGCTGGTGGGGATTTTCAATAAACTTTCCAAGACTATATACTGTATGTCCTCAATCAAATCAAAAAGAACACCTATGTGATGGAAATGAAAGTATAAATATTGGGAATATATTATGTACTCTGCGGTGGGTTGGCACCCTGCCCAGGATTGGTTCCTGCCTTGTGCCCTGTGTTGGCTGGGATTGGCTCCAGTAGACCCCCGTGACCCTGTATTCGGATTCAGCGGGTTAGAAAATGGATGGATGGATATTATGCACTCTGTGTCTAAATATGTAATGAAATGCTTTATTCAAATTTCAAATACAGTATAAATTCAATGTTGAGAAATTCATATGTATAATTGAATCAGTAAAACTGATATTTACACACATACTGTATATATGTATATATTGTTGCACACTTGTGTGTGGGAGACAACTTCAGGGCTCTTCTGTTTGTAATTCCACCCAAAACCACAGGTTGGCGCTGTCACTTACTTACTCTCTTGTGCTTTCATCCTCAGACCTCAAGATTGTTGGCGTGGGGAGTCATGACATCACTTCCAGCCCCAGAGACTTGGACCCGCCCCTTCCACCTAGGAGCCTTTAGGTAGGGCATCACCGCTGCTACTGGCGGTCAACAGAGTCACGTCTGCAAAGACGAATCGTGTCCAATCAACTCTTTTGTCAGTTTTATTTTTTTTTTTCTTGCAGTTATATGAGGTTTAACTTTGAGGTCACATCTTGGGTCATTGCCAAGGTGTAGAGCAGGGGCTCTCAACGTCGATCCTGGGGACCCCACTGTGGCTGCGGGTTTTTGTTCCAGCCAGCTTCTGTTTTTAATTGGACTCCTGGGCTAGTTAAGTGATGTGTTATTGCTCAGATTCTGCATTTTGGGAACAATATAGAAATTAGAAAACAAAGTTTGGTAAAAAAAAAAGTATATACTAGCAGGACTTGACGCCCAACCCCCAGTTGCAGCCAGAATATTAGTAAAATCTATAAATATACAAAAGAAAAATTATTATTTATTGAAGTCAAAATCACAAAATTCTATAAATATGTAAAAGAAAAATGAATTATTATTTATCCATCTATTTTCCAACCCGCTGAATCTGAACACAGGGGTCTACTGGAGCCAATCCCAGGGCACAAGGCAGGAACCAATCCTGGGGATGGTGCCAACCCATCGCAGGGCACACACACCAATTTAGAATCGCCAATCCACCTAACATGCATGTCTTAGGACTGTGGGAGGAAACGGGGAGAACATGCAAACTCCACGCAGGGAGGACCCGGGAAGCGAACTCAGGTCTCCTAACTGCAAGGCAGCAGCGCTACCCACTGCACCACCGTGCCACCCAATTATCATTTAACGGAGTAAAAATCATGAAATGAAAATAAAATATTTACTCTCTTTCCAATTGGAGTATTCCCGTTAATATGAGGTCCACTTTGCTCGATGCAATACTTTCTTGATATTTTAGTTTATAATTTAAATATGGAATAACAATCTGAAAATCTAACATCACATTAAAGTTCAATAAATTCTGAAAAGAATGATACCAAACATACTGTATATATACTCAGCAAAAAAAGAAACGTCCTTTTTCCAGGACTGTGTATTTCAACAATAATGTTTTAAAAATCCAAATAACTTTACAGCTCTTCATTGTAAAGGGTTTAAACAATGTTTTCCATGCATGTCCAATTAACCATAATCAATTAATTAACATGCACCTGTGGAATGGTCGTTAAGACCTTAACAGCTTACAGAAAGTAGGCATTTAAGGTCACAGTTCTAAAAACGCAGGACACTAAAGAGACTTGTCTACCGACTGTGAAAAACACCCAAAGAAAGATGCCCAGGGTCCCTGCTCATCTGCGTGAACGTGCATTAGGCATGCTGCAGGGAGGCATGAGGACTGCTGATGTGGCTAGGGCAATAAATTGCCATGTCCGCACTGTGAGACGCCTAAGACAGCGCTACAGGGAGACAGGAAGGACAGCTGATCATCCTCGCAGTGGAAGACCACGTGTAGCAACACCTGCACAGGATCGGTACATCCGAATATCACACCTGCGTGACAGGTACAGGATGGCCACAACAACTGCCCGAGTCACACCAGGAACACACAATCAATCCCTCCATCAGTGCTCAGACTGTCCGCAATAGGCTGAGAGAGGCTGGACTGAGGGCTTGTAGGCCTGTTGTGAGGCAGGTCCTTACCAGATCACCAGCAACAACGCCGCCTATGGGCACAAACCCACCTTCGCTGGACCAGACAGGAGTGGCAAAAAGTTCTCTTCACTGATGAGTCACGGTTTTGTCTCACCAGGGGTGATGGACGGATTCGTGTTTATCGTCGAAGGAATTGAGCACGTCTGGGACCTGTTGGATCGCAGGGTGAGGGCTAGGGCCATTCCCCCCAGAAATGTCCAGGAACTTGCAGGTGCCTTGGTGGAAGAGTGGGGTAACATCTCACAGCAAGAACTGACAAATCTGGTCCAGTCCATGAGGAGGAGATGCACTGCAGTACTTCAAGCAGCTGGTGGCCACACCAGATACTGACTGGTACTTTTGATTTTGAGCCTCCCTTCATTCAGGGACACATTGTGAAACATTTTTCGTTGATGTCTTATGGTGTTGACTCTTTTAGTGTTCATACAAATATTTACACATTAAGTTTACTGAAAGTAAAAACAGTTGAAAGTCAGAGGACGTTTCTTTTTTTCTGAGTATATGTAGGTTTTAAAATAAGCTCGATTTAAAGCGTGACAAAAAACGTGATATAAAATCGTTGCACTTTTAGGCTTAGGATTTCATATATAGAGAGTAGATTAAAATGTACTAAGCAGTTATATGGGAATAACATATTTATTTTTCTTTTTAACAATATTTTTATCTTTATGTTCATTCTACTTTTCCAGGTGTTCTAATTGTTTCATTAACCCATTGTTTTCTAATTAGTGGGTCTGACGCTGAAGTAGTTGTAGCCTTTCATGATTCAGTGTCATTTGCTCGGCTTATTTTTAATTGTCATTAATAAGATACAATGAAGGGAGCAAACTGCACAGAGAAAGGGAAAAATACAATGAAAGCAACAAAAGAGAGTTAAGCATTTAAATCTATAGCAAAAATGGAAATATTTCTAAATGTCTTATGATGTAAAACTCATGCTGCTGTGCTTTCTTAATGCAGAATTAGAGAAGAGAAAAAAGTGCCAGCTAATTAATTGAGATCAGTGTTATCAGTTGTCACTGATTATGAATTTACTTGGAACAAAAACCTGAAGCCACAGTGGTCTCGAGCAGGGATGGTGGGCCGCAGAGGCTGCAGGTTTTCATTCTAACCCTTTTCTTAATTAGTGACCTGTGTTTGCTGCTAGTTAACTTCTTTTGAATTCATTATAATTGACCTTCTCTTGAAGACTCAGACCAGGGGTGGGCAAAGTCAGTCCTGGAGGGCCGCAGTGGCTGCAGGTTTTTGCTCCAACCCAGTTGCTTAATTAGACAACAATCCTCATCAATAATTCAATTTCATGGCTTGTTAGTGCTTTAACTCTGCCATATCAGGCCATTCTCATATCCTAGATTTTATAATTACTTTCTAATGATATCATCGAAATTATATGAGGTCTAAAATGGTATGAATAATACTCAATCTTTCACTTTTTTCTCTTCACTTTCCTCCCAAGTATTTAATTAAACCAAAGAGTGCACAATAAGTACACACAGGTGTAAATGGAAACAAGCAAAATGAAGAAATGCTGCTTTATTTTGTCATTTGAATCTTATTGCTAATAAAAATCCATTAAAAACCAAGAGAACAGCTGCTTAAGACTAAAATAAGCAATAAGGGTTAAAAATCCTAATGAGCGAGGCAACTAAAATGAAGCAGAAGAGTTACCTGATCAATGAATGCTTCTTATTAAGCAACTGGGTTGGAACAAAAACCTGCAGCCACTGCGGCCCTCCAGGAATGACTTTGCCCACCCCTGACTCAGACCCCTCAATTGTTTCTTTTTCTTTAGATAGATAGATAGATAGATAGATATGAAAGGCACTATATGACAGATAGATAGATAGATAGATAGATATGTGAGACACTATATGACAGATAGATAGATAGATAGATAGACAGATAGATAGATAGATAGATAGATAGATACTTTATTAATCCCAAGGGGAAATTCACATAATAATCCAGCAGCAGTATACTGATACAAAGAAACAATATTAAATTAAATAGTAATAAAAATGAAAAAAATTTAAATAAAATTAATGTTAACATTTACTCCCCCGGGTGGAATTGAAGAGTCGCATAGTGTGGAGGAGGAACGATCTCCTCAGTCTGTCAGTTGAGCAGGACGGTGACAAAAGTCTGTCACTGAAGCTACTCCTCTGTCTGGAGATGACACTGTTCAGTAGATGCAGTGGATTATTTATGATGGACAGGAATTTGCTAATTAATTAATTTAATTAGCAGCCAAACAATAATGAGATACAAAATCAGCCAAAACAACTGGTGTCCATCACACAATATCTGAACATAAAGAAAGATGAAGGTCTCAGGAATGTTGATCTGCTCAGGTCCACAAAACATTTTAACAGAGCTCTCAGAAAAGTAAAGAAAAAATCAACAATTTTGATAATGTCTGCTATTGCACAATGAGAGTAGCAACAAGCCATGGAATTAAAGAACGGGTTGAATTAACAACTAATTCAGCAACTGGTTGGAGTTTGAGACCCTGACTTAGTTGGTCTTCTGTTGGCTCACTCACTTCACATTTCATTTCTGTTTTAAGAGAGGAACAATGAAGAAATTCCGGGGAACGAATCTTAATTAAAAAGAAGTTAACCAGCAGCAAAGACAGGTCACTAATTAAGAAAAGGGTTCGAATGAAAACCTGCAGCCTCTGGGGCCTTCCAGGACTGGAGTTTGAGATCCCCCATTGCCTCCTGATTAAAAAGGAGACGGTATGGGTGTGAGATACTCTTCTTCTATCTGTAGGTTGATCCTTAGAAAGAGTCCATCATGGATATGAGTTTGAGTGAGCAGTGGTCATTCATTATGGAGAGATGAGGAGAGAACAATATGTTATTGTTACTGTGACAGACCTGCTGGCAGCATTCACCTGCTCATTGACAAGATCAGTCTATGAAGCTCAGATAATCATGGATGCTCCTTTCTTGTTTTAATTAATCCACACAAGGGCATGTCAAATTTTTATAATACCGAATAAAGCATGGAGCTGGCGTAAAACGTGATGTTTGACTCTTCATACTGGAATGGCATTAACTGCTGGTCGGGTGAGCTCTTCTCATTTCATGGCCATTTAAGAAGCCCACTTTTCAGTAATGTTTAGTTATTTTTATGTGAAATACAGGCAATCACCAGTGCAGGTTAATTTCACATAGTGAGCTTTCTGATGCTCTCTATATGCTCTTAACCTTAACACAGCAAGAACACGAGCCTGACCATGGGACACCTCCAAGAATCCTTAAGAAGTCGTTGGTCTGCTTGGTGGCTGGGAGTCGAACGATCGGCTCAAAAACTGCGTGCCTCCCGAGCCAAAAACGTCTTCTTTTGAAGGCACGTTTCTTGAAAAGCAGGAGAACTTCTACACATATCGAAAAAGAATTCTGTTCGGCTGATGTGTTCATTTGATCTAAATCCAGTTTAATTTTGTGTGTTTATGTACCATAGATAGTAAGTCCATCAGGTCTGTAATATTTTTAGACTGATTCCTTTCTCGTGGCAACTAAACATTCAGACAAGTTTAGGACATGGGGCCATAATAACAAGAAATATTGACACAATTGATGACTTTTTGTAAAAAGAAAACATTATTTTTTATTAATGCTTGTTCTATTTTATATCCATTTTCTTTACCACTTAATGAAAAGATTACTTCACTTTTTAATCATTTTAAATCTCATCATCCACAAAGGAAAGTAACAAATTTTGATATGATTAGGTTATTTTTTTTTTGTTTTGATAAAATCAATCATGACTCGTTATTTGAATTATTAAGTTATTTACAGGTAATAGAGCAGGTATATATATATAGATATATACACTGTTACACACTGTATGGTAAAACTATAAAGCAAGTTTTCTTCATGTAGGTGAGAGTGGCTGATAAGAAAAGTTCTCCACACATCTCATTGAACATCTCGTTTATATCTCAAAGCAAAGGAAACAAGAGAAACGTGTACTGCTTTAGTGGACGGGGTGCAAACCGAGGGTACGAAAGAGTCCTAAACTCTACTTAGATCTTCAACAGAGTGCAGGTAAGATGCTAATAAAGACCCTGCATAGTGTGCCATTAAAAGGCATGGCATTTTTAAAATATAAAACCTTTGAGGACGTCTCGTTCAGTAGTGAATGAGTTCTTACGGATTACCCATTGTTACGTACAATATGGCGCATTTACTCTTCATGGGTACGCAGCAGAAACAGAATCGAGTGGAAACAGTTGGACTAAATACAAATTTAAAAAATAGATTTTCTTTTTCGTTTGTTTATGAATGCCTCCGACTTTACGCGCTGCCTGTATGTTTGAGCATTCAGGTTTATAATATAAATACATGAGTGTTGCTTATTTTTTCTTAACTGTATGAATCTGAACAAACACACACACACACCCCCACATATGTAATGTATACAGATATATACAGACCGTCTCTAATGGATATAAATACAGTAAATATATGATGTGTCCGATGCCTGCTGTGCGTAAACACACAGATGTTGTACTGCATGTTCATCTGCAATGTGATGCACACGTCCCAGGCGTTTCTAGTCTCATGCTCTTCAGGGTGATGATTGTTTGAAGAAGGAGACAACAGACAAACACACACACACACACCCACACAAATCATGATCTGTAACTAATGCATCGTCTCGAATAGAAGGCCAAAGCACCTTTTAAAAAGAACAATCCTTTGTTAATAAATTCCGTGTTTAATCCACCTTTACAATTCACAACTAAATCAAACCAAACAGAACTCTTGTGATTGATTAAAATGCATATAGTGTTAAAGCAGAGCAGGCTGTTAGCTGGTTTCTAGTAAAGTACATGCTTTGGACACCTAGGCGATGTTAAAGTGGGATTTATGAAAAAAAAGGTCATTACCCTTCTCCTGTTGACGATCCTAAAACCAAGCGTTTTAGCAACATGACGCTGACCTTTATGGCCTCAATGGACGTCTGTCTAGAGGGCACTACATGGTTACTTATGTATACAGCATGTATATGAATGACCCTGCTATTAATATTACAGTTCATTCTTTTATATCTTTAGTACCACTTCTCGGGGCTATCAACACATAGAAATATGAAATAAAATGGTATGATTCAGTTTCTTCAACGATAAAAGAAGAGTCCGAGAAATCACACTGTGCTGTACAAAAAGAAAAACAAAAAACGAGGATTTCTTTCAGTTTTCGTCCGCTTCGTCTTTTTCAAGTTGCACCTGAGTGCTGGTGAACTGTCTTCCAAAATGTTTAACACCAAATCTTTTATTTAACTATTTACACATTGTTTATTATTTCACTTTTATAGCTGGAAATTGAAACAGGAAAAGAAAATAAAGAAAACTCCGCTGCGTGGAAGCATTTTTTCCCAGAGGTGTTGTTTTTCTTTATGTTTTTGTTTTTTCTCTTTTTTTTTTTTTTTAGTAGTAAAGCTGAAGTGACCATTTGTACAAGTGATCTTTTGTTGTTTTTTTTTTTTTCATCTTCACGTATTTTACAAACTGTGCTGTATTTATGAATTCCAAGTCCTGAACAAGCTGGCGTACTATCCTGGAGAGGGGAAACCGTAGTAGAGGGAACGATGGATGAGTAGAAAGTGCAAATTGAGAGCGCCGAGGGTCTTCTCCTCAGCGAAACTGACGGACTCCACACCTTGCTTGTCTGCAGTCCCGGACTTCAATCTAGGAAAGAGAAAAGAAAGAAGGGAAATAAGTCGAGCAGTTGGGAAGTAGACAGTAACTGAGGTGTTTTTATGGGCACAGAAAACAACAGATGTAAAGTTAGAAGACTGAGGGATAGAAAGCGCTCATTAGAGTAACCTTGGCTTACAGAGTGCATTGATTAGGTGACTTTTATTGTCATCAGTCGAGAACTTCTCAGATTTGGCATTGTGACCGATAGGGGCCTTCTTGACCCCTTGAACCTTCAGACCACTCGTCAGACACCAGGTAAAAGTCCAACTACTTGATTTATTAGGACAATAAAGTGCACAAAGCACGCTCCTCTCCACAATTCTCAATAAACCAATACAATACTCAATAATACAATCCTCCGACTCCCAGACGCGTTGCCACCCTTCCACCCAGCTCAGCTCAATGCTCTGGTGTTTCATTGTCCTTTTTATAGTCCACGACCCGGAAGTGCTCCTTGACCTGCAGTCCATGTGACTTCCTAACATTTCCGGGTCAAATCAAAACTCTTCTTTCTTTGTCAACCCGGAAGCATTTTATTCCTTCCGTCCTCATGACCGGCAAATACTTCCGGGCTGTAGGAAAAGCCAATGTCTCTGTGTCTCCCTGCAGCGTCCCCTGGCAGCCCGACGTTATCCATCAGGGCTGTGCACTACAACTCCAAAGTCCATGATGCCCTGCTGGAATTCGGGGCATCTCCACATTGCAGGGAGGGCTCCATCTGGCGGCTTGGGGGACTTGGCCGGGATAAACTGCTGGGCATAGTCCAAAGCATATTGGATTCATATGTTAGGAATCAGTGTGCTTCAGCTATACCAGGGGTGGACAATGTCGGTTCTGGAGAGCCTCAGTGGCTGCAGGTTTTTGCTCCAACCCAGTTACTTAATGAGGAGTCGATTATTGCTGATGAAGAAGCACTTACTGCTCAAGTGACATTTTGATGCTTCATTTTAGTGGTCTCGTTTGTTAAGGTTCCCCACCCTTAATTTCTTATTTCAATCTTAAACTGCTGCATTCAGTTTTTTAATGGCTCCTGATTAGCAATAAGATGTAAATGACAAAGCAGCCAGCAGTTCTCCATTCTTTTTTTACTATTTAGATCCATGTGTGTTCATCATGCACTGCTAGATTTAACAAAACACTTAATAGAAAAATGCAACAGACTGAAGATGATCCATTTTAGGCTTCAAATCATTTGGAGAAAATCTACGATATAAGAACCTAACATTATAGACTAACGAGCTGTAAATTTAAATAAGGTTTGAGATTGGCAAGGATTGGTTTCTAATTAAGCAAATGGGGATGGAATGAAAACCTTCAGTCCTCCAGGACAGACATTGCCAACCCCTATTGTATTGAGCATTGAGATGAAAAGACGCACAGACACAACACTGTATTGTTTTTATATATTTTTATTGATTTTAATTAGAAACAGAGAACATTCCATTACAGTCAAGTCAAATTTAACAAATCAAAGCAAAACAAAATTCGACCCGCACCCAAGAGAAAGAGAGAGGAGCCAGCAACCAACACTACTCTGTAAAAGGAGCAAGAAACGAAGGGTACAGTATCAATTTCCCCAAAATGGAAGCTTATTCTAAAATGTTATTGATTAGATCCTGACATATTATAAAAAAAAAGTTTTGAACAGATCCTCTAAGTGAGAATTCGATTTTTTCCAATTTCAAATTGTTCAGGAGAAACTGGGCAACAGACAACTTGGCGAAAAGACAATTCGGCGAAAGACAACTCGGCGACATCCTTTACCAGTTAGGTAATATTTAGGTTCAAAGAGATTTTTTAATGATATTTAAATGACAACGTAGGGTGCCGGAAAATCCACAGAATCACCTGCTTTATGAGAGTCCCAATATGTTGAGAGTAAAGATATTCCTTAAGCCGTACTTGCAGGTCATCTTTTGTATTCTAAATAACTTTATCATACAATTACAATCAATACAATTTATATAAAGGATTTGCAATTTTGGTTGCAGAAGATAATGTAAGATAGAGTTTGTTCCATCTGCAGAATAAAGTTTGTTCGTCAATTATCTAAATTTATTTTCAACATTTTAAATCATGTTGTCATTTAAATATAATTAAAGAATCTCTTTGAACCTAACTATTACCTAACTGGTAAAGGATGTCGCCGAGTTGTATTTCGCCATGTTGTTTCTTTGCCGAATTGTCTTTCGCCAACTTGTCTTTTTGCCGAGTTCACTGTCGCCCAGTAGCCACCGAACCATTTCAAATAGTATATAACATCAGTTACCAACTGACTTAGGAGTGGTGGGGTGGGACTCATCCACTTGAACAAGATAAGTCTATGTGCCATTAGTGTAGTAAAGGCAATTACAGTTTGTTTGTCCTTCTCCGCTTTAGGCCCATCTGGGAGTCCACCAAGTACAGCTGCTAATGGGTTCGGAGGGATTGAGACACCAAGGCTGTCTGATGGGCATACCAAGATATTTATCCAAAATAATGTTAATTTGGTGCACACCTAGAACATGTGGCCCAGTGAAGCTGGAGCTTGATTGCAACATTTGGCTCTTGCCCTGGAAACATTTTGGACAATTTTAAACAAAATAAATGCACATGAGACACCACACTGCATTAGCGGTTCTGCTCTGCAGTGTGAACGTATCTGTTGTTCAACCCAAAAAAGATGGAAGTATACAACACTGACGCATTCCAAGTAGTTGGTGCCATACTGTTAGGGAGCACTTATTGCCAGAATGCCCAGGTGACTGCTCCAACTTGCGGTCCTCATTCATTCTTTAAATGCTTTGTCTTCTGGCTGCTGCTGAAACCCATACTAACCCCTACTTTCTTTGCTGTTCTGTTTTCGGTTTTCTGTGGTGGCAATCTGTGGCACCACCACCTGATCAAAGCACCGTACAGTCCCTACATTGATGGTTTGAAGGCCAGAGGTCGTCTAATTCTTTCACGTGAAGCCTGAAAACTGAGGACTGATTGAGATCATTTATGTCAGGTAGAATGCCTAGAATGTCTCGTGGCCTCGGAACCCCTGCAGATTTTGTTTTTTTTTTTCTCCAGCCCCTGGAGGTTTTTTTCTGTCCTCCCTGGCCATAGATCCTTACTTTATTCTATGTTAATTAGTTTCCCTAATATTTTTATATTTTTTTTCTTACTTCATCTTGTAAAGCACTTTGCGCTACATCATTTGTATGAAAACGTGCTATAGAAATAAATGTTGTTGTTGTTGTACCTCTGCGATCCCTTTTCCTTGAGAAAGCAAACAGTCTTAATAGTGCCTGGGCAGACAAGTCCGGCTTTGTGATCTTCTGAGGGTGACAGCAGAAGGAGAGTGGATCTGGAGCATGTAGACGCTGGCCGATGGACAATTGCTGCTGTGGCATTTTTGGGCCTTCTTCTCTGTAGTACCAGCTCTCCATCTTGCATCTCTTGTCTAATCGGTGTTACTTCTGAAACCATTGGAACAAGCGCCAAGATGAGACTGAGACATTACATATTATTAGCTGCTCACCTCTGTCGTATGTTCACTTTGCAGTTCAATTCTTATTTTTTCACTGCTATGTTACATAGATCTGATCTTTTTAGAGAAGTGTGAACAGGTAAAACATATGGAATCAGAACTTTTGAAACCTATTTCATAAATAACGTGATGGACTGCTGCTCCAACAAAACCTGGTTCCAGCATTACGCCCGATGTCCTGAGAGAGATTTCAGCTTTCGACAACCCTTCACTGAATTTTATGAAACTAAAGGAAATACGTGTAGTGAAACTTGACCTGGGTACTGTTATTTTCATGTAGCGGGTATTTCAGGCCTTTGGCAGATATGACAGTTTGGGTTTTTCCCAGTATAGTTCACACAGTGCATGCAAAAAAGGCCTCTTTTTGTATTACAAAAATGAGTTTCTTTTGGATTATTATCAGCTCACTCTCCTGGGTCTGACCAGTAGATTCATCCTACATGGTAGTCTGTGGACATGTCTGTCTTGTGGCATGCATATAAATATGTTTTTATTTTATATGATTATATGACCCCTTTTCAAAAATGTGTAATGGTAAGTAGTAATGGTCTGTAGGTTTAAAGAAAGGAGACACCTAAAAGATATCTCTTACTTTAAATCAAAAATATTAAGTGCACATTGATAATCTGCATATGTGGGGACAATGCCAAGGCCGAAAATGCTGTGCATGCCAGCTGGAGCATGCTGGAAACCTGTCTTGAGGACTAATTAACAAATCTGTCTACAGCGGGGCAGCATGCATACAAGCGGCATATGTGTCATGCTGAGGCCAACAAATACCCTGCCTCTCCGCTGTAGAACTGAAACCACTCAAGCAATCTGAACTCGATAGAGCGTCTGACGTAGCGAATACCATCACAAAGCATCAGCCGAGTGAACACTGACAGGACAGAAATCTTATGCAAGAATCAGCACTAAAGATGTGTGCTTGCCCCAATAGGTTTTAGATGTAGAGCAGGCTACTGACTAATGGCTCCCTGAGTCGTTCTGCACCACAGTCCCCTTCGTTCAATGTCTTCAGTGTCTTATGCAGATTATGCGCTCTCCCTCATTGTTCCCATTCTGAAAATCTTTAGAACAAATCCTACAGACTGGAGTGTGAGTTGGACACTGTTAGCATGTTCCTTGTTTTTTTTATTGTTGTTTTTAGTGTTCTTTAATTATTTTTTCCATATGTTTTTCCTAATTTTGTTATATATTTTGTTTATATATTACTAGCTATGTTACCCAGCTTGGGAAATTTTCTAAGAAAATGGGCCTCGGTTACAGTGCTGTCTGTTGCTCAGATATATCAAAAGTACTGTGAAGTACGTTTATGTGTATAATATTTGTAGTTTATTTTTTTTAACCAATGAATTGAACCAATTAAATATGTTACATACAATTGTTCATGAGTAAAACATTCCTGTGGATGAATTCCCACAATTCTTAGTGACTGACCTTGCCTTTTATTGATGGTCATCGGAAAACATAATTTTATAGCAAACTGTAATCTTTGGATTTGAAATGGGTTATCAGTGTGTAGTGGGGCTACATAGTAATAGTGTTGTTAATGTTAGTGCTAAGTGTGTTTTGTTTCCATCGTCCCATTTGCTGTTTATGTGTGCGTCAGTGAATGTCGTCCCCGTAAATACAGGGGGGACGGATGATGGAAAGCACCTGTTTTCAATCACAATCAGTTACATCTGGCTCTTAACTATCTAAACAATCAGGAGGGAACAGGAAACGAGAGAGGAGAGGAGAAAGACGGAGGTCACAATTCATTACCACGAACCACCAGTACCTGCTGTTTTCCACATCGCGCTTTTGATACCAGTTTGTTTTTCATTTTGCCAGACTTGCTTCAATTCAATCGCCAGAGACCCCGGGGTTGAATTACATTGTCCACCATACGCCGAGGATTCACGGTGAGGTAGCTCCATTTTTGTTTCCGGGAAATTCAAACACATCACCTATCTGTTGAACAGTCATCCATATTCAGGACAGTTTTATACTCGGACTCAAGTTCACGATCATTCATTCCATAGTTCATTCATTATTGTTATTCGTTGTTGTTTGTTATATGTTACAGCGGCAAGGGAGGGTCTGTTGTGTAAATATATGGTGGTGTCACGTTGTTGCTTTGGTGGAGGGATATACATATATATTTTTTTACGTGTGAAAGTTGTATTTTTTGTTATTATTTCATTTAATATAATTACGTAATTTTACATATCTGCTTTTGTGTGCCTATATAATCCGTCGATTGTGGGGAAAATTATATTTGTTAGAGGTACGGCTTGATATATAAGATTCAATCTCAGTAATTTATCCAGGCCACAGGTCTTGGAGATGTAGCTGCCGGTTGGGTAAGGGGTCGGCCGTTACAAGTGGGAATAATGGAAAGTTTGGGTTTATCCCTCCCAATAAAAGGATATGTGTCTTTGTGTTCATCCAGTTGTTATGCCTCTGTCATTCCAAATGATGGTGCATTTCAAACATTTTAGCAATAAAATGCATTGCATCTGCCATTTCAACAGTTGGAGTATCACAAAGATTAAAACTGCTTTAACGAATCGCGTATCAAATGACATATAACAGTTGCATATGCATTGCACTATGCACTGCAAACATTAACACTGCGGTTTAGATTGATCACTTAGATTTCAATCCATCTTAGATGAGTAGTATAGTTATTATTATTATTATCTCTCTATTATATAAAAAAATATTGGGAGACAAGACTTTTTATCCTCCGTCGAGACATGATCTTTTGAAGAGAGACACTTTCATGTCCCGCGAGATGAGACTTAGTGCCAAGAGATTTAACCACGGCCGAGGCCGGAAATAAAAGACAAAGAGTAGATGACAAAGTAGAATGTCGTAAACTTCTTCTTCTACTTATTTTATTCAAATTATTTCTAATTGTCCCTCCAAGCCAAAGGTTTTACAATTTTTATTTTTCCTTGGAAGGCATTTTTGTATTTCTGAAAAATTCAAAGTTGTGGTTTTGAAGTTTGAAGGCCAAGCTGCATTGTGGGTATGTGCAGGCTGCTGAGTTTATGGTCAGGCAGCCTGGGATGAGGCCTATCTCTCTAGGCAGGCTAGTGAAGATTCTGGCCTGCTTTGTAGGTCTTTTTGGAGGCCTTTCTCCCTTTTTACTTTGATATTGTTGCCTAATCACAACAGACACTTGAAGCAGTCCACAGATGGTTCTTCAAGCTTATAAATCTTATCACAGTGAAACAATATTGCCAACTCCACCTGTTATAGTACAAGACATCCTGGTTAGAAAGTGCTGTTTTTGTCATGAGTGGACTCAAAAAGCCAGGCTAAGTTGGACAATAAAAAAAACAATAAACTGTAATGTCTAACTCGTGGCATGGCCACTGTTGCCTCACAGATAGGAGACCCGGGTTCACTTCCTGGGTCCTCCAAGCGTGGAGTTTGCATGTTCTCCCCGTGTCTGCATGGGTTTCCTCTCACAGTCCAAAGACATGCAGGTTAGGTGCATTGGCGATCCTAAATAGTCCCTAATGTGTGCTTGGTGTGTGTGTGTGCCCTGTGGTGGGCTGGCACCCTGCCCAGGGTTTGTTTCCTGCCTTGCGCCCTGTATTGGCTGGGATTGGCTCCAGCAGACCCCCATGACCTTGTAGTTAGGATATAGCGGTTGGATAATGGATGGATGGATGTCTAACCCCAACCCCAAATCGAAATTATTAGTCAGATGTAGAGAACTGTAAATCAAAAAAACAAATAAAGAATAAAAATATGGACAAGTGTTTTCAAATTATATCTGCTATTTGATCAGAAAGCATACAATGCTGACCCTTATAACTTTGACCCGCTGATGTCACATGCCATACAATTCCAGTTGAGTTTACCAAACAACAACTTACCAACCATCAACAAAAATTCCACAAAATTGGCAGGACACAAGGGAAAACAAAATGGCATCATGAGTTCATTTTACAATTATTTAACATCAGGAAAAATAATCTAAAGCAAAAAACAAATGTCAAAAGTTGATTTCTTGGGCACCAAACCCTATTCTACAAGTAAAACTTTTAAATTAAAGGCCAAGGATAACTTAAATAAAAAAAATACTAAATATAGATAGAGACTGTAGGTTTGTACTTAAGTTGAATTTGTATGTAAGTCAGAACAGATACATAACTGTAATAAATGCTATTGTTGATCGACTATAACCAAGAGCTCTGCCAATGAATGATGGAGTTTCATCTCTCTCTGACCTTTTTATTATTTCTACTTTATTTTCAATGGTAATGGTTATTCTCTTCTTTACTTTATCACCAGCACTTGCCTCAGATTTGTGTTTCAGAGACATTCTTGAAGTGTGAAGACAAAAGGTTAAGATGAGCTCTTCTGCACAGCACTGTACACGCTATCACAGCAGGAAGGCACCCATCGTCAACATGTCTGATGTACGGACAAGGGACAACTTCCTGCTATGTGTGTAACAGTACAAGCAGGCTTGCTATTGAGAATGAATGGGGGCATTGACGGGCGGTTCATCACCAGCCCACCTCACAGTCACCTGCACTACAGTATGGTGCCTACAGCGTCCGCCCACCGAGAACGAACACGTTGCGGCCAAAGGCGGGTAGTGAATCCCTCCCATTCAATGCACACTACAATGCTACCCCACGCGGCCCCGTTCACCCTCAATGGCCTCCGTTCATCCACAACTGAGTCACCTCTTGCAGCATTACCAGTCGCCCACCGAGAACAAACGGGGCAGCCATGTGTGGTGGTCGGGCCGTGAAACCACCCGAGGGACACTACATTGCGCAGGCAGTGAAATCACCCCCTCCAGCCTCTGTCTAGCCACTGCTTGCAGCGTCCCCAGGCCAAAGATGACGGAGCAGCAGTTACTGAGACACATGCGTTGCAGCTGCGGCCCCGTTCATATGTCGTAGGTCGGATGTCCGTAACCTGGGGACTACCTGTATAGCAGATGATCATAAGAATGATTTTTTGGAAGACTAGGGGGCTCTGCCCCCGGCTTGCTTCGGTCGCCAACCCCCGGGTTTGGTTAACAGGATATGCAATTTAAAGAGATTGATATTTCCATGGGAATTGTTACATATGCATTATTTTCACTTTTATTTTAAAACTTAAGTTAAAATAATATTAGGAATTAACCTTTCTTCAAGATCACATTGAATTTTGATTCCGTGTTTGGATTTACATTGTGACAACGCAACATATCTGCCTGTGAGTGACTATCATTTCTTTCTCTCTAATAAATAAAATTACTTTTTTCAAATGTTTGTCCCTGTGAATTGTTAATTGTCATTGCTAAAGCTATTCTCACGGGAAACTGTAAATGTTTTAATACGAATGTCATATCAAGATCACCTTTTGTGACTGATGTTATTTGAGGAAGATGTACTAGATGTTAAAATTTTACATGTTAGAATTGTTTGACTAATTTTTAATACAACTAATCTTGTCTCATTGCATAGCCCATCACTCATACATAAATTACGCAATAACATTTCGCTACATCCTTCTTTCAACAGTAATTCAGCCGGTGGAAGACCGTACGGTTTTAATGTTTGCAGATATTGTACCGGATATTGTAAATTGATGTTTTCATCTTCCGCACCATCACGACCTACTGTTTCAGCATAGTCTATTGATTCCAATTTAATCAATTTGCCGTGTAACCGTTTGAAAATTTTTGCGTTAATTCGTTTGACTTCATCGATTCTCGCTGTGTTATTTGGATGAATGGGTGATTCCAAACTGGACCTTTGAAAGTGTGTGTGTGTTCATAAGTAAGCCCATTAATTGATTGGTGTCTGTCCAGGCTAAGTGTCGGAATGCACCTGATGAACGTGGTCTTGTTTGAAAATAGTTTTAAGTAGGGCGTGAGTTGAAAGAATCTCATGGTAAAAGTCTCCATCTCGCGGGACTTCCTTCCAAAAAATCTCTTCATTAAGTCATGTCTCGTCACAGGATTATCTTGTCTCGTCCCAAGATTTTTTTATTATAATAGAGAGAAATAAGTGGATGGGACTGGCGAGCTTTGTTGGGCTGAATGGCCTTTTGTTTCGATTGTTCTAATTTTCTAATGAATGACATCTGTATTTCTGGGTTCCAATAACCATTGGGCTCAAAGCAAAAACCAGTTGAGGACATTGTGGAGTTCTGAAATCCCAATTATGTGTCTAAAAAAGAAATGTGTGGAGCATCTCCAGAACATGAGGTGGAAGTCATTATGATGATTAAAACCTTGTAGTTCCAGCACTCCGGGAGAAGAATAGACCAGAATTCAATCCCAAGATGGAAGTAATAAATGAACTGACAATAAACAAAGGTTATTATTAATGGTTAAAGTTGCAAACCTCTCATGAATTTCACCTGATTTGAAAGCGTTAAAGTCTAACACTTAATGGCGGCTCTTAAACAAGACAAAAATTCAATCAGGTTAAAGGAGCTTTAATAAAAAATGTTATGTTTCGAGCATTATGTTTAAGGCAAAGCTTTTCTTTAAGAAATGATAGAGCAGATGACCATGTAAGGCTCACAGTTCTATACCATGTTAATCATCAAAGCGGTCCTCTCTGGGAGTCTCTGAAAAAGGTTGCCAAAGATTTATAGATTTCATTGAAGGGACTGAGAGTTTGACAATTTTGGGGCAACAGGGGATACATGTCCATGTGTTTGCACAAAATCATAGGGTCCCCAAGTCTGTGGGTTAGAAGTGCAGATTTCATGCAGAGATTAGAGTCCGTGGTTGTGTGTGGGGTGCCATTGTTTTACACGGGAAGAGAGGGATGCAATAGGGCCGTCTTACAATAATAGCATCATAGACCCCCTTGAGAAAGTAGTGCGCTGGGGCCGCTGATTTGATAGCAAAACAGAAATGTACATAGGTGGGCCCATACGCTCCTGGGGACCCCAGCCAGCGCCCATACGTCCAGACGGCTCTGAGGGATGGGTGACCTGGAAGGCTCTGTAGCCATCTGTGGAGAGCTTTACTGATCATCATTATGTCTGCTGCTCTGTATAATTTCATCAATTAGTCAATTCATTAGAAAAAGTTGGGACAAATGAAATGAAGCTGATCAGACAAAACACAAAATATCTTGGGTCCATACTGTCTGCAAAGAAATAAAAGTCAAAGTAAATTTAAGAATCATTGCATTTTATTTTTTTTTTAATTTGCATTTTCCATGCTGTCTTAACTTTATCTGATCTGGGGTTGTAGACGTTTCAGCAATTGATGTGGACCTAACCAGTCTGTCTGACATTTTACTAAGAATGACTCCGTTTTCCTTTGTGCTCAGGCACAAAATGGAATATGACAATGTCAGAAAGGGAAAGAGCTGGAAAAGGGACAAAGAAAATGTGTAGTTAGAAAAACAGGAATGAGTCAGTAACCAAAAAGACAGACGTGAAATGAAAAACAAAAATTTATGTACGGAGCGAAATATAGAAGGATGTTTGTTTTTAGAAATTGTCGAGAGAGTTTAAACACAATTGCAATTAGAGACATCAGAACGGTGCACTTCAGGAGGTTTAACAATGGAGCAGTTTGTATCAATAATAAAGCAGCATTCACGAAAAGAAGAAGCAATCTTAAATAAAACAAATAGCACAACAGAAATTCAACAAACTAAATACAACAAATCAGTGCATGATCAAAACTGGAGCATAATTAGTCATCTTAAAAATACCTGCAGTGAAACTATTATAAAAATCCCTGAGCGTGGCCAACCCAGACCTGTACTGATGGGGATCCTGACCACTCAGTGACAATTTCCTTCATTTATTATATCCTGCATTAAACACAATAGAAAAATCCTAAATGGGGGTCCTACTGTATTAAAACCACACCGGCAACTCTGCTGAAGTCAGAAACTATTCAAATAAATATATATATTTTTTAGAGACCAAATTAAATAAAACCGTGCTGTGCAAGGCCAGTTTATTGCAATTCTTATGAAAAGTGCTGTGGTGTAACATAAAATAATGAGACATTTTAAGGCCCCATGTGTTTTTATTTGCTTATTTCTGCTCAAATGCTGCATATCCTTATTTCTTCCTGGGTCTGGGGCTGGCAGGTTGCTCAGCAAATCTTTATTAATAAGCTTGTAGTTGTCTGCAATGGGAAGATGTGGGCAGAGAGGACAACAAGAGGAGGCCTTTTTCTGTTGAGTTCAACATGATGATCAATTGACCAGACGTGAAGTGCTCCGTTGATGACGCTGGTAGTGTTCCACCATCTCCGTCTACCTATGCTAGATGTTATCTGTGGTATTTTGGTAATGACTGGTTGTGCCAATTGCTTTCTAGTATGTTTTTTTTTGAACTGCTTAATTTTTTTCTTTCTTTTGTTTAAAATCATGAATAGAACTCTTCATTGTATTCTCGCTAACATATGCTGATTTTAAGTATCATCACACCCACCCATCTACTGCCTGTAACAGCTTAAGGTGTGACACACTTGCTTCTCAAAATTTTGCTTTGTGGAGGTCAGATGAGGGGTCCCCTATGTCAGTGGCCAGCAGTAATGAATGCAACTTAGAAAGGATGTCAGTTCACACACCGCACATGCACACACTCCAGTTATGCATATTCTGTACCAGCTTTACAGGGCCCCGGAGAGTAATAGCTTACACTGGCAGCAAATGGAAGAAAGGTGGCCAACCATGGAGAGCATGGTGGACTATCGAAGGACACACCTATGCACAGACTTAGACTGGGACAATTTGCCTAAAATGTGGGTTTGTTTGCTTCATATTAGCATGGACAGACTGTGTAAGCTCCAACCTTTGGACTTAGAGGTGTGAACTCTAACCCCTGAGTAGCCCCCATCTGAGCTATAGATGCAAATGTCAATTTCCCAAATTCCTCTTTGTCCAGTATAGGTTCAGTAGGGGTAGTTAAGTTCAAAGCCAACATACTCAGGCCTCACCAGTGGTCATACGCTGTGGTTAATGATCTCGTTCAGATCAAGAGGGAATGTCATAAGGATGCCCCTAGAATGGTTCTCTCTAGAGCTGTTCCAAGCACGTCACACTGGGTGGGGACCCGGCAGTAGTCCCAGGACACGCTGGAGGGATTATAACTCTCGTCTGGCTTGGTGAATGCTTGGGAATTCCAAAGGAAGATTAGGAATCTGTAGCTGGGTATTGGTGAAGTCTGGGCTGGTCAGTTTGGCTTACTGCCACAGTGGCCTTCACCAGGAAAATTGGTGATGATGATGTCCTCAGCTGGTTTTTGGCCCGAGCCCAGTGGTTATTTGAACCCAGACATTGAGGGTCTATCTTGTTAGTACTGACTATAAGAGCAGGTCAGTTTAAGTTGCAACTCAAACTAGCCTGCACATCCATGGGAGAGATTGTGGAAACCTCAGATGAATAAATGGGAATTATACAAACAAAATAACTGTTGGTGATTGATGTGCTTGTTCATTAGGAGCCCCAGTAGTATATAAATGGGATTTAAAAAAAATGCTTCAGGAATCTTCTTTTTAAATCTGAGAGACATGGTGTCAGAAGTTCAGTGTAAGTGATAAACGACAATGAGTATGTTGGCTGTATATTTTACTTTAGTAGTTGATGGATCTGTTTTATACTAATTTACAATGTCTGGCCTTGAGGTAGGAGTAATCCCGAAATGCGTCAGCCTGAAGGACATGATGATGGACACTTGCATTGTTAATAATTTGTCTGACCACAAAGCCTGTAATTTTTGAAGCTCAGTTTATAAACATTAAAAGCCTTGGTGCTCAATAGTGATGAGCGAACCCTGCGGAAGTTCAACGAAATCACATAAATGTTCATGAACTCCGTGAAGCACAATGAAGTCAATGGGGAAGGACCAACTGAACTCGTTTTGAGTGGATTATTAAGGTGCAATTGTGTTTTCATTGTGCCTGTGCACTATGGAAACATCTGACAACTATACTAAACAAATTATTGTAGATACAAATGTGATCTAAGCTGTGAGGCAGCAGTGCTAACCATTGGACCACTGTGCCTCAAGCAACAAAATACCCTGATGGAACAAATACCACAAACAAAATACAACAAAAGGCCATAAACTACCAGTAAGGAAAAGAAAATATTTATCATTGCACTCCCAGAGTTCCAATCTTGGGGCACACATTAGCTGTGTGATAAATCGGCATCGGGAGACTGGCCTGTTCCATTGTTCAAATTCATGTTTCCGGGTGAACATCTTTTTTGGTTCGGATCTCTATGGAAATACTTTCCACCTATTTCTTTCATGAAGGAGATTGAAACACCTTGTGAACAATCATAAATCTGTTGTTATTATTATGATTATTTCCCAAGGAGGAAGAGGGATCCTTTAAAGCTTGTTTTAAATTGTGGCTGAAACACATGGCTAGCTATGTATACAAATCAGCCATGTGGTGCTGCACTGCCAGTGCGCAGGGATCAGTGTTATATGTCTAGTAGTAGTACTCATAATATTCTCACTATGGTCAGCTAATGTACCCCTCAAGTGAAAATGATGCAAGTTTTTCTTTTTTTTTTTGAAAGACATGAGCCTGGCCAAGTTGTGACATCATGCATGCATGTAGCTCAGCAACGATCTTACAGTATGCGCACGTGAAAGTTCTGTGCATGGCTGCTACAGCTCTGTGATGTCACTCTGGCCTCACTAAGCATCAATGGGTGCACAAAATGAATTTCCAGAAAAACCATTTGCCGAATGATGTCACTGGCAAATATGGTATATTCGCTGTATATTGGCAAATTTCAGCGATCAACATTAGTGCACAGATATCATATTGTTTATGTTTTGAGGTTGGTAAATTTAAAGCAAGTTTTACGAAAGCTGTCTGCTGTTTCTTTGGTGTTCTTGCTGGAATATAGCAACTGCATACTTCAATAATGAAATGGATTGGTATTATTATTATTATTATAGTAACTTATTTATGGGTAAGAGAAAAGAAGACTCGTGAACCAGATAATGCAAGAAAGAAAGAAAGAACAGTTTATTAGGGTGAGAGGGTTCAAAACGAGGGAGGCAAGGATGGTGTGGGACAAAACTCATGCCAAAGAAATAGAGAATTGAACTGTGTACAGCCTTTCGCACTGTTCCAACCACAGGTGTTTTGTCTTGGTAAAGCAATATTTTACTCTACTTTCTCATTTTGTATTATTAATATGTAGCCTTTGTCAGAATGCCTCAAATCTCACAGACTTACCACTGTTTATAAGGTATTGTACCATATAACTTCTCCTCACCTTCCCTCCTACATCTATAACCTCAGGCAATTAGGTGCAGTAAAAGACAAGCAGGAGTTAAGTTACACTTTAAACAATGTACTACTAATAATAATTGTTTGCATCTATATAGCACTTTTCTCACGACTCCAAGCGCTCAGCAATTGTAGGTTAAGGGCCTTGCTCAAGGGCCCAACAGAGCAGAGTCTCTTTTGGCATTTACGGGATTTGAACCGGTAACCTTCCGATTGCCACCACTCCGCCCTAAATAATAACAATATGCAAAGTACATTTGAATATTGGCACCCATACAACCTGATAAATGGAGATGTGTAGTTTTAGGCGGGACACAGACTTGTTAGTTACTTAAAATGTCTCTAGTTAAGGCATCATCTGTAGTCAGCTTTCTTCAGAACAGGCCGCATGCCTGTCTCAATATAGCTGCTGAGCTGTGCTCTTTATTGTGTTGTCCTTTTCAGTTCATGCATCAGTTAGGTAAGAGAGAGAGTGAGTGATGGAGTGAGCAAATGTATAGATGTTTTGTCTAACCCCTAGAGCCAATAGGACGTCATGGTACTTAAAGGCTTCTGATACAAGCCAGTTCCAAACAGCCATACTTCAGACAAATGGGGGAATAGAACATCTTCACACCTGCCTTCCAAACCATGTGTTAAGGTAAAGCTTGGCAGTTAGGCAGCCTGGCCTTTCCTGTGAGGGTTGAGAGACTTTAGCAGAGAAACTCTTGCCAAACTGGTTTTAGGCACTCCAACAACCCTATCATCAAATTCACTTTCCTGACTTAGTCCCCGGGGGTTGTAAACATGAATGCTTCTCACTAATGTAACACTAATTTACATTGCTTTGCCTAAATTACAAATAAACACATTCAAAATATTTATCAAGTTGTATGCAAAATTTCACATAACACCAATGGACAACGCTGTTACCAAACTGCATTGGCTGCTGTTAGTACTAATTGGTGGGGCCTTAATTACAAATGTTCACTGGGCCACACTTCTCCCTTCAGTCCGTCACGCCATTCTTCCTCTCTCTTCCCTCTCTGTGCGAGTCTGGTATCTCTGTGCTCATTGGTTCATGCTAGCTGCTTATACCCTACCCATCACTTCTGCTGGCAGCTCTTATTCTATAGCCAGCTCACACTGTCACCTTCTTCTCCCGTCTCGATGCTACCCATGGTAGTGTAGAAAAGAATCTTCTTAAAGTTGATGATTTGCATATATTCAAAGAGAATCATAAGCATATATGAAAATAACTTTATCCTAATGCACGCTAGTGTAGTAAGGGTTAAACCATAAAATCCGTTGCCTGCCCATTTTATTAATTTTCTCTTTGCAGCTGCTAAGCTTAAAAACTTCAGTCAAGGACAATGTGTACTGTACTTTTAAAGGGCTAAACGGGCCATTGTTTTAAGAAATGCAGCCATTGAGGCTTTGGCCATGAGAGAAAACCAGATAGGCCGTGTGCTTTCATTCGCAGCAGCTGAGCCTCTGCCGCCCTGCACAGGTGATGACAAGTCAAGGAAAATGTAGTTTATAAGAAACAGCGCTATTGTTTTAGCCTCTAGCCCAATATAGTATGTGTGGGCCTGCCTGATTCTGACTTGTTGGCGGGAATCGATTGATAAATAAGTGTTGGACACCTGCACAGGATATGAAGTAGTGATCTCAGTTTCGGTCAAGTGATGGACATTAGGTAATGATGAGTCGCATAGTGTGGGGTCTCCTCAGTCTGTCAGTGGAGCAGGACGGTGACAGCAGTCTGTCGCTGAAGCTGCTCCTCTGTCTGGAGGTGATCCTGTTCAGTGGATGCAGTGGATTCTCCATGATTGATAGGAGCCTGCTCAGCACCCGTCACTCTGCCACAGATGTCAAACTGTCCAGCTCCATGCCTACAACAGAGCCTGCCTTCCTCACCAGATTGTCCAGGCATGAGGCGTCTTTCATCTTTATGCTGCCACCCCAGCACACCACCTCGTAGAAGAGGGCGCTTGCCACAACAGTCTGGTAGAACATCTGCAGCATCTTATTGCAAATGTTGAAGGACGCCAGCCTTCTAAGGAAGTATAGTCGGCTCTGTCCTTTCTTACACAGAGCATCAGTATTGGCAGTCCAGTCCAATTTATCATCCAGCCGCACTCCCAGGTACCCTCTGCACACAGTCACCTCTGATGATCATGGGGTCCATGAGGGGCACGGGCCTCCTAAAATCCACCACCAGCTCCTTGGTTTTGCTGGTGTTCAGGTGTAGGTGGTTTGAGTCGCACCATTTAACAAAGTCCTTGATTAGCTTCCTATACTCCTCCTCCTGCCCACTCCTGATGCAGCCCACAATAGCAGTGTTGTTAGTGAACTTTTGCAAGTGGCAGGACTACAAGTTGTATTGGAAGTCTGATGTATATAGGCTGAACAGGACCGGAGAAAAGTACAGTCCCATGCGGCGCTCCTGTTTTGCTGACCACAATGTCAGACCTGCAGTTCCCGAGACGCACATACTGAGGTCTGTCTGCAAGACAGTCCACAATCCATGCCACCAGGTATGAATCTACTCCCATCTCTGTCAGCTTGTCCCTAAAGAGCAGGGGCTGGATGGTGTTGAAGGTGCTAGAGAAGTCCAGAAACATAATTCTTACTGCACCACTGCCTCTGATATGCAGGAATGAGCCATCCAGAAACTATAGACAGACAGCGAGCCTGAATTATTTGTTTTTTAAAAATGCTTGGCACTTCAAATGCTGGGTACAAGCAGACACACAGTCCTTCCTCTAGCTCATCTGTCAATTGATGAATGCTAAATATTTTATAACTGGCCTCTTGGTTGATCCTGAGCTCACAATTACAGTCATTTAAGGCATTTTTACCATGAAGTGGCCATGATTTAGTAATGAAGCATGAGTTCCTGCTGCCACAAAGCCTGGAGCACATCAAAGATGAGCAGGTACTGCTTTTGGGAAGGGATTTCAGAAACTCTTTAAAAACAAAGCCAACTTTATGGGACTTTGTGCTCCAAGTCGTTGCCTGTACTGCACAGCCTCGGGGGGGACGATCACTTTCTTCCTCTTGCTTATTTTTGCAGCCGTTATTTTTGGGCATCTCTTTCTGAGTTTTGACATCCTTGAAAATCTCACATTATGAAGTTCTTTCAAAAACTCACCAGGGTATGTTCACCGAAAAGCACCTGATGTTCAAAGTGTTTTAAAAATGCAAAAGACAATGCATAACTCTTATACACAACCACAGGGTGCAGAGTTTCTGAAGGCATTCAGATAAAATGAAAGGATTTGTGTTTAACTACTGTGTATCAAAATTACTAACTGCTAATTATTATATACTGTAGTAACATATTTACAAGTATGTGTCCACATCTAAACACATTAAGTCCCTTTCAGAGCATAGCCATTCCATTATAATATAAATAAGTAAATTAATGTCGCTCATTTACAAGAATCTACCAGCTTATCTGACAGCTTTAACTACACAGCACAGTTACTGTGAGGCTGCACAGCAGGCTGAGCACATCTTATGCTGTTTAAGTAATATTTATTTACTTTCCTACAGATGTATGGACCATCATGATGTCACTTTATTGTCCAAGTGCTGGGGTGACAGATGTGCAAGTGCTAGACCTCTTGGTGGCTAATTCCACAGAAATATGTGTGGGGACTCAGGTAAGCTGTCACGTTTTCTAGTCTGATTAGATGACTTAAACTCCTCTTGCATACTTTCTCAACATAAACTTATTCCAAATAAAAGAAATGCAGTCAGTAGGCTGTGTAATGGAATCTACCACAATTCTATAACTGCATCCAATGATAAAAGCACTGAGGTGTCTTCCATTTTTGTTAGGATTTTCCTTGTCATGTTCTCAATGAGTTTCTTTAAGATTAGTGCGTATGGTCATTTTGCACTTAGGTGTTGACATGCGTCTTAGCATAACTGGACATTTTAACCTTCCCCCTATAAGAGTGAGTGTGGCCATGAGTGTGAATGAGGCACTCCCCTGTTTAGCTGGTGTATTGACACCTACAGTATATTGCACACCCTTCATGTCAATTTCAGTTCATTTTAGTTCCTGCTCTCAAATCAGTGGACCTGATAGTTTTGAGGTCTGTGTATTCAGCATTTATTAAACTTCTACACTATTAAGGTCTTTCATTTCCACATCCGAACCAAAAACACAGAATGGACGTGTTCGCCTGCATATTAGTGAAGCAGGGCAGTGAGGAGGGCCCCACCCAGCTCTCTACTCCTGACGTCACTGTTCTCCCTCCCCACAGCCCAATGAGTTTCTCGGATTCGCACTAATAAATAGGTACCGCAATCGATCTATGATTCTTAGCATGATGAGAAATTTCACAAAATCACCGGAATCTCGCCCCATCCTATATATCGGAATGTCTGACACCTTATATTCCAAATCGTAACCTCAGATCCTCAAATGAGTGTCTCCTTAGAATTCCAAGAACAAAACTTAAAAGAAGTGGTGAGGCGGCCTTCTGCTGTTATGCACCTAAAATCTGGAATAGCCTGCCAATAGGAATTCGCCAGGCTGATACAGTGGAGCAATTTAAAACACTGCTGAAAACACATTACTTTAACATGGCCTTTTTATAACTTCATTTTAATCGTATTTTAACTTAATCCTGATACTCTGTATGTTCAATTCATCATAACAACTATTCATGGTGGCTCTAAAATCGGTACTGACCCCTACTCTCTTTTCTGTTTCTTTTTCCGGTTTCTTTGTGGTGGTGGCCTGCGCCACCTCCACCTACTCAAAGCTTCATGATGCTCCAACAATGATGGACGGATTAAAAGGAAGAAGTCTACGTGACCATCATCATCATCAAGCCCTTCCGTGAGAATCCTAAATCCAAAGAGGACTGTTTCATTTATGTTAGGTAGAATGCCCAGAGGGGACTGGGCGGTCTCATGGTCTGGAATCCCTACAGATTTTATTTTTTCTCCAGCCGTCTGGAGTTTTTTTTTTGTTTTTTCTGTCCCCCCTGGCCATTGAACCTTACTCTTATTCGATGTTAATGTTGATTTATTTTTTATAATTATGTCTTTCATTTTTCTATTCTTTAATATGTAAAGCACTTTGAGCTACTGTTTGTATGAAAATGTGCTATATAAATAAATGTTGTTGTTGTTGTTGGAATGTTCAAACAAATTATAATTCTCTCATGAAAAGTAAGACAGCCATACAAGCGGGTTTAAAAAACTATAAGAAATTTCGCATTTGGACCACGAAATTTTTAAAACTGTTTCTTAGTGACATAGGCCAAGGATAGCCTACATTCCAAATTTCAAGTCCCAAGTCCTCATTGTTTGGGAGATTCCATGATGAGTGAGTCAGTGGTATTTGGCTTTTATTTATATATATACAGCCATATGAAAAAGTTTGGGAACTCCTCTCAACCTGCATAATAATTGACTCTACTTTCAACAAAAAAGATAACAGTGATATGTCTTTCATTTCCTAGGAACATCGGAGTACTGGGGTGTTTTCCGAACAAAGAGTTTTAGTGAAGCAGTATTTAGTTGTTTGGAATTAAATCAAATGTGAAAAACTGGCTGTGCAAAAATGTGGGTCCCCTTGTAATTTTGCTGATTTGAATGCCTGTCACAGCTCAATACTGATTACTTGCAACACCAAATTGGTTGAATTAGCTTCTTAAGCCTTGAACTTCATAGACAGGTGTGTCCAATCATGAGTGGTAAAAGGTATTTAAGGTGGTCAATTGCAAGTTGTGCTTCCCTTTGACTCTCCTCTGAAGAGTGACAGACAGCATGGGATCCTCAAAGCAACTCTCAAAAGATCTGAAAACAAAGATTGTTGAGTCTCATGGTTTAGGGGAAGGCTACAAAAAGCCACCTCAGAGGTTTAAACTGTCAGTTTCAACTGTAAGGAATGGAATCAGGAAATGGAAGGCCACAGGCACAGTTGCTGTTAAACGCAGCAGGTCTGGCAGGCTAAGAAAAATACAGGAGTGGCATATGTAAAAGGTTTTTGAGAATGGTTATAGACAACCCACAGATCACCTCCAAAGACCTGCAAGAACACCTTGCTGCAGATGGTGTATCTGTATATCTCTCTACAATTCAGTGCAATTTGCACAAAGAACATCTGTATGGCAGGGTGATGAGAAAGAAGCCCTTTCTGCACTGACGCAACAAACAGAGTCGCTTGTTGTATACAAATTTAGACAAGCCAGATTCATTTTGGAACAAATTGCTTTGGACTGATGAGACAAAAATTGAATTATTTGGTCATAACAAAAAGTGCTTTGCATGGCGGAAGAAGAACACCGCATTCCAAGAAAAACACCTGCTACCTACTGTCAAATTTGGTGGAGGTTCCATCAGGCTGTGGGGCTGTGTGGTTAGTTCAGGGACTGGGGCCCTTGTTAAAGTCAAGGGTCAGATGAATTCAACTCCATATCAACAAATTCTTCAGGATAATGTTCAAGCATCAGTCACAAAGTTGAAGTTACGCAGGGGTTGGATATTCCAACAAGACAATGACCCAAAACACAGTTCGAAATCTATAAAGGCATTCATGCAGAGGGAGAAGTACAATGTTCTGGAATGGCCATCACTGTCCCCTGACTTGAATATCATTGAAAATCTATGGGATGATTTGAAGCAGGCTGTCCATGCTCAGCAGACATCAAATTTAACTGAACTGGAGAGATTTTGTATGGAAGACTGGTCAAAAATACCTCCATCCAGAATTCAGACACTCGTCAAAGGCTATAGGAGGCGTCTAGAGGCTGTTATATTTGAAAAAGGAGGCTCAACTAAGTATTGATGTAATATCTCTGTTGGGGTGCCCAAATTTATGCACCTGTCTAACTTTGTTATGATGCGTATTGCATATTTTCTGTTAATCCAATAAACTTAATGTCAATGCTGAAATACTCCTGTTTCATAAGGCATGTTGTATATTAAAAGGAAGTTGCTACTTTTAAAGCTCAGCCAACGAGAAACAAAAAGCCAAAGAATTAAGAGGGGTTCCAAAATATATATATATATATATATAGTGAAAGCCTCAACACAGACAGGCATGGACTCCAAATGTACAAAACACTCACCATTTATTTACAGACCACACAACATCAACACAGTGCTCAAAAATCCCACACTCTACTCAGTCCTGTCCCTTTCTTCAGCTGCCTCCACTCCTCTCTCGTAAGCTCCGTCCTCTTCCACCTGACTCCAGCTCTCGAATGGAGTAAGGTGGCCCCTTTTATCATGCCCCGTATGTGCTCCAGGTGGTTGGTGATAGTCTTCCGGCAGCGCTTCTTAGTGTGGTGGAAGTGCTGCCCTTGCACCCAGCAGCACTCTGGGTGTGCACAGTTCCTGGTTCGGTAGCACTTCCTGGTGTGGAGGAAGTGCTGTTCTCCAGGGCTCTAGGACCATCCAGGCGACCCTGGTGGTGGCCACGGGTCCCCACAGGGTTGAGCTTCCCAGCTCCATTTCCGTGGCCCTGATGAAATCCAGGGTGGCTGCCCTCTTGCCCCCAGGGAAAGACAGTGCCCCTCTCACGGTCCGTCCTTCTTCCAGGCGTCCCAGTGGGACAGTATCCCTCTTTGTCTGCCACAATATTTATGTATATACTGTATGTTTCCAAAAGTCAAGATAATTTTTTGGTGTGAAAAAATTAAATGAATCAGTTTCTTAGGTAAAGCAACACATCACATTAGAAGTGTCTACTGAATCCAATTAGTAAATTATTGAATTGTACAGTCCTCATAATGTCTGAAGCGCTCCGAACTGTCAGAGACCTACAACTGTCCTGACCGCAGCTTGATACTTCTCCATATTTTTGCACTCTTTGATCTTTTAGGTTTTGCTCTGTCAGCGCACCAACGCAAATCCTTACGTTTCAGCACTGTAGCATCTAAACTTCTTCCTGTCTCAAGGTGGAAGTCCCCTGATGTAATCTCACTATAGGACTGGCTGTCCTACTTTTCCAGCCTGATCCATCTGGATTTTGTCTGCATCATGGATTCATGGAATATCCAACAAGTCCATATGTAATTGGGAATCAGCTGCTTGAGCAGTTAAATCTTTGATGTGCAGATTGGCATGGCTGTGGCTGTGGGTGAGGGGCACTTTGTGGATTTATTTCAAACTAGCCGTCCCCCGCGGCTCCACTGGCATAGCAGTGAAACAGGACAAACTTTAAAGATCAATAAACAAGCAGGTATCGCTAGCTAGGCGGAGGCAAGCTGCGCTCCAAAATGCATAGGTAGGCTGACTCGAACAGTGGCTGGCACGTCAGTGACTCCCTACTCCTGATGTCATGCTTCCTCCTCCCCTCGGCATGCAGCCTCTGTCTCGGATTTGTGCAAATATATCACTCCTGCAAGTGAACTATGATACTTCTTAGCACTATGAGAGAATTTGCAAAATCAACCAGAATGTTCAAGCAAATTCTAGAAAAAAACCTGATCTAAATCCGTTAAGTAGTTCTCTCGTTCATTCGCTACGTGGAGGTAAGATACGCCCCAAGGCTGGCATGTGACTAAGGAGGGCCCCTCCCCCTCCCCTCAGCCCGCTGCGTTTCTCTCGGATTCTCGCAAATAAATCGGTACCACAAGCAAACTATGATACATAGCGCGATGACAGAAGTCGCAAAATCAACTGGAATGTTCAAGCAAATTCTAGAAGAATAAAAAAGATTTAAACCCGTTAAGTAGTTCTCTCGTGAAAAGCGGACATACAGACAGACCGATGTTGGATTTTACATATATATTTTTTATATATATATACATGTTGATTGATTCTCTTTTTGAAATATTACTTTGTTAAATAAAATGAACAACTGATCACAAAAAATATGTGGATCAATACTCAATAACATTTTTGTCTTGAAATTTGGGCATATTTGTAAATTTAAATGCTTTTCATGTTTGGACCCCAGTACCACTTTGTTCTATTATAAAACACAAAAGCAGGTTGTTATTTTTTAAAATGAATAAAATATGTTTTACTTTAGACTGCAGTGTCATGTAGCAAATTACTAAGAATGATAAACTTTAAAGCAGTGTTTCTCAACCACTGGGTTGTGGGCTGCACCAGGTGGGTCGCGAGTTGCTATTACTTACAATGGGTCGTGGCTCTGATGATCTCGCGTTCGATTTACCAAGGGGCACCATCCACAAATCCCTCATGATTATGCTAAATTCACCAGTGGGGATCACCCACCTTGGTGGGTCACAAGGACACTTCCATGAGAAAAAGTGGGCCGTGACACCTAAAAGGCTGAGAAAGAAATCCATTGACATTTTGTGATGTTAAAAAAAGAAGTGGACTGCTTCATTCCAGATTCAGGGCAAAAATAACTTTTAAATGTCTGTGAACTTTAGTAAATGCTGTACAAAATACTTTGATGCTGCTGAATCCAAACGAAGGACAGCCAATGCTATTATCTAACGCAGAAGACAATTGAGAGAAAATGGATCACAATTAATAATAAATAGGTTACATCCACACGTGATGTTGCCAGCATAGGCACTGGCTCCCTGCAATCCTAAACTTGATTGAAAGGTTTAAAGGATGCTATGTTTTATTATTTATGAGGCTATGGAAGCTGTTGGGATAGGCACTGACCTTCCTGTAATCCTGAATCGCATTAAGTAGATTTGTGAAAGATGGATCGCTTTCTACAGCCTTTACTGGTAAACATGCTTACATGTTTCTCAGAAATCAGAGCAACATCTAGATTCATGAATTTTGACATTTTAAATTGGGTGGGTTGCCGTCACTAAACTGTCCCTTGTGTGTGCTCACCCTGTGACGGACGGACGTCTTGTCCAGGGGTTGTTCCTGCCTTGCTCCCTATGCTTGCTAGATTAGGCCTCAGCACCATCCCATGACCCACCCTGGGATTAAGAAGGCTAGAAAATGATATGACATTTGTAGACTTTTAAAACATGTAGTAGAGACAGCACAGGCCGTCTTTAGGTTCTGGCTACTCCATCATATTCAAAATGTCCACAATGATGAAAGTTTTTCTTGTAATGTTTGAACTAAGACTCACAGGTTTTCAACTAAAGTAACACCAATCCTGATACATGTCTCGTCACAATACTCATGAATAGCAACGGATAAGGGGAACAATGGCACTAAACAGCAGTGACTGACACATTTATTTTACTTTTGAATGCTGAAAATGAACACAAATGATTGACAGCTTTTAACAGATTGTCAGAAACGAAGAGAGATGATTAGCTGCCTTTATGTGAATGCTGGGAATGAATACAGATGATTGACGGCTTTTATCACAATGCAGGGATTGAACAGATATGACTGGTGTCACATCGCTGCATGTCAGAGGTGGAAATGATCACCTCCAGGGCAAGGATCTGCTGCCAAGCTCCCTAGTGAGGCACCTCCCTTTGGACGGCTGGCACGGCAAAGTGAAGCGGACTTTCAGGTAATCAGAGGGCTAACATGAGATGACAGTGATAGAAGTTTATATACAGATTTGATATTACTTCACCAAAATGCATTAGGGTCAGTTGATTTGGGGGAAACAATAACAACAACCAACAGAGAAAAATATATGGAAAAATTCAAGTGAAGGGCAAATTATGTCATGGGGAACACAGAGCGGGAAAAACAAAGTTAAAACACAAGAGCAGAGATTTAAACACACAAAAGAAAAGGACAAGGAGAGAGAGCCCTGAAAGAACGACAAGAGGCTGGAAAAACACAAGTGCCAGCAGGCTGAATGAGCTCAGGTTATGGCAGAACAATTGGCGTTGCATAGTAACAGTAAATAAGAGGCGGGGCAATGGAGACTTGGAAAGTGCCATTTTAATAGAAAGGGGGGAAACAATACATGTAAGTAGTTATTAGCTTTTGGGAATAAAATGATGACTGGTAGCTTTTTCAGGAATGGTAGGAATTAAAATGAAACGATCATTCGTTTGTACATCTCCGCTCTGGATAAGCAGATGTTAGGAATCTGATTTTTATTAATGTTAAAGATGTGTTTTCATTTTCTTTCTTTTGTTCAGCTTCTAATATCTCAGCGATGTTTACTGGGAAACGATATGTAGAGGCTCAAGTGTGAGCTGCAGTTCTAAACAAAGACATTCCCAGGGATCAGGGGTCCCCTTTTGGATTCAAAATATTTCACTTGTGAATTCACAAAGAGTTAAATAGGCAATTTTGTTTTTTTTTTTTTTTGGTTAAAAGATAGCCTTCTAGAAAACATGATTACTTTTAATGCCGAGACTGATTATTCAGCGCTGGTGGTAACTCATGTTAAGTGTATGTGCAAAGTGGTAACTATAGATCATTGATGATGTAGAGAGCATACATTTTCAAAAATAACATTATGGGCGTCACAAAGTGCCTAAAATCACTTTTGCAGCTTTTATACTAGGCAAGCTTTAAAAAGACTCTGCCTCTTAATCTTGTCTCGTAACAAAAAAACAGACATTAAAGGCAACAGAATGCAGGGTAACAAGTGGTAGGAACAGGGCTTGCGCTAGTACTTGCCACAAAGGTGGCGCAAATTATTGTCAAACTTAAGTCACAAGTGCCAGGCTTGTTCAGTGTGGATGATGTGGGCACAGACAATCCAAAACAAGCTATAGTGAACACACACTGAGGGAGCTCCACAAGTGGTGCTTTGATGGATGTATGTGTGTGTGTGTGTATGTGTGTCCTGCATTCACCATGGTGTTTATACTATTCATCAGTATTGTGCATGAACGCGTTCAAAAGAGCTTCTCACTGAACAAACTCATTTTTCTAAGAATGGTGAACTTAACGTAACGTATTTGCAAGTGAAGAACTTGAACGTGAGCTTGTTCAGTTTTATGTGCCATTCTGGATCTGGTTTAGGTCCAGATTAAACGTTTTTCCTTACCCTATAATATACGGGTGCAGGAGCTGAATCCAAATACGGTATTTGGATAAACACAAATAGTGAATTTTTACAAATATTTATTTTGTACAAATTTTTTGCCATTTATTTGCATTCGGAAAAAAATAACGTCAAATCAAATAGGCCCTGTTTGTGTCTGCCTGCTTGTGCTTACACTGACACGAGCTTGTGGTGAAGTTCCGCTTTTGCTTTTAGGAAAACGTTGTACTTTGCGAGGCCACTTTATATATTTTCCCCGTTGGACATGCAATATGTGACATGAATATTGACCAGTAACGTAATAGGTTAGTTCACCTTGTGACAGATAGGGGGCGCTGTCGCCCCCTTGAACCCTCAGACCAGATGCCAGACACCAGATAAAAGTCCAAGTTTTGGATTTATTACAATAATAAAGTGCACAAAGCACCCTCCACTCCACAAAACTCATAAACAATCACAAATAATAATCAATACAATAATCCTCCACCCCCAGACGCGTTGTCACCCTTCCTCACAATTCAGCTCAATGCTAGGCTCTCCCACAGTCCTTTTTATAGTTCTTGACCCAGAAGTGTTTCTGTTCTCACTGTCCATGTGACTGGCAACACTTCCGGGTTGGATGAAAACTGGTAGAAAAGCAGGTAGAAGGTCTGGAGTTGATTCCAAATGTGAAATTTACAATTAGAAGCTGTCACTGTGAATTCTAAATATGAGGTCCAAAAAGCTGTCCAGTGCATATAAAAACAGGCCATCATTAGACAGAGAAAACAAAACAAACCCATCCGAGAGATAGCAGAGACACCAGGAGTGGTCAGATCAACCTTTTGGTACATTCTAAAAGAGAAGGAATGCACTGGTGACCTCAGCAACACCAGAATGCCTGGACAACCACAGAAGACAACTGTGCTGGATGATCGCAACATTCTTTCCTTGATGAAGAAAAACCAATTCACGACATTTAATCAAACCAAGAACCCTCTTCACGAGGTAGGCCTATCATTGTGAAAAGTGTACAATCAAGAGAAGATTTCATCAAAGTAAATACAGAGGGTTTACCACAAGGTGCAAACCACTGGTAATCCTTAGGCATAGGAAAGACAGATTAGAACAGTCAAATTTTGGCACAGTTCTCTTAGGACAAAGGAAATTAAGATCATTATGTACCGGAATGATGGATAGAGAAGAATATGGAGAAGAGAAGGAACAGCTCATTATATGTGGCATATCATATCATCTGTGAAACATGGTGGTGGAGACAGTGTTATGGCATGGGCACATGTGACTACCATTGGAAGTTAGCCAGTGGTGTTTATTGATGATGTGACTGCTGACAGAAGTAGCAGGATGAATTCTGAAGTTTATAGAGCTATACTACCTACTCAGATTCATGCTGCAAAACTGATAGGATGATTCTTCACAGTACAGATGGACAATGAGCCAAAACATACTGTGACAGCCAAGGCAAAGACATGGAAGTCAGTCAACTGACCTCAAACTAATTGGCCATGCATTTCACTTGCTGAAGACAAAACTGATAGCAGAAAGATCAACGAGCAAGCAACACCTGAAGACAGCATCAGCATCAGTCGGGTGGAAGCCCAGCACTTGAAGATGGCCATGGGTTCCAGACTTTAGGCAGTCAATGGATTTTCAACTAAGTATTGAAAATGATCGCTGTATTTATAATTATGTTAGTTTGTCCAAATATTTCTGAGCTCCTGAAAATGGGGGGACCATGTATCAAAATGGCTGTCTTTTCTAAATGTTTTTGTTAAATAATAACCCTAACCCTAATCCAATGTTTTTGTTAAATGCCTTAAATTAAAACTCCAAGTCTACACTTCAACCACATCTTGATTGCTTCATTTCAAATCCATTGTGGTGGCACAACAAGCCTTATGGACTTATGGACCTGACTCTAACTGACAGTGTGCAGGACTCCTGAGAATGAACAGCTATGCCTTAAGGCTTCTGCATTACTGCTGTGACAGTATTGCTGGATGTGTTTACAGGATTAATTTTGGCAATTAACAGAGCCGATCAACAGGTCTTATCAGAAATCTGAGTATGAATAGCAATGATAGAAAGTATTTACAGGAATGTAAGAAATGAAGACAGCTTTTATGGGAATCCTAATGAGAACAGATGATTTGTAATTTAACTAAAATTTTGGGAATGAAAGGAGATGACATGAGGAACAGTCTTATGGCAATTGTGGGGATGTAAAGAGATGACTGGTCACCTTTAAAGGGATGCGAGTTATGAGTAAAGAGAATGTTTGTGAGTCTTTGGCAGGATTCTTTTTTAAATAATTAAAGAAAGAGTTCAGATCATAATGTCTGTGGCCTTTACTAAAATGCAAATATAAATGATACCGTAGGCTACATCCTGAAGGAAGCCACAGATAAAAAGCACTAATGATAATCCAAACTGATGTTCCTTATCAGAATGATGGGAGTTAAGGGACTGACAGCAGCTACAAAGACACGAGTGAATAAAGGCCTACCCAGGGTGCAATATTAATTTATAAAGATCATGAAATCTGAGTAAAAACAATGATTTTACATTTAACATCTCATAACTTGAAAATGTAAAAAAAAATATCTAAAGGAAAGAAGATCTGAGAGAAAATAACAATTGTACCTTTAAAATGTTGTCACTCGTAAAGTTAAAGGATGATAACAGCTATGCATTTTTCATTATACTATAAATGGGTATTCATGTGATCTTGCACAATTGAAAATGACGTTCTCTTTCTTTGTCTTTTCAGCAAGTCGGTGTCAGAACAAATACTAAATATCATGCAAGAGCAACTTTTTAATTTCCTTTGTGTTGCTTCAAAGACGATTTTCAATTTCACCAGCAGCAACAGCATTTTACGTCTCTAACGGCAGAAGTGAGTAATGACCCCGAATGTCTCGTCAAAGCAGAACAAATCTCATGCCATAGACTATGTGCTATCTGGTTGCTGTACAACAACATAAGTCACAATCTGGTTTCTTTTTTTTTCATTCAGAGGAAAACCTATGATTCAGAGAGACCCTGGGAAACGTAGTGGAGCTGATAAGTCAAAATGACATAAGACGGACACGGCGATCTTAAACGTGTGCTCTGATTACAGATAAGGCAAAGCCGCGTGTGCTCTACAGTGCTTCTCGGCCTTTGCACAGCCTGCTGTTTGGCTTCTTTTGCTTTCACTTGCCTCCATTAGTTTGTTTCCATGGTCCTGAGTTCTGACTGTTTCAGTGCTAACATGTGGAATGTGCTCAAGCACCACAAAGCTGGAAAATGGGGTCTTTCCATAAGTGATTGCTGCTGCCCATAAAACGGATAAACCAAAGCTTAGTATAACCAGCAAGGTGAACATCGGGTGACATTCAGAGGTATAATACACATGTACAGTATACCACATGTTGCCCATTGGGGGCATGACGGTCTCGTGGCCTCGGGACCCCTGCAGATTTTGTTTTTTATTCCAGCCCTCTGGAGTTTTTTTTTTCTGTCCTCCCAGCCATCGGACCTTACTTTATTCTTTGTTACTTAGTATTTCTTTCTTAATCTTGTAAAACTCCGTGAGCTACATCATTTTGTATGAAAACATGCTATAGAAATAAATGTTGTTGTTATAAATTTTATAATGTAAATTGTTTCCTTATATTCGATGCACATGGAATATTCTGTATAGTGGGAGTTGTGCTGTACAATATTTAGAATGATGTATAAAATACGTACGTACTACTGTAAATAAAGTAAGGAGACTGAAGTTAGCATTCTCAAACCAGCTTAGCCCAAATTAGAGCCCCAGGGAACTGTTGGGTGTAAGGCAAAACTAGTCTGTTACAGACACGTTAAAATTTGATCTTTATTTAAGCAGTGTCTTTAGATAAAGGTGATATGATAAAGCAGACATCTACAGAAGCCGAGAGAGGATGTGCAATATAATTATTTTTTTAAATTGTTTCCTCGAGATAATGGAATAATTTTATCGAGATCTCGATAAAAAAAAAATCTTGTTTTCTCAAAAATTATGAAATAATTGTATCTAACATTTAATGTTTAGCTTATTGAAGTCACATCCTGTTTGAAATGGCAAAAGAGCAGAACTGTACTGATCACAGAGTCACATTTTTGTTCAATTAAGGGCTGACGCAGGCTGAAATATGTTTATGGCTTAGTTTAGAAAATAATGTTAGTGTCCGTCATTTAAGAAGACGGTTAACAAGGCTTCAGCTATATAGGCGTCGCAATCTAAGCAACCCTGATGCCAGGAGCAAAGGTTAAGTTTCGTTTTCTCGAGATTGCGATAGAATTATTCCATTATCTCAAGAAAACAAATTTTCATTTTCTTGACATCCTGTTAAAATGATTCTGTTATCTCGAGAAAACAAAGTTTGTTTTCACAAGATCTCGATAAAATTAGCCTGTTATTTCGAGGAGACAACTTAAAAAAATAACGATATTGCATGTCCGATCTCGGTTTCTGTAGACATCATCTCACATTTGCGTTTTGTACTCCATTGTATAATGTACTGTACATCAGTGGTTCTCAACCTGTGGGGCGGGCCCCCCTAGGGCGGCGCGAAGATGTGAAAAAAAGAAAACAAGAATCAAAAATATGAAAAAAAACATCTGTTGAAACCAAAAGAAATTAACTTAAACTACATTCTGATACTAGAACAATAAATATAGAGTTAGATAAATGTTGATAAAAGTTAAGTAGGTTTAATAAAATATGCATCTACATTTCAAAAAAATGTTAGGGGGGCGCGATTAAAACTGATATGAAAACTCGGGTTGCAAATACTTAAAGGTTGAGAAATGCTGATGTACATAAATGTAAATGCAAATTTCACATGTGGAAAAGGTTAGTCCACCACTACATTTATCACAACCTCAAAGACCTCAAATTTGAATTAGGTGCGCCAGATTAGGTGTAAATGATTAGACCATCATTCGAAATAATCTGGGAGAAGCCATTTAGTTTGGTTTGCTCTTTGTTGGTGAAGTGTGTGTCATCAAAGTTGTTCTCTTTGGCCTGCAGAAAGGTTATGGATGCCTATAGGTCGGGGAAGGGATTTAAAATGAACTCAAAACAATTAGAAATCAGCCATTCCAGTGTCTAGAAGATCATTTTCAAGTGAAGAAAATTTCAAATAAATGAATCGTATCTCCTCAGCAAATTTAGCTCAAGGTCAGAACGCAAGATGTTGAAAGGAGTCTCTAAGAACCCCAGAATTTCATTGTGGGGTATACAGGTAGTTCTTGTCACTGTTGATGTCAAAGTGTACGAGTCTACCATCAGACAGAAGCTGCATATGTTACACCTAAATGGGAGGTGTGACAGGAAGAAACCTTTGCTGTCCAGAAAGAACATCAAGGCAAGATTAAAGTTTGTTCATAAACACCCAACAACAACAACATTTATTTCTATAGTACATTTTCATACAAATGATGTTGCTCAAAGTGCTTTACAAGACGAAAAAAGAAAAATATGAAAATAAAATTAACAAAGAATAAAGTAAGGGCAAATGGCCAGGGAGGACATAAAAAAACAACAAAAAAAAAAAAAACTCCAAAGCGCTAGAGAAAAAAAAAAAATTCAGGGGTCCCAAGGCCACAAGACCACCCAGTCCCCACTGAACGTTCTACCTGACATAAATGATCTCAGTCAGTTCTTATGGCTTTCAGGCTTCATGTGGAAAAATTAGATGATGATGGTCATGTGGACATCTGGCCTTCAATCCATTAATGTGGGGACTGTGTGGGCCTTGATCAGGTGGTGGTGGCGCAGATCAAGGCAAACATAGTACCAGAAGACATGTTTGTTGAAAACCAAAAACAGCATTTGACCAGAAGAAACGGATTCCAAGCCTGGTGGTGTGAATTTTACCATTTGGGGCTGCTTTGCTACATCAGGGCCTGGGCAGTTCACAATCATAAAATCCAGTTCTTCATTGAACCAGAGGGGGCTTGAAGATAATGTGAGACCATCTGTCAGAAGATTGAACCTCAGTTGAAAGTGGACCTTGGGACATGACAATAACTTAAAACATTTCAGAAAATCCACCAAGAATTGCTGAAAAGAAAGAAATGCAGGGATTTCTCCCAGTGGGTGTCGGAGACAGCAGATGGTTATAGGAAAAGTCTAATTGAGGGGGCAGTACCAGGTGTTAGAGCCAAAGGGGAGGGAGGGGGGAACTTGTTCTGCAGACAGAAATGGCAGATCTGTTCATTTATCATGGAATAAAGTCAATTTTTCATTGTTTATTTGTCAATTTCATCACTTTTATTAAAAGACACTGAAGATCAGATCTTGATATGTCCACATACATTCAAAAAGAAACTAACATTTTATGGGGTGTACTTAGTTTTTCACATGACTGTAGTGTGTGTAATTTATGATGGGCTGAATAGTTCAACTCTTACATTATATATGCTTCAATGTATGCGCTACGCAGAGGTATTTAAAAGGCTAATGCTTTATATTGAAACTTTTACACTCTATAAAGCATAATAGGATACACGTCACGCCTCCACTATAGCAAAAAGAATTACTAATTGATGTTCTGTAAATATTCGCATGTCATTATCTTTCAATGATGAGAATGAAAAATGAATTCCTTATTTTTGAACAATGACAGGTCCGATGGAAATCAGATTAAAAAGAACTTTCCAGCGCTGTTACCGAACTCCTCGGCTACAATGCAGTGTTTCTTAGGAGCCAACTGCATCTCCACATCATCTGAAGGTTCGGTTGGGATTTCATAAGGTATGGACTGCTAGTAATGGCTATGAAACAGCTCTCTGCGTCTTTACACTTGAGATTCTGTTCTGGAAAATAATACATCATATTGTGGCTCGTATGACAAGCAGCTTTGAAGGAAACTTTAATTGGTATTATTTATACCCCCCCCCCCCCACCATTTTCTCTGTTTTAGCTCTGAGAATGCTTATTATTATTGGATGAGTGAGGGTTGTGACTAAAATAAGGAATAATGTTTGCAAGGAAGATGGTCTAGTTATTCACTAAATTTAATTAGCTATCCATCCATTTTCAGCCCACTCATCATGGTGAGAGTGATAACAGAAGAATTTGTTTATTTTCAACTATCCAGCTATAGTTTTATCAAGCTGCCAGCAGGCAAAATACAACCCACTGCCAAATGCCCATGGTCCTGACCCATGACATGCGTAAGAGACTTTGGTATGGATCTGGAAAACACTGGGACAAGGCAGGATGTAATGGAAAGAGCAAAAGTTAGTAAACAGACTGGGACAAAGAATTTCATAAACCTGAAGGTAAACTAAAACCAGCAAAAAGTCAGAAACATGAAATGCCAGTTAATAAGACAAAGAGGATGATTTAAGCTTTCAAAAAACATAGATAAGCAAATAAAAGGGACAATGATCATCTTGTTAAGAAACACGCTCAGTTGTCACAGGGCTTCACATTTGTGATGTGCTGCATTCCTGTGTGTGCGATGTCAGAGCTGGTGCATACTAACTGAAGTCCTACTCTCCAAAACGGCCCTTGGCTTATAAAGACCACCACTTCTACAGTTAACAGGTAAACTGGGTATTCTTCAAGTCAAAGTTATTTTTGCACAATCATGGTATATATTAATTTGCCACATAAAATTGTGTTCTAAAGTGAAGTGTTGTTTTATTCATTTGAAAAATGTCTGTTCTTGCAGCTTACAATGGAGCTGAAGGGTAAACGGGTCCATATGTGAATGAAAAAGCCTTAAAACTTAATAAATATGTCCACTTTGAAGCAGCAAAGGTTTCAAACCAAGAAAACATTCCTTCTGTATTTATGAGGTATCCCTATGTTAATAAAAGAAAACTAGAAATCATTATTTTATCACAGATTCTTGGAACTATTTCCCTTGAGGTAAGAATACTTTTCCTGTTTGCTTATCTGCTCAGAGCTAATGCTGTGGGTGAAGATTAGGCTTAAATAAGGAATCTGAATGATTTGATAATGTGCATATTTAATACTTTAAAAAACAAAGCTTTTACAGTTTCTATCGACTTCCTTGTGGTAATTATGATACCTCAAAGTTGTGGCTTGTAGTGCATAATTTATATATGGATACTTGAATGGAAGACCTACCGAAAGTAGACCTTTGAATTTGTATTGCTGTTTTTTTCCCAGGGGAGAACTAATTGCAGCAAAAGAGGAAAAGAAAATGCTTTTCTGATCACCAATTATTGCAGTCAATTGCAATTCCAAACATATTTTGAAAAAAAAAAAAATATATATATATATATATGTATGTGTGTGTATATATATATATATATATATATATATATATATATATATATTGTGAAGTATAGCGGCCTGGACACACACAGGCGGACACCGTTTGATCCATCACACCACGTTTATTCACAATATTTACAACAGTGCACCGCCACCAACCCCCCAGTTCCCCAAAGTCTAGGCTCTCACTAGCCACTGTCTTTTAAACACAACACACTCGGGCCTCTCCTCGCCTCCACTGCCACGACCTCGTCCTCCTCCTCCTCACCCGACTCCAGCCTTGATTGCAGGGCGGCAGCTCCTTAAATAGGTGGCTGATTGGTGACCACACCCAGCCACCTGCCACAATATATATATATATACACTCAGCAAAAAAAGAAACGTCCCTTTTTCCAGGACTGTGTATTTCAACAATAATGTTTTAAAAATCCAAATAACTTTACAGATCTTCATTGTAAAGGTTTAAACAATGTTTTCCATGCATGTTCAATTAACCATAATCAATTAATTAACATGCACCTGTGGAATGGTCGTTAAGACCTTAACAGCTTACAGAAAGTAGGCATTTAAGGTCACAGTTCTAAAAACGCAGGACACTAAAGAGACTTGTCTACCGACTGTGAAAAACACCCAAAGAAAGATGCCCAGGGTCCCTGCTCATCTGCGTGAACGTGCATTAGGCATGCTGCAGGGAGGTATGAGGACTGCTGATGTGGCGAGGGCAATAAATTGCCATGTCCGCACTGTGAGACGCCTAAGACAGCGCTACCGGGAGACAGGAAGGACAGCTGATCATCCTCGCAGTGGAAGAGCCCGGATCTCAATCCCATTGAGCATGTCTGGGACCTGTTGGATCGCAGGGTGAGGGCTAGGGCCATTCCCCCCAGAAATGTCCAGGAACTTGCAGGTGCCTTGGTGGACGAGTGGGGTAACATCTCACAGCAAGAACTGACAAATCTGGTCCAGTCCATGAGGAGGAGATGCACTGCAGTACTTCAAGCAGCTGGTGGCCACACCAGATACTGACTGGTACTTTTGATTTTGAGCCCCCCTTCATTCAGGGACACATTGTGAAACATTTTTAGTTTATGTCTTATGGTGTTGACTCTTTTAGTGTTCATACAAATATTTACACATTAAGTTTACTGAAAGTAAAAACAGTTGAAAGTCAGAGGACGTTTCTTTTTTTGCTGAGTATATATATATATATACAGTATATGTAACAGTGCTACCGCAGTAAGAACTCTATTTCCCAGCAGCCCCAAAGAGGATTGCCCTCTTTGGATGACTGAAGCGGGAGCAGGGACTGCTGGGGACGAGAAAGGCCAGTGGGGAAGTTGAAAAGTGGGGCGGTGGAGCAATGAGACAGCTCTGTTTTTGTGTAACCTGTCTGATGTGTCTACTGAAAAGTCACTTGTGCCCAGGATCATTTCCCGTTAGGATGAATGGACTGTCTTGTGCTAGCCTGTCGTGTGTATAGTGGTGGATTAGTCATCGTGCGTCTTCAAAAAGAGTGTTCCCTCCCTAAATTCTTACCCCTCGTCGCTCAGGTCTACCAGTAGCACTGTTTCATTCATTTTTTATGGAAGCTGTTCCCAGGATTGTCATCTTTACACCAAACCATTTCATACACTTTTGCCGCACTGGACTGTATAAGGGAATTGTCGTATTTATTGTCGTGGTTTATTGCTGTGTTAAAATGGTATCGCCATAGGGGAAGGGGAGGTTTGTCTGATTGTTGTTGGTTGTATTGAATTTTCCATTTAGTATATTAGTTTTCCATTTGTTTGTTTTGTGCCCCTGCTTGTGGGTATGCAGGTCGAGCCAAGACTGGGTGCTTTCCTGGAATCTATCTATCTATCTATCTATCTATCTAAAGAAACCAAAACATCATCTTTTCTTTCGTCTAATTACTTTTCATCAGCTTTGTGATATTTTCTTTGCCAAACCTAAAAGGAAAACTGAAAAATATACAAACTACAAATGGACAAACTCCATATTAAAAAGTTTTTAAACACAGGATTTTTGAGAAGCATTCCATGTTTTAAAGGTTATAATACCTACTTCAAATGCAATAATGGTTGATGAGTGTCTATGATATTGTGATTTGTGCTTTGCTTTATTTTTTCTTCTGCTGACTTATTCTCCGGAGAAAAAGTACATTATTTGCTCAACATGCTTCATAAATCAGTTAGTTTTCAGACACACTTGACTGATTTTATGTTTATGGGAAATTGGAGCCCATAACGTCAGTCACAGGCTCAAACTGTGGACCTTATTCTTGCCATTTCTATGGCTGAAACATCCGATGCAGTATTCCAAGAAAAGCTACCAGCTAGAAGGTGAATTCAAATGGAAAGGCCTTATTTTGAGATAATACACAATAGAAAAGAAAGCTAGTTAGTCAATAGGCTCTGAGACTGACCCCTGAATAACCAACCCACCAGGCAGAACTTTTACTGTCCTGCAATGCACTTAACAAAAGGACCCTACAATTTGAAACACACTTATGGAGTCCTATACTACAATCGTGGACAATAGGCCAGCTCCTTGTAGGACTTGCTTATTTTTTCATTTTAATACATCTGTGATTCAGGCTAAGGTTTAAAATGAATGGGTGAATATTTCAGTTCAGGGATGTGTAAGAATTAACCAGACTCATCTCATGAATTTCAGCTATGTCAGCTTAAATTCCTTTGCAGCCATCCTTATAATATGGAAAATAAAGCCTGGGTTCGATTTAAAAATATTCATGAGTGCTGCAGGAATTTTCTTGGTTTTACTGGTAAATTTTAATTAGTCATCCAAGAACACAAGTAAAGTCATATGCTTTAATTTGGGCCATATTCATCAAAGTTCACTTTTGTTAGAAGGTACTTACAGTTATTGGCGTTAAGTCAATGAGTTTCATGGAGGCATTGCAAATCCTACTCCAGACAAAACACTTTGCATCATGATATCATACACCTGAAGCTTCTGAACAGGGAATGCTCCCTTTCTTGAAATTACAATTGACAGTGCTGGGACTTTATAACTGCATTCAATGCACAATGGAGTTCATCAGGCATCACTATTATAATCTCATGAAGATACAAACATATCATTGAAATTCATGCAGGGAAAATGGTAACATTCAGGAGGCAGAGGGGTGGAAGTGATTGGGGCGGCTATGTCTGAATAACTTTATTGTATAGGTCTGAAAAGCACACACCTTCAAGGCCCTTGACCCATGCAGATAACAACGTCACTAACTGAGAGTCCTGATCACAGTCAAATTTCTTTTAACCTCTCATTCTCTTCTGCCTGACTTTGCAGCCACTGCACCACTAAGCTCTGCATGGCCATAAAATGGCCTTGTCCAAGTGGTGATATTTGTCCTACCTATCTTATTGTAACGCCAGTCTGGTTCCACCTATCCAAGACTGGGACCATGTGCTACCCCTTAGTGACCCACTGGACCCATGTCAGATTAATGCTTGTCTCTGGGTCTTTCTGATTCTCTAGTTTGGCCTTTAAAGACCTCTTTATAGGTTTACAGCCTCTACTGACCCTTGTCTGTTCCTGTTTACCCACAATAGTTCATAGAGATGAACTCTGGGTGCCAGTACAAATTGCTAAGTGGCCAAGTAATTCTCCTATGATGTGTCACCCTGGTGGCATTTCCACTTATGAGGGAACTCCATAGCTAATCCTTCACATTATTATGCATAACTCTACTATATTTATCCATCCAGATCCAGAGCCTATTCGATCAGAATCAGGCCAAAGAGAAGAAGCAGCCTTGAATAGAGTTTCAATCAATCAATCAGAGGGATCAATCATTCTGGTTATTATTTATATATATGCAGTACCTGTAAAAAAGTTTTTATATTCTAGAAGTTTTCACATTTTATTGTTATACAGTAGATTCAGAAAGCATTCAAATCCCTTCACTTTTTACATATTTTGCTATGTTGCCACCATATGCTAAAATCATTTAAATTCACTTCTTCCCTCATCAAGTAATACTCAAATACCCAGAACAAAGCAAAAACAGGATTTTGCAAATGTATTAAAATTTAAAAAAAAATCTGAAATATCCTTTTGAGACGAGTATTCACACTCTTTACTCATTTCACAGCTGAAACACCGTTGGCAGCGATTATGGCATGGTGTCTTCTTGAGTATGAGGCCATACGTTTTGCTCACCAGGATTGTGGGATTTTCTGCCATTCTTCTCTTAAGATCCTCTCAGGTTCTGTTATTTTGGATAGAAACCATCAGAGGACAACTAATTGTAGGTCTTTCCAGAAAAGTTCGATTAGGTTCAAGTCTGGGATCTGGATAGGCCACTCAAGGACATTTCCAGAGTTGTCCCTAAGTCACTCCTGTGTTGTCTTTGCTTTGTCTTGTTGGGAGGTGAACCTTCAGCTCCAGAGCATTATGGGTATCTCTGCACTTTTCCTCTGTTGATCTTTCCCTCATTCCTGGCAAGTCTCTCTTGAAAAAACATGATGCTGCCCCTACCATACTTCACTGTTGAAATGGTATTGCACAAGTGATGAGCAGTGCCCGGTTTCCTCTGGACATAATGCAAATCTTGGGTAAATCAGACCAGAGAATCTTATTTCTCACAGTCTGGGAGTCCTTTAGGTGCCTTTTTACAAACTCCAAGTGGGCTTCAATGGGTCTTTTACTGAGAAGAGGCTTCCATCTGTCCACTCTGCCATAAAACCGATATTGTTGAAGTGTTGCAGTGGTGGAGGTTCTTCTGGAAGTTTCACACAGGAGCTTAGCCAGAGTGACTGTCAGGTTTTTAGTCTCCTCTACTGTTTTTGCTTCAACATTAAAGAATCCTTTTTCTGCAGATCAGTGTCCAAAAAACCCAAATTACATCCACTGTGGCTCAGTGTTTTTTAACAATAAATTGTGAAAACTTCCAAGAGGGTGAATGTTTTTTATATGCACTATAAAAACTAAACATATACTCAGAATTATGCCATGCAGGCATAATATATATCCAAGATTTTGTTAAGTGAATAAATATAAGGGAGAAATAATACAAAGGGAGAACACAAAAGTAGCAAATGAACAGGAAAATGAGAAACCTTCTGGACACAGTCTGTGTGGAGTATCCCAGTTATAACATTTAAGCGTCTTTACCACATTGAAATTCTCTGCTGTTTTTGACTACAATAATTCTGTGTACTAATTTAGTCTGTTTAGTCTGTCGATCTTTTCTTAAATGATTTAACTTCCAGCAGTACTGTAATTTTCTTTTAACCTGTCGTTTTATTACTTTGCAGTTTTGAATGGTCTATAATGCACCTGGCAGTAGAAGGTGCCATAAGATAGGGTCCTTACACTGTAGTCACAGTGCCTTGTAGTCAGCCGGGCCTGTCCTGAAGCGTACTCAACTGATGTGTTGTATTGCACTGTCATTACAATGTAATTAAGGTGCCATTCTTTGAAATGTTTTGGAAATTCTGAGCTCATTCTATTATTCTGAAATGATAAAATCTGGAACATTGAGCTGTCACCATGGAGACAGCATATTCTTTTTCAACAATCCTTTCCTATTTAGTGTTTATTTCTCCTTTTCCAAAAATGCACTGAAAGAAATTCAATGTGGCACTCGTCCATCTCCTTCTGCGCAGCCTTCTGAAGACCATCCAAGCACTGCTGAAAATAACTGGCTGGCATGACTTAATGCATTAGCTGAATTAGCTGAAGTGCGAGTAGTGATGACATGTAAATATTGAACATGACATCACACTAGGCAAGGGAATCACACACAAACATATCCACTGACTCAACTGGACAGCAGACATCGTGCAATGTCAGGACACTACTACACAGCTACGACAAAGAAGGACCACCAAAGACCCCTAGTGTTTCTCTTTATGAGTAATTCTTTTTCTTTGATCTACTTACCGTAGTAGCAGCAAAATCTGTAAAAGCAGAATAGAGATAAAATAATGTTTTAGTGTCTGACACATACACACAGAATTGTATCAGTTTGTTTTGATAAGTGGCACTTGGCTTTGTTCTGCAAAAAAATAATACAGAAATAACTATTTTGACATTCTTATTTCATTTTTATGATTGTGTCCACTTCTGCCACCTCACTGTAAACAAACAGGCTTTACAAAAGTGCACTTAGCTACCCAAAGAACCTTTGCTCACTATAAGCGTCTGTAAGGATAATTGCGATTGCTTATTATTATTTAGAAATCAGAATGTGCCAGGGGCTTTTCCAACCCCCTTGACCTTTCCACATCAAAGTAGGCTCTGCATGGTCCAGCAATATATTCACCATAGGAGTGAACTTCTTATGTTTCTCTAGTATAGGTGAATTTTAAATACATTAGGGGGACCCATAAATACAAAAACGATAGTAGGGAGCAGTTTGAGGAGACCCCGGAGAGATGGAAATATGCTCTAGAGAGGAGAGGAATGAAGGTCAGAAGGCACAAGACAGAATACATGTGTGTAAATGAGAGGGAGGTCAGTGGGATGGTGAGGATGAGGGGAGTAGAGTTGGCGAAGGTGGAGGAGTTTAAATTCTTGGGATCAACAGTACAGAGTAACTAGCCATGTGCACCCAACTACGTTGCGCGTGTTAAAGTTGTCTGTGAAGGGCTCCCTGTTTAAACGCGGCTGCCAGTCGTGAACTGGGCCCTTCGTCTCACAGCATTATGATTTTTTATAAGGGAAAGAAAATTACAAAAGAAAACCCTTGGACATTGATTCAATAGGAACGGCCTACTCGGAATCACTGTCTGAATGATAATTATGTGGTGGTGTAGGAGCATTTCTGCTTCTGTCTGTTCACAGTCCGTCTTGTTTTCACAGCGCTGTCGTTTCCTCTCACAATCTCTTCTCAACCTTTCTCCAATCTCGCAGGTTGCTTTGTGGCAATCCAAAGAGTAAGGCAATATACACGGAGCAATGGTTATTAAAGGGGGACATTCATAGGTATCCAGGCTCTTTAAAGTATAAATAGGGATCACTTCACTGACATGTGAGCAAGCCACGGTACAACTGTGAAAACGTGCAGCACTCGCCGGCTACAACGTAACAATAATTTCCGGAACGTGCTGTTACATTGTCATTCATTTTACCCACTGTCTTTCTTTCATTCATATGTTACGTAGGCACGTACCTTTTATCTTCGGCAATCTCATTCTCTAACCAGGCCTCAGGAGCTAACCAGTGTAACACTGTCCACCACCCCTTTCGTTATTCCGGCACATTGTTGACATCTGTGAGTAACAACAACGTACTAAACTGGAAGGTGGTCTACGCATGCGTGGAATTCGCGGACAAACAAAGATCAAGATCTAAATGAAGATCTCTTTAGTTAATTTAAAGCACAACAATTTGTTTAGTTTGAATGTCTGTGTTTTGAGGTGTGACTGGAGTACTACAGTCTTCAGTAGTATAAGCCTGGAGGAGATTCTTAATGCAATGCCTATGTTTTAGCTGTCTCTCTACTGCCATCTAGTGCTGCTTCTTCTAATTCATTCACGGACAAACAAAGATCAAGATCCAAATGAAGATTATACTGTATATGGAGATGGGGAGTGTGGAAGAGAAATGAAAAAAAGAGAGCAGGCAGGGTGGAATGGGTGGGGAAGAGTATCAGGAGTGATTTGTGACAGACGGTATCAGCAAGAGTGAAAGGGAAGGTCTACAGGATGGTAGTGAGACTGGCTATGTTATATGGGTTGGAGACGGTGGCACCGACCAGAAAACAGGAGACAGAGCTGGAGGTGGTAAAGTTAAAGATGTTAAGCGTGTCGAGGATGCAAAGGATTAGAAATGAGGACATTAGAGGGTCAGCTCAGGTTGGACGGTTGGGAGACAAAGTCAGAGAGGCGAGATTGCGTTGGTTTGGACCCGTGCAGAGGCATATTGGGAGAAGGATGGTAAGAGCTGCCAGCGAGGAAATGAGGAAGGCCTAAGAGAAGGTTTATGGATGTGGTAAGAGAGGACATGCAGGTGATGGGTTACAGAACAAGATGACGAGGACAGGAAAATATGGAACAAAATGATCCGCTATGGCAACCCCTAATGAGAGCAGCCGAAAGAAGAAGAAGATTAAGAAAAAACCTTTCTTATTAGGTTACTTTTAATAAAATTAGAAAATTGTGGAAAAATTGTTTTGCTGGAAAGTCCCACGATTTTTGTGTCAACCAATAGCATGCTGTCTGATGGAGCCAGTGCTGTAGGAAGGGTTACCAGGGGTGAAGAAGTCCATTCACAATCTCTGCCCTTTTGTTTCTTTTATGCATTCTTCTGTGCTCTGTAAGACATCAGACAGACGAGCTTCTCTTCTGCTTGTGATGTCCAAAACACCCATGTTCCTTATTCTTCATCACTGTTATATGCATTGTACTTCTGGATGAGCAGTCTTTAGTTTTTACCTCTCATGCACACAAACCGGTCGCTATGACTAAAGACAAAATGAAACCTGTTTGATGCTGTTGGGGTGAGTTGTGGACTAGATGGAGTGAGTCACTGGGAATGTCACATTATGCAACTGGCTTCATAGGAGTGTGCCACCGGCTGCCTTTGACTCACTAAAATTATGTAAATAAAGGCTACAACTGAAAATAGTAGTGGAATAGATGCCTAATCTGACATAGCCTTAAGTTTAATTTCTTGTTCATGAGCTGTAATGTTACCTCTTTTATCTTATCTCTGTTTGTACCTCGCAATTTGATCAATGTTTCTAAGCTCAGGATTCCAACCTTCTGTTAATGTGCCTGAAGTATGTCCATGGTTGCTCCTACATTAATAATTTCATCAATAACTATTGACTTGTTTCCTTGTTTTGACTATAGCTCCTCACACAGTGGTTACCCGCACTAATAGTCAGATACAACCTTAAATGTAAAAGGCTTTTGTATCTTCAAACAAGCATAAAACTCCAAAAACTTTAAAAAGCATGGTTAACTGCAGAAGAGAGATAAAGTCGTCAATGGCCAGATAACCCCTCTAGTAGAGCACACTACTGCGGTTTAAATGCAGGGGAAGAGAATTGTCCCCCCCTCCACCACCTGAGGAATTTCCCTTTTTTCTTGGGCTGAAGGCTCTTCTAAGAAGCTCAGCTAACTTAGCTGGGTTTTACCTTTTTTGGTAATTAAAATGCCTATCTAAGATGGATTCCCTACTTGATCTTGACTCATTCCACCCCCTCACAATTGAGAACATTTAAATATTAAGTAGTTCAATGCAAAGGGCCATCTTAACAGCACAAATTCATTGTAGGTTTGATAGGACAAGACATGATTTGATTAAAGACCACTCCTTGCTACATTTCTGCTGGGTTTCATTTTTTTTCTTTCCTTTTTGCTTGGATGGCTTTCAAATAAAAATTCTGTCAGTGCCTTGTCTTTTTTGGACACATTGCTGTCTGTCAGCTTCAGTTTGCTTCACTTCTTTGTGCTCTATTTAAAAAAAAAAGACAATTCATTCACAGCTTTGTCGAACAGCCAGCCTTGAAGCTTTCTCCTACATTTGAGTGTAATCACGCTTTCAGTTTCAGGAGCCGTCAGGAGCCTGTGTAAGGTGTTTGTGATCAGCGATATATTGGGATAAGTTTCAAATAATGACGCGGCACCTCGGCTCATTAGCCAGCAACAGTCTGAAAGATGTGAGGAATGAGCTTTCAGTCGTGTCTTCTCAACATGCAAGGAAAAGACAGCATGGTGAGTAGAAATGGAGGGACAAAGGGAACATACACGAGGGATGAGTGAGTGGTGGGCAATTTGTGAAAAGCTGGCAAAAAATCCACCCCAACCCATGTCAGAAGTTAGAAGATTGAGGTGGGCTATTGGTAGTACAAGCATACATGAAGCTGTTCCCCAGAAAATGGAGCAAGAAAGGAGCAAAGCTGTAAATGTGAGTGGGATCAAGTTTGGAGATGTCAGTCTTCAGCGGTTAGACTGCAGTGTGTGAAGTCAGCTAGGCTCACACACCATATCATGAAATAAATGGAATGTTCACTTTCAAAAAGGTGAGTTCAAATTAACTATCAAATTGAGACCATCTTGCATGTCCAGCTGAAGCTGGTCCTCATGGCTTATGGAATTTTGATATCCTTAACTCTTCTCTCCTTCCTTCTTTTTCATGGTTTCTTTCCCTTGTCTCCCCACATGAAGTCCCTTTCGGCTCTAACTGCTATCTTATTCAAAGGAGCCTGCTGGCATTTGTTACTGTGCTTAATTTGGAAGTGTGTATTCTCTCGTCTTCCACTTTTCTAGGAATACTGTTTCAAAAATGGTCTCACTCTTCAAAAAATCCTGATCATCAGCATGTATCATTTTCATTTGTGAATAATCTTCATTTCAATTTTTTTTAAAAATATTATTGGACTGGCTTTTAATTTACTTGGCTCTTTACAGTAAATACTCATATATTTTCCTTAAAATGCTTTGGGATTGTCCCACTGCCACCCTTGGATCTTGGTTTTCACCTCATCTTCAATCTCCTGGAACTCTCTGTTGGCCTTAGACCCCTGTGCTCTTCCCATCATTTTTTATACAAAGTTGTTGTTTTTCTCCCTGGGCGCCACTACTACCCAGCTTTGCTCTCTCAATGAAAATCCAACTCCATTTTAAGGTGTCTTTACACCTAGTTTGTTTCAAAACTCTTTTGCGGATTTCCCAGAAGTTGGGTTTGTTTAGGAAGACGTGAACACACCAATCACACTCAGGTGTGGACTAAAACAACAGGAATGCAACCTTTTGCAAAGGGTGGTCTCAGTGTGGTACCAAGCAAACCATGGAATAGTTTGAAGGAGGAATGAATGTGATCAGATACAAGGTCAATCTAACTAAATGAAACACTGTGCATTATGGGGGATGAATTGAGGGCTGGCTGTAGATCGTTGTTTAATTTGTTCAATTCAAATTACCAATAATTGTTGGCAGGGGCATCGGGAAACTTCATAAGCTTAAGCTCCTGTGGTCTATGGCCGGCTTGTCATCACGGCCAATACCCCCAGGCCACCAGATGGAGCTCTCCCTGCAGCATGGAGGTGCCCCGGATACCAGCAGGGAATCATGGACTATGGAGTTTTCCCCTACAAACCTGCTGGATACCCCAGGGGCCAACAGGGGACGCTGCAGGGAGGCCCAGAGAGTTATATGTGCCCTATAACCCAGAAGTGCGTCATAAACAAAGCGACAGCAGAAGTGACGTACTTCCGGGATGAAGAAAAGGACTTTTTATCTGACCCGGAAGTGATAAGGAATCATGGACGGAAGGATTGGAAACACTTCCGGGTCAGGAACTATAAAAGGATTTATTCTGATAAACTGGAAGAACCCAAACTCTCCTCTTTTAAGTCAGTGGGAAACCGATGTGTTACACTATTTGAAATTGGAAAAAATCAAATACTCCGTACAGACTTTTTTCAAAACATGGCAGGATCTAATCAGTAATATTTTAAAATAAGTTTATAAAGCGCAGAGAATTTATTAATTTAGTTATGTTTACAAGCCTTAAATTTCACGCCGTTTGGCTTGCTCTCTCTCTCAGGGGTGGGGATCGATCTGTTCTTAACTCAATTTTTCTTTTTGTAAAAACTTGATTGCTTTGTATGGATTGCAATAAAAAAAAAAAAAAGGATTGTGGGAGCTCCCAGATGGCGAGCTGAGCTGGGTGGAAGGGTGGCAACGCGTCTGGGAGTGTGGAGGATTGTTTATTGTGTGTATTTTGATTAATTAATGGATATTGTGGATAGGAGGGTGCTTTGTGCACTGTTGTGTATAAATAAAGTCCATATTTGGACTTTTACTTGGTGTCTGACGTTTGATCGGAGGGTTCAAGGGAGCGATAGCGCCCCCTATCTGTCACACCCCTAATCTATTATACATGATGTAGCCCCTGATTAATCTAATTCAGTACATGAACATGCAAGAAATCCCAAGTGGGACCACCCAGCTGTTTGGATATATACCGTACATGTAGTGCATGCAAAACCCAAAGGAGGTCCTCCCAAACCTATTCTTCAATTTTGCGTTTGTGTAAGAACACGTGTAAAGCTCATAGTCAGGATAAAGACCCTGATACCTACAAATCCTAGAGATTCCCCTGATTGTTGATTGATTAAAAATAAATAAGTAAAAATAAAACAAAAGAAAGATGAACAACATCTGGCTATCATGGCATCAGATGTCAATCATTTTCTTGTGTAGTTCCTAACTAGTGGAAGTAACTATGAACCGCCATTTGAAATTCCTACTCTTTTAATGTGTTTAAGAAGTGATTGAAGACTCTGCAGTTTGCTGAATTTCTGTCTAATCGATAATGGCTTTGTTAAGTTTTTATACGGGAGTGGAAGCTCTTCACTTCTGATGGTCAGTTTTGTACCCTTGTCCTGTAACTCTTAATAATAATGATTATGATTCAATGATATTGCTATTGTACAGGAACAACAAAAGGTAGGTGGATACCCCTTAGTGTCAGAGTGCAGGGTCTGCTATTGTACAGCGCCCTTGAAACAAATGCAGATACCTTCCAGATACCGGAGCAGATCCTTAGTCTCACAGCCACCACATTTGTTCCCAAACTGATGTTTACTCGATTATGTTGACCTGAACGTACAAGTCACTATGGATGAAAGCGTCTGCCAAGCAAATAACTGTAAATGTAAATCAAGCATAAAATGATAATATTTATCAGTATAAAATGCTTACCTAATCCACATAATAGAGATTACTGTGCACTGGGTAAATTCCCAAGGTCTGGGTAACTAACAAATATTACACTATTATTAAAAAAGGTGTCTAAGTCAAGCTAATCCAAGGAGGTACATGCTAGTAAGATTAACATGGATCATGGGTAAATTAATGGAAGCAGTTGTTAAGAAAAAGATTGGGCTTCACATGTCAAGAACATGTACTGCATATTAGTGAGCAGTCGTCATGGATTTAGACAGGACAGAGTGTGTTTCACTGATACACTGGAATTCTGGGAAGAAGCAACAAAATAATCAGAGAGGTTGTTGCACTGCCACATAAATTTATTTGCTGGTTTATCTTTTGTCTCTCTATTACATTATAACCAATGTGAATGCTGTCTCCGTCTGAGCACATATAGAATATAGTATAAGGCTTAAGATGGACGGATTGGATATATGTCAATAGGGAGGACCTTTGTGAGGTATGGGTCTGTTGCCGCGATTTCCGGAAGGGTGCCATGGAAACAGACGTGGATATACTGTTATAAAATGGTGAAAAGGCAGGAAGAGAAGAAGAAAAACAGAGCCCAAGCTTTCTGATGGAGGGGACTGACGTAAGCTGTCCAATGCCAGGAAGGAGATTGTTTCATGTGGAGCACCAAAGTCCTATACAGTTTAGTGGTGGCCACCTCAAAGAAATCCCAATATACTGAATGACGTTGACTGGACAGTTGAAAGGATCGAGATCTGAGTGAGCAAATATCAGTCTTTTACTTCGGGATAGCATGTCTGAAGAATCAGAAGCATTGTGGGATATTTAATCATATAAAGAGACAAAAAACTGTGTAGACATTGTGTGATATTTTGGGTTCATGATTTTTATGTTATTAGTATACTGTATGTGTTGGAAAAGAGGGTGGGCGGTTTTGGAATCAGCAGATGTCTGGGGAATTTGTGTGATTTGTATATTGGTCATTAATTACATTTTGATTCTCTGCACCGTTCCCCTGGGTTATTTTTGTATAAATATAATGGGTCAGAGGGCAGTTTGGGGTTGACGTGCAAACTGGAATTTAGACATTGCTATAAACATGGTGTATCATAGAGGTTGTGACTGCTAGAAGGAGCTCATGGTTTTATTTATTTTTGACTTTCAGAGAGCTTAGAATCAAAGTAAAAGAAGTGGAAATTCAGGGCACAGTTTTTAGGTGGGTACAAGATTAGTTTCAGCACCAAGAGCAAAAGGATATGGTGCGATGGGAACTTTTCAGAATTAGGTGACGTTAGAAGTAGTGTCCATCAGGGATCGGTGGTGAAAGTTTAATCATATAAATGATCTTGATAAGATTGTAAATAAGAAACAGGTTAAGTTTGCAGATGACACCAAACTAGGTGGCAGGGCAGATAAAGTATAATATTACAAACAAATATTACAGAAGGGACCAAGATAGAATACAGGCTTAGTAGATCTACGGTATATAGGAATTTCAAATGTTAGATCTGAAAATGTAATGAGAGGTTAGCAGCTTGAAAGCACAACTTAAGAGAAGGAGATGTAGTGGCCGCTTTACTGTCTTCATCAAGACAGATGGAGTAGAGAGTTATTAAAAAGGCTAATAGGATGTTAGGTTCCCCACCGTAAAACTCCATTGTATCGGAGTACAAATCAATGGAGGTTATACTTAACTCATATAACTTGCTAGCATGGCTGTACTGTGTACAGTTTTGGCCTATATATTCCAAAAAAGACAGGAGCTCTAGAGAACGTCCAGAGAAGAGCAACTGGACTGGTTCAAGGACTGCGGTGGAAGCATTGAAGGAGATGAACCTTCACAGTTTGAGAAAAGAGAGGTTAGGAGATAACAGTACTGACTGTATGGGAAAAGCAGCAGTAAAACTGGTGTTAGGAATCAGGAGACAAAACACTGTCAGAATGAAGTCAAGAATCATAGCTAGAAAATCGATTAACCAGCAAACAGATTTAATATGTTTATCATAAATCGTAGTCAGAAAATGGAACAGTATTTTGTGAACCAGAGCCAGGAAAATCAATAAAGAAATGATTACTCTGAAGATTGGGGTGAATCCTAATCTTGGTTATATCGCATTGTGCTAGTAACATCACATAACAAGACTTCTCATGTCTGTCACAGGAGAACGTGATTAACTTTTAAATTGTTAAAAATGACTCAAAGTGAAATATAAATGTTAAAAATTCATTTGTCAGTCACCATGGTTGCATGAATAGTATCAATGAAAAGATGAGGGAGTAGCCATAAAAAAATTAATAAAATAACAGATCATAATAGTGGCTGAATTGTTTAAAATTTTGAAAGGAATTAGTGAAGTGGATCCCAGCTTTTACTTTAAAAATGCTTCACCAAAAGCATTAGAGCACAAATGGAGTCTTGTTAATAGTTGATTTTACACACATGCTAGAAAATCTGTTACAATTTTTTTGTGGTAATTTGTGATCTCTTTTACACAATATTTTAATCTCTTTCAGGCTTTGGACATTGATGAACCAAAGAATGAAATACAGTTTTTCGTTTTACAGCTTTTTTGAAAAAGTACAAAATATTTATTGTTTTGCATTGATGCCATTTTGTTTGACCTTGGATGCTGCCATTTTGTGCACTTTTGTTGTGACAGTTGCTATGGGAGATTTCCAGGGTCACTAAGGTCATTAGGGGTCAAGGGTATAAAGGTCAGCTCCATATGCTTCTTGGTGTCCAAGACTGGAGGAAAATGGTATTAGTGTGTGATTCTTGTAGTTAAAACAATTTGCTCATGATATTTAGGTTTAGGTTTAGGTTTAGGATCAGTAAGACTTTTGGTTATGAATTCAGCTTGATTTTTGAACTATGCTTCGGCTTCTGATCCTCTTCAATAAAACTCTTATTGTTTCATTCTGAGTCAGTACAAAACTACAGACACACTGAGTAAATTACCAAGTAGTATGGTAGGTAGTAGTGAATTGGGGACCTTCAAAACTCAACCTGATGTTATTTTGGAGAAATTAACTGAATAGGATTGGTGAGCTTTGATGGGTTGAATGATTAGTTCTGATCAACATTTTTCTAATATTCCAGGGTTTACTTATAGACACAACCACACAAAGAAAATGTCAAATAATCTTTTCGCCTAACAGACAGATATCTTTGGGATATGGATGAAGAATCAAAAGACTTGGAGAAAAACATGCACACACACAGGAAGAGCACACAAACATCACCAAGATAGCAACCATGCAGCAGCAGTGAACACTATACCAAAAAAAGAAACAAATAAGTATGCTATTTTCTGCTCATCTCCAATTGTGTACATTAATACAAGACACTTCTATTGCCCCTCAATAATTGCACCCACTTCAAGCGTTCCAGTTGACATTTGGGAAGCAGGTGTGTGAGATGATTGGCATATTATTAAAGAGTACAAGAAAATGCCAACGACGAAGAAAAGCAGTGCAGCACGCCTGAGCAATAGATTTTTCTTGAAGAGTTTTCTGTCAAATGAAACATTCAAACACTCCTTCCACACTGAATGTATTTTCCTCCAATATCTAGCCCTGCAAGCAGGTCCTCCAACTTGGGGTGGGTGGCAGGAATGGCACTCCAGTCATTGCAAAAAACCTGAACCATCTGAACTAGTGGGGTGCTGAGGTGTCAGCCATTGCACAGCTGCGCTCAGGTCCTAATGTGAGATCCTAAGGTGCTTTGTCATGTAGTTGGTGCGACAACACACTGTATCGGTGCTTTCAATATCATGAACATCTAAACTTTTGAAAAAGCTGAGGATATCTCAGAGGGTGGCTGATAAATATAAATCCAGTGGTGCAAATGTCCTTTATATAGTCGGTTGCTGCAGTACTGACAAATTGTTACTGGGAAGCACTGCTACATCATAATTCTAGGAGAATTCCCAGCAGCACATTGTCTTTGGCAGATTTTAATGCCCACCCCCATGTCTTAGTGACATTATTCGGCTTACTCCTTCACACAAATTCCAAAAAAATATTCAGATCAGGTTTATTTGTCCTGATATGGCAGAGTAGGAGTGCATGGGAGTGTGCCCTGTAATAGACTGGCACCTTATCAATACTGCTGCAATTGGCTCTGACCTTCTGCAAACGTGAATTTAATTATTATAAAACAAGTACCAATATTAATTTCATGGAAATCTTAAATAAACATATGTATATTTAATAGAATTTAATTTGAATAGTTCAGTAGTTGTCTATTTGAAACTTGTATGTCCTGCTGCTGCTTTCATATAAAATATGACCCACAATTTAAATACAATCAAATTTATACTCACCCAGTATAAGTTGTAAATACCCCAGAGGACGGTTTGGTATCTCACCCAGGATGGAGGTGGAGTGCTTATCTGGCCAGGATCCTATATTGGAAGGATGGACTAAATGGGGGCAATACCCGATTGGGACACTTTATGAACCATGTCCTTGGTGGGATGCCCAAAAAGTACAAGAACTGGCAGGAGAGTACGGCAGGGAGCAATTCATCCCCGACTTTAATAGGCGGCAGTATCCCTTATATAGAGTCCAGTTTGGATGTTCGCAGGGCTGCATGGAAGTTGGAGTCTGGAGGTGCAGCCCTGTGGGGATCCCTTGCGGATGATAGGGGGAGCTGCCGAGGTGGGACCTCCCTGGGTTTTTCATAGCCCAGAAGTGCTTCCAACTGGCTACATCACGTCACCATACGTACTCCTGGGTCCTCAATAAAAGGGATCGCACCACCTCGCCCAGATGAGTCAGAGCTGGGAAGAGGACAAGCAATAGTGGAGGAGAGGAGAGGTGTTTGGAGGAGAGAACTTGTACTTTGTTGCTTTTTGTGAGGTATTTGTGAGATAAACATCCACTTATTTGAACCCAGGCCTGTCTTGGTGTGTTCGTGTTGGAGTTTGGGGGTCACTAACACCCCTGAGTGTTCACAAAGCATATGTGTGCTTTGCAACTAGTGATGACTGAAACAGGGATGTTGTAATTCCCATACAGTGTCACTTTACTGGTACTTCACTGGCAATTTTGCAATTGCAGAACACGTTAGTCACTAAAAAGCATTTTTGGGAGGTTTTAAAGTTTTTTGTTGTAGAAAATAATGAATATTGCTTCTTAAAGACTCATTCATTCTTCCTTGTTTATCTTTGCTTTTCTCTGCATATGTGTAATGCAAGTGATCTCCTGCTTTTACTGATGGAAAGCTTGCTGTATGGGTCTCGAATTAAATTGCCATTTTGTTTGACCTTGGATGCTGCCATTTTGTGCACTTTTGTTGTGACAGTTGCTATGGGAGATTTCCAGGGTCACTAAGGTCATTAGGGGTCAAGGGTATAAAGGTCAGCTCCATATGCTTCTTGGTGTCCAAGACTGGAGGAAAATGGTATTAGTGTGTGATTCTTGTAGTTAAAACAATTTGCTCATGATATTTAGGTTTAGGTTTAGGATCAGTAAGACTTTTGGTTATGAATTCAGCTTGATTTTTGAACTATGCTTCGGCTTCTGATCCTCTTCAATAAAACTCTTATTGTTTCATTCTGAGTCAGTAAAAAACTACTCGAATTAAATTGTCCAAATGATTTAAATGTTTTGTGATGAGTGTCAGTTCAGTGGGTGGTGCAGTTGGTAGCACTGCTGCCTCGCAGTTAGGAGACCCAGGTTCGCTTCCCTGGTCCTCCCTGCGAGGAGTTTGCATGTTCTCCCCGTGTCTGCATGGGTTTCCTCCCACAGTCCAAAGACATGCTGGTTAGGTGCATTGGAGATCCTAAATTGCCCCTGGTGTGTGCCCTACGGTGGGCTGGCACCCTGCCCAGGGTTGGTTTCCTGCCTTGTGCCCTGTGTTGGCTGGGATTGGCTCCAGCAGACCCCCGTGACCCTGTAGTTAGGATATAGCGGGTTGGATAATGGATGGATGTAAGCTTAGTAAGCTGTGCTGGTTCAGTTGTACTCGTTTAAAGGTAGTGATGTGTGAGCTGAAGGATATAGGTATGATACTTGTATTTATTACATATCTGATCAGGTTTGAGCTGAGCTCATTCCAGTGATTCACAAAGAAGCCTCTCGAAGGTAGCCATGTACAAGTTCTTTCAAATGTAGCAATCCAAAAGAATCCTGGAAGGAGCAGAGCTCTCGGCCTTTGCTAAAGTATTCAGTTCTTGCAGTGGAAGAAAATGAGGTAGCTGGCCTTAGCCATTGTTAAAGTATTGCAGAATGAATGTTAACTCCTTACAAAGAAGGTAGCCAGCCTTTAGTAAGGATATGAGTGATGACCGAATCTTAAAGATGTAAGTATTGTGGGATATACATGTAAACCAAGGCTAATAATTTAGACATTTCCAGGATTCACTCCTCCACCAATAAAAAAAGAACCTTTGGAGGTTGCAATGCCTTTTGTGAATGCTTTCTCACTTAGGAAAATGAATGAATGAATTAATATTTTAATGGAGTTAGCAGTTTATCTAGTTTTTAGTTCATGACCTGTCATGTGTAAATTTCAAAGGTTATGCACTGTGTTGTTTAACCTGTAATGAGTAGCTAAACAATGAAAGATGTATGGATGTGTAGATCTCTACAATCTAAAATAAAATTCCAGTTTCTCTTCAACACTAGCACTGCTGCTTCACATATCCAGTGTCCCATGTTTGAATCCTGCACCCAGATACTCTTTATGTGGTGTCTCCACATTCTCCCCATTCCTCTAAGCAATTGTTCTTTCAAATCCCAAAAACATGTTAATTAGTGACTCTAGATTTGTGCCAGAGTGTGCTCTGCAGCGGCACCCCATTCATATTTAGTCCTTGCCCTGAATCCAATGGGATCAGGTTATATCCAGGCTCTCCATGACCTATAGAAATGGAAGAGCAGATCTGAAAATGGATGGATGGATCTTATGTCTTAAATATGCCAAAGCATTTTGGAAATATTGCACAAGAGTGATGTGGTGGTCCATCGTTTCATGGCTCAATAAGAGTGTTTTGTTTTTTCTCAGAGCAGTTAATTCTCTGTCCCAGTGGAGCCACATAACGAGGGATCTATTAAGATTCTTTTTTTTTTTTTCTTCATACTGGACAACCTAGAAATCTTTAAGCACATGTGAGAACTGTTGTTCATGTTGACCCTAAATGAGGAGGAAGAGGAGAATCTGTGGTCCCGTAGGTTTCCCTGAGAACATCAACTAAAAACCACGGGATGGGCTGCCTTAAACTAAACATCCTCCTCCTCCCCTCTTCATTTCTTATGTTCTCAGGACACGCTGCCAAGTTTCTCTTCCCAGGCACACGGATGCATTCACTGCAATTGCATTTCAAAGACTCAAGTCTGTGAGAGGAGAGAAAATCCATCTATTTTGAGGGACTTCATTCTGCAGCAGCAGGCTCCAGGGGATTTGCCTTTTCTAATCACATTATGTAATGCAGCTAGTGAAAGGACAGCCATAAGTATTAAAGCTGGGAGCTTTGTGCTTTCTAAGCCCAGAGCTAAAGTGAACGATGGCCCTACTGGGGTAACTACCGATAAAATCCTCACTTACTGCTGAACTTCGGCAGTCTGGCATCAAGGGATCTTTATGGAACTGCACTGGGCTTTCCGCCATGAATCCCAGTGGAGGAAGAGCTTTCTGACTGTAATATGTGCAGAGTTGGGAGGGGAGCGTGGATTAATATACCGTGTTTCTGAATGAGACTTAAATGTAACACACGGCTTCTTTTGACCAAGAGTTTTACAATAATTAAAGTGTTCAAGTTATTTATGTAGGGGTTAATGGAAGTATTCAACTTAAATAGAGGTTGATGAATTTTACTTGACTTCTGTTCAGGTTAAAGTAACCAGAAGCTCCAAGCATCAGCACTTCATAAGGTGGCCTTTCTCTCCACCAATTTCTCTTTTATTCTGCTTCCCAAAAGAATAACTGATTGGAGTTAACCGGTGACTCTAAATTAGCACAATGTGAGTAAATGGCGTTGTTAGCTCTGCCCACGACTGATTCTTACTTTGTGCTCAGCATTGCTGAGATGATCCTGAAATGGATTAAGTGGGCTAAATATTGGAATAACAGATGGATAAATCTCCATGTATGTTGTGGAGACAAGCCTCGACACAGACAGGCAGACACCGATGGTTTAAACACCACACACGCCTTATTCATATTTACAATATTTACAAGTTTATCGCACACAACCCGGTGCCCCTGCACCACACACCCTCAGTCCGGGCTGCTCAATGTCCAAGCCTTTCTTCCCTGCCTCCACTCCTCTCCTCCGAGCTCTTTCCTCATCCACCCTACTCCAGCCACTAAATGGAGGGAGGCGGCCCCTTTTATGCTGACCCAGACGTGCTTCAGGTGCCTCCTGACGAGTTTCCTGCGACACTTTCTGGTGTGGCAGAAGTGCCACATGAGCACCCGGAAGCACTCCAGGTGGCCCTGGTAATCCTTCCGCCAGCACCTCCGGGTCCAGGGCTTCTCAGGCATTTGGGCACCCCCTGGCGGTGACCACAGGCCCTTATAGGGTTGAGCTTCCATGCTCCATTCCAACCAGGGTGGCTGCCTTCTTGTGGTCCGGAGAAGGTGTAGTCCCTCTCCCGGTCCTTCCTGGCGTCCCTGTTGGGTACCGCTCCCAGCCGCTCACCACAATGTACTTTAGCTAAAGTACTTTTGTGAATGCAGTATCTAGCAGGCCTTGCTCCAGAGGGGTTTTTTAGCCAGGTTAATCCCCTTCAAATATCATGCCAAGCTCCCCTACCCATGTTGTTGGGTATACTGTGTACTTTTGGGACTTTCTCACAATATGCCCACCCTGTCATTTAGGTCTGGGGATGACCACTTTGGGATGATGTGGTAATATTGCTGTCTTTATTGCTGCCAGAGTCCTAGATTCAGATCACAGCAAGTGCATTGATTCCGACCCAAATCTTATAGATGGTTGGCAATTTTAATAAGGCCCAGTGTTGACATGTGAGGGATGTGATTTCATTACATCTAGAGTTGGCTCATGATTAATCATTGAAGCCAGCATCTGCACTAACCACCCCCTACCAACCACGCCAAGCCTGTATTGGAAATACCAGTTTCTGAATCATGAAAGAATGAATGAATGAATATTTGGTTTGGCCCCAGCTCTTACAGCTACTTGCAAAAGTAAAATGTTTGGAATTCAGCTTAACACGATGTACAGAAGGCTCATTAGATATTGGGTAATATAGTTTATTGTGTCTAGCACTAAATTTGGGAAATTATTTTTAAGATGTACAACACTTGTGGGGACACATCTGAAATATTGTGTGCAGTTGTCATCTTTGCATTATGGAAAAGTGCAAAGAATAACTAGACGTTGAATATTTTTGCTTTAAATAAGTGACACGTAATCAAGACGTGCGTGGTTCAATCCTAGATGCCTTCGTTTTGAGTAGTGAACTGCTCTTATTCTTACTATTATTGAATTAAAAACATACATTTGATTTGATAAGTGGAAGTAAAGAGGAGACATAATCAAAAGGGTTCCTAAGAATGAAGGGAATTTAGTGTGTTGCATGGCACAAATGAAAAAGGGTACATTTTGTAAAGACAAAAATGCTTTTCTTTATACAGAGCACCATAGATACAGTATGTGAAATATATTGTCATTTGGAATACATACATTTCATGTGTGTTCCATGTCTACAACAATCTATGTACAAACATCATTAAAACAGAAACGTTTTTCATGTTTTAGCAATAATTGACAAAATGTAGACATGAAATGTATCACATGTAAAGCCTGAAGTCCAAATATCAAATATACACTTTCACAAAAGGTACAAGTACAACAAAACAAGTGCACTTTTATTCAAGAATATAACTGCAGAGAAAGAAATTGGGTTAGGGTGTGACCGCTTTGGTGGTGTTAAGGTAAGAACGTCTGACACGTAATCAAGACATGCGTGGTTCAATCCTAGATGCCTTCGTTTTGAGTAGTGAACTGCTCTTATTCTTACTATTATTGAATTAAAAACATACATTTGATTTGAGTCTGTAACAGCTGGTGTAAATTCATTGTACTTGTAAAGGTTAGCGTTTTTTGTTTTTTTTAATTCAGTTTTAGTTTCTCAGTTGCGTTCACACTCCCCCTGATCTGACACTGCTGTTTTCAAATAAAGACGAGCTATAACAGAAGTGAACTCAGATGAGGATGAGGGTTCAACATTGGATTAAGAGAACAGAAGCCCTCCCCACAAGAAACGTCCAGTCACAGATAAGAACCATGCAACTGCACCAGGCATAAAGGCGAAAGATGGTACGATTTGGATGCAGCAACAGGTCGCGCCATCCTGCCGGTCAGTCTGCCCCACACCAGTCTTTCAAAGAAAAAAGCACGGCTTACAGAGCTTGCCAACGTATCGTTCAAAGTCCTGCTTGTGATTATGTTTTGTTATGGTCTTTGCATGGAAAACATTTATAAGTTACTTATATAAAAGCCAGATCGAATGTTATTTACCTTGATTTATTTACTTATCTTCCTACAGCGTAAAGTCACAAGTAGACTGCAGAGCTTCCTGTGTTTGATTGACATGGGCATGCTCACAAAGTCCACGTGTACTACAACTCCAGCACTTCACTCCAAGATAAATACTGAACACTGAGAACCTTCTTTGCTATTTGAACTGCGGTGGTGGGTTGGGGATGGGATAGCAGGCTACTTGCTGCTTGTGCTGATTGACACATTTACAATACAAAAGACGCTGATGGAGAGGTGTGAAAGGATTTAAGGTGGGTTGGGATTACAAGTTTTTTCGTAGGCTTTGGTAATTCTAATCTTAAAACTGGCCATCTGTTTGGAGCCACGAACCCGCTATATCACATATTAGCACACACATGTGTATGGGAGACAACTTAAAGGCTCATTTGATGGTAATTATCCTCCAAACCAGGGGTTGGCACTGTCACTTAATTCCTACTCTCTTCCTCCAACTGCAGAATGGATGACTGACAATCACACCACCAATATCGATGTTTCAGTCGTCTGCCCACCTGAACAGCTTCTTTCTCCTTGGACCATTGAAAACCTTCTCTAACTCCATCTTGGAATTTTCTTTGTTTATTTCTGCAAACTTCAATCTTGTGATTAAACACCTTATTTAGGTGCCCCAAACCTTCATGACCTGTTTGTGTCTTTTCTATAGGCTTATAGGGAGTAAAAGGATATTATTATTATTATTATGACTAGCTGTAACCTTATGTCCTGTGGACAGAATCTGCTGTAATGCAGTGAGTTATAGGTAGGGGTCCATGGCAGTGCAAGGTTTTCCAACAGTATGGCTCACATATTGTGAGTGTTGATGCTAACGCTGCAGAGCATTTAGTGGCGATTTTAGCTAATTGCTTGTTCACATGCTGGTGCAACCAGTGCAGTCATTCTCCATTGGCACTCCGTGGGTCGTTAGTGAAAGCACCTGCACCCACAAAGATAAAAGTTCTGAGTAGGAAGGAGAACAGGAGGAAGAAAGATAAGTGTGGAAGAAATGACAGAGGTGAGGGAGAGGCAGAATCAAGGGATTGAGCCAGAGTACCGATATTGAGGAAAAGCGGTCGGGGATGCCTGTGGTAGATTGAGGGTACTGGAGCTCCAAGGATGGATCACTCCTGCTGTGTTGTGGAGCAGGAGCAATGGGAGCTCTGAAGGTCCTGTGATGACCAACGGAAGTGGCAGGACTAAGGAGCTGGGCTTGGTGGATCCCAGCACTGCGCAACTGTGGTGGCTAGGACATGAGCCGGGGTCTCAACCTTGCTGAGCATGTCTAAAAGTGAGACAAATAAGACAAGTGCTGATAACAAGAGGAAAGGGATGATTCTGATTTTGAATTTTTAGCCTTGGTTTTAACTATTTATTAATTGAACTTGATTGATTTTAACTTCCTCACTGTGGGCACTGTTTTTTATCAATTATTTATTGCAATGATAAGTGAAGCACAATGACACCTTTTATTGGATTTATTGGATAACTGAACAGAATACAATATGGAAGCGTTTGAGGCAGCGCAGGCTCCTTCTTCTTTGTATTTTACTTATTGGAAGATTTGGAAGCACTGCAATTTTTAAACACTTTGTTGGAATAAAATCCTCTAATCTGCTTTTAGCACCAGACTCACTGCTTGTGTCCTCATTGTTCAAGTCCATCCTCAGTTTCATGACTATAGTTGCCCCCGAAAATGGGTAATGCCAAGACTGAGGACACCTCAGGAGAGAAAAGCAGCTGTGCAGGATGGCTGATTTCTGTAATAAGATGTTTTATTTGACAGAGAGTGTTATAACTATCTCGAACAGAAGGAAGCTGGGCACTGCCTTCACCATCCTCTGCATGTTCTTGAGTGAACCAGGTGCCATACCAGAATGTGGCGCAGCCAGCAAAGATGGACTCCACTGAGCACCTGTAAAAGCTAGAGAGAACAAACAGAGAAATCTGAGGAAGTAGAGGCACTGGGGAGCCTTCTTGACAAGGGCCAAAATGTGTTGTGCCCACTTCAGTTTAGTTGTGATAGTCACTCCAAGAAATCTGAAGCTGCTCACTCTTTTAACGCAGATGCAGATCTCACTGTGGTGTGCCTTTTGCTTCCTGATGTTTGTGATCATCTCCTTGGTTTTGCTGACAATAAGCGTGAGATTGTTTTCCTGACACCACTGAGTCAGCAAGTAAACCTTTTCTCGGTAAGCTCCTTCACTATTGTTGGTATCAGACCTAAGATGGTGGTGTTGTCAGCAAATTTAATGATGGAACTGGAGCTGTGTCTGGCCACACAGTCAGAGGTAAACAAGGACTGCAGATGAGGGCTCAGCACACTACCCAGTGGAGCATCTATGTTGAGAATGAAGACTGGAGGACGGGAAGCTGCCACAAAGTCCTAAATTGAGAAACATGATGGTCATGTTTACAGGTACAACAGCATTAATTGCTGAGCTGTAATTTATAAACAGGACTCTGGCAGAACCATTTATATTATACAGAGTGTGAAGTGCAAGGAATATGGCATCCTCTGTGGACTCGTGATGATATGCAGACTGGAATTGATCATGACTTTGTGGAATATTCTGTTTAACTTGTCTCAGCATCAGTCCCTCAAAACACTTTATCATGACTGGAGTGAGTACAACTGGTCTGTAGTCATTCAGACAGCTTAGTTTTGTTTTCTTAGTCATGGGGATAATTGCGGTCCTCTTGAAGCATGTGTAGGCCACAGATTCTCTATGCAAAATATTTAAAATATTGTGGAAGACATCAGCTAATTAAAACACACCTGGAAGTTCCATCTTGACTATATGCCTTATGAAATTTTACAAATTTAAAAGACCTCCTTGCGTCATATACAGAAACAAGGGGTGAATTTTATGGTGATGTAGGCAATTAAATAGCAGGCTGCTTGTTATCACAATCAAAGCAGAATTACAAGGAATTCATTTCATTGAGGAGATGTGATTGAATTAGTCTTTATGTGGCAGTCCATAATCACCACTGGTCCCTGCCAAAGTTTCCACGAGTTATTACAGCTGCTGTACTACATCTCTAGTTCACTGCTGTGATGATGTTTAGCCAGTTTGATGGCTTTCTTAAGCCTGTGTTAGCATTTCCTGTATGTTTCAATATCGCTGTTTCAATGTAGTTTACTGTAAATTCAGTACATTTCTGGTGTCACTGGTGATCCACATATTAGGAAACACTGAGTAGATTTCATAGCTACACCATTATCCACACATTTATTGATGAATCTTGTCATGATGCTCATCCATGTCCCAGTTGACATCGTCATCATAGTGATCCTATAGTCCATCCAGTGCTTCTCCTCTGCACTTGTACCACTTTTTTGCCAGCTCTGCTTGTTAGCTGGCAGCAGAAGGCCTGACCGGTAATTGGGTTGTTCAAGGTGGGCATAGCAGCTGGCAGTGAGTGTTTTTGTGTTAGCACCCCTTGGGGAACAGTTGACAGGCTGGCGATATTTAGAGCAAACATTACATAAGTTTACTTTGCTAAGAAAAACATCAGAAAAGTCCCTTGGGAGATAAAAGAGAACACATTTGATCAATAAATACTCCAGATCAGGTGAAAAGTTTTTAGAAACAATTTGAACATGTGTGTACATGCATTGCTCACCATAAAATACAAAACTCCTTCTTTGTCAATGCCATTCCCTTGAGAGACATAGAGACAATGCAGCCATCTTGGGAGTGTGTCAGCACTTGGTGTCTGAGCAATTAGAGACATTTCAGAGAAACACAAAACACAGCACCGTCTGGAGCGTCTCCGTGTAGTCCATCTGGCTCGAATTCTATTACTTTATTATTCAGAGACCGCACTTTGGCCTCCCCCTTGTCCCCTATTCTTATTTGAGTCATGCAGGTTGGGTTGACAGTGGCAGTAGCTCCATATTTAATAGTCTAAAAGTTGAGTTCTGAATACTTGTTCCAATGTTTAAAATAATTTGTTTAGTATAATTACCACAAACACCATCTGGCACCATGAGTCTGCAATTAAAATCCAAGTGCAGATGTTTTCTTTTAATTGCAGCAAAACCGTTTTTTTATTGTAGCTACCAGTTTATATTTTATAGATTACACATGCAAACCCACAGGTTTGTAGATCCTGGGTTCTGCGTAAACTAGAAATTTCCGGTTTTATTCCTCCATTATAAATGGCCCTTGCTTACATTATAGGTAGCCAACTACATGATTGATGGATCTCAGATTGTGGATGTCAGATTACATGACTAGGGATTGCAGAGGATGGCTGATTCCACAAGAGCCGAATGAGTTTTCAGTGCAGGTTCAAAATATCTGCATTTTAATAGCCAATTTAGGTGCTTTCCGATTATGTTGGTGGCTGTTTGAATTTTGTTTTTTGGGTCTGGTGAATTTATTTACATTTTTGGCCTATTGTTTTCCCGTTTCCAGTTTGTCTGTAGCAATCAGACATTAGACATTATAACAGTCTGGACGAGAACAGGCCATTCAGCCCAACAAAGCTCACCAGTCTTATTCACTTAATTCTTTAAAAATAACACCGAGGTTTGAAAGTCTCTAAAGTCCTACTGTTCACCACACTACTTACAGCAGTAGCTTATTCCAAGTGTCGGTGGTTCTCTGTGCAAAGAAAAACTTTCTAATATTTGTGCAAAATCTACCCTTAACAGGTTTCCAACTGTGTCCCCGTGTTCTTGATGAACTCATTTTAAAATACAAGTCTCGATCCACTCGACTAATTCCCTTCATAATCTGAAACACTTCAATCATGTCACCTCTTAATCTTCTTTTATTTAAACTGTGTAGGCTCAGCTCTTTTAATCTTTCCTCATAATTCATCTCCTGTAGCCCTGGATTCAGCCTAGTCGCTCTTCTCTGGACCTTTTCTAGCACTGCTTATGTTCTTTTTGCAGCCTGAAGACCAAAACTGTACACAGTACTCAAGATGAGGCCTCACCAGTGTGTTATAAAGCTTGATCAGTAATTAACATGCTTTATAAGCGTATTTTGGGTTATTTTGTGTTTGTTTACTACATAGAATCTAGTTTTGAGGATAATTGATCATTTCATAGCAAATTGAAAAAGTTAGATTTTGTTCTTATTTCAATTTTTGTTTACGATGACTATATGCTTACAAAAGGACTGCAATCATCACATTGTTTTGATGCTATAAACGCAGAAGTTTTATTTTATTCTATTTTGAATTTTATTTGTGTGACACTATTGTATGTGTTGCAACATGACTGCAATCATCACATCAATTTGATGCTATAAATATGGCGGTGATCACACAAAAAATTATCTCTCAGTAGGAAACACTCCTTAAACTTGAATTCTAATGTAGCTGATTTCATTTCCAAGTGAGCCTAACATCAGGTTTTATTTCTTGATTTTTTATCTATTTTTTTAACTTCTTGCTAGTACTTTTCTTGCTTTGACCTGATTTTCCTGTTTGACTTTGATTTTGTAACCAAAAGTAACCATCTCCTGTTTGTTTTTCCTCACAATAATCCTTAGACACCAGCATGTCATGACAAACATGGGACATTGGAAAGACAAGTGCAGTCCAAAACACTCCCTTTTCTTATTTCCTTGTGGCCACATTGTATGCACTGTAATCGCGGCTGAGTGCTCATTGGTTATCAACTGTCACCTGCACAAAAGTCCGCCCTTGCACCTGTTAGATTTTGTCATGGCAAGTTGCCGACTGGTTGCACTGAGTCACTGAGCATGTCAGAATACATGACGGGTAGCCACAGGAATGTGTTAAGACTGCCTTGACACGCCAAGATTATATAAATGAAGGTTATATCTGAAAAGGCTTATAGCATGATGGTAGCTTTACTTTACAACACATTTGTTTTTACTTAACATTAGGGGCATGAAAATGTGAAAGAATGCAAAAATTAAAAATAATGTTTATATGTATGCATAGCTATGTATATAGGTATGTATATTATGTGTATATAATCGGGGGATTAAGTGTTTTACTTGTATTTGTGAATGCATACAGCTCTCTGAATGAGTCTAAAGGGAAATGCTCTAATTAGGAGTTCTATGGACTGAATTCTATATTGGTTTTACAGATATGGACGCAAGATTAATTGACATAAAATAAAAGAGTTATGCAATAAATGAAATCTAAAAATGGATAAGCACAAGTGAATCTCTTCATGTTATTAATGAATAGGTCTAGATCCGTGCTTCCCAACCTCGGTCCTGGGGACCCCCTGTGTCTGCAGATTTTTTTTCCAAACAGTTTCTGTTTTTAATTGGACTCCTTTGATAATTAAGTGAACTGTTATTTCCCAAGTTCTGTGTTTTGGGAACAATATAGAATTAGAAAACCAAGTCTGGTAAAAATAAAAAATAAAATTAAAAAGTACCAAGCAGGTATATGGGAATAATATATATTTTTTGTTTTTAACAACGAGGGGGCTCCGCCCCCTGATTGCTTTGCTCGCCCACCCCTGGGTTTGGTTTACTGGATAAATAATTTAAAGAGATTGTTATTTTTATGGGAATTGTTATATATGCATTATTTTCACTTTTACTTTAAAACTTTTGTAAAAACAATATTTGTCCTTTATTTCCTGCCCTGGGCGTGGTTAAATCTCTTTCTCACAGGACATATAATGCTGCTTGCGTTGTGAGGGGGGAGGGGGGTGCTAAACACATGCTAAGGAGATGCGGTCGGATCAGCTGTTTCGGAAAAAAAAGTTCTAAACTTTTGCTGCTGCTGCTGGCGAGCTGCTTTCCATTGATCATTAATAAGCCTGTACAGCATCTGTGCTTTTTGCCACTTCGTGTCTCTACCACTCACGTTGTGAGGGGGAGGGGGCTAAATGCACACTAAGGAGATGCGCTCGGATCATCTGCTGGCGAGTGGCGTGCTCTGCTTGTCGATTGTTGTTGTTTTAACCGCTGGGAGGACATGATGTCTGTTCTCCTGCTGCCGAGGTGCGTGTTCTGCTTGTCGCGCTGTGCGTCAATCACTTAAAAGCCTATACAGCAGCTGTCCTTTTTGCCACTTCGTGTCTCTACCACTCACGTTTTGAGGGGGAGGGGGCTGAATGCACGCTAAGGAGATGCGCTCGGATCACATGCTGGCAAGCTGCGTGTTCTGCTTGTCGATCTTCATTGTTTTACCAGCTGGGAGCACATGATGTCTGTCTGCCAAAAGCATTCCAACAACTGCTAGGTTAGATGTCCGTGAATTTGTTTTAAATTGTTTTTAAGTAGGGCGTGACATGCAAAAGTCACCGTCTCACAGGTTTTGCTTCCTAAGGTTGTAATGTCTTGTCTCATGTGTTGTCAAAGTGTCTCTCCGAAATGATCACATCTCGATCGCTTTGCTCAACCCCCCCAGATGCACACTACGCTCCTGCCACTTCCCGTCTCTCCCGCTCGCATTATGAATGGAGGGAGCTGAATGCACGCTAAGGGGATGCGGATGGATCAGCTGCTGGCTTTGTTTTCCTGCTGCCGAGGTGCGTGTTCTGCTTGTTGCGCTGCGCATCGATCATTTAAACGCCTGTACAGCAGCTGTCCTTTCTCGCTACCTTGTCTCACGGGACGTTAAAAGTGTCTCTCGCGGGACGTCAAATTGTCTTCCGAGAAGATCACGTCTCGTCTCCCTGCCAAGATTTTTTTTTATAATAGAGGGATATTTTCATGTTGATTTTCATTCTACTTTTCCAGGTGTTCTAATTATTTAATTAATCCATTATTTACTAATTAGGGGGTCTGACGCTAAAGCAGTTGCAGCCTTTGATTACGCAGTGTTGTTTTTCTGGGTGTCTACTCTGCTCATTTTTAATTGTCATTAATAAGATACAATGAAGGGGAAAAACTGCACAGAGAAAGTGCAAAATATAGTGAAATCAGCATAAGAGAGTTAAGCATTTAAATCAATAACCAAAGCAGAAATATTTCTAAATGTCTTATAAAAAAATAGTCTTATAAAAATTATTCTGCAGTGCTTTTCTGAATGTAGAATAAGAGAAAAAGAAATATCAGCTAATTAAATGAGATCAGTCCTATCAGTTGTTGTCACTAATTATGAATCTAGTTGGAACAAATGGGGGTCTACAGGACCAAGTTTTGGAAGCGCTGGAGGTGACTTTTCATTGCATTCATATTTTTCCTTTAACACATTCTATAAAGTCAGGCACTGCTGCCTCACAGCTCGTTGCTCATCTTGAATTTCCACTGGCTAATACTGAGCACTCACTTTCTGGTGTGTTTTATTATTCAGAGCCTTTTCTTATTGGCATTTTAGTTTCAGCCATTACTTCAGTTTTCAGTTATGGTTCATTTCACACTCTCACATGTTTGATTAGTTTTGCTACTCTAATAGGAAGAATGAGAAGGAGTCATCTTGGCTTCATGAGATTTGCCAGTGTTCAGCGCACAAACACAGGCAGGACCAGATAAGAAAGACCAAGAAAATGAGCAGCTTATTTAAGTTAATGCGGGTGGACTGCCAGTTCTCCTCTGTTATAATGGCATTTAAAGTCACATCACAGAGCTGTAAACACAGAGACATCATTTTTCTGACAAAATCTGATCTTTCCCGATTTTAGTCAATTAATTAAAAAGGGAGCCAGAGTACTTCACCTTGTTTAAAATGAAACATTTCAATACAGCACCAATTCTCAGGCAGTTAATTGACCAGTTTTATTGTCTTGTGCTTGGATGGGCTGCCTTTAACAGCTCATAAAAATCTCAGCTGGGATTAACAAAGCTAACGGAAAAATTTGGAGACAATAGCTCTAATGATGTGAGCCAGCAGACACGTCTCTTAGGAATAAAAAAGGCCAATCGGCACCCTCTCCTGGGTTTGAAGCCCTGAACTGCACCGGCTCAATGACCCTAGCAGGTGGTCGTAAAGATGGACAACCCACTAGGCCTCAGCAGGGCTTCACAAACAGGGTGCAATGCAAAGTAATGCAAGATGGCACAGAACTTGCAAAAATTAAAAACCGTAAAAGCTCAGGCAATTCAGAGGAACGATGAAAAACTTCTGGGGAAGAAATCTTAAAAAATAAGCCAATTAAAATGAATTTAAAAGAAGTTAATTAGCAGCTAAAACAGGTCGCTAATTAAGAAAAGGGTTAGAATGAAAATCTGCAGCCACTGCTGCTCTCCAGGACTGGAGTTTGAGATCTCTGGCTTAACTGATGATTCTAAATTGTCCCTGAAGACCCATGACCCTGAAGTGGATTACGTCAGGCTGAAAATGTTAAGTTATGCTGTGTTATAGACACATCTCATTGGTGAGGCTAAAACATTGAGAGTTTTCATCTTTCTGCATGGTGCACATCTGCAGTGTGAACAAAAGGCTTAGTCAGCAGGCCTGCGTGTTCATCTCTCACTGAGGCAAACGTCTAACAAATTAAGAGTTACCACTCAGCTTCTCATTACACAACTAAAAGAGCGTAGAGGTAGATTGTAGTTAATAAATTACTCGGAACAACAAAAATTTTGCTTCCTAAACACGTTTGGGTGTTTCTTATGGAGGATGGCCTACTGATCACATAAATCATCTTTACATTTTCCCGTCACGTACTGTTTTATTGAAATCATATGCAGTATTTTTGTGATTTCCTCGCGTGTTATAAATATGCATATACAGTTGAATAACTGCAACTGGAACATCTGTGATGATCTAAATGTAATGGCACTGATACTAGGAATGCAGCTTCGATACGTCAAGTGTGGTTGTTTCAGCCATGCCGAAGAGTCTCATTACTTTAAAGAGAACTTGCCACTCTATAAAGCAGCACATAAAAGTGTGGCATGTAACCCATCGCAACAAAGATATTTTTACCTTCTCTTCGTCTAATAATTTCATGAAAACAATGAACAAAGAAGGTTAAGGATTTCTATATTAGTGACAGATTTTCCACGAATTACTGATACCAAGATTATGAGAAGAATTTTTGCTGGACCACAAATCAGATACGCCATCAACGACAAGTGGTTCAAAGATCTGTTAGTATGGCTGGAGGAAATCACATGGAATGCAGTCAAGGTTGTGGATGAGGATTTAGCAGCTGCAGAACACCAACCTGAATCCTGCTGGTTGACAACATGTTGCAGGACCAACAAAAGCATTAAGTGTGAAACACGTTGCAAAAGATTTGTTTTCTGCATCCACACTTGAACGTCTTCCTTGCTAATCTAAATACGTTTCATTTACCTTTGACTGGACTAATCGTGAGGATGTGAGTGGGGTAGGACAGCGCATTGCTGTCAGTGTCTCTAGGTGAAAACTTTCCTCTTTTTTCTTTCATATGTAAAGGCCCCTTTGCGAGCAGAGTCCCAGGATGTGCACCCATGTCATCCTGATTGTAGATCCAAACATGATTATAACCCAGGAATAATGGCAATTGCAAGTATCCAAAGAAGATCTGCTGGACCACCGCATAAGCAAATCCCACCTGCCTTTTTTAGTTCCAGCCAAACTCTTTGAAATGCATGCTGGCCAATTAATGGACATGGTGTTAATCAGACCAGGAGGTGTATGTGTGCTCGAGAAACTGTAATGAGAGACAATGTCTAAGACTCTGTGAGACCTCTGTCAAGAGCAAAATGAGCATGAAACAAGGCCTTCCAGGGGTCATTAACTAGCAGATATGCTGGCATCAAAACCGAGTCACTAAACCTATCAAGAAAGTTGTGAAGTGAAGGCTATGAGTCATGAACTAGTGAACATAAAACATTAAGAGCTCAAGTCTGAAGCCATTTGAAAGATGAATCCGTAATCTCGGCTGATGTGCTGAACACTGAGTAGGGGGTTCTAAAGGCAAGCTTCCATGACATGGCACATAGTGCCTTCTGAAAGCAGCCCCTAGCAGAAATACATCACATCCCAGCAACACAGTCACAAAATACTCTAATAAATGGCGATGAGACACACTTAAAAACATAACTCTCCATCCATCCATTATCCAACCTGCTATATCCTAACTACATGGTCACGGGGGTCTGCTGGAGCCAAACCCAGCCAACACAGGGCGCAAGGCAGGAAACAAACCCTGGGCAGGGCGCCAGTCCACCGCAGAAAGCATAACTTGTAACTAAATTATTAACACGAAACACTTGTGTATTAATACCCCCCGTGTGACCACAAGGAGGCCCCACAGAGCCCCAAGACACAGTCAAATTTCAGATGCTTTAAGAATAAAATAAAAAGTATTTATTCCTCCCAAGCACTTTCCACAACCACTTCTACAAATATAAACTGCAATTATACAGAAATCAAACAATAAACTAACAATTCTTCCTCCTTACTACCTTCCACTGAGTGTTGCCCGCTGCCCCCCAACTTTGACCCAGCAGGCTCATTTTAAGTCGGACCCTGGAAAGCTTCTAGTGTCATGTTGTGTCCTTCAGGAAGCACTTGTGGGCCATTGACAAAGTTGGGAGGTCCTTCCCTGACAGCACCCTGTCCCGACAGGGCTGCACTTCCAGATTCCATCTACCAAGCACGCCTTGTGGAGCACTGCCTCCTGGTGTATGGGGGGGGGACCACTCCCAGTCGTCGGCCATTTTCAGACTGTCTGTTATAGTGTACCGGCTGGGTGCAAATTTATTTCTTTGTCCTTCCGGACAATTAGCTTGTGTCATCGCACTGGCATCTCATTTTGGTATTGGAATATCCTCTGTTCCAGATGGGATGCCAGTTCTCATACTGCGCCTGACACATGAATCCTCAAAGAACCAATATCAGAGCAGAAGAAAAAATGTATTTAAAATGAGAAAAATGTCATCAGGGTGTTCTGATTTGTAACACCAGGCTGTTGGATATGAAAGGCAATAGCACGAACCACCGTGTCATCATGCTTTCACATACTAAATAATGGAGTGAAAATAGCAATATGGACAATGGTGCCATCACTATCTAAAACCCATTCATACATAAAGCAATATTGTGTAGCGGGGCTGCATAAAACATCAATTGTATTTGTTTAATGTTTATAAGTATTGTTTTTGTTTGACCTGTTTCTTGTATAATATATATTAATACCTGAAAAGGGGTTTCCCATCTGCATCTGCAAGGGCTTCACCAATCACGGCACTTGACCTTCATGGAGGTGGGAGATTCCTGTTAGTTCTGGGTTGCATAGATTAAAAGATAGGACCACACATTTTAACAAAGAGGGGAGAAAACGGTGCAATTACTTCATTGAAAAGGAACAACAGATCATCACTTTTCATCCAGTTACTCATGGCAGTAAGGTGTTTTGGACTTTTCCTCATCCTTCACTACCCACGGCTACCTGGACTCACCGGTGAGACTGTTTTGGGTCACATTTCGGAATGGTCCCATTTGAACTGTGTTTTACTGTCATTTGGGACTTTGCAGGCTTCCATCCATTTCTCAACAGCAGCAGTGGCCGTGTTTTCACATTGGACTTTATGAGTATATGGATGTCTGTTTTTTGTTTTGTGATTTATATATATTTCATAGTTAAGACAAGGGAGGCCGGGTCCAGTTTGTGTTTGTTGTTCTTCTTTCACTGTAAATATCTGCTTTGGGATCGGGAAAATACGCGGTATGTGTGTTATATTTCATTCTCTTCTAATATATTCATTTTACCCCTACTGAACCTTTATCGTTGACTAATTTGTCCTTTTTTGTCCACCGACTGGAGAGCCTGAGTGGAGGGCACGTATGAAACTGATGGGTTTTTTTTTTTTCTCCAGCCTTTGGAGTTTTTTTTTTGTTTGTTTTCTCTGTCCACCCTGGCCATCGGACCTTACTCTTATTCTATGTTAATTAATGTTGACTTATGTTTATTTTTTATTGTGTCTTCTATTTTTCTATTCATTTTGTAAAGCACTTTGAGCTACATTTTTTTTGTATGAATATGTGCTATATAAATAATGTTGATTGATTGATTGATTGGGTAAATATGATATGGTGTGGCTGGATCCTGACTTCACTCCATGTGTGACTTGCTGCCATCCAAGCATGAGAGCAGTTGTTACAGTTGTACTCAAAAAAGTATATACAGGGTGGTCCAGATCTAATTATGCAGATCCAGATCGTCTGGATGACTTTGATTTACGTGGGGACGATTCCAGTTCGGTGTGAAGACGATTATTCATGTCGTCAGTTCGCACACTTCTCAATGGTTTTTCGGGTGATTTTCTATGTAATAAACTTAATAAGTTATAGCGTAATGACAATTGCATAATTAGATCTGGACCACCCTATATATATATATTTGCTACTTATTTTGTTTAGTTTGTAGTTGTGAGAATACTTTTTGTCTCTTGTTTGTATGCAGAACTAAAACAACTAAGTTTCTAATATTTTGGAATCTATTGTGACATATGCTAGACAACAGCAAAAAAAGTATCAAAAAGTCCAAGTTAAAACCTCACGTTACTCGTATCACACATCTAGTTGTGTGCTCACAATGTCCCAAACACATACATTTTTACTAAAATATTGTTAAATAAACCACTTCTGGAAAACACTTTCATGAATGAAAATGGAATGCACTCTGACACTTTTAAATTATGAATTGAAGACCCGCCTCGCTGTCTCATTTATTGGTCAGGAGTCCAGCCCAGTAACAGCTTATTCACTGCACTTTAGGTGATGTACTGAGAGAGGAGACTAAATAAAGATTAAAAGTAAAGTAAAGTAAATGAAGAGAATATGTCTATATTTGTGCAACAAGTAGAAAGTTTATTCACTTAATGAATTGGTTGTGGCCCACTGCCATGAATATAAATGTAATAACAGGAGGAGGGTCTACGAACCAAATTCTCATTCACATCTGGGCGCATTTCATTTTTCTTTGTAAGAACGTTTTGCAGCAGTGCTTTTTATTTTTTAAGGTTTTTATAAAAATGCATGTGTTTGGGACAATGCGAGTGTACAACTGGATGACATGACATGTGTGAATTACGCAACACAAATAACGTTAAATTTTTCTATGGATGATTTCATACTGTTTGCTCTTGTTGATCTTTGATCACTATAGAGGACGGCTATATCAGAAACTTGTTATCGCTGATCTGATAAAAACATGACATTAAAAATTTTCCTCAGCCACCACAATAAACTACATGAGGTAAGTAACATATTAAAAATGATCATTTTTCAGAGGAGTATGTGATGGAAACAAGGGCATCAAAGGCCCAAATCCCCAACATGAGCACACAGAGTCCCGGGTGCAAATAAAGGAAGGTTTATTTACCCGTATTCCTTCCACAGTATCACAAAGTAGCACAAAAGCACAGGTTTCTCTCTCCAATACACAAACATCTTTCTCCTTCCAGCTCTTACCACCGCACTGCCCTCCTCCAGTTGAGTGTTGCCTTTCTTCCTCCCAGCTCCGACTCACCTGGATAAGGGAGTGTGGTTTCTTTTATTAAGGAACCGGGAGTACCTCAGGTGCCAGGGCCACTGCCCGATGGACGTACTTCCAGGTCAAACAGAAGTCCCATTTCAGGTGACACATCTTCCTGCAGCACCCCCTTGTGGCACTCAGGGGCTCCAGCAGGGCTGTGTTGTGGGACTACACTTCCCAGCATGCTCTGCTGGTTCCATACTGGGCACTGCTATCCAGGGCCATCTAACGAGGAAACAGTCCCCAGCGACATCTTCCCATTCCGGTGGGAAGTCCATATATCCTATTTGGCCCTCTCTTCTGAGTCTGATCCCTTTCTCTTCCCCACCCGGGATCCCTGTTTGCCTATTAAAAGCCTCCTGTCCCAGTAAGGAACCATTTCATCTTCTGGTTGGGATGCCTGTCCAGCCCCTGTGGCCTCTACAAGTGTTAACGTTAGAAAATTCACATTTTTAAAATCAAAGTTTTAAGTGATTTCTCATATAAATGAAACAAATGTTACTTAGTGTGTATATAAACACAGGGAACTCCAGTTTCTGTATTACATCTCGCCTGAAGAAGGGGCCTGAGTTGCCTCGAAAGCTTGCATATTGCAATCTTTTTAGTTAGCCAATAAAAGGTGTCATTTTGCCTGACTTCTCACTAACATAACAAAGTGATACAGGAGTTAGTACAGCTGCCATGCAATTCCCAAGTCCTACGTTTGAAATGTTAGACCTGGCATTTGTGCTGATTTTTTTCCCATTACTTCCTCTTAAATCCCAAATACTGCACATGTGTATTAATTTGATCGCTTGGTGTCAGTGAGTGTAGGTGTGTGTCGTGTGATGGATTGGCTTCATAAAACCCACAAACCGAGAGGATGTGTACACTCCACACAGAACAATGAGTTAGAATTGTACCAGAACCCCAGAATGTTGCACAGTAGTCCTAACCGCCTTATCATCACGTAACCTCCTTTTAATTGTCCTCCAGAAAATAAATAAAGATTGATTTATTGGTTTCAATAGGCTGTCCTTGTGGAAATTAAGCAGTAGGTTTTACTAGATCATCCATGAAGTGACCCATCTTCTTATCTGACTTGTGGCGTGTGCTGTTTTGGCATCAGCTGATTAGTAAGTCGGCCTCCTTTTCTCTCTTAAAACACGATTCTCCTTTGTTTTACTTGCAAGTGGAACTGATTTTAATCCTTAAGATTACAAGCATTGCCAAAGCTGCTTCTCTAGTCTCTGTGCTGGCGTTTTAGTCATTTACTGTAAAATGTGGAATTCTGAGGCTCACAGCTGGAGGCTTTGCCGCAGAATGTGTGGAACAAAGTGTATTATCTTTTCCTTGGCAAATATAATGAATAGCCATTTTCAGGAACACAGCTAGTTGACAATACTGAAATCTGTTATCCATCAATTTGGGCTAATTAAAGTGGAGTTGGTGTGTGTGTTGTAGTGCTGGACAACAAAATTAAAGTCACCCAGACAATGAAAGGGTGCTGTTATAGAGCGAGTGGTGCAGCTGAAATAGGAAGCTACCTGCTAAGGCTTGTGGATCAGAAGGCAGTGACCTCTCAATAAGGTGACACCAAAAAGTCCAACACTTGAGACTGCTGAGGAGTGGAGTGGTTGGTCAGTAGTTGCACTTGTCCAAGACCTTGTCCCTCGTTCTTCCATCATATTGAATGGCACCAGAAGGATGTTCAATCCTGCCAGCAGGCAACCACATGTTTTTTCAGCTCCTAACCGATTTTAGACGGGAGAACCTCAGATGACTAAAATTGAAACCCCTGAAAAAGGGGTCCATAAACAAGCTGGCTATGCAATGTTAGAAATTAGAAAGTACTGGCCGACTATTCCATTTTATTTCCCATTTTGATAAGCCCGAAATTCCAAGCTAATTTTTCAAAGGATCACCTTAAAATGGGTCATCAAAGACTTTGTTAGACAATATGTAGTTCTGCTGGTAAGCACTTCCTAGCAGGAGGCTCTAACAGAACCATTTAATAAGGACACTGATGTCAAAGACGTGTTTAATGTATTCAAATTAGGCTTGCAAATTAGTAGCTGCTTAAGGATTACGGGAGATCAGAAATACCGCTCCGGGGACGGCCAGCGCACTGCTTTTTGCATGCAGATTGTTGGAATATAGGCTTAAAAGCCTGTAAAGAAATAGCTTAGTCTAATCTCTGTCATGTGTACCTTCAAAGTAACCCTCTTGTGCATCCTCCATGCACCACCCAGAATTTACACCTCCATTACGGATATGTAATTAATTTCCTAAACTTCTAACCAAAAAATTCATTCTTTGTAGAATTCTTTATGCATGAAAATAATGAATACATGGTGGTTATTAAGGATATTCATTCATCTGGAGTTAGTGTAGGGCAGTGTCAGCATGCATCTGCAAAGGAAACGTCGTTAAAGAGTATTTCCATGCTGGTTTTGTTACCGTATTCCCAAGACATCCGTGCTAGATTAATTAAGGGTTCTAAACTGGCCCGATGAACTGGCACAAGTTCAAGGTTGGTTCTTGCCTTGTGCCCAATGCTGCTGGCCCCCTAACAAAAGAGCCAGTGGGTCTGAGAGTGTTAGGTTATATTAACTGTTTATTCTCTTGAGTTTAGCGAGAGATTTTCAGCAAGCTATTAAAATCTGATTGGGTCACCCTTTCAACAGTCCGTGAATGACCGCAAATCCAAGAGTGTTATTTTCAGTATCAGAACACTATTTGTCATTAAACTGCATCCACGACCAGCATGGATATGAACGTGTAAAAGCAATATTGAGAGACAGATGGCCAAAGTGGGTAGTGAGGTCAACCTCATGGCACTGGGAGCTGAGGTTGATTCTCAGGTGAGGTCTTCTGTGGGACACTTGGCTACACTTTTCATTATAATTGTGTATTTGGGAAACAAACTAACAAAAGGGTATTTCCCCTTGGGCCTTCTTTTACTCTTTAATGCTCTCTGTCACAAAAGGAAAGAAGGTTAAAGAATCAACATTTCAGCTGTGTAGCAACTGAAAAGGAATAAGCAGGTAAAATATATAGGAGGGGACAAAGCCAGGGCAGATGAAAGAAGAAAAAGTGATAGTAGGTGAGAAGAAGTTGCCATTAGAGAAGATGAAGGGAGAGATTGAAAATTTAGTCAGCCATCAAGACCTAGAGAAATATGTCGTCCCAGACTGAGAATGAATTTAGCTTCTTCTGTTTTTCTTTGAAACATGTCTTTAATGCCCTCCTGCTGGTAATCATCTTTTGGATGCTGTGTGTGGGAAAGACAGACTGCTGTACTCGAGTGTTGTCTTGAAGCTTCAGCAATATAAAGGTCCTTCTGCTAGACTATCACCGCACACCCCTTTTGTCAGCAGATTTGATGACAATATCATCTCGGTGGCACAGAATGTATAGTTTATGAAGTTCAACTTTGGTGAAGCTGGACCTGTATTTGATGGGACAAGAAAGTTTACTAGGAATCTGGTTCAATTACTGATTGACATACTGTAGTGAGACGGCAAGCAAAATGACACCTTCTAATGGCTAACTGAAAAAATTACAATATTCAAGCTCTGATGAAATAATTTACAGATGTTGCTTTTGGGTGGTCCAGATACTCTATTTCTGCGGTGGGTTGGCACCCTGCCCAGGATTGGTTCCTGCCTTGTGCCCTGTGTTGGCTGGGATTGGCTCCAGCAGACCCCCGTGACCCTGTATTCGGATCTAGCAGGTTAGAAAATGGATGGATGGATACTCTATTTGGGATTAATGAAGTTGATACAGGGAGATTCACTCGAAAGAGGCTACGAATGTTTTGTTCTTAGGATGAAGCAATCTGAACCAAAAAAATACGCTATATACCTTGACGTATGTGTAATCGATTGCATTACATGCAATGCTGGAAGTGGTTTCCGTTTTCTGCCAGACACATTTTGATGTGGCGCTCCATGTTCCTGAAGGTATCTGCAAGCGACTCGGGCGGGAATAGCAGCAATTTCACGTTGGATATTTTCCTTCAAATTTCCCACAGTGCAAGGCTTGTTCTGATAGACTTCTTTCCTTTGAACATACCCCAATGGAGGAAGTCTGGCGGTGTCAGATTCGGTGACCGCGGTGGCCAAAGCCCCTTTGAAATTACCCTGTTGCCAAAGAAGGACTCAATTTCTGCCATGCTCCTTGCCGATGTGTGACACGTTGCTCCATCTTGTTGGAAGTAACCTTCCATTAACTCACAATCATCCAGTTGATTATGACATTGCTTAAAAATATTGGTGAGCCAATAGGTTTGCACCATGAAGACGTGTTGCTCAATTCTGTACGCCACCATCCTGATGAGAAGTCGAGTGACTGAGTGAAAGGGTACGGGTGGTATGCACCCAGAAATTGCAAATGGAGGTTAAGCGTCGTGATGGCTGTCCCGCGCCATTCTAATCGCTCCGACACAAGGGCATCCTGGTTTGTTCGAAGCTCCATATACTGAGGAGCACATTGCACATTGTTTCATTCAGATTGCTTCGTCCTAGCGAGAGTAATTACAGAATATACGGGGCCTCTTTCAAGTGAATCTCAGTTTCAGAGACACTCTCTTTCACAGTGCTGGTTTCTCCTGCAAAGTATGCAGTGAGACGAATCCTGTGATCAAAAGGTTGATGTAGACTGGGCTGTCCAAGTTTTTTGGCACCAGAACGATATTGAGTGGTGTTTACTAAAGCTAAAATGGAGTTTATCAGCAGTCAGAACAGAGCAGGAAGCAGATCTGATTGGAACATCAATCCATCACTGGGCAGATAAGTGGCCGACTTCAAGTCGCCAGGTGGTCTAGCTGACATGTGACAGGCATGTGGGAGAAAAAGTGGAGGTCTATGAGAAAAGTTTACAGAGAAGGGGAAAACATCACAAATCCACACAGGCAGCACTAGACTTGTCTTCTTTAACTGTGAAGCAGTGGCATCATTTCTTGACCCACCATGCATGAGGCAATCCATTGTTCTGTTTTCTGAATTCACTTACTTTCACTTACTTGAATTCACTGGAGCAAGCAGCAAAGGGTCCAACTCCATTACTAAATCACAGGATATCCAGAGCAGCGCACCCCTTCACACCAGGTCAAACCATAGTCGGCAAAATGTGTAAAAGGAGGACACCATGCATTGGTCCAAACTCCATCCAGTAGGTCCAACGGCAGGCAAATAAACTGGGCTTCAAGCATGATGGGGAGAAGCTAACTATCTATTGATCAATTTTTCCAAATCCGATATTTCAATCAAAGTCTGAATCGGAAAAATGAATATAGGATGATAGAGTAACATTCAGTTACTTTCATTAAAATCATTGGAGAATTAATGAACAAAATAATTGTACAGCTTGACTTTGGCCTGATCCAAAAAAAGAACACACAGGCTCAATGATCGCTTTATGATATGCTGTATTACCTCACACATCCCACATCACATGCGGGGTATGTTTCTTTGTTTATGGAGCCATTTTAGAAAAGTGCATGATATAAACCATATTTTAATTATTTAACACTCTTCTTTTTTTATAGGAACACTTCCTTAGCCACTAGAATTTCAATTAACTTCAATGCAAGTAGCTGTGTCTTTTATTACTTCCGATGTATAAATTGTGGCATATGCATGCATGCGTATGTGGCAATCAAAAAGGTAATTCTCTGCTTCATTTGGCAATAATAATGTGCTATTTACTAAAGTGTCTGGAAGCAATTATGGGATTCATGGTCTGAATTCTTGGTCATTTATAGGATGCAGTGGGTTCACCCGTAGTGAATGACAATATGGATTTTGATAAATTAACTCACTATTTAGGGCAGCCCATCGATCTTGTGCATCCCACATCCGGGGTTGAAATCCTGCGCCTGTGGAGTCTGGGCTTTTCGTGTTTTGCCCATTTCCTTGTGGCTTTTTTTCTCTACATGCTCTGCTTTTCCTCTCTCATCCCCAAAGACCTTCATGTTAGTGACGGAGAAAGGAGCAGAATATATCGAGAAGGAGGAGAACTTTTCTTGTCATGTTTAAAAAGTGGACCTTGGCAAAGATGCTTTGTTTACAAAGATGCTAAAATACTGTGTGATGTTAAAGCAGCTTGACATGTTTCGTGGCTACTGCAGATGCACCCTGTCTGTTAGTGCTTTGGTGGTTGTGTAAGAATTACCTGAATGTTCTGATAATTAGTTTAACTAGGATGTGTAATAAGCCGTGTTATATTGTGAGTCTACGGTAGTGCTTGGATATACATGTTTTTGTTAATAGGAGATAAGAACCGATTAGATTTAAATGTACGAGTACAGTGCAGAACTGTAACTAGATAGATAGATAATGAATGGCTCTATATTAGACAGATAGATAGATAGATAGATAGATAGATAATGAATGGCTCTATATTAGACAGATAGATAGATAGATAGATAATGAATGGCTCTATATTAGACAGATAGTGTTGTGGCAAAAAATTCATCATCAGAAGGCTTTTTACCTAAAAATAAAGGCTATTAGGACTCGAGATAGACAGACAGAGTTTTAAGGCTTTATTGCAATAAATCAACCACACGAACTCAACCCAATTCGGCCGAATGAGATTGAGCCCTGATCATTACAACAATTGAAGTTTTTATAACAATTTCTTATCATTTTGGCCGCGTCCGATTAGCTCATTCTGCACCTGGTTTTACTGTCCATTGTTCCTCTTGGTGTCTGTTTGGCTTATTTTGATTGGTCTAAGACTGGGTGGATGGCTTCCTCTTACCATCTTTGGGCTACCCTATGTAATTTCCTATCTTTTCTGACCTTGCTCTAATGAGCTGTTTTGCCCGTCTCCTCTGACTCCCTTTTTACTCCTGTCTGGCCAGACCTTGAGTTTCCATGGGAACCCTTATTATCTCCTTACTTTTCCTATTACTGGCCCCCTTATGGAATTTGTAATCTTTCTATGCTGTTCCCATTTTCTCTAACTGGCCAAGGCTCCAATTCCATATATGGGTTTCCTCTCATAAGTCTTCCAAACTTTTTACAATAGTGACCTGAAGCTTAAGCTTTAATTAAAAAGAAGTATAGTATGTGCTTTCATTTAATCATCGCTTGATTTGTCTTAATTTCTACACTAAAGTTAATTGCTAATATATTCTTATAATATTTTTGCTAATGCCTGCATTTACTAAGATTTTCTCTTTATGCATTAGGTCAGCGTGACCCTGCTTATAGCAAAAGCCTTTTGTTGCCTTTCTGCTGATTCATCAGCCCAGCTGCTTTCAGAGCCATCTTTATCTCTTCCTAGCCTTGAATCCCAGGTGTTCTCAAACTCTTATCCTGTCCAAAACTGGTCTCGGTGTATCAATTAGCTGTTATTTTCTTGCTTTAGAAATTTTAATGTAAGCCTAAAAAATAATGCAGTATAACTGATTTTTTAGTTAACTATTTGCTTAACATTCTAATTTATGCTTAATCTAATGTTTTAGAAGCTTTTAACTACTTTTTTATGGCTCTGTATGTTCATTTGCTATCCTCTCATGCTAATAAAAAATTTTCCTTCTACAATAGATAGATAGATACTTTATTAATCCCAAGGGGAAATTCACGTACTCCAGCAGCAGCATACTGCTAAAGAACAATATTAAATTAAAGAGAGATAACAATGAAGGTATAACAGACAATAACATTGTATAATGTTAACGTTTACCCCGTGTGTGGAATTGAAGAGTCGCATAGTGTTGGGGAGGAACGATCTCCTCAGTCTGTCAGTGGAGCAGGACGGTGACAGCAGTCTGTCGCTGAAGCTGCTCCTCTGTCTGGAGATGATCCTGTTTAGTAGATGCAGTGGATTCTCCATGACTGACAGGAGCCTGCTCAGCTCCCATCGCTCTGCCATGGATTTTAAACTGTCCAGCTCCGTGTCTACAATAGAGGCTGCCTTCCTAACAGTTTGTCCAGGCGTGAGGCGTCCCTCTTCTTTATGCTGCCTCCCCAGCACACCACCGTGTAGAAGAGGGCGCTCACCACAACTGTCTGATAGAACATCTGCAGCATCTTATTGCAGCTGTTGAAGGATGCCAGCCTTCTAAGGAAGTATAGTCGTCTCTGACTTTTCTTACACAGAGCATCAGTATTGGCAGTCCAGTCCAATTTGTCATCCAGCTGCACTCCCAGATATTTATAGGTCTGCACTCTCTGCACACAGTCTCCTCTGATGATCACGGGGTCCATGAGGGGCCTGGGCCTCCTAAAATCCACCACCAGCTCCTTGGTTTTGCTGGTGTTCAGTTGTAGGTGGTTTGAGTCACACCATTTAACAAAGTCCTTGATTAGGTTCCTATACTTCTCCTCCTGCCCACTCCTGACATACTGAGGTCTGTCTGTAAGATAGTCCACGATCCATGCTACCAGGTATGAATCTACTCCAGTCTCTGTTAGCTTGTCCCTAAGGAGCAGAGGTTGGATGGTGTTGAAGGTGCTAGAGAAGTCCAGTAACATAATTCTTACAGCACCACTGCCTCTGTCCAAGTGGGAGAGAGATCAGTGTAGTATATAGATGATGGCATCCTCCGTTCCCACCTTCTCCTGGTATGCGAACTGCAGAGGGTTGAGGGCATATGAGTTCAACAGCTCATTCTAACTTATGCAAACATGTTGTGCTGTCAAGTGCCATCTATGATGTCAGAAGCTTGAGCTAAAGCACCTGATTTTGCAAACATTATTTTAGTTTTATAAACTTTAGAATAATAGCACAAGAGTGCTTCTATAAACCTAGTTGCGCTAAGCATCTTTCTTTTCTCTCCGCAGACCAAATATAAGATATCCTGCCTGTCTCAGCCCCGAGGACATCACTTCCTGGGAACCAACTATAAAAACCCCTCATCCTCCATACTTGGGCAGTTCTACTTTGGACTCGAACCTGTACACATTGTACTAAACCTTTTGCAGCTAGGGAATCTATATGGGTGGCTGTCCCAAACCATCATTGTGTGTCCAGTCATTTATTTCACAATGGCATTTATTTATTACAGACTTTATTTCTTACTAAAAGAGCACTTGGTTTTATGAACATTTGTACTGGGATTTATTTAAGAAGAATCTGCACTGCACTTTTCACCACTGATTTGTTTGCATTTTGCTTTAATTAAAAACACAAAGCACTTTGCACTTCAGTCTGCTGTATGTGTGTCCTCATTGGTCATCCTGGTCTTGGCTATCGACAGGCCCGGGTTTAAGAGGGATATACCAGCCGGGGGCACTTGGACGATCACATTGCATTATATCTAAATTAGCTTATAAGATCAATAAAAGTGCTGATCAGAAAGAAGAAAGGAGGAGAATGGAAAGTCAAGCCAAGAACACTCTGAGTTACTGTGACACTTCAAGCAATGCAAGAAAAGGGCAGTCTGGATAGACAAAACATCTGGCAGTACCAGCTTGTGTGGTGTTCATACATTATTTTGCTTTTATTTATAGCACTAATTATTTGAATAATGCTTAATAAATGTGTAATTTTCTCTCCAGTCTATTCTGGTACTCTGCCTAATTGCTGAAGGTTATAAATTTAAAAGAAAAGGGAGAACAGTGAACTAAAATAAGCAGTCAACCCTTAGAGTGTGATAGGAGTATGGGATTTTTAGATATTCTATTAAGTTCTATGTAATAAATAAGACCATCAACCTAGGACACTATCAGGGGGTGCTCCAGCTCCCGAAACACTCAACACAAACAGGTACGGACACAAGTTCAAGGGTACAAAGAGTCATTATTGTGGGAAACCCCTCCTTACAAGTGTTTCCCACCACCACAGCCACAAGTACAATAAAGCACTGTATAGCACAACTCTTTTCTTCCTTCTCTCACTGGTCATTGCCTCCTCCACTCCTCCTCACAAGCGTTGTGCATCTTCATCCCAGTGAGGCAGACAGGTCCTTTTATCTCCCACCCAGAAGTACTTTCGGTCGTCTGTACCTACATATGGTCCGAAAGTACTTCCGAGTGAGGTTAGAGCCCCATGTAGTAGAGCTCCCCAGACCCTGCAGCATCCCCTGGTGGCACACATGGAACCCAACAGGGCTGCGCTGAAGGAAACTCTACATCCCATGATGCCCTATGAGAATCCAAGGCACTGCTGCAACCCAGGGGGACTGCCTTCTAGTGCTTCGGGGGAGATAATGGCCTGTGCATACTCTCGCCCCCAAAGGTGTCCTGGCCGGGAAAGAATGAAATCCGTCCTTCACACATGACAAAACAGTTGAGTTAGTGCAGTGGTCTCAAACTCCGGTCCTGGAGGGCCCCAGGGGCTGCAGTTTTTCATTCTAACCCTTTTCTTAATTAGTGACCTGTTTTTGCCTCTAATTAATTCATTTTCCTTTCATTTTAATTGACTTGTTTTTCCCCCTAATTTCTTTATCGTTCCTCTGAATTGCTTCATTTCTTTCCTTCAATGGCATCCAAACAGAAATGAAATGTGAAGTAAGTGAGCCAACAGAAGACCAGCTAACTCAGGGCCTGAAACTCCAACCAATTTCCCTCCAACTTGTGGCTAAATTAGGCGATAAGTCTTGTTGTTAATTAAACCCGTTCTTTAATTCCATGGCTTGTTGCTGCTCTCATTGTGCAATAACAAACATTTCCGAAATTGTTGATTTTCTCTTTTCCAAGAGCTCTGTTAAAATGTTTTTGGGACCTGAGCAAATCAGCATTCCTGAGGCATTCATCTTTCTTTATGTTCAGATATTGTATGATGGTCACAGTTTGCTGGTTTTGTTTTGGTTTATTTTATATCTCATTATTGTTTGGTTGCTAATTAAATAAAACAATTAAAGGGTCTGAGTCTTCAAGAGCAAGACAATTAAAACAAATTCAAACAAAGGTAGTTAGCAGCACAAACAGATCACTAATTAAGAACAGGGTTAGAATGAAAACCTGCAGCCACTGCAGCCCACCAGGACCAGAGTTTGAGACCTCTGGGTTAGTGGGTGGTTCTAAGTTGACCCTTTGTGAGCAGGCCCTGCAAAGGACTGGCACCGTGATCAGCATTGCTTCCTGAATCGTGGCCAATGATGCAGAATGGGCTCCAGAATTGGATTAAGCAGGCTGGAGAATTGTCCCTAAATTGATTTCCATTTGAACATCATCAAAAGCACTGCACAGATTAAGGATAATACTCTACATACATTGGGAGCGAATGCCCCTGTGGATGCACCTGTGGACTCTAGGGGTCGCTGTTGCCCCGTTGATCCAACCAGACAGACATCCCAGACACACGTGTAAAAGCACAAGAAGAATCTTTAATAATATTTCTTCAAATAAAGTGCACAAAGCACCGCACACTCCACAATTCTCCAATAAATCAATACAATAATAACAATAAACAATCACAATCCTCCATTCCCAGCAGCTCTGTCCTCTACCACCCAACTCCGGCTCTACCTGCTGGGGTTTCCCACAATCCTTTATAGTCCATGACCCAAAAGTATTCCATCTCCGGGTCAAATGCCTTCTTCAGGTGTCCCGGAAGTACTGCGGGTTTCCGTCCTCGTGACTCCTAAGTCACCGTAATAGTTCCCGGGTTCTTGGTGAGCTCCCCCTGGTGACACCCACTGCACCCAACAGGGTTGAAGAACCGGACTCCATGTCCCATGCTGTCCTGCGGGAATCCGGGGAACCATTTCCGTCCAGGGGAGCTGCCATCTAGCGCCCTAAAAAGGCTCTTTCTCTTAGTTGAGGGACGTCCCGGCCAGACCAAAACGCCGGCCGTCCATCACACACCAGAGCATAACAAAAGCGATACGAGAGAAATTTTAATTTATAGTGTGTGGCTCACTACATGCAGCACACACACACATCAACAGGAAGCATAGTGCAAAGCATCTTTAATAAAAGGAAATAAAGAACTTCTGCCTCCCCCTAGGCCTTTCTGCACAGGTCTTTGTTCATCAGTGTCAACTGAGCTGGTGCATACACGTGAGCTGTTCAAAATATTCTCTCTTACTTTGTTGTTGAATTTTGATAGCATAGCCTTCTGGCAGCGAACCATCAAATGCTGCACACACTCTGATCTCACTGACATATTGTGCTCTTTTCTGTACTCTTTAGCGTTCACCTGATGAGGAGTTACCATCAAACGTCTGTCATTCACCTGGTGCTCCTACTTATGCTGCCTCTGTGCGCGTTTAAGGGCACTGGCACTCGCAGGAGTATCCTTGTTATTTTTTTTTTTTCTGCTGTTACCCAAAGAGGTGATGTTTCTCTGTAAATTTCTATTCCCAGGGGCACCTTACATAGCAGATTTGACCCCTCTGCTCCAGGCTGCACCCTATGAACAATGCCTTTCAGAATGGAAGCATACTTCTATTCATGGTATTAAGATGAACATCTTGAGTAAAATGGAAATTGGAAGGGGATGCAAGAAGGCAAGTGTCAGCAGAGAATACGCAGTGGTGACTTGTTTCCAGCAGGGGGTGCACGCTCCCTGGCATTGTACTGTATTCATTAGATAGAAAATAGATTTGTTAGATATAAAATATTATATCTTTCCCTAGTGGTACGGCGGTGATTCAAAAGTGAAGAAAGAAAAAATAACATTAAACACAGAATATGCTTAACTTCTTTAAATATCGGCTAGACACTCACAATAATACAATATTTAAAGGAGAGCTACTGGCGAAAGTGTGCAGTCGTGGGTTTCCTACAGTCGGCTCCGGCCTGCTTCGAGAGAGAGTGTGGCAGGCTTGTTTCCAAGGTACGGGCCAGAGCGATGGCTTCCATCTGTCCATAGGTGAGCTCTAATGCTCAGTGCAGTTACCCGAGCTTTATACATTTTCAGGTTCCAAAATAAGAACATGAATGTGACAAATATGGGATTCATGTATAAAGCAGACAGTGGTCCCTGGCCATATATTGATCATCACCAAAGCCAGGAGAACATAGCCTGCCTGGGTCGTCTTCCACTTGTTTCATCATATCTTCCTTTGAGCTTCTCCCTGTGGTGAAGTGAGATCTGCAGCTGTCTGCCATTTTTAATAAATAATCGCTGCATTCACATCTTCATTTGGGATGGCAGTGTGTAGGATCGTCCGCGACCCTCATTGATGCCAGGAGCTGCTGATTGCCCAGCTGTGCCACGTCCCCATTTTAAAAGGGAAGCGTGAGCATGAGACAGGGGAATTGAGAAAGAAGCAAAGACGCAGGTTAAAGGGAGAAAAAGAGAGGGCCGGACGTGGAAGGAGCCGGTGTGAGCGAGCAGAAGGGAGCAGGCTTGAGGGAGAGAAGGCAGGCAGCTAGGAAGAAGAGCCCCTTGAGCGGTGTGAGAGTCTGATGCCCGGGGGGCTGAATGAGTGATCACTCTGGCTGATGAGGAGCGACTCACCTTGGAAGATCGGGAAGGCAGCAGGGGTTGAGGACGCTTAAGAGGAGAGCTCCAACTTGAGCACCATGGCCATTGGGGTCCTATGCCTAGGTCAGGAGAGGGAGCCTTATCGTAGCCATGGGACAGCAGGGACTGCGCGTGTCAGTAGGGCAACTCCTCTGCTGCAAGGCCCAAATGGGATAAGCAGAGGAGCCACCAGAAAAGAAGGCGGCACCGGGTTTTTAAGTTGATTTTCACCTTGTTTGTATTTATTCAGATACACCTTTTTATGGATTATTTATTGAATTTATTTTCTAAGCACTGCACTGACTGAACACTTTTTTTAATAAAAGCACTGATCACTATTACACCATCCTCTTGCTTCAAGTGTGGTTTTTTCTGATCTGCCATGCTCATCCGGTCACATTATCGATGGTTTCAGGTTCAAGAGGCTCCCAAAAGCGATGAGGGAGACAGGAGTCGACCCGTACCGTCACATTCATTGTCCATTGACTTGCATGCTTTCTTTTGTATTATTTTAGGGTCTCAATTAGATAAATAGATAGATAGATAGATACTTTATTAATCCCAAGGGGAAATTCACATAATCCAGCAGCAGTATACTGATACACAAAAAAAAAATTAAATTAAATAGTAATAACCATTTTAAATCAAATAAAGCATATAAAATAAACCTCACAGATCACAGTCGCTATAAGACCCCAAATTTCAGTGTGGGTAATTATGGGCATACGGGAGAACTCTTAATAACAAGTGTCACACACGCAAGCCGAGTGAGTGGCTACCTGGTTCTGATGTGGAAGGTATGGGAAGGATAAGAATGTTACACCATCCCTAACTAACCCACCCTGTCTCGTTTCCCTCACACTGGAGGATGACTTTCAGGATGAACAGTGATGAAACTTCCTGCCCTGCGTCTTTAGCATTGCCCCTTCTTCCCTGAGATTTATATCAGAAGAGACGTGACTGGAAGTCAATTGTCATTGTGAACCCTGCCTTCAACGTGGACACTACTTTTGATAGATGGACAGCCACTGAAGAAGGCTAAAGAATGGAGCATTAGTCCTTTCCTGTGTTCCCTTAAGTTCCCGTGTGGGGTTAGATTTCATTTTTGATTAAATGGGGTACTGCCAAACAACCTGAACTGCTGATGGCGTTTTTAGATATTTCTCCCATACAAGGTAGAAGGTGTGACTGAAAGAGTGACTGAACTTAAAATATGAAATAATTTAACAGTCGAGCTATCTTTGCACAATATGTTTATGAAGTACAGTACCTTGGGATGACGTTTGTTGTAAGAAAGTGTTTATTAGAGGTTCCCTGAAATTAGTTACTACCGGAGTATAAAAGTAGAAGACATCATGGGGGCTGACAAGCTGCCAGGAGTTTTCCTTTAGAGCGTTAGGGTGCAGCAGAAATTTACCACATGAAACAGATTAATCCTGTCTGCTTGGTATAGAGGGTGACCATCATGGAAGTGTGAGTAGCCCTACACTTCTGAGACCCAACTGGCACTGTACCCTATCATCTAATTCTTTTGAAATCTCACCAATCCCCCATTGCTTTTCTTGCATGTTGGTGTGCTCAGAGTCATTATTTCCTGGCCACTACTTACTGTAACTCTTTCCGCCCTGACATCCTATTATTAGTACATATACATGCAGCCATTTTTGTAAAGCACACGTACATTTGCAGCCATTGGAACCGGACGTGCTACTATTAGCGCAGACTGATGAGACTGGCGTACAGTCTGCGAAACACAGAAGTGAAAATGGAAGCTTCCGGACTGTGCGCATCACATAGTAAGTAGCTCTACTTTCAATTTTATTTCCTCAAGAAGATTGAAGTATTTGGCAGCTATCTTATAATAATAGTGATCATTTTTTGCTTTTTCATTTTTGAGATTCCTAGACACCTTAAAGGTAGAATATCTCACAAAATAATTTTTCCCATAATTTTCCCAGAAAATCCAGGGCCAAAAGGGTTTTACATGCAGGGCTTCTCATCCCCTGGCAGCCCTGGCTTCATACCAGAATGGTAAGGGGGCATCTGAAATACTAGGAGCAGCAAGGTGTGATAAACTCCTAAAAATCCAAAAAGTCACAGTATACTCGACAGTTTGGGGGGCTTAGACTGCCTAAATGACTGCCTGTCCCATGGTACTCCCAATTTACCCACACTGGAATTTGGAGAAATTCTCCAGTCACCAATGAGGGTCATGCTTTTGAAGCATCGACTCTTCTCGTCTATTGATTCTGGTAGGGGTGGGCATGAAGTGAAGACACCTGTAAGAGAGTGCAGGTATTGGGTACCTTGGCATTCTCCCTTTAGTCATCCTTTGCACGTGAACGAGGTGGCAGGTACTGATAGTTCCCACAGAATCCCCCACTCTTCTTATTGGTGATGTACTGAATAATGTCAATTGTCAATTTATTTATATACGAGTAGCACATTTAAAACAACATATATATTTACTGTATATCCATTATCCCACACAGTACATTTGATTTAATCTATACAAAGGGTTGATTGAGAGCAAGATAGGAACCAACCACAGATGGGAGAACAGCCTTTGCCGGGCATTCATATGTCTATATTTACAGTCAGACATGTACAATTAAGAGTCTCCAATTAATCTATCCTGCACATCTTTGTGATGTAGGAGGAAATGTGGAGTATTGGAAAAAAAACACACCTACACACAAGGAAACATGCAAACTCCACACAGACAGCCTGTTTTCTGGAGGACTATCTGATGATCGTGTAGACCATTGGAGTAAAAGAATCCCAGGATGGTAGATGTATCAAAAATGGAGGAATCATTGTGTGTAGCACCAATAACCATCCATCTATCCATTCATCCATTATCTTAATCTATTTATCCAGGGCAAATGGAACCTATCTAAGCAAGCGTCAGGGGCACCAGTCCACCGCAGGGTGAGCACACACACGATCAGTCACTTACTGGAGATCACTTCAACAAGACATAAGACCTCCTGGCCATGTGTACATTCTATATAGTGCTTATTAAACGCAGTAGCCCTTTGATCTTTTCTGTATTTTACTATTTTACAACATTGAATCACAGTGGATTTAATTTGGCTTTTTTAATACTTATCAATAGAAAAAATAAGACATTTTACTGTAAAGTAAAAACAGATCACTGTAAAGTAATTTAAAGTAATTGCAAATAATCAAAAAATAATTGATCACAGCGCCTTTAATATGAGACCCCTAAATCATCACCTGTGTAACCAGTTGTTTTTTTATTCGTCACAAAATGAGTTTAATGGAGATCACCTGCCTGTGGTGTCCATTGATTGCTGTCTAAGTGCACCTTATCTGGAAGGGCCAACTTGTGTTGTATCAGTTTATGGACTCACCTACACCATGGAAACAAAAGAGCACTTCAGGCAACTCCATAAAAATGTGATTGAAAAGCACAAGTCAGAGAATGGAGACAAGAAACTTGTCAAGTCACTGAGCATCCCTTGAAGTGCAGTTAAATCAACCATTAAGAAATGGAAAGAGTTTGGCACAGCTGTAAATCTTCTAGAGCAGGCCATCCACAAAAACTGGAGAAAAAGACTAGTGGGGGAGACCACTGTGATGGACAGCCCGCAACTCAACCCGGCCAAGACACCCAAAGAGTGAAAGGATGGAGGAAGGCAGCGACTTTGGGACACCACCTCCACCAGGACACTGTTTGGTGATTTCCCTGCAGCATTGCAGAGCCCTAGATTCCCGCTGGACATCCTGGGATCTCCACAGCCCTGCTGGGTACAGTGGGTGCCGCCAGGAGACGCTGCTGGAGGACCTTGGGACTTTTATTTTCTACAAAGCCCTGAAGTACTAGAAGGTCACGGGAACGAAAGCCCAGAAGTACTTCCGGGATGAAGAAAAATTTAAGTTCTCTATCCCGAGCCGGAAGTGCTGATAAGTCATGTCATTGGAAGGATGAAAGTACTTCCAGGTCAGACACTATTTAAAGGACTGTTGAGAACCCAGCAGGCGAGCCAGAGTTGGGCGAAGGTGGGCAAAGCTTGCTGGGAGGTGTGGAGGAGAAAGAGAAAAGAAAAAAGAATAGTGTAATTGTTTATTACTTGTGGCCGTGGTGGTAGAGAGCACTCTGATCTTGATGCTTTTACCTCACGTCTGTCTGTTGGGTTAGAGGAGCAACAGCGCCTATGAGAAATCTAAAGGAGTTACAAGGTACAGTGGATGAGACTAGAGGGACTGTGCACCAGTGACAGGTTTATGAGAGAAAGGCAAAGAGAAAGCCACTGTTACAAAAAGAAACATGACAACTCAACTAGGGGTTGCCAGAAGGGACATGGGAGACCCCCGGCTCAGAAAAGGTTCTGTGATCTGAATTGACCAAAACAGAGGCTTCTGGCCATCAGACTTAACACCCATGTTTGGAATAAGCAAAAAAGCTGCACGTTATCAAAACCACAACATCCCTACTGTGAAGGTGGCAAGGATGCTTCTCTGCAGCAGGACTTGGAAGGCTTGTGAGAGTAGAGGGTAAAATAAATACAGCAAAATACAGGGTGTGAACAGTAGAGAGTGCTTCAGAACCCTAAACACCCAACACAAATAGGCTTAAGACACAAGTTAAAAGCCAAAGAGTCTTTATTGTGGGAAACTGTTCTCCAAGTGTTTCCCACCACAGCCACAAGTATGCACAAGCACAATAAACAGCATAATACAGCAATACTTTGTCTCCCCTCTATCTACGTTTGGTCGCTGCCTCCTCCACGCCTCCCCACAAGCTTTGTCCACCTCCTTCCAACTCTGGCTCGATGATATGAGGCAGACAGCGCCTTTGATTTTAGCCACCCCAGAAGTGCTTCCGATCTTCCGCACATATGGTCTGTAAGCACTTCTGGGTGAGGTGGAAATCCCATGACGTGGAGACGCCCCAGTATTGCAGCTCCCCCTGGCTGTCTGGCAGGGCTGTCCCATGGGACTACAATACCCAGCATGCCCTGTGGGCACCCACTTGGGGATCCGAGCATGGGCTTGCTGCCATCAAGCGTTCTGGGGGAGATAAAGCCCTGTGTAAGCCGTGTCCCCCTGATCTTCTATCCTAAGATGCATCCCGGCAAGGTCAGAACGCCGGCTGTCCTTCACAAGGGATGTAATGCTGGAGGAAAACCTGATGCAAGGAAACTGCTCGTTGGGAAAAGATTTGTTTTCTAGCAACACAATGATCCATAATATAAACTCAAAGCTTAAAAATAACAACATTAAAGTCCTGGAGTGGTCAAGTCAGAGGCTAGATCTCAATCCAATTTAGTGTTTGTGGCTGGACTTGACTAAAGACGTTTGCAAAACAAAAAGATGAGGAGAAAGTGTAGTGCCCAGAAGTGCCCTGTGCGAGACCTGTTCACTCAACAACAACTGACTCAAGGATGTCATGGCTACTAAATACTGACTTTTTAAAGAGGTGAAAATGCGAGCAATCAATTATTTGATGTTTTATATTTGCAAATATTTCCGACCACTTTGCAGAGATCTGTTTTCACTTTGACATGAAGGTGTGTTTTTCTGTGTCAGCGTTAAAAAACGGCCATTTTGTAAAACAATAAGACATTGAAGCGTCCAAGAATGGTGAATATTTTTATAAGTGCTGCATATACTGGGATGCAGCCAATGTGATTAGGTGTTTAGAGTAGAAGACTTTTGGCATTATTAACCATGTAGACCTAATAAAGTGGCGACTGAGTCTACACGTACAGTCTGTGTGTGTGCAGTACACATACTTTATACCCAGCACATGTACAAGCTGAAGTGTGGATTACTTTGAAGCAAAGCCCTATCTCAGGCTCAGTAATCAATCCAGAAAAGAGAAAAGCAAGCCCAATGTCTGGCTGACACTGCATTCCCTTTAAATAGCTCAGATACAGATGTCTCCGCTTTGGCTGCTAGACGCTCAGTGCAGGGACAGAGGCTTGCTATGCAGTAGTACTATTTTGTGTATGTGCAGATGGCTAGCCTCCCACACAATCTGCTGTGCCATATATGCGTCTCTAGCTGGGAATAAACAGCACCATTTTTTCTTTTTTTTTTGCTGAAGCTTTTTTATTCTCTCCGCCTCTCTCTCGCTGCATATAAAGCTCCGCTTTTCAGCAAGACCAACTTTTAACACAGTCTCCCTGCTACAAAATAGGCCCTAAATCCCAGCCATGCATTGATCTATCCATTTTTTTCACCCACTTTTAACATTATAGTCTATTCAGGCATGAATGAGGAACCACATTTAATGAGACTCCAGTCCATCATTCCAATTCAGTCATCATTTAGATAAACATGCATGTATTTGGGAAATGTGAGAAGAAATCGAACCTTCTGGAGAAAACCCCTAAGACCAAAGGGCTAATGGATAGAATCCAAGTGTACCATCATGTCACCCAGCTTATGCCCACTCTTATAGAAATCCTAGTTACTGAAATTAAAGAAACACTAGGGGACTTCGCTCCCCAACCCCCCGGGCCTACGCTACGCGTCAGCCACTTTGCGTCTCTGCCGGATTTCACTTTCATCAAACAACAAATCTTTTAATTCTTGCGGATATGCCTCTTCATTGGGAAGAAACCCTACTTTTCCCTGATGGCAACACGAATTAGATGATCTACAAGTCTCTGACTTTTAAAGCCAGACAATATCTACTCTCATTTCACTTATGTCCATTTATTCAATCTCTTTTCGCTGTTCCGTTATTTCACGGAGCAATAATTTCTGTTTGTTCGCACCAATACGATCTTTACTGCTTTTGAATTCTAGTACTTTCATAATCTCTAACCTACTCTGCATGGATACATTTTTGAACCTCTTTACGACGTTCTACTTTGTCTTCTACTCTTTGTCTTTTATTTTCCGACTCCACTTGGAGCTGAGGGCGCAGGAACTGTGTTCGACAATACCATTCACAGGAATGAGAAGTGATTGGAGCGCAGGCATGGTTGTAACTGTTTAAGGGGAGGGCAGGACTTGTCAAAATCTCTTGGCAAAAAGTCTCGCCTCGTGGGACCTGAAATTAACCCTCGCGGGAGTTGAAATTATCTCTGAGAAAGTCTCATCTCAGGATTTCCTTTTATAATAGAGAGATTTATCTCTATGGGGTATTCTGGGTGATTTTTACTTGGCCATAAATATAGTGCCCACCTCTTGAAGCATGGTTGTTGTATAGTGCCCCTGCTATGAAATGACCGCCAAGACTTATCCACACATGGTCAACAACAAAACCAAACAAAAGAACTGATTATCATGGGTTTGACTCGGTCAACAGGTAACTTTGAATAAAATGATTGTCTCCTTAAAAACCTTTAGCTACGAGAGCTGATTGAAAAGTAATGAGACTGAATTGGATGACTCCACAGGATCAGAAAATGTTTAATTCTCAAAGTAGTGCACTTCACATTCAATACATTTTGTTAAGTTTCAAAAACGATTTAAAGACAAGTAGCAGACCGTTTTCGGACATCACTTTAGTGACGCAGCGGTTGCGGTTTCCACTTCTTTCTCCATAGTTATTTGTTTTTTCAGCATTGGGAATGTCCAGCTGGGCTATAGGGAGGGTGTTTCAGCACAGTCCCACCAATTTCAGTCGGGGCAAGGTTGACATTCTGTCTTCTCGCAACATTTTCATAGCCTTGGCAATCCTGACATTTGTAACTACAGTGGATGGCCTCCCCGAATGTGCTTCATCATTCACTTGCATGTTACCGACCTTAAGATGCTTCCAGCACTGAAATACAGTAGCAGTGCTAATCATTTCATCATCGTATGCTTTTTGTAACATTTCAAGAAATTCATTATCGCTCCTTCCAAGTATTAGGCAAAATTCAGTCACACCCATCTGCCGTAGTCTCACAGAAACGTCTTCTTCATCTGCCATGACAGCACGTACAAGGTGCTTCCACTGTTTGTGACAGAACGCTGAAGTGTATGGCGGTCCACCTGCAGGTTCAAATGCCATTCACAAACCCCTGCACAGCATTCCCATTTCTATCTCCCTGACCAAGACACAGAGACAGTCCTCGTATATTAAGCAATCAAGTGTTTCCTAGTGACTAGTAGTATAGATTGCTGAATTACTGAATAATAAAATCTGATTTTATTTACTTTAGATATAAATACACTAAAAAGCAAAACATTTTTTTTTCTATAACCACAATTTTCGTGGTTATATGTGACTAAATAAAATCATGGGGCGCACATAAATTAATTGATTCAAATCATTTTTGAAAGTTGTTTAGCATGGTGGGGAGTTACAGCGTTGTTGTCTTTTATATATTTTATGAAGAAAATAGCTATTCTATTAATTGATTGAATGAATTAATTTATATGCACCCCACGATTTTATTTAGTCACATATAACCACAAAAATTGTGGTTAAACAAAAAATTTTTTTAGTGCATTTATAATTAAAGAAAATAAAATCATTTTACTTAAAAAATATTTTTTTATATATTTTATTTTTACTTTTTAATTTTTGAGTATTTTGCAAATTATTTTTATTTAATCATTTTTTTATGAATGGGAAGTTTCTTTATAAGTATTACATAATATATTGTCACAGAAGGCTGGGGTTCTTACCCAGCCGGGACACCTGGAAGGACCGGAAGGTGGCATTTATGTCCTCTGGGCCACGAGGGGGCAACCACACTGGATTAGGAGAGGATCACGGGAGAGGAGCAAGGAGATTCCAACCCGGTGGAACCCGTGGCCACCGCCAGGGGGTGCCTTAAGTCTCATGGAGCTCGGGAAACATTTACTTCTGCCACACCCGAGAATATGGAGGAAGATCCTTCCAGGGACGCCCAGAGTGCTTCCGGGTGCAAGGGCAGCACTTCCGCCACACCAGGAAGTGCTGCTGGAAGGACGTCATCAGACACCTGTAGCACATCCGGGTGGGAATAAAAGGGGCCGCCTTCCTACAATCAAGGAGCTGGAGTCGGGAATGGGAGCTGGACAAAGCGTCCATAAGGAGAGGAAAGGCGGTCACGGACATTGAAAAGAAGCCCGGAAGAGCGGTGACTGGTGCTGGGAGCACTGTGTGTTGCGTAAGGGACCGGTGCTTAATAAACATGTACTTTTATAACGATGTGGTTTCTAACTGGTGGTGTCCGGGCATGTCTCTCTATTTTTTCTGGTCAGGCTCTTGTAGGATTAGCGCTCGGTTGCTGCGAAAAAAAATATCAACAAGAGAACGTCAAGCTTAAGGTAATACTTCCTCACTGCGATCATCATGGCTTCTCCTTCGCAAGAGTAAACAAGTAAAGTTGTCACACGTTGTTCCACTCACTGGAAGAGGCAAGTGGGGACAATCGGATGTGTCTCTCACTTGTATGTTCCTATATCTCACCGTATTCTCTCTCCGTCATTGTTGTGTGTGTGTTAAATGGAATCACATAATCATTCATTACAGTGAAATTTGTTACGTAATTGCATCGGTTTTGATGGATTATTGTATGGTCATTGATACTGAACACGTATGCAATATTTGAAGATATTCGCTTTGCCAAAAGTCGGTTCAAAATCAGTTTCAAGATTTGACCCAGACAAACAAAATCGTTTAAAAACATCAGCATTACTGATGGGTGTGGTAAGCAGCAGACTGAAGTAACATGCAGGAAATCCTCAGGTCCAAAAACTGGGAAGGCTGACAGTTTTTCTGCTGGCACAGTTAAACTGCGGACCTAAATTTATTTTGTGGATAGCGCCTTAGGTGCACTCAGGAGTATAAGCCTCTGTCATGAACTAGGTGTCCCATGGGCTAGAGAGGTCCAATAATGGACACTAGAGGGAGAGATCACTGTCAAACCCTAGTTAGTAAAAAGGACAAGTATCTCCTCCATGCTTTTGAGACTGTGCTTGGAGATGCAGCTAACCTTCTTGTGACGGCACGTATTGATGTGCCATCCATTGAGGAGCTGGACTACCTGTGCAACCTGAATAGGCTGCAGGTATCACCTCATCCTGCCGGTGTTGACAAGGACACAAGCAAAACAAGAGAAGAATCAATCATGGAGGATAAGGACAGAGGAATTGTCTGTGACCATCACCTGCAAAACCATTCCCTTTTTTTTTTTTTTGTTTGGCTGTTGCCTCTCCATTGTAACTGTTGTCACTTTCATTGGCACCAAAGCAGGTAACATTCATTCACAAACGCTTATGCTTCCTAACTGGACAGACTGATATCCCTGAAGCTTAATTGATCTTGTGGTAGACTGTGATGATTAAGTGTACCCTTAATTTATTTAAGCAGTGTACAGAGATCGTAAAACAGCAAGGGGGTCAAAATTCCAAACGATACAAAAGTGTGTGAGAAAAACAGAAATGCCCCATTGACTCCAGAGCGCATTCACAATGAAGCACCAGGAACTGCAGAAGACTATCTAGATTTGTAGGATAGATGGGAGTTCCTGGCAATGATTGTAAGGTGGCCCCGCCTCTTGGGGAACCACCCACAAAACACATGGAACATAATAAAGGCATCCTATATACATAGATGAAAATAAAAAATAAAGAAAGGCGCACAATATCAACAGAAGAAGAACGAAAAATGAAGAAAAGAGACATTAAACATAAATTTGAACCTGAGCCAGGGAAGAAACTCAGGGAGAGAAATGACATCCACATATTGTAGTGGTTTGTAATATTCACTCAAAGTGTCCATACATCCAGTGTGAGGGTAAATCTTAAATATTGTTTTAGCTTTTCTGTTCTACCTACTAAATCTCCGAACTCATCATAATGTGCCATTTTTATTTAGGATGGCATTGATAGGCTCAGGGAACTAAACTTCTTTATTGTAAGCAGAGAAGGCTGGATGGGGACCTAATCCAGGTCTTCCAAAAAATGATAAATGAATCCAGGATAATTCTTTCAATGAAATCATGTACCTGAGACACCAGTGGAAATTAAGGGGAAGTGAATTGAAGACCAAAGCCAGGAAGCACTGTAGTTTGGGGGAATCGAGAACAAATTACCAGGTGATGTAGCTTAAGCGGAAAAAGACACAACTTTTAGAAAGTAACTTGATGAGATATTGGAACAACTTAGCTATTAGCTAATCAAAATAGCTTAGTGGACTGAATGGTTCCCTCTCGTTTGTCAGACAAGCATGTCCTGATGTAATCTGCGCTTCGAGCCTAACATCTTGAGTGCTATTATTTATGACACGTTGACAGAGTTGATCCTCCTTTCTGTAACCTGGACATATTTTGATATGCCATCATTATATCTCATGTTGATTTCTGCTAGTCAGTTGATTTGCTGCAAGAGGTAATCACATCTTACAAATTGCAATGTAGCTACACCATCATTGCTTAATCCATCCATACAATGTTAAAGTAATCAGAAACTATATATATATATATAGTGAACTGGATGCTATATAGCGCCCGACCTGACACAGACTTACTCGGAGGCACGTATAAAAAACACAAAGACTTTTATTTTTCTTCAACTTGAGGACATGTCATCCCCATGAACTCTCCAGCCACAATACAGTCCCAAAGCACTTTCAGCAAACACTGCCGTTTTGAACCACCACTCCTCAGTGGCAGCCTCGTCCTCTTCCTCCCGATTCTGGCCCCGAGTGGTGATTGTTGATCCTTTTTATAGCCCACCCGTTGATCACCTGTTCCTGATTGCACTTCCGGGCAGGGCTGTAGAGTTGTCCAGGCTGGCTCTGGGATCCATGCAACACCCCCTGGCAGCCACCCCAGATCCCCACAGGGTTGTGGAGAACTCCATCTCCCATGGAACCCTGCGGGAAACTGAGGCACCATCGTCAGCTAGGGAGGCTGCCAACAAGCATCCCGGGGGAGGTACCGAGGAGTCCATGGCTGCTCCCCCGGAACATAAGTAGATATATATTGTCAGGGATGCCAGGAGCGAAGACCCGGCTGGGACACCCTGAAGGAGCGGAAGAGGGTCTACGCCAGCCCTGGATCACGTGGGGGCCGCCACCCTGGTTGCTTTGGAGGCAACGGGTAGAGAGCTTGGAGGCCCAACCCTGTAGGGGCCCGTGGTCACCGCCAGGGGGCGCCCCAATGCCTTGGGAACCCTGGACATCAGCACTTCCGCCACACCAGGAAGTGCTGGGGGGAAGAGAAGCAGGGACACCCAGAAAGCTTCCGGGAGACCAGCCGACACTTCCGCCACACTGGGGAGTGTCAGTGGGAGAGTGCCAGGGAGCACCTGGAGCACATCCGGGTGCGGATAAAAGGGGCTGCCTCCCGTCATTCAGGGCTGGAGTTGGGTGGAAGCAGGACGAAGCAGAGGAGAGTGTGGAGGCGGCCTGAAGAAAGGTGTTGTGTGGCCAGGACTTTGGGGGTTTGTGCACTTGTAAATATTGTAAACTAGCAAAATACCCCCGCTTCACAGCGCAGAAGTAGTGTGTTAAAGAAGTTATGAAAAAGAAAAGGAAACATTTAAAAAATAACGTAACATGATTGTCAATGTAATTGTTTTGTCACTGTTATGAGTGTTGCTGTCATATACAGTATATTTATATATACACACACACACACACACACACATATAAACATATATACATATACATATAAACATATCTACATATACACATATCTACACATACACATATCTATATATATATATATATATATACAAATACACATCTACATATATATACATATGTATACTGTACATATCAATATATAACATATATACATATATACATATAGATAAATATACATATATATATATACATATCCACATATATATATATCCACATATATATACATATCTACATATATATATATATATACACATACATACATACATACAGCACATACATACATAGATATATATCTACATATATATATATTGTATATTGCAAAATCCCCACGCTTTGCAGCGACGAAGAACTGCTTTTAAATTTTTATTAAGAAGAAAAAAAAACCTTTTTAAACTGAGGGAAAATATACCAATAACTATCTGTTAAGGATCTCTTTGTATACCACGTTGTCAGTTCAGCACTCCGGTTGTAATATGACCAAGCTGTGCACTGAGATTACTTTTGAGAATGCAACGTATAGTTTTGTCCAGGAGGAAAGCAATGTTGCCTCAAATCAATGGCAACCTTTTGTAGGGTCTGTCCCTGAGACTTATTAATTGTCATCATGAAGCAGAGCCTTACTGGAAATTTGAGGCATTTTAATTGAAATGGGAGATCAGAGGGTATAACGGTGATGCCAGGAATACATTCAGAGTGTGGCGCTCTGGTGTTTTTTTGTGTAGCTGCCTTCACACAGCTTCTCCGCTGCTTTATAAATGAACACCATATAAGGCCATCGTTTCTCCTTGCTTCGCGGTTCTGTACTGTTTTATTGTTCGTTTATTACGATTCTTATAGTTATTTTGTAGCTATTCGAGACTTACTGTACTGTTCAGGTACCCATTTCCTTTATTTAATCTGCGGCTTGTACGTTATTTTTTGTTCGTTTATTATGATTATAGATATTTATTGATTCCCTTCTTTAGCTAACTGCCTGCTCATATAAGACGCTCCGCTGGTTTTTTGTGAAACAGCCTTTACACAGCTTCTCCACTGTTCTCCTGGTTTTCTACATACTGCAGTCACAGTCAGTTCACGTGATTACGTGGAAGGCGTGATGATGTCACATACAGCTCCGCCCCCCACGGCCATCGAGGTAACGTCCATTACAGTATATGGAGAAAAATAGGTTCCAGTTTATGACCATTACGCGTAGAATTTCGAAATGAAACCTGCCCAACTTTTGTAAGTAAAGGAATGAGCCTGCCAAATTTCAGCCTTCTACCTACATGGGAAGTTAGAGGAGTGATTAGTGATGAGTCAGTGAGTGAGTGAGTGAGTGAGGGCTTTGCCTTTTATTAGTATAGATAGTTGTAAATAATACAATATATATATATATATATATATATATATACTAATAAAAGGCAAAGCTCTCACTGACTGACTGACTCATCACTAATTCTCCAACTTCCCATGTAGGCAAGAGGCTGAAATTTGGCAGGCTCATTCCTTACAGCTTACTTACAAAAGTTAAGCAGGTTTCGAAATTCTACGCATAACGGTCATAACTGGAACCTACTTTCGTCCATATACTGTATATGGCCATAGCCTGCAGCTCAGTCGCCGTGTGAGGCGGAGTTGCGTCCCGCATCATCACGCCTCCCACGTAATTGAGTGCCTGCCCATATAAGGTAAATATTCACGGGTGAAGGACTGTGCTTAGCATATTCATAAGTGCAGCTACTGCAGAAACCCTCTGACGCTGAACAAGCCTTTGTACACATATCAATAGGAAAGCAAGGTGTAAAGCTTAAGTTTAAATTACATTTAAAGACACGCTGCCACTAAATATTTGCAGGCAAATCCACAACTTAATACCGGGAATGCCTGTTAAACATCTTAGATTCACAAGTACCGATTTGGGTAGTGATCACTTCAATGAATGAAACCTGTTCAAAAAACGCATTACACAATTGAGAAGGCAGCAAAAGAATACGAAGCGAGTGACGCATACAAGCATATTCATGAGTGCAGCTACTGCAGAAACAAAGCACGGTGTAAACCTTAAGTTTAAATTAAGTTCATAGACAGGCTGCCGCTGGCGTTTGTCATGCCTACGACGAATATGATATTCGCGAGATACAAGTTTAATGAGGAGACACAGGGTTTAAACGAGACTTTTGATCACTTTGTAACAGAGTTAAAATTGCTGTAACGGAGTTTAAATTGCTGATATGCCAGGTCTGAGCTAACATTAAATAAAGCTGTGGACATCGCGAGATAGCACGCGATAGCACAAGCACAGCTGAGAAGCTTCGATGCATGTACTCCGAGCGGCTCACGTGAACTGACTTTGCAGGACTGGGAAAGGTTAAATAAAATTCACAGACACGCTGCCGCTAAATATTCGCAGGCAAATCCACAACTTAATACCGGGAATGCCTGTTAAACATCTTAGATTCACGAGTACCAATTTGGGTTGTGAACACTTCGATGAATGAAACCTGTTATCTTTACAACGGTTGACAAACACGGAATGTAACTTGAACACAACACATCCTCCAAATATGAACCTGATTGAAAGAAATAATGATAATCAAATCCTTGATGACAGCAACACTCATAACAGTCACAAAACAATTACATTGACAATCATGTTACATTATTTTTAAAATGTTTCCTTTTCTTTTTCATAACTTCTTTAACACACTACTTCTCAGCTGCAAAGTGCGGGTATTTTGCTAGTATATATATATATATATATATATATATATATATATATATATATATATATATATATATATATATATATATATATATATATATACACAGGAATAACTCAGTTAATGAAGCAAATCTGTTCCAGGACTTCATTGTAGAAAACCTTGTTATCGCTGGTAAATTTAGCATACGGATATGCATTTTTAACAACCCTGTGGGGTGGTGATTAAGGCCACCACATTGAGCTCCTTTCATGCAGCACCACATGCCTTTATCTGCCATTGCCTCCACCAGCTCTGCTTCATATCCCACTTGGGGTCAGTGACAGCACCATCTGCCTCATGTTCCTCAACTCTATGAGATGACCCAGCCCAGGGTCCGACCTGCACCTCCTGCTCTCTACCCTGGCCCTCTCTTCCATGCTCTACACTGGCTCCTTTCATGTGTTAACTCCAATGATTCTTGTATGTTGAAGTTCTTCTTTTCCAATCTTCTTTCCTATTTAAAACCTGTGGTTTTTAAAGATACTGCCTTATACTTTAACAAACTGGCAAAATGATATTAATTGCTTTATATTACTATTAGAATAACTACAGTACATGTGAAATAACTAAGCTCACACATATAAAAACTTTATCTTTCATAGTGCGCACAACATTAATGACAGGCATAAGATGTAGCACAATGACTATCGCAGAACTCTAGCCGACAGGTACTTGAATTTATATCATAGCGTGTTTTATGCTGACTTTGTTTAAAAAGCAGCTTCGTTCTCAGAGGATTCGTTAATCGAGGTATTACATTATACACTTAACACTGGCAATTGTTCTGTGTAAAGGCTTCACCTAGAATAATCAAAATTCAATACAATATAATACAATACAATTTATTTTTACATAGCCCAAAATCGCACAAGAAGTGACGCGGTGCCCTGCCTTTTGACAGGCCCCCCAGCCTTGACTCTCTAAGGTCAAGGAAAAGCTCCCCAAAAAAAAACCCTTGTAGGGAAGAAAATGGAAGAGACCTTAGGAAAGGCAGTTCAAAGAGAGACCCCTTTCCAGGTAGGTTGGCCATGCAGTGGGTGTCAATAAAATGGAGTAAACACAATTCAATACACAGAGAAGAACACAAGTAATCCCCAATACAATATAATAGTGCAACAGAAATATTACAAGTACAGAGCCATAAATGTGTCCACAGTCTGTGATGTTGTGATTACACATTAAATATCTTGGATTGATGAAAAATTTTATGGTCCCAAATCAAGCAATAAAAAATGAAAAATATGGAAAATAAATGGCAAAGAGTATGAAAGTTTACATAATAGCTTTCTATATCAGCTGGGAAACCCAAACAAACCAGGAGATGCAAATTGGGTAGAATAACAGCCAGCCAGTGGAGCCCAAAGTGGAACATGTGAATGGTCTGCTCATTTGATTTTGTCAAGGACGGCACATGGCACCAGATGACTCAACTATCAACTTAAAACAAGGTGCAGCAGCGGTGGCCTTAAGCAGCACTGGTCTGATGAACCTTGCTTCCTGGTCATTCATAACAAGAGAGCAGTAGGAAAGCCCTATGGGTTCATGAGTCGGTCCAACTGGGTGACAACAATGACTGTTGGAAGTGATGTAATGTCATAAATGTGTTCTTTGGCAGATAATGAGGCATGCGATACAAGTACAGAAACGTGTGAGTGCTACAGGAAGTCAAAACGTTATTGCCAGTCAGGTGTATATCCCCTTAAGACCATAGTATACCAGTCTATGAAGCGGCTTTTTCACCACAAGGCTAGGAAGATCCTGAAAAGTTTCCATGAACTCAGCAGTTAGAATTATCTTTAAAGTAGTGATCTTCCAAAACCTCAGTCCAAATGAGTGTCTATGGAAATAAATTGAAGAAGTTGTTTGGGGGAAGACATCCACCACCAGAGCACAGTCATCCCTTATGAAAATCTGTGAATACGTTTTGGGCCCACTGCCTTACTGCCTAATACTGTGCTGTTGACCACAATTTATACCAATAACATACAGTTGACTATTTAACAAATACTAGACCAGCTATATATACCAAAAAAGTAAAATAACATTTAATTACTGTACCATATATTGTTCTGTAATGCAGCAGAATTTACCCTTGGGATTAATAAATTATCTATCTATCTATCTATCTATCTATCTATCTATCTATCTATCTATCTATCTATCTATCTATCTATCTATCTATCTATCTATCTATCTATCTATCTATCTATCTATCTATCAGTAACATACAGAGTCTTTATGCCTGCTGGTGTGGCTACAGCAATGGCTTCATGGATTTAATGCTCTTTTTCTTGATATACTTTACAGATGACTCATTAAAATAATACTCCAACCAAAAAACAATATATTTTTTAAATGTTACGTCAAGTGGTTTGTGGTGGTTTTTTGGAGATAAAGTACATCTAGAATAGTCAAACTCAAGGATGTCCAACTGTGGTCAGTTCTGGACACTGGCAAATGATGTGAAAAACATCAATGGAAGAAAGACAAAAAATTCCCATGTGACTCATGTTGCATAAGCCACCTATTCGATATTAATTTGTGTGGTCTAAACATGCAAAATGTATGCAGAGATGTTACAAAGATGTTATTAACAGTTACTTCCTGGAAAGGAGGCGTTCATAGTAGACAGCAAAGATATGATTCCCACAATGCTGTGCATTTGTCTTGAAGATCTGTCTCTCTTCCTCATTCATTGGTTGAGAGTGTTGTCTTTAATTCAAACACACAGCATTGTAGGACTGACATCCTTCCTGATCACTACTCACAAAAATCACAAAATGATCTCCATTTAGTTACTGATGACAAACCGATGAATAGGTGGAGCTGTGAATTGTAAACTCGCAAATCTCAAAGGAAAATTGTACTTGTCACAAATATTGGAGGTATCCTAGTCCAGCATCTTGATGTTGTTCTTCTGAAAACGTTTTGAGTCCATGCCTTGACTAAGTCAAGTTTCTCTTGTGTCAGAAAGATGGCGCTATCGCTCCCTTGAACCTCTGTCCAAGACTCCAGACACCAGGAAAAAGTCCAAATGTTGACTTTATTTATCTTCCACAGTGCACAAAGCATCCTCTCCTACACTATACTCATAAATCACAAAACTACACAATAATAAACAATCCTCCACTCCCAGACGCGTTGCCACCCTTCAACCCAGCTCAGCTCGACGTCTGGGAGCCCCCACAGTCTTTTTATACTCCCTGACCCAGAAGTGTTCCCAATCCCCAGTCCATGTGATTCCTTATCACTTCCGGGTCAGGTACAAGTCCTTTTCTTCACCCTGGAAGTAAGTCACTTCTGTCGTTGCCTCTCCTATGACGCACTTCTGGGTTATAGGGCACATATGACTCTTCGGTCCTCCCTGCAGCTCCCTCTTGCGGCCCCTATGGTATCCAGCAGGGCTGTGTATAAAAACTACATTGTCCATGATGCCCTACTGGTCTTCGGGGCACCTCCATACTGCAGGGAGGGCTCCATCTGGCGGCCTAGGGTATTGGCCGGGGTGCCAAGCCGGCCATAGACCACACTCTCATAGCCAATGCATACAGTCCTCTCTTGGTGCAGTGCGGTGGCCTCCTCAGTCATCCAACATTCATTAATCCAGCAGATTAGAATGTGACGGAACCAGTTGGTTTGAGGTCCAGTAGCACCAGATTTGGTACAATGCACTGACCTGGGTTAACATCTCTGATCCATAAGCATATTATATGAGTGTAACTTATAAAGGAGTATGGTCGGACACTGGAAGGACAGACTGGAAAAAGTCGGAATGTCAGGACGCCAACCAGTTCATCCCTTTTAATCATCGCAAGACGAAACAAAAAGAAATTAACAAAAGCAAATGCACTATCCCGATCAGGGATTTCTTTCACAGGAAGAATCATGCTCCGCCGTGCGGCTCTTTCTGGTCTCCCGGCAAAAGATGCCTTTCTCTTTGCCGGCGCTTCTTTTATAGCACTACTTCCGGAAGTGGCGGGGTTAAGTACCCTTACCGGGTGGGTTTTCGGAGCTGTGAGAGAAGAACAACAACAGGACAAGGTCAGCAGTAGCCCCCACCCCTTCATCTCTGCGGGTTATTGTGTACCTTTCTCCGGCCCTTAGAGGAGTCCTCTAATGCCCATGTGTGCCAAGGAGGTACTTGGAGTATAGTTAATTGTGTAGCTGCATTAGTTAGTTTTGAATTTACGTATGTCTGTAATTTCACAGCAGCTACACAGATAAAATATATCCTGAATGCTGAATATACTAGCTATAACTTTACTGCACCTTTGATACTTTTCACAGGAGTCAGTCAAGATCACTTGTAAAAAAATGCATTCAAATTCTAGGTGACATGATGGTGCAGTGGCTAGTTCTGCAGTCTCATAGACTCTGCAGCCTGGGGTTGAATTCTGTGCCCAGTCTTTGTCTGTATGGAGTCTGCACACTCTGCTTGTGCCAGTGCAGGTTACCCACCACTCCCTTAGAAAAGAACTGTGTGCTGAGTTAACTGGCTACTCTAAATGGACCCCATATCAGTATTAGTAAGGGTGTGTCTTAGAAGATCCTAACATGGATTGGCATTCTATCCAAGGCTGGTTCCTGACTTGAGTCCAGTTCTGCTAAAATACACACTTCCCAATACAGCCATGAAATGGTTTTAGAGGCTTTGAGGAATGTTGTGATATGTTATTATAACTCTACAATTTGCTGAATCAAAAGAGTCACGTGTTCATGAGCCAGAACATGGTGCAGAGTCATGTTCTCATGAGCCGTGCTGGGGGCTGAATGATCAAGGAACAATTTTCTATTTCAGATGTTTGTCCTACTGGGTCTGATGGAATCAAGCTGGTGAAACACAGCAGTTAAACAAACAACCCAAAATCAAATCCTTCACAAGAAAACAGTTTGCCAGAGGAGATGCAGATTTTCAAAATGCATTTGAGTTGTGCCCTAGCCAATGATAGAATAAAAATAGAAATGAGTCTAATTATACTAGAACAATGTGCATCAATGAACCTGGCGACCTTTTGTTTGAAGTCCTTTAGGTTCTTTTGTTTCTCTATAAGCTGAAAATATCAAGACAGCAATGATGACAAGTAAGGATGCCAGAGGCTGGCAAAGAATTCAGTTGTTTTTGGAAGGAACACCATCTTGACATATATCAGAAAGGCTGAAGATGTATTTTTTTTTTTATATATACATTTTGGATTGCCAACAGCACAGAAATGGCATAATGGTAAAACTCAAGGAACATATATTTTATGGTAATAATAGCATCTGTTTCAGGATGTGCTGGATAAATGCCGCTTTAAATGCCTGCAGAGTTTTCGACAGGGGACAGGACTTCATCGAAATGTGCAAGTTTAGTTGGTTGTTCCACCTTCTAATTGTTGTAGGCAGCATCCTGTCTGCTGACTTACGTGTGAACAAAGTACAGGAAGACAGCAGAGGTGAGCTGTCAGAAGAATTCTTGTCTGCAGATGGTATTAAAAGTGACATATCAGAAACAGATCTGACAAGCCTGCCAAAACAATGTTGCAATCACAAACTGGCAACCTATTGGCAAACTAAAATGCATTCTGATTGCTAAACGTATCCCTGGAAAGAATCCAAAGGTGTAGGTTAAAGGAGGGCCCATCCATCCACACAGAACAATATGGATCTCGCACACAATTCAGCAGGTTACTAGTATATCTGTTAGGGATCCAAAACTTATTCTGTGAGGCACCAAACTTGGTAACAAAGGGTAAATTTTAAAATAAAGGACACAGGCTCTTTAAGAATTAAGCATGAAAATATGGAAATGGAGCAATAGAGTACATTAAAAAGTATACCGCACACATGTTGTGAACTTGCAATAACGGTGAAAGGCTTCCAAAAAGATCAACAAACAAGACCAAGACCTTCATTGGACTGTCTAGTGCTAGACCTCACCCCAGGCAACATGGCCCCTAACTCCACTGGCAGGCTTTGGCCTGCACAGGGCAAAAATGGGTGACTAGCTTTTAAAGTTCAAAAAATACTTTAAAAGCTCAAAAATTCACAAAAATGCCCTTTTTGGGAGAGAATACACCGTAAAACCTCTGGCTTGAAAGACAAGGCAAATGACAATCTTTATAAATAAAGAGATTTTATTTAATGGATACAAACAAAAAAAAAAGACAAACAAGGCAAACATGTTCAAATAAAAATCTACTAACCAAAATCCAGAAACCAGGAGCAAATTAATCGAAATACCAGAAACATCCAAGGAACAATGCTTACTGGGAATGCCCTCTACCACAGTCAATGAACATCTGCTCGGACCCACTCTTCCACCAGCATTCTTATTTAACTTTGGATTGTAGATGCTGTTTCTACATAGCAGCTGCCATATTGTTTGTGGTTGCTTCCTCTATTGCTGGTCACATGAAATCATGTGATGTGTTATGTCGTAATTCCCAACCTTTATAAAATGGCGGCACCCAGCTTTCAGTACCCAAGCTTTTGGCAAAAATACAAATTGTTGTGATGTAGAAAAGAGATTATTATAGTTATTATATATTATTATTACATAGTTATTATACATTACTATAGGCATTTTACTTGCTCTTTCCGACCGCTTGCTCTCATTAACTGACTGTGCTTCTTGTTTTGTTTTTTGTGCTGAACTTTGTCTGTTCTGATATAACATGCACCTTTAACTGCGCTCTTGATTAAACCCATATTTGTAATGTCATCTCCTGGTTTTATACTAAGAACTCTTCTCCAAGAATGAATGAAATGCTAGCCCCGTTATTATAATTAACAAAAAATAATACAGAAGAAAGGTTTAACAGACGGCCCGTTTGTGCAGTCAGAACAATCTGGAGATGAACATACCCAAAACTGTGGAGATGAAAATGAACTTCAGGAGAGGTCCCCCAGATTATCTCCCGTCTCCAAATTTAACAATAACATGTCAGCTGTGGAAACCTTCACATTTCTGAGATCTATAATCACCTGGGACATGACATGGAAGACCAACATAGAGTCCATCAATAAAAAGGCATAACAATGGATGTACTTTGGGTGACAGCTGGAGGAATTCAATCTACCACAGGAGCTGCTGATTCAGTTTTACATAATAATCATGAAGTCTGTTTTCAACTCATCCATTACAGTGTGGTTTGGACCAGCAACTACACATGATGAGAATGGGCTACAACAAATTGACCGGTCTGCTGTAAAGATCCCTGGCGTCTACCTTACAGAACTTGTACTATTCCAGAATCATGAGGCGAGCAGAGAAAATCATCACCCACTCCTCACATCAGGCCACAACCTCTTTGTACTTCGCCCATCTGCCAGGCATTATAGACTAATCTACACCAAAAAAAGGAAATATAAGAACAATTTCTTTCCATGGGCTGTCATCCTCACAAATGGTTAATTTGGCTGTCCCCCAATATCTTCACATTGTTTTTTGAATGTTACATTGTGAAGTATGCTATTGTATATTTGAACGTATTCTTTCTGTTTGTACCTTTTTATTCCCCTGCCTTTTTGCAAACTCCAAATGGGCTTTCATCTGTCATCTGGCTATTCTGTCATAAAGCCGAGATTAGTGGAGTGTTGCAGTGGTGGTTGTCCTTCTAAAAGTTGTCCCCAGTCTCTACAAATGTTCTCTGGAGCTAAGCCAGAGAGACCGTTGGGTTTTTGCTCATGTCTCTTAACAACGCTCTAGAAAGAGTCTCAGTTATTCCAATATTCTTAAGAATTATGGAGCCCACTTTGCCCTTGGGAACCTTTAATGCTACAGAGATATCTTCAGCCTTACCCAGATCCGTGTCTCAACAAAATCCTGTCTCTAACCTCTGCAGGAAACTCCTTCAAACCCCATGGCTTGGTTTTTGCTCTGATACACATTGCCAAAGTGTGGGCCTTCTATCGACAGGTCTGTGCTTTTCCTAATCATATGCAGTGAAATGAACTGACCACAGGTGGACTCCAAACAAGTTATGATCAACAGAATGAAATGAACCTGGGTCACATTTCAAGTATCATAGCAAAGGGTCAGAATGCTTGCATCAATGTGACATTTCACATTTTTATGTTCAATAAACTTCAAATATTCTAAAATCTTGCTTTCATTTTGTTATTTAGGGGAAATGAGTGTTATTTGATGAGGGTGAAAATTACTTTTAAATGATTTTAGATTAAGGCTGCAACAAAACAAAATGTGAACAAAGTAAAGGGTCAAAATACTTTCTGAAGTCACTGCAACTCTGCAAATAATGGGGAATGGCCCTTGGAAATATTCCACCTGCTACTCATCCTCTCTCTGGCACGCCAACACTGAGAACTTCCAGCTAATGAATTATTCAGCAGAAATGTGTCAAGAAATGCTATGGGGGCTCCAACAGCAATATGTCTGTGTGACGATGTGGGTTCGGCTCCACGCTACCATTGCTGTTCAGGAAGCCCTTGAACCCAACACCGTCGATAATGTCACCGAGATGAGCTACACAGTGGAGGCAACAACATAGCAAGGGGATCGTTCAAAAGGTGCAAAAGTACTTTTATTTAAAATCCAACAACAAATCAAAAACAAAGTATTCAATAAATAAAGTGCAGTGCATCAAAAGAGTCATTAAATAAACAATCCATTAAAAGAAAACGTGGAGGTTAAAATCAATAAATAGAAAAATCCTCTAAAAACGACGAGGTAAAATAGTACAGGAAGTAATATATTAAAAGCAAAAGCCCGGTCTCTTCTGCTTCCATGGCGGCTCCCCTGCTACACTCATCTGGTCTGCTCTACAGGAGAGTCGCCTACCTGCAGGATCAGCTGCCCTTCAATCAGGTCCGGTAGCCCTTCGACCCTTGGCTTCGTCAGGCTCCCAACTGGACCAAGACTTGGGTTATTTCCCAGCGGCCAAGGTGCTCACGCTGGGACTACACCAGCCCAAAGCCTTCTCGACTCCCGCTCCTTCTACGGTCAAGTCGATTCAGCCACTGGTCACTCCAGCTACTTAGTCGCTCAGCTGGAGCGACCGCTTTCTCAGCCCCACTGAGTGTCATCCAAACACTCCCCTCGTGGGCTCGCCTCCCAGCTGCCTGCTTTCTCCCTCGCTCGCTCTTCCGTACCGGCTCTCTCTTACTTCCTGCTTTCTTCAGCAACCTCCGTCTCTTTCTCTCACTCCTTCCGTTTTGTTCTTTTTTTCATCTTTTTCTTCTACTCTCCCCCCAATCCGACTCGCGCTTCTTTTTATATAGCGAGGGGCCATAGCAGCTGCAGCACATTAGCCACGGGAACAATCACGGATGTTGGCAGTCCCTCACCTGTGCACTAAGTGAGAAACGCCCACACCGCAGATCGCCCCGCGGCTTGCTACAACCACTACGCCCCCTCACGAAACCACGAGCGCGGTGATCATTTATTTAAATGGCCTTTACTAAGCGAGCTGTGGACCCGCTATACCACAATCTGGAATAATGCCTCACTGTGACTGGGACAACCAAGTTAGAAGTCTGCTTTCTTTTAAATTTTCTTCTTTGTTCAGAACCAAGTGTGTGTGTGTATTTATGTATGTATCTATTTATTTATACATTTATTTAAAGAGCTTCTGTAAAAAGCTAAATTTCCATGAGGGATCAAATTAATTTCTATCTATCTGTCTATCAATTAGCGTTTGAGATCCCTTGTGGAGTAAGAAGGTGTACAGAAATGATTTGATGTTATATGGAGCTTATTCTTTATGGAAAAATAATTGTTAAGAAGTGTAACATGTGTGTGATGCCCAAATTGGGAACACAACTTGCAATTTTTGTCTTTACATTGCAAAAAGAACATAACAGTACTAGAAGAAGACTATAAAAGAGTTAATATACTTATCTTGGAAACAAGCGTTTGAAAAATTGTAATTAATCTTATATAAAGATTAAGGCACAACAAGACAGAAGTGTTTAGGAAAGGAGTTAACAGAAGAAATGCATGACCTATCTATCTATCTATCTATCTATCTATCTATCTATCTATCTATCTATCTATCTATCTATCTATCTATCTATCTATCTATCTATCTATCTATGTAGTATATAGTGCCTTTCATATCTATCTAGTTGTTTTATCTTGGTAGAGTAACATATATATTGTTCCACTTTCCCCTATTGTATTATTAATATGTAGCCAAAGAATGCCTAATCTCTCAGACTTACCAGTGTTTATAAGGTATTATCCTATATAATTTATCCCCACCTTCCCTTCTATATCTATAGCCTCAGGCAATTAGATGTAGTAAAAAGACAAGCAGGAGTTAAGTTACACATAAAATAATGTATTATTGATAATATTCATAAATAATAACAATATGCAAAGTACATTTGAATATTGGCAACCATACAGCCTAATTAAATAATGATGTGTAGTTTCAGGCGGCACACAGACTTGTAGTTACTTAAAATGTCTCTAGTTAAGGCATCATTGGTGCTCAGCTTTTTTCAGAACAGGCCTTAAGCCTGTCAATATGGCTGCTGAGCTGTGCTCTTCATTGTGTTGTCTACATCATCAGATGTTAGTAACAGAGATGCTTCTTTCAGAACATGTTGGTTAGTAAGAGAGAGAGAGTGAGATAAAGCAAGCAAATTTATGGGTTTTCTGTCCACCCCCTACAGCCAATAGGACATCATGGTACTTAAAGGCCAAATTAAATTAAATTAAATTCCAAACAGCCATACCTCAGACCAATGGGAGAATAGAACATCTTAACACCTGCTCCCCAAACCATATGTTAAAGTACACCTTAGCCTACTTGTGGGGGTAGAAAGACTTTAGCAGAAAAATACTTGACAAACTGGTTTAAGACACATCCCCCAAATACTGTCGTAAAATTACAAAGAGACTCAGTCATAAAAGGCTGGGCGGGGTTGGGTTGGGGTAAACACTAAATTACATTGCTTTGCCTAAATTACAAATAAAGACGTACAAAATATTTATCAAGTTATATGTAAAATCTCACATCACAACCGTAGTACATAGTGCCTTTCATAGCTATCTATCTATCTATCTATCTATCTATCTATCTATCTATCTATCTATCTATCTAATCTAATATTCTATCTATCTATCTATCTATCTATCTATCTATCTATCTATCTATCTATCTATCTATCTATCTATCTATCTATCTATCTATCTATCTATCTATCTATCTATCTATCTATCTATCTATCTATCATGTCATGTTATTCCTACCAGTCAGTTTTGCTCTGCTTCTTCATAGAGTGAACAATGTGAATAAGAGTAACTTGGTGTGGTTTTTATTTATACACTTTAAGCTGTAAATTTGTAAGAGTCTAAGTGAGAAGTCATCATGATGCAGTTTCAGGAAAGTGAGATTAAGAATCTATTTTATTACCATAGAAACTACAACACCTTAAACTTGTACATTTTTAAAAAGTGATGTATGTACCCATTTTGAGCATCAATGGTCTAGCTGTGATCAAAATCTGTTTTGAACTCTGTGAGAATCTTTAAAATTTGATCCAAAAAAATAAAACAACACTAAGAAATAGAGTTGAATCTTGGTGTTGATTAAGAGTTTGACGTCGTTTACAGAGGACTAATAATAAAAAGTGTCACAATAAATTATCCTTCATGTGTAATTTGCACTTGGTTAATGTTACTCTGTTCTCTTTTAATTTGTATTGGCAATAAAAATATCGACAAGATTGTGCAATAATGTACAGCTACCATCATTAAAGAAATCAACAGTTTCATAGAAGAGATGGATGGAGCTGGAACTGTGTGATCAGCGTTTGATGTTTAAAAGAGTTACATCTCATTTTGATTGGTGAGCAGTACAATATTCCATTATTCCTGCTTTTTAAAATTACATTAATTGAAATAAGACTTTTTATTTCAAGTCTATCATGCTTTCATCCATTTTTCACTTTATCTTTATATCCGGTCACTTGTAGTTGCAGTCTATCACAGGTGCATATAATTTAATATAATATTTATGTTCAGAGGAGAGATGCTGAGTGTATTGGGAGAAGGGTGTTCTAAGGATAGAGCTGCCAGGTAAGAGGAGAAGAGGAAGGCCTAAGAGGTTGTATGGATGTGGTGAGAGAGGACATGCAGGTGATGGGAGTGACAGAGCAAGATGCCGAGGACTGGGAGATATGGGAGAAGATGATCAGCTGTGGCGACCCCTAATAGGAGCAGCTGAAAGAAAAAGAAGAAGGAGAAGTTGAACCCAATAGCAGACCTAATAGTCTTTTGGAATAAGGAGAAAGTAAGATCCTTCAGAGGGAAATGTTAAAGATTACCATTTTACTTTAATTCTTACTTTCAAATATAAAAAGCAGTAAATAATTAAATGTGCTCCTTCAACTCAGTAATTAAACATACACAATTAACTGTGGGTCTTCATTATGGCTCTGAGCATCATTACAGCTGGGGACTAATATTTACGTAAAAACGTCGAAATGTTTACATAAATAGGGAATGCTTACCATGCATAATTCAATTAGACGTTTGCTTATGCAAGCAGTCATTTCTTTTTTGTTTTTTCTGTTGTTCCCACTGAACCGTACACGATCATTTTGATGTCATCATTGCAGAACAGGAAACAAATTCAGATAATATACAGTGCATTGTGGTTGGACAGAGAAAATTGTCAGTGTTCGCATAGCCCCCAAAAAAGTGTATATTTATGGAAAAAGTGTTTCCACCATACATGATAAGTGTTAATTTAAGAATAGTGAATTAGCTGTGTAGTCACTTATGTTTTAGTATTGCTCTTTCTCTTTTTATTGCTCAGTTGGCTCTTAAGCTTCAAGTGAGAGATGCTCAGAAGTGTAAAAACAAATAACTCTTTGACATAATTACTTAGTCAGCCAGCCTTGTAGCTGATTTGAAGCCAGGTTGTTCATATCATGCTAAAGAGCTGTTACAGGAGAAATGGGTATTCTCCAAATTGTGGTGTCAGACTTCTCCTGCTGATTCAGTCCACTCGGTCATACCAGATTGGCAGATGATCTAAAACAGCCTGGAGTTTCACACTTTTGAAATGTATGGGAGCCAATCAAAAGTGACAGGTGGAGGTGAAAGCAGAGCAGCAGAGCCAACTGATCATTTCATAATGTGAGGCTTGACAAAATTGTTTCCCTGCCAAAGTAATGATGAGAGTGAGGGATGTGATTAAGTCAGCAGTACATGAATCCATTGAGTGACCTCCAGGAGTTACGCCTTCGCAAGTCAGCCGGGACAAGAAGATAGCAATGCTGCCATTCCTCACTTGTCATTTAAATGGCCAAATCCATCAGGTCAGATGCAATGGGCTTCTGTCATTTTTATACCACACCTTAATTGTGTCATTGACAGAATTATAGAACTTGTTCGACATGCTGAAAGAAATATCTAGGCTGAGCCTCGTCACTCTCTACAAGACAGGAGAGCTTTTACAGGACTAGGGGATGATACACAATCATCCATCTATTCATTATCCAACCCGCTATATCCTAACAACAGGGTCACGGGGATCTGTTGGAGCCATTCCCAGCCAACACAGGGCGCAAGGCAGGAAACAAACCCCAGGCAGGGCATGCACACACGACAAACACCAAGCACACACTAGGGACAATTAAGAATCACCAATACACCTAAGCTGTATGTCTTTGGACTGTGGGAGGAAACCCACGCAGACATGGGGACAACATGCAAACTCCACGCAGGGAGGACCTGGGAAGCGAACCCGGGTCTCCTAACTGCAAGGCAGCAGTGTTACCACTGTGCCACAGCCGATACACAATCATTGAACTTTAGAACTGCAAAAAAAATAATAGATGAAACCTAAATTATAGCACTGTAACACATGCAGACAGACTGCTGCAGACGAGACACCATAAATAACCTTTAGTCCAAGACTGGGTTACTTCCATGACTCAGTGTGCCATTCTTTGTTGTTCATGTTGAATCAGACAACAATTTCAATTTTTTTTTTTGCATATTTCTGATGAAAATATGTGATAGAGGAGAGGGGGTAGGCAGTTTTGAGGGGTTTGAAACATTCTGAATGATTGATATTAATAGGTCAAGATAGATAATAAAGGTGCAGAGCATTTCCCAAATACACCTCTGCACTCTGGATGGAAGGCTATATGGTGGGAAAGTAAAAAAGACCCATCCATCTACTGAAGCCATTTAAAACAATTTTAGGGGTATGAGAAACCCAGGACTTTCCCAGCAAAATGAGGAGCAAGGCAAGTGAAATTGTTTAAAGTGCTGTCCCTATGGTTAAACTGATGTACAGTAATCCTAAATATCTCCTTCTTTTAATAGTACAGTCACTAAAAGAATGTGGTCTGTCACAGCTGCCCTGGGACAACAAGAGTTAATCCGGATATTTTGCTGGTATACTAATGGTGTAATTTACATGAATCTAACATACATGTCAGATAACATGTGAGCAAGAATTGATTATAAAACTTAACCCAAGCGGTCTATAAAACAGGAAAACTCTTGGGGGACCATTATTATTGGGTAAAACTCACTTGGTTGGCTGTTCATATTGTTATGATGTACTGTATAACATAACAGTAATCAATGCTTATCTTGCTTGACACATTATGCATGCTCTCCCTCAGGAGTCTGAAGTAGGTGTGCAGTGGTCTAGGGCTTGCACTCCATAATGCCCCACTCCTACTTTATCTGAAAGAACGATGGGTGCTGATGGTCACATCAGCAATTCATAGGAGATGCAGTTATGTGTTGAGCAGGCACGTCTGCCATGAAAGATGGATTACAGGTTCACCTCAACAACTCTTCATACATCCAAACTGGACTTAGTAAGTAGAGGGTGATGTCCCTTACCATCAAGAGTGCCATCCTGAGACTTTTCTATAGAATATAATCAAATGTGATGATCATCAACTCAATGCTAACGATTATTCCACACCAGCCCACTGAAGTCCAGACCTCTGGAACCAAACAACAATCATGACACATTTATCTATGGCAAATGATCAAATGAATGTTATTAGTGAGTTATTGTTGTGTACACCAAATCTTTAGAATAAAGAAGCAATCAAAATATTCCAACTGACGAAACAACTACTGAAGACCTAACTCAGTTAAGAACATTTGGACTGTTGAGAAAGAGAAATTCAACAGAAAAACCCAAAACACCTCAAGTGTGGATTGTATCTGGCCTTTTAAGTAGAAACAATCCATCGTCTGATGCAGATAAGAACTTTGTGAACTTCTAGCCACCATCCATAATGTGTGCTACCTTGAGATTTGCATTAAACAGTGGAAGTCAACTTTGAAATGTTTGAGGTATTTGTGATCGAGATTTATGACTGTTGTAAATTTGAATTGTTTAATGACCCTTTACAGTGTAATTATAACAGCTTTTCTAACTTTAGAGCCATTGCATATATTGTACAATAGTGGAGTGTTATTTAATTAAAGGTCAAGTGGCAAAGAACATTGATGGTTTGTGCACAGAATGTTAAGGTCCACCGTCTGATATCCATAGCACATGCACTGAAAAAGCTCTGAAAACCATTGGGAGGTGGGCACCAGGCTCAGGGTTGCAATGTTTTTATGTGTAAAATTTCTTTTTACATTTTTTGTAAGATGTTCGCATTTTTTGTGTGTCATTCAATAAAGATCTGATAAAAAAATCTCTGAAAATCAAAAAAAGTTTTGAAAATGCAGTTTTGGTGCCAGATGAGACCTGAATGTAAAGACAAGGTGGTACTCGTTTTGAGCCTCTGTGTACGTCAGCATGATTAAGGAAAATATCACACCATTTAGGCCATGATGTCATATTGGGAAGCAAATCTCATTAGTTTTAGAATTACTTCAGTTTAGCTTTTTTGAAAGATCAGATGGTTCTGGTGTCATCAAATTGAGAATAAAAAGAATGGCTAAAAAAAAATCTTCAGTGTACCCAATACAAAGAACATAAGGAGTACTTCCAAAAATCGCATATGGTGCGATCACTGGGATCTATCTATACAGAAGAGTGGCATTCGGGGGTGGCAAGTGGGGTGACCTCCCCAGGCCCCGTGCCTTTGAGGTCTGTGTGTCCCATTCGAGCGGATTTGTCAAGTAGTATTCTCCAGTATATATATATATATATATATATATATATATATATATATATATATATATATATATATATATATATATATATTTGAGATGCTTCTAAGAGAAACCCTTTTCCTAATCAAAGCAACGTGATATCCTTACATTGATGGATTAAAGGCCAGTAGCCCACATGACCATCACCATCAAATTTTTCCATGAGAACTCTGAATACAATGAAGACTGATTGAGGTCATTTATGTTAGGTAGAATGCCTAGAGGGAGCTGGGTGGTCTCGTGGCCTGGAACCCCTGCAGGTTTTATTTTTTTCTCCAGCCGCCTGGAGTTTTTTTTTTTGTTTTTTATGTCCTCCCTGGCCATTGGACCTTTCTTTTGTTCTATGTGAATTAGTGCTCCCTAATTTTAATTATTTATTTTGTCTTTTTTCTCTTTCTTCATCATGTAAAGCACTTTGAGCTACATTGTTTGTATGAAAATGTGCTACATAAATAAATGTTGTTGTTGTTGTTTTCAAACCTCTTTTCAAGGTCAAATTCTGTACATGTATGTCTTTGAAAACATTCCATAGTCCACCTTTATCGCCCGTAAAGGATCACCTGTAGAATCCCTTCCTAAAATAGGTATAGCTCATTAGTCGCTGGGTTGGCTTCTGTTTTGACTTGGGAGCAACTGATGGCTTGTTGCTTGTGACTCGTTCGTGTCATTCGGAAAGCCTACCATTGTTTCTTAGTCGAGTCTTTGGTTAAGTCTGCTACAGTAGGCCTAGTTGAAATAATGCGGGAAGTGTTTGGTAGTGGAACGTGCAGCAACGTTTTATTACTGGTTTAGCCATATCACTGTCGACGCCATGAGTGGAAGAGATCTTAATAGATTTTAATAGATTATAACGTTATATTTTGATAAAGTCTGTGTGTTATGTGGCAAAAATTTAGCTGAATACTGTAATGAGAAAATCCGGTGTATGTTAACATTATTTTTATTAAATTTGCGTGCAAGTTTCAACAGTCCACACATACCAGTAACAGCGTTTGATGTAACTGGCTCCTCATGGGGTTTGTCAGCCCTAGGCCCTGTACACACCTAAGGCCGCCTCTGCCTATACATAATCATTTACAGATAAAGGTGAAGAATGTGAAAATATGAAAAAAATACTTACAACTGACTGAAATTATAGCACCAAATGTTGAAACTGCAATCCAAAATCATGCACATTCAAAAACAGAAACACAGGCACACGTATGAGAACAGTAACCTAAGGTTATACAATGTGCAGGACTTTATTCCTCAAACTTGCATGCAGTTAATTTTCACAAATCAGACAAAATCACAATTCTGAAATGCATCTGTCCGTAAGGATTTCAAATAAGAGATTGGAAATCTGTTATTGCAGATGACCTGCTGTCCTGAACAAGTAAAATGACGTGTTGTCTTTCCAGAAGACATGATAGTATACATGAGGTGAAAGATTACTTCTCAACATTTGAAATAAAATGCATTTAAATACCCCAGCTGTGCACTATAGAATTATAATCAAATATTTTTAATCAAAATATGGTCAGTCAGTCAGACATGTAATTTTTACAATTTAATACAAATATATACTTAAATTAAGTCATATCAATAGATTATTAAAAGCACAAGGAAAAGGAGTGAAGCTAACTAAAGTGTTAACTAAACACAGCTTAACACTAGAATTACCAAAGCCTACGAAAAAACTTGTAGATCTGTCCCACCTTAAATTGCTTCGCACCTCTCCGTCAGCGTCTTTTGTCCTGTAAATGTGTGGATAAGCAGCAAGCAGCCAGCAACCTACTATCACATCACCCCACCGCCGCACAGTTTTCTCAGCTCAAGTCTGTTTACCTGCGTGTCAGTTGCTTAGAGTTGTATAGAGTGAGAAGTCAAGCAAAATGATACCTTTTATAAATACTATATCGTTATGTGGAACACATGCATTTCATGTGTGTTCCGTGTCTACAACAATCTATGTAAGCACATCATTAAAGCAGAAATGTTTTTCATGTTTTAGTAATAAATGACAAAATGTAGATATGAAGTGTATAATGTGTGAAGCCAGAAGTCCAAATATGAGACGCTGACGGAGAAGTGCAAAGCGATTTAAGGTGGGACGGTTCTACGAGATTTTTCGTAGGCTTTGGTAATTCTAGTGTTAAAGCTTGAGCTTGTGAGCATTGCTTCATCTTAAGAGGAACCACCAAGATAATTACTTAGGTTAAAATGAAGTAAATGGGTAATAAACATCCTTCAAAAAGCGAAAAAAGACTAATGAGAAAGCTCAAATACCCCAAATATAAAGCAATAATAAGATCAATAGAAAATCCGTAGGACACCCCTATTAACAAAGAGATGTTTAGAATAATGGAAGAATCGACATGTATACAAAGTTACTGGTGGCTGTGGCTGATTGGCTAAATTCTGCATATTAGGACTCAGATGACGTGATGTATTAGATAAGGTAATGATAATAGAAAAATATAAAAGGGAATGAATTGTTTCCTTGATTGTTCACTCCATGGACTGAGACATTTGTGTATATCTCTGTGCAAATAAAGAATTGTTCTGAATTTTCATCTGGTCTCTGCCAATGACTCCTTTGAAAACAGAGGAAAGGCTTTTCCACAACAACATATAAAGCAAAAGTCTGGTGTATTTGGATTTCACATCTCATCAGTGCCGTTATTTAAAAATATATTTTGTAATTTGTATTTACGCTAGATGTGGTTTGTTCTTCGCCATTATTAAAAGTTCACTCCATTTATTTACCTAAAGCATGCATTACAATGCAGAAAAAACAAATAAAGTGTTTTGAAAACATTTCTTACTGCAGGTTTATGTTTTAATTGTGTTTCCTATTGATAAACACGACTCTTTTCAGTATCCATTTTGATTAATTTGTTCATTGATGACATTCTTACACATAATTCATCTCTCCGCTTTGTTTGCCACCACAACTGATTTGTTATAGTTGGCTGGTGTAGTAGTAGTAGTAATTTATTTATATACCGCCCTTCACGGGTCACAGAGCGTTGAACAGCAAATACAATACAAAGAATAAAAAATAAAAACAAAACATAAACATTATCAATAAGATAACAATTTTTATATTGTCTTGTTCGCAGTTAGGTTTATTTGCTTGCTTTTGGAGACTCATAATATTCCCTCAATTATTTTGTTTAAACCTTCCTTCGTATGCCGTACTCACTGGGAGCACATCGACTGCGTTCCCTCCTTAAGACCAAGCAAACGTACCTTTATTCTCAGCCTTGAGCTCCTCTTGCAGGAAATCGTTTTGTCTGTTCCCAAGCACAAAGGCGAGGAAAGAAAGGATGAGGGCATCCAGAATGCCGATGATGGCGAGTATGTAGGCCCAGCGGACCGAGCAGTTTCCCAAGGTGTACTTGCTAGTTTCTATGCCACACAAATCTTGAACCACTTCAGCATCCCAGCCATCGGGGAAAATCATGCAGCCAAAAACAAGGCAGACAGCTATTAGGATACAAAGAGAAAAAGAGAGAGAGAGAAAGGAAGAGAAAGGTGTGAGTAAGGTTATCAAAGTAATTAACACTACCTACTGTGGGAAATGGTGGATTTGACACATGAATTAAGGCTGCAAAGCATCATGAAAAATTACAAGTCGGTTTATATCTATCTATATATATATATATATATATATATATATATATATATATATATATATAGACACACACACAGATACACATATGCAGTATAAAGTACTGTGCAAAAGGCTTAGGCACCCAAGATTTTTTATCTCCCATGATTATTTTTGGTCTTCTACAAAGTGGGTCAATAAAAAAGAGAAAATGAGAGATTTGCAAACCTTCATTGTCCAAAGAATAAAATATTACAAAGAAATTATTAGATTGTTCCTTATGGTGCTGTGCGTTAGGGGCCCATGGCGGTACAGGATATTAGTAGAATTAATGAACACGGAGGAAAGCTTTGCGGCCACAGAGATCTTGATGAAGGAATTTGCTATTGGCATGTGACACACAGAAAGGCAGTTAATAAAAGGTGAGCGAGCAAGAAGGATGGAAGTCTGGGTCAAGGTTGCTCCTGCACCTATAGGAGCTGGGGTACTCGAGTGGTCCTGCCAGAATCACGGCAAGTTCCAGGATGATGGAGGCCAGCTAGAGAAAGGTGTCAGAACACACAGGGCATTGCAGCTTGCTACACAGAGTAGCTGCACCCCATGCTGACCCCTATCCTTTGCTGACAGGCATGTCAGCACTGGACCATGGAGCAATGGAAGAAGGTGGCTTGGTCTGATGAATTATGTTTTCTTTTAGACTATGTGGGCAGTCAGGTGTGTGTGCATCATTTACCTGAGGTAATAGATGGCAGCAGGATGCACTGTGGGAAAAAGGCAAGCCAGCAGAAGCTGAATGGTGCTCTGTGCAATGTTCTGCTGGGAAACCTTGGGTTCAGGCATTCACGTGTAACTTTGACATGTACCGTCTACCTAAGATTGTTGTAGATCACGTACACCCCTTTATGGCAACAGTAGTCTCTTTCAGCAGGATAATGCACCCTGTCACATTGCAAAAATTGTTCAGGAATGGTATGAGGAACATGACAAAGAGTCCAAGGTGTTGACTTGGCCTCCAAATTCCCCAGATTTCAATCCAATTGAGCACCTTTGGAGTGTGCTGGAGAAACAAGTCTGAGCCATGGAGGCCCAACCTCACAACTTACAAAACTTCAAAGATCTGCTGTTAATGTCTTGGTGCTACATGCCACAGGGCATGTTCAGAGGTCTTATGGAGTCCATGCCTCAATGGATCAGAGCTATTCTAGTGTCACGAGGGGAACCCACTTATTAGGCAGGTGGTTTTAAAGTTGTGGCTAAAGGGTGCACGCTCTGTTTAACCACTGGAAGTGTGTAGAGATCTATCAATGGCTTAGAAACTGTACTGTAATGAACCTGTAATGAAAGTGCATCAGACAAATAATGATGAAAAGGGTGGCCAGGAATTCTGGGAAGCCAGCACCACTTCAGCCTGGGAAAGTCAGAACAAAACGTGCCATCAAGTGGAAGTGGAGAAAGGGTGGCTTGTCTGCAATATTTCTTCAGAAACTAACTCACTTTGAGGAACTACTTTAAAAATGAATTGATTCAAATAAATCTGTATTCTATTAACAGGGGAACTTTCTGTGGATGGGGAATTGTGGAATCATTAAACCAGCGGTTTAAGTGTCCCTGACCCTAAAGACCAAGTTCACACATAGTCCTACAAAGTCAGGTGCAAAGACATCCTAGCCATATTGGCTGGTGCATCTTCTTTAGTTGTTACCCGATCAAACCCTGTCCTTGACAAAAATATGAATGCATATTCCTGATCTGTAGTACAAAAATACAACTGTATACTTCACTCATAAAAAATAAATAATGAAAGGTATGGGAATTTGTATTCAGAACAAATACGTTCAATAAACTAGCAACTTGTTTTTCTCATTTACATTGTGACCAAAGGAGGGCACTGCAGAGCCCTGGACTCCAGACACAAGTGCACATACATAGTTCACGGTTCAAATGAAATAAAATTTTACTATTTAAAAGTACCATTCACAACTTCCAGCAAACAAGTAACCCTTCAGTTACCTCTTGTAGGCAAGCCTTGATCTCTACTTCTTGTCACCAACTTTTCCGGGTGAGGCTTTCTCTATACCAGACCCGGGAGTACTTTGGGTGCTGCCACATTGTACCTAGGAAGCACAATGAAGGGACAGCCAATCCATCTAGCATCACCCATGGAAACCTTTCAGGCTGCCCCACAGGACTACAACTCCCAGTATGCCTTGTGCTTGTGGATCTTGGTACATTGTCCCAGAAATGCTGCCACCTAGCACACCAGGCATGCATGCAGTTTTGGTATGCTCCCTCCCCAAGTCCATCCACAACTCTGTACCCCCAGCCAGGCAGGATTCTTCTATTAGCTCTCACTGGGATGCCAGTCCACCCATGTTGGCATAGTGTTTCCAGCTTCTGACTGAGATAGGATGCACCTTACCACTACTCTGGCCTCTTGACCAGGCGAGAGAACAGAGTTCATACCAGCCATCCACTACAATATTTATATTTATGTTTGCATATGTCGACATAATGTATAATAAGCACAAAGTATGGACACTCTCTGGATAGGACAACAGATGACACGGACACTTTCCAAAAAATGGTCAGGCAACCCAACTACAAATGTCTTGCCTGTGGAGTCTGGCAGGACATCTGAGTACCATGAAAAGCTCATACAAACAGTGGGAGAACATGCAGACACCCCAACAAATGTCGCCAGTCAGGAATCAGACTAGAGGAGCTACTGCTGTGCTAAGATATGCTCAGTATATATGAATTAACATTTATGTCCTTTTAGTTTTACACTTGAGGTAATTACACCAAACCCTTTCTCTGTAATTTGCTCTTTCTATTACTCCCACTCAGCTGACATCTTGAAGCACAGCATAAGGAAGACTTAATTTCTAGGAAATCCATAACTCTGACTGTCAAGAGAGCAGGTTTAGACATCTTTGGCACGGCTCAGTGATTCATTAATGTGTTGCTACGCGGGAGCTGGCAGCACCCTCAAGTTCATAACTGATGCAGAATTCCGGATTTTGGAGGGTAACAGTTAAAGATGTGTCCGGTGACAGAAACCCCTCAATGCTGCTTGTTATTCCACAGTGTGTCTTCACAAGCTGGACAATGATTAATGTCTATTGCATATATAGAAATAACTTACAAATCAGTGAAAAAGCAGAAAATACAGAATAATTAGAGCTAATTCATTAACTAAACAAACTGCTCATTTATAGTTTTGAATACTGTGTGAAATGTAGCCAGGTGGCGCAGAAAAATATTTAACCTCCACACTTAACTTGTCGTAGATACATATCCACCCAAATCATCTGCGATCTGAGGGTCAAAGCTGAGGATGATGTTACTATTAATGGAAACACACATCAGACAAAACACCATTCACCACTCCGTTTAGGGCCAATAGTCAAGTGAATGGCAAAGTCTTTATACTACAGAAACAAAGGTGGAGCTAACCAAATTAAGAAGGAGCAAGCAGGCTCAGACAGTAAAGCAATGTGAGGCAGCCTGTTATTTCCGAGACTCTTAAAAGAGCACATCTGAGAATCAGGACAAGATTAATAAATAAAGATAAACTGAATATTTATCTATACATGAAAAGTTCACATGAAGTTTATAAAAGCTTTTTTGCCCTCACATGATTTCTAGAGGGTTCATGAGATTATCTCCATATCAGTCTACATGTGTTCTGTGGACTTGATAAAGGCATATGACCGTGTCCCTCTGGGTGTCCTACTGGGGTACTTCAGGAATACATGGTACCAGGCCTGCTGTATAAATGGGAGATGAGATTCTGGTTAGTGACTCTGCCAGGATTTCCTGTTGTCACCAAAACTGTCCATACTTTTAATGGTCTGAATTTCCACGTACAGCAAAGGGGTGGAGAGTGTCCAGTTCAGTGACCTCAGGATCACATTTTTGTTTTTTGCAGATGATATGATTCTTTTGGTCCTGGTGACCTCAGGTGCGCATGGGGGCAGTTTATGGCAAAGTGTGAAGCGTTTGGGATGAGGATCAGCACCACCAAGTCTGAAGTCATGAGGATCAAAGGTATCACGTCCTGTTGAGCTGAATGACTTCCGGCCTGTCGCTTTGACGTTGCATGTGATGAAGACCATGGAGCGGCTGCTGCTTCACCACCTGAGGCCACAGGTCCGCCACACCCTCGACCCTCTGCAGTCTGCATACCAGGAGAAGATGGGAGCAGAAGATGCCATCATCTATATGTTACATCGATCCCTCTCCCACTTGGACAGAGGCAGTGGTGCAGTAAGACATGTTTCTGGACTTCTCTAGCGCCTTCAACACCATCCAATCTCTACCACTTAGGGACAAGCTGACAGAGATGGGAGTAGATTCATATCTGGTGGCATGGATTGTGGACTATCTTACAGACAGACCTCAGTATGTGCGTCTCGGGAACTGCAGGTCTGACATTGTGGTCAGCGACACAGGAGCGCTGCAGGGGACTGTACTTTCTCCGGTCCTATTCAGCCTATATACATCGAACTTCCAATACAACTCGGAGTCCTGCCACATGCAAAAGTTCACTAACAACACTGCTATCGTGGGCTGCATCTATCTATCTATCTATCTATCTATCTATCTATCTATCTATCTATCTATCTATCTATCTATCAGGAGTGGGCAGAAGGAGGAGTATAGGAACCTAATCAAGGACTTTGTTAAATGGTGCGACTCAAACCACCTACACCTGAACACCAGCAAAACCAAGGAGCTGGTGGTGGATTTTAGGAGGCCCAGGCCCCTCATGGACCCCGTGATCATCAGTGGTGACTGTGTGTAGAGGGTGCAGACCTATAAATACCTGGGAGTGCAGCTGGATGATAAATTGGACTGGACTGCCAATGCTGATGCTCTGTGTGAGAAAGGTCAGAGCCGACTATACTTCCTTAGAAGGCTGGCGTCCTTCAACATCTACAATAAGATGCTGCAGATGTTCTATCAGACGGTTGTGGTGAGTGCCCTCTTCTACGTGGTGTTGTGCTGGGGAGGCAGCATAAAGAAGAGGGACGCCTCACGCCTGGATAAACTGGTGAGAAAGGCAGGCTCTATTGTAGGCACGGAGCTGGACAGTTTGACATCTGTGGCAGAACAACGGGCACTGAGCAGGCTCCTGTCAATCATGGAGAATTCACTGTATCCACTAAACAGTATAATCTCCAGACAGAGGAGCAGCTTCAGCGACAGACTGCTGTCACCATCCTGCTCCACTGACAGACTGAGGAGATCGTTCCTCCCCAACACTATGCGACTCTTCAGTTCCACCCGGGGGGATAAACGTTAACACTACACAAGATTATAGACTGCTGTACCTGCCTCGTACTCGCCACCTTGCATTTTTTAACTTGAACTGCGCTTTTATTGATCTTTAATTAATATTGTTTTTATCAGTATGCTGCTGCTAGAGTATGTGAATTTCCCCTTGGGGATTAATAAAGTATCTATCTATCTATCTATCTATCTATCTATCTATCTATCTATCTATCTATCTACCAAGTCTGAAGTCAAAGTTCTCAGCTAGTAAAGGATGGCATGCCATCTCCAGGCTGGGGAGGAGATGCTACCTCAGGTGGAGGAGTTTAAATATCTTGGGTTCTTGAGTGAGGGAAGAAGGGACCAACAGATCGACAGGCAGATCAGAGCACTGTCACCAGATATGTGGGCTTTGAACAGGTCAGCCATGGTGAACTGAGTTGAAAGGCAGTGCTCTTTATTCACTTTTTTCTTTGTTTTTACCCTCACTTATGACTTCAAGCTTTATTTAGGTAGTGACCGAAATTACTAGATTGTGGAAACATGCGGCAGAAATTAGATTCCTTCATAGGGTGTCGGGGGTCGGCCTTAGAGAACAGTGAGGGGCACAGACATTTGGGTGGAGCTGAAAGTAGAGCTGCTGCTCCTCCATATTGAAAGGAGCCATTTGAGGTGGTTTAGGCTTCTGATTAGTATGACCCCCGCATCCCTAACTGTGCAGCTGTTTCAGTAATGTCCAAAAGGCGGGCAGAATCATGACAGACTCGAAAAAATATATCTCCCAGCTGGCCAGGGAATGCCTTGAAATCTCCTGGGAGGAGCTGAAGACGGTAGAAGGGATAAGAAATGTCTAGGCATCTTAGTTTAGACTGCTTCCCCAACAACTCTTACCCAAATAAAGTGCAGAAATTGAAAGAAGTTTAAAAAGTTGTGAATATCCCCTGAAAGAATCAAGTACTTTGTAATGCATTTAATGCTATTTTTGTCCGAGTATATTGAGCAGACTTATTTATCCAAAGAGACTTACAAGATCATTAGAATAATCATTAGATTTTCATTATAATTGCTTACTTTTTTGTGCAAAGTGACACAGTAATTTGGAGGTGGGCTTTGACCCCGCAGCCCAATAGTGCAACATCTAGACACCTAGATATGGTCCGTGCCTAAACATAGACATTATCCATATTGGAATGGAATATTTTAAGCTTACTATATTACATTTCTGACATCAGGGTGCAGGTGATTTGATGGACTCCTTAAGTTTTGAGTGAGGTTTACGAGACCAGTAATTGTGTACTTTCAGCCCAAACAGAGTCAGCTCTGCTACAAGACAGCTACAGAGCAGGCATAATTTAATTGGGGGCTAATTCATTTCCTGGAAATGAGCTGCTCAATTAATTTTGCCTCTGGCTATTGCTTTCTAGTGTTTTGAAGATCACTGTGTTGTATTCTTTCTCCTTGGACTGATTACTGATTTTCATCCATTAAGCAATCAAAGGTAGAAACGATAATCTGCTCGACTTTGAAAGAACAATCACTAAGTCATTGTTCTTTGGACCTTACCATTTCTAATGTCCTTCTAACTTCTCACTGTACAGTATTGTTCTCAACAAGGAAGAAGCATGTTTGATTGAAAACCAGAATCATGATTGGAAAAAAATGTAGGTAATGATTAAAAATAAGCTTAATGAAAGCAAAACACTGTTAAAGAAGTTATTTTAGATTTTTTTTCAGCTTTATGCATACAAATAAAATGCTAAAAATGGAAATTAACATTTAATTTCAATAGTTAGAGATAGCTCTCTGTTATATAAAAAAATCCTTTGACGCTACAAGACTTTTTGGAAGAGAGATTTTTTCAACTCCCACGAGACAAGACTTTTGCCTTGAGATTTTTTCAAGTCACGCCCTCCTCTTAAACATTTTCAAATAAGACCACGGTCCCGTAGCACCGAGAAACAAGGAAGTCAAATGAATTAATGCCAAAAATAACGATCGCTCATACAGCAAATTGGTTAAATGCGTATCAATAGACTAAGCTGAAACAGTTGGTGGTGATCATGCAGAAGATGAAAACAACAACTTACGATATCACGAGGAATATCTACAACCGTTAACAACGACCGGTCTTCCAACGCACAAATTACTGTAGAAAGAAGGATGTATCCAAGAAAAGTAATGTAGTACATCTCCCGCGGATAACATTAAACAACAAAGGAGATCTTGATATGCCATTCATTTTAAAATGTTAACAGTTTCCAATTAGAATAGCTTAGAGCCAGACAATTGAAAAAGTAATTTTTTTAATAGAGAGAAAGAAATGAAAATTCAATCACGGGCAGTTATCCGATGCATTGATACATATGTAATCTGTTTAAATTGTACATCCGCATCCCCATACGCGAGTGGCAGAACCGCAACGAGGCTAGCGTGTAGCACAGGCCCAGGGGGTTGGTGAGTGAAGCGAGCAGGGGGCAAAGCCCCCTAGTTAGTAAGTAATTTCTAAAATAATAATTATGTTTAACTAGATGTCACAGAAGTAATCTGCCATCAGTCAGACTTGCAGAGGGGAGATGCATATATATCTGCTCAGAGTCAAATACAAGTGCTCTGCTTTCATCCGGTGAAGCATTAAAAAATGAAGGATGGCAGGTGTTTTGCTAACCGTCATTTGCCTCCATCCATCTTTGATCATTCACAGCTCTACTGCTGCAGTCAAGGATGATGGAAAAGTGGGGCACATGAGTGTAGGAACACAAAGAGCACCATCTACTGGTGTGACATGGAAATGCTTACTTTTTGTTAGCCATGCCAAAGCCCATGTTACAGCCAGGGTTTGCTCCTTGGCTTATGTATATTTTCCTTTTAATTGCTGTTTTAGAATTATTATTTTTTATATGTTTATGGAATAATATTGTTCTATTGAAATATTATTTAGTTATTTTCCATTGTGTATATATATATGTTTACTTTTATAATTAGTATTACTTCTCTGGCACCTTCAACACCATCCAACCTTGACTCCTTAGGGACAAGCTGACAGAGATGGGAGTAGATTCATACCTGGTGACATGGATCGTGGATTATCTTACAGATGTCTTGGGAACTGCAGACTGTACTTCAATATACTACAATAAGATGTTCTAACATACTACAATAAGATGTTCTATCAGAGCGCCCTCTTCTACGCGGTGGTGTGCTGGGGAGGCAGCAAAAAGAAGAGGGAGGCCTCATACCTGGATAAACTGGTGAGGAAGGCAGGCTCTTTTGTAGGCACAGAGCTGGACAGTTTGACATCTGTGGCAGAGCGACCAGCGCTGAGCAGGCTCCTGTCAATAATGGAGAATCCACTGCATCCACTGAACAGGATCATCTTCAGACAGAGGAGCAGCTTCAGCGACAGACTGCTGTCACCGTCCTGCTCCACTGACAGACTGAGGAGACCCCACACTATGCGACTCTTCAATTCCACCCCGTGGGTAAACGTTAACACTACACAAGATTATAGACTGTTATACCTGCCCCGCACTCGCCACCTTGCATTTTTTAACTTGCATTGCATTTTTATCACTCTTTAATTAATATTGTTTTTATCAGTATGCTGCTGCTGGAGTATCCTTGGGGATTAATAAAGTATCTATCTATCCATCTATCTAAAATAACATCAAGTCTAGTTTGAAATTCCCTAAAGTCTTACTGTCTACCACACTACTTGGTAACTTAGTGCCTATGTATCACTTTGTAAAGAAAAACTTCCAAATGTTTGTGTGAAATTTACCTTTAACAAGTTTCCAACTTTGTCCCCATTTTCTTGATAAACTTATTTTAAAATAACAGTCTTGATCCACTGTACTAATTCTGTTCATAATTTGAAACACTTCAATCATGTCTCCTCTTAATCTTCTTTTTCTTAAACTGTAAAGGCTCAACTCTTTTAATCTTTCTTCATAATTCATCCCATGTAGCCCTGGAATCAGCCTAGTTCCTCTTCTCTGGACCTTTTCTAGTGCTGCTATTTCCTTTTTGTAGCCTGGAGACCAAAACTGCACACAGTACTCCAGATGAGGCCTCACCAGTGCATTATAAAGTTTGAGCAGAACCTCCTTGGACTTGTACTCCACACATTGTGCTATATAACCTGACATTCTGTTAGCCTTCTTAATGGTTTCTGAACACTGTCGGGAAGTCGATAGTTTAGAGTCCACTATGACTCCTAAATCCTTCTCATAAGGTGTACTCTCGATTTTCAGACCTCCTATTGTGTATTCAAACCTAACATTTTTACTTCCTATGTGTAATACTTTACATTTACTGACATTAAATTGAATCTGCCACAAATCTGCCCCAGCCTGTATGCTGTCCAAGTCCTTTTGTAATGATATAACGGATTCCAAATTATCTGCTAATCCACCTATCTTGGTATCATCTGCTGACTTAACCAGCTTGTTACTTATATTCCTATCTAAATCATTTATATACTGTATTAAAAATATCAGCGGCCCCAGCACTGACCCCTGCTGGTCACCACTTTTAACATCGGCCAGTTCTGATGAGGTTCCTCACACCATCACCCTCTGCTTCCTGTGTCTGAGCCAATTCTGCACCCATCTAAAAACATCACCCTGAACTCCCACTTCTTTTAATTTGATGCCCAACCTCTCATGTGGCACCTTATCAAATGCTTTCTGAAAATCAGGATAAATAATATCATAAGCTCCACTTTGATTGTATCCTTTTAATGCTTTCTCATAGAATTCCGCCATGTACTTGCCATGTGCTGCTCAATCCTGTCATTAATAATTACTTTGATTAATTTTCTAGTGATATATGTTAAGCTTACTGGCCTATAGTTGCTTGGATCTGCCTGGTCACCCTTTTTATATAATGGGATAATATTTGCCATTTTCCAGTCCTTCAGAATCTCCCCAGTGTGCAGTGATTTCCTAAAAATATGTGTCAAGGGTTTATATATGTACTCAATGTATATATTTATATGTTTATATATGAGCTGTTGAGCCTTTAAAGCAGGAGGCTGGAGAATGAGTATATCCATGGAAATATTAAAAGCGTAAATTGAAGGCACCTTCCATGGCCGAAACAATAGGAGAATTGTAAGTAGTTGCTTTTCTTTATTGTTCTTTTGAGTGTTTAGTGAAAAGATAAGAGCAACAAACCCCTTTGATTACTGCAGCCACTTGTTTGTGCATTTTATTTCTCCAGCCTGGAAACAGACATTACAATAAAATGTCCTGGCTATGTTCCCTGTATTCTGGGGGGAGAACGCCAAGAGGTGAGGCCACCAATATGTCAGGTCTTAGGGTTTGCCCCCTATGCCTTAATAGTCTGGTGAAGAATATTCCCTCAGAATATCATTGAGTGTTGTTAGGAGCAGATTTCTCTTGTAAGTATTGTTTGGATATTTGCTTGGTTTCTTGGATTGTGCTTTTTTGGTTTTGGACTGCACTAGTGTGTCTTTAGGTTCAGGCCTTATTTTGGGATTATTTTGTATTGTTTTTTTCTGCTTCGTTTTGTTTATACAAATAAATTCCCTCCTTTATAAAAAATATTCCTTGATACAGCATGCTAGATGTTTGACTGTTTCCTCTTCCTTGAAATTAATTTTAGAGCATTTAAAGTATGTTTTGAACTTGATAAACCAGTTCCATATTTTCAGCTTATGCAGGCTCAAATGTCTATGAAGTTTGGGGTTAGGCTGTTTGGGGTGAGGCATAACTCTAAGGTGACCAGTAAGTTCCTGGCCTAATCTGTGGGTCTTTTTGGAGGTTTATCACTCTTTTTGCTTTGTTTATGTCACCTACTCATAACCAAAGCTTAAGAAATATTATAATATAATATATAATATTCACAAAAGATACAAGAATCAAAATTTTAAAAAATAATAAAATAGATAAGTTTGCTATTTTAAGAAGCCTCCACTTACTTTACTGTTGGGGTCGGATAGTCTAAACTGTATGGGTAGACTCACTTTTTTAGATGAATAAAATAGTGAAAAAGAAAAAAGTGGAATCATTATTGAAGCATTATGGGCCTTGAATTGCATGCATGCTCCCTTAATTAATATGAAACTGAAAAGATTGATTGAGGTCACAAATAATAATGATGGATGAAAGATGCAAATCTCTATGAATATTTCTTAGAAAGTTAATTTTGCATGCTCGGGTACTTCTCAATGCAAAAGCTTGTCAGCAAGAAAGAGAATTAAGTGAATAATTTGATTGATTAGGAAGAAAAAAGACTCATTAAAAACTGGAAATCTATTGAGGCCTTCCAGATCTAAACTTGTATTTAACTAACCAATCAATTAATAAATCAATCAATCAATAAAGATGAATTTTTAACCGTGCACATCATTCCCTAACCTAAGCTTTTTCAAACAGCAAACAGAAATGTGACTAGAAGTTACAGAAGAAGACATGATAACGAGGCAGACTGCAGTCTTAATTAACTATATGAACTAGATAATTAAAGCTCAAGGCAAATCCCACTGAAATATAAAGACTGTGAGTAGAATCGGCAAGTATCCTGGGACCAAAACAGACTATAAGAGAAAAAGAAAACAAAGAGACGGCAAAGTATTTTGAATGTTAAAGTTGGTCAAGCCTCACAGACAGAAGCCTTGCTAGCGTTCATTTTTTGTTAAAGAGGTGAATGAATGCTCATCAAGATGTTGCACAGGAGAGATTAGGGTCAGAGAGACATTTGAATCTCTTTGTGTGAAAAATGCTGCATAATATTGGCTTGTCAGAATGATCGTCATAATCAGACCACACCCCCTCCTACCCATAGCCCAGTCCACTTGTGCACTTCTTGCATCAGCCTTTCTTTTCATAAGTTTAAATCATGAACCCTTGGCGATGATTTGTGTTTCAGTTCTGCTTGTATGGCTATAATTACACTTTGAGACTTCAGAGCCCTATGGTCATAACACTTCCTGATAATTAACAAGCATCCGTGATATCTCTCTATTATATAAAAAAAAACTTGGGACGAGACAAGACCAATTCAGAGAGATGAGACGTGATCTTCTCAGAAAGACACTAGAAAGACACCTTCACATCCCACGAGACAAGACGTTTTGCCAAGAGATTTAACCACGGCCGCGGCCAAAAAAAGAAGAGTAGATGACAAAGTAGAACATCGTAAAGAACTCAAAAACGCTGGCGCAATACTCATGCAGAGCAGGTTAGAGATAACGAAAGTAGTTTCAAAAAAATGATAGTAAAGATCGCATTAGCGTGAACAAAACGGAAAATATTACTCAGTGAAATAACAGAACAGCGAAAAGAGATCGAATAGTGTTTGAGGATGTCTGGGGGACAAGAGAGACAAGGCAGTGAGACAAAAGGACAGCTTTTGAGTAGAGCCACACGAGATGCAGATCAAGCGGCACGGCAGCAACAGCAACAACAAGCCAGCAGCTGATCGAGCAAAGAGGATGTTTCCCATTGTATCACTGTTTAAGAGGGGTTTTAGGAGGTCAACCGCGTCACCTAGGGGTGCGTTCAGCCCCACTCTTCACAATGGCGCATAGCGGAGTTTTGTCGAGTGAAGTGAGCAGGGTGCAAAGCCCCCTAGTAATCAAATAATTATAAATTATAATATGTGTCATGTAAATATAGCATCCCTGTTAATAAACAAAAACTCACAAGTAAAGAAAACAATTATAATAGTAGGCCCTCATTTAGCTCCAGTACTGCTGGAATTGGCTGCGGTTCATAAGTGCATGAATTGGGTAAGTCAAAAAATGAATACTCAGATAGAGGACACCAGCATAAACTGTGGAACTGGGTTAGCCACCTGGGTGCAAACTCGAGCTGCTTTTAGCTAATATTAGAGATGAGCCAGAATTTAATTTGTTTCATTTTGCATAAAGAATCATAATACTGTAGTGTTAAGTGACCAGTTAAAATTGTGCCATTGATCTAGGAAGAATGGTGCTTAATATATATTATATCTTTCTCCTTCCTTTATTTTTTTCTCATCTGCGGCCCTGTGCAGTTACAGCCAATGAAGAGACTACACTTCCCATCAAGCAACAGGAGCGCGTTGTGGCTGACAGGAGGCAGTCTGATCTGTGTTTGAATATGAAGACTACAGTTAGTTTTGTTTCCCTCAACTACTCTGTACAACAGTTTTAATTTGTTTAACAGAATGCCTCTTTGCCTCATTGTGGATTGTCTTTAGCCATATTGCATTTCCAAAATCACTGTTCTCCTTGTCATGGGTGGCCCGGGGAGGCCAGGAGAAAGAAAAGGCAGGACACTTCTAGCTTTGTGGGAGAGTGACAAAGAGAAAGCCACTGGTAAAAAAAAAATCACACATGACCTCTGGGAAAAAGGCACATTAGGAACTCGGAAGGTAGCTAGCTGAAGGTCATGTGATCTCATGAGACCAAAGTTGAGCTTGACACCATTAGACTAAACTGTCCTGCTCCACTGACAGACTGAGGAGATCGTTCCTCCCCCACACTATGCTACTCTTCAATTCCACCTGGGGGAGAAAACGCTAACATTATTCATATTCAAGTTATTGTCTGTTTTTATCTGCATTTTGTGATGGACAGCCGGGTCCCATGTCTGGCCAGGACGCCTCTGCTGCATATGTTCCGGGGGAGCCACCATGGGCAGCTCAATACCTCCCCTGGGACGCTTGGTGGCAGCCTCCCTGGCCGATGTTCGTTCCCCAGTCTCCCGCATGGCTCCATGGGACATGGAGTCCTCCACAACCTGGGTGGGAGCTGGGGTGGCCGCTAGGGGGTGCTGCAGAGACTCGAGAACCTGGCTAGATGAGTCATCAGCCCCACCCGGAGGTGCAATTGGGACCAGGTGGTCAAGCACCTGGATCACTTCCGGGTGGGCTATAAAACGGGCCAGCCTCCGCCACTGAAGGGCCAGAGTCGGGTGGAGGAGGACAAGGTTGACTGGGAGGAGTGGTGGTACAAGGTGGAGAGTTGCTTTGTGTTGTTAAAGTGCTTTTGGGACGGTGTATTGCCTGTGGGTCACGGGGAAGACGTGCGCCCACGGGTGAAGAAAAATAAAAAGCCTGTGTGACTTTTACACGTGCCTCTGCATAGTCTGTGCCGGGTCGGGTGCTATATAGCGCCTTTCACAATTTTTATTACTCTTTAATTTAATAGTTTTTTGTATCAGTATGCTGCTGCTGGATTATGTGAACTTCCCCTTGAGATTAATAAAGTATCTATCTATCTATCTATCTATCTATCTATCTATCTATCTATCTATCTATCTAATATAGAGCCATTCATTATCTATCTATCTATCTATCTATCTATCTATCTATCTATCTATCTATCTAATATAGAGCCATTCATTATCTATCTATCTATCTAATATAGAGCCATTCATTATCTATCTATCTATCTATCTATCTATCTATCTATCTATCTAAGCACCATGTTTGACATAAGCCAAACACTGAACATCATCAAAAACACACCATCCGCATTGTGAAGTATGGTAGAGACACACTTCTCTGCAGCAGGCCTGGAACACTTGCAAGGGTGGAGGGTAAAATGAACACAGCAGAATACAGAGAAATCCAGGAGGAAAACCTGATGCAGTCTGCAAGACATCTGCACCTTGGGAGATCAAGACAGCAACTCCAAGCATAAATCCAAAGCTACATAGGAATGGCTTAAAAACAACAATGTTACTGTCTTTGAGTGGTCTAATCAGAGTCCAGATCTCAATCCCTCTGAGAAAGGCTGCTCACTCGCGATCTCCTTGCAACCTGACAGAGCTTGAGCAGTTTTGCAAAAAACAATGTGGGGAAATTAAAGTGCCAAGGTGATAGAGAGAGACGTGCACACAGACTGCCATGGCTGCCAAAGGCGCATCTACTAAAAACTGACTTGAAGGGAGTGAATACTAATGTGATTGATTTTCTTGGTAGTTCATATTTGTAATTAACTTACACCATTTTGCACAGATCTGCTTTCACTTTGATATTAAACAGTCTTTTATTGTATTAAAAAAGTCACTTTAAGCCTGTGGTGATTCTCATAGTTTAGAACAATAAAATTTGAAAACGTCCAAGAGGTAAATGCTTTTTTAAGGCATTGTATTCAGCTTACATTTCATGATGATGCCTGTGTTCCCAATATCAGAGACACACAATCCTCAGGTTCTTTGCTGGCTTGCCAAATATCCCTTTGCTGGCAAATACAGTTTGTTCTATCTATCTATCTATCCATTATCCAACCCGCTATAACCCAATTACAGGGTCACGGGGGTCTGCTGGAGCCAATCCCAGCCAACACAGGGCACAAGGCAGGAAACAAACCCTGGGCAGGGCGCCAGCCCACCACAGTCTACCTATTTATAGTTAGTGTTATTTATTTAATGGTATTTATTTTATGTTATTTATTTAGTGGTCATCTATCTATCTATCTATCATTTAATTTACAGTTAATGTTATTTATTTAATGGTATTTATTTAGTGGTTATCTATTGTGGAGACTGGCCCAGACACAGACAGGTGGACACGTTCATCTCACCCACAACACGTTTATTTACAGCAATATCTACAAGGTGCACCACAAAACCCCCAAAGTCCCCAAAAGTCCTGGCCACACAATGCCTTCTTCAGACCCTCCTTCTCTCCTCTTCAGCTCAGTCCACTCCACTCCCGACTCTCGCCCAGAATGAAGGGAGGCGGCCCCTTTTATCCGCACCCGGATGAGCTCCAGGTGCTCCCCGGCAATCTCCTGCTGACACACCCCAGTGTGGGGGAAGTGCTGGCTGTTCTCCTGGAAGCTCTCCGGGTGTCCCTGCTTCTCCCCTACAGGGTTGGGCTTCCATGCCCTCAACCCGTGGCCACCAAAGCAACCAGGGCGGTGGCCCCCACATGATCCACGGTGGGCGTAGACCCTCCTCCATTCCCTCAAGGTATCCCGGCTGGGGTCCTTGACACTATCTATCTATCTATCTATCTATCTATCTATCTATCTATCTATCTATCTATGTATCTGTCTATCATTCTATTTATAGTTAGTGGTATTTATTTAATGGTATTTATTTAGTGGTTATCTATCTATCTATCTATCTATCTATCTATTTCATACAGTGCCTTTCACATCTATCTATCTATCTATCTATCTATCTATTGTCATACACGTGTGCTTAGGAGGCAGACAGCAAGCCCTAAGGTGAGTGATATTACACAAGATTGATTGTGTGTACTAATGCCTCTCTCTCTCCTTCAGCTGAATTAAAGAAGAAAAACAATAACTTACCCACTATACTTCCGGTTCCCCAAAATGGCTACTACCCATCATTCCCATCTCCAAATACCACTTCCGGTTCTGCCATAATGACGTCACTTCTGGCCATCTGTGATGATGTCACTTCCGGTCATTATAGATGACCTCAATTTGGTTCTGCCCTAATGACATCACTTCCGTCAGTCTGCTTTGATGTAATTTCCTGTCCTAATCATTTTTTGCTACCATTTTGCATATATAAACTCCATGTACTGACTACAATTGTCAAATGCTCTTGTTTTTGATACATTGCTCATATTTTTTTCTATCTATCTATCTATCTATCTATCTATCTATCTATCTATCTATCTATCTATCTATCATTTTCAAGATGTGTGCCAATGAGGGTCACAATGTCATTTTTGTCAAAAAGGCTACATAGTCTCCATCCTACTCTGAAATGGGTTAAGTGGGTAAGAAAATGGAGTAGTGAATGTTATCTAATCAACACAAAAACTGTAAGCCATCCTCTGTGCTCAGCCATAACACTTTGCTAATGAAGGGCAAATGAATGGCAGTTAAGTCAACTTTTCCTAATGATACTGTCATGTAGGTTTAGATTCCCTTGGAACTTCTTTGTTGCATTGAAGCTGAAAAGAGAAAGTTGGCAACAGATGGCTTTCAGATCTTAGATGAATGTCCCCAGAAGGCAGAGCTGAAGTTCAACTGCTTGCTTTGATCAGGGTTTGAATGAAGTGCCCTCCTCTGCCGTCTCCCTCCAGCTTGTACTCACAACTCCATTTGATTTCCATTCTCCTCTTTTTATTTGTCTGACACTTACTTTTTGTTCTTTTTTTAATCATCTGCAGCCACATATCCATCCAGTTTAGAATATCAGATTCAGAGGCTTGGATTTCTACAGTCCTCTTAAAGGGACAACAACTATTCACGTCGATATGCTTGATTATGTTAATTTGAAAATGTAGCTTTCTTGTGACCATTTATTCGTAAGTACACAACCGGTGTCCTGGCTCCTTTTAGTTGCCATGAGTAACAAGCGCCAATGGCAATGCTAGTGTGTCCTTGGGATTGATATGTACAATAAGGGTTCAGGATGCATTTGAAACATCGCTTGGTAGTTGCCAGGGGCAACACATAAGTCAATTTGAAGATATTTCTTAGGAATCAGGAAATAGTAATTGATTATTTTTTGCTTACCTGAACTCATTTAACAATTTTACATTTGCTAAATACAATTTACATAGCAGTAGAAGAGTCATCACAGCACTAGAAATTCTTGAAGTGCCCCTCTGACTCAGTGGAGGCCCCTGTTGGTAACAGAAAGTCAATACAGTGATAGTGGGTCTTTGGCTTTAATTACATTTTTTTTTTGAGCTGTATGCTGAATGCTCTTAAGGGGGCATGGGTTTGCTTTTGCACTTTTTGATTAACTAAGGGTAGCAGACAGTCAGTGGAAGTCGGTTAATTTAGGCTGGTAAGGTACTGACTGTGCAGGGCAGCAGCAGTTTAATATCAGACAGAATCAGAAGATGGATCATAATATGTAATAACTATCCAAGGTCATAACCAGAAGTACAGGAATGAAATAAATAAAGGCCAGGTTGTGACACAAAATTTAAGATTGAGAAGCACAACAAAAGAGTCAGTAACCAGAGTATTTCATGCAGCCAAAGTCACAACACGGGAGGCATGATTCAAAGTCAAAGAACTTTATATTTTACTTACACCCTGTAGCTTATATTGGTGGCTGAGAAAAATCTAATGTTTTTGTAGAGAAAGGACTAAGGTGTTGTACCGTGTTAGCCATTGTGAATATAGTGAGAACTCAAGCAAACTGACAACTTTTATTGGCTAACTGAAAAGATTACAATATGCAAGCTTTCGAGGAAACTCGAGCCCCTTCTTCTGGATTACATCTTGCCTGAAGAAACGGCCTGAATTGCCTCGAAAGCTTGCTTATTGTAATCTCTTTAGTTAGCCCATAAAAGGTGTCAGTTTGCTTGAGTTCTCCTTAGAGAAAGGAGATAATAAAGTTTCTGAACTCAATGGTGACCAACGTCGGAAAACGGCAAACAATATCAGAAACATCCATGAAAAAATCTCATGCTACTCGTGTTGCATAATCCAGACGTCAAGTCATCCAGTCCTATACTCACAAAAGAGTTTTGCAAAAATAATGGTACATAAACGACTCTATATTATATATTAAATAAATAAATAACTCTGTATATAGAAATCTCTAGAGTCATCAGCTTCATTTACGAGTAGGCGCTACTCTCAGTTTTTATGGTTGATTATAACTTTCATCTTGGCTCTCTCGTTCGATTCTTGTTTTTGATTACCTTTCATTTATAATCCCCCCACTTTTTAACTCCCTCCCTGTCATGAGTACGATGACGTCTACATTTATCACCTCTTGGTACTTTTCCATCCATTAACAATCCTTCGATGCTTACGTGTCTCTTAACATAATGAGTTTCTAATTCTGGAGCGAATGCCTCACTTCTCCGGTCAGATTTATTTTTTTCATTTTTATTTTTTTACAAATACTTTGATTTCTAATTGTGTTATTAATTTTTCTCTTGTTTTTGCTTTTCTTTTTCATGTCAAGATTCTATTAAGGCTACCTTCAGCCCACTTGATTGCCAGAATTCCCCCACTCACTCCATCTTCCTTTACGTGTCTTAATCACAATTTTAATACTGTGGTATGGGAAATAACGGTTAGTTTGCCAGCAATTAAAATTGAATTTTCCAGCAAGTTAATTTTTCATATGTTAATGGCCACGGCTTAAATTATCCAGTGTGGAGGAGAAAGCAGATTTATTAAAAGACTAGGGAGGAGAGGGAAAAAAAGAAACTCTAAACAAACAAACAAACAAAAAGCTATTTAGCATTCCACTGCTCACTTTGGAGATGAGTAATGATTTTTTATCTCAAGGTAGGCTCTTTGATCATCCTCTCAAATGAGAGCTGCAGCTTCAGTGAAGTGAGGCTGATTAATTATTGATAATGAGTGAGACTTGCAGGAGCACAGGGATGATTGTTCAGAATCTGCTGTTTTCGCTCCTCAACTCTTGCTATTGAATTATTGGGATTTGTTTCTCCCGCATCTTGCCCGCTTATTTATTCTTCAGTATTCAAATGATGGGTAGCTTGGTGGCAATGTACTACAACATGAAGTGAATTTTCAATATGTTGGGTGATTAAAGTTTAAAGATGGATTCAGATGCAGCAGGATGGAAGTAATACAAGCCCATTTCATACATGTTCAGGAATTTTAAAGCTCAGTTCAAGAGGTGAGTAGAGTAGAGTCTGAAAAATGCTGGATCTTGAATCCCTAGACACTCAACTCAACAATTCATCAGGTCAAGATCTAACAAAATGTATAGGTTGATGTATAGATGAATAAATGCAGACCATTGCTGGTAAAACACGCAAAGCATCAGAGCAATCTCATTTACAGTTTGATGGGTTAATACTCCTCAGAGTCAATTTAGACTTGATGGCTCACAAAATAACGGATTGTAGAGATCCCTCAAAGGAACTAAACATAATACAAGTGATTTACAGGTGAACGGCACACTTCTTTACTGTTGTGAGTTCTCTCTTTTCCAATTGTGACTTTTAGCCCAATGTTTAAAGATCCTTGACACAATGAAACCTCAAAAAAATAATGCCCATGGCCTTGCCCTCTGCTTTAGCTGGCACTATTCTGCTATTCTGCACCACCACGCACAACACCAACCACATCATCAAGTTTGCGGATGATACGACGGTGCTGGGACTGATAAGCAGAGATGATGAAACAGCATACACAGATGAGGTGGAACGGCTGTCCGCATGGTGTGAAGACAACAATCTGTCTCTCAGTGTCGACAAGACAAAAGAGATAATTGTGGACTTCAGAAAATCACATCCTGCCCACATCGCACTCAGCATCGATGGTTTAGATGTGGAGAGTGTTAGGAGTACCAAGTTCCTCGGTGTGCACATAACTGAGGAACTTACGTGGACGCATAACACCTCATCACTAATCAAGAAAGCCCAGCAGAGACTACACTTCCTGAGGCGGCTGAAACGAGCAAGTCTTCCCCTTCCATCCTGACCATGTTCTACAGAGGCATCATAGAGAGTGTCCTGACCAGCTGCATCACTGTCTGGTATGACAACTGCAACATATCCAACCACAAGCGCCAACAAAGGATAGTGAAGACAGCAGAGAACATTATTGGGGTGCCTCTCCCTTCACTACAGGACATATTTTACAAACACAGTGTCCGCAAGGCCTGCAGCATTGTGCAGGACCCCTTACACCCCTCACACAGACTTTTCACACTTTTGCCATCCAAGAGAAGATACTGCAGCATCACAGCCAGATCTGCCAACTGCAGGAGAGTTTTTACCCCCAAGCTGTCAGACTCCTTAACACTATGGTGCCCCCTGGGATCTTCCACACGGCCTCAACCACCTCTCAAAACAAAACTTTTATACATGCAAGCCACTTTCCTGCAAAGACGAGTGTGCATGTAGAGGAGAACTGACAATCTCCTACTGACCTTTAAGTATTTTGACATTCTTGATATCCTTCTGCTGTGAAACAATCTGACCTGTCATTGTTTACATATGGCTTAACCAACTATTATCATACACTAATAATTTCTGTATTATCTATATCTATTTATTTATTTATTACATATCTATTGACTATATTTATGTATCTAGATTGCATAATACCATACATTGCATCAACCTTGTCTTTGCACAAAGTCTTGTCTTGTTTGTGTTTTAATTTTAAATTTAAATTTTAATTCTATTTTTAATGTAATTTAAATTTTTTTATTTGCACTTCATGTTGTTAAACTGTGGACCCTGAGCTTCACAAATTTGTCTATTTGTATACTTGTATATGGTTGAGATGACAATAAAGTTCCCTTTGACTTTGATTACTCGTCTCTTCGTGACCAATGCGTTTTTCAGGTGCTTGTAGTATTTTGCTCCAGTGGCTACACCTATTGGAGCCAGTGATAAATTGATGGAGAGTCCAAAAACTCGATGCACTGAAAGTCTATAAACAAAAGGGTAGTCCAAGAACAACAAAAAGGGTCTGAAAGTGGGAGATTGTAATATACTGGGCAACTAAGCCAAAAGTTGGATGAAGTCGAGTTTTTTCTTCTTGAATTTTGGCAGGTGGTTTATGAAGCTGCATCTGGTTTTACCTGAACTATGGAAAAGGAATGAATCTGTGTCCAGCCCTGTTTGTATTCCAGAATAAAGATGGAGCTCTGTCCAGTACTACTTCAACTTGGGAGATGATTGAGGCCGTGGCCTGTTATGAATTATTTATGAGAGTGGAGTAAAGCTCTGTCCCGTCCTCTGGTGTTCTTTAGCGGAAATTAAACTAATTCCTGTCAGGTTTAAAATCTGAGAGCTAATAAAGTTGCGAAGCTGTGTTCAGTTGTGTTGGAATTAAGGTGGTGAATGAAGGCTGTCTTGTATTCTACAGTGGAAATAACTCAAAATTTAGTCTGGGGGAGGAAGGCTGTGTCTGGTCCTCCAGTATTCAATATAAATAAAGCTACTTTCAGTCAGAATGTAATACTAGCAATTAAGGAAGCTCTGTCCAGTCATCTTTGAATTCTGATTGGTCAATAAATCTGTGTCCATCTACACATCTAATGGGACTAGAAGTAGATCCCTATCTTCGTCCAGTTAAAGTCCCTGGCACCTTCTTCAGTATGTCCTAGGAATGCCCTCCAGCTGTGGCACTCTGGCGCTATGTGCCTAAATCCCTCTCCAGGATTCTTTCTCTCTCCGATCCTTTGTTGCTGCAAAGTCCTGCTCCTCCTAAAGATTTCCTTCCTCACTTTTCCTCTCAGAAGAGGCTTTAAGCAACAACAATAACTACAATTTGTTTCTTGTAAAGCCCAAAATCACACAACAAATGGCTCAGTGGACTTTTTAACAGGCCCTGTATTTTTTGACCACCAGCCTTTTATTAAAGAAAAAACCTGCAAAAAAAAAAAACTTGTAGAAGAAATCTTGGGAAAGGCAATTCAGAGGGAGACAACCTTCCAGGTAGGCCAAGTGTCGAAAAATGGGGCAAATACAACACAGAAAACAGAACACAAGTAATCCTCAATCTGTCATTGCCGCCTCAGAAATACAATATGACAGCACAGACTACTTTGTTCATGCACAGCACTCCTCAACAAGTGCAGGTACATTGCAACCATTGCTTTGAGGCTCTTGCTGGAAATCTCCTGCAACCTGGAAGTTCTCATTTTCTGCATCTCGGAATCATAACATCTCCACCAACTCTCTTATCTACAGTTGGCTTCATGCTGTTCAGTTAGTAAAGTTAGATGGAGGTCTCTTCTGGAGGCCTCTTCTGGAGGCAGGTTCTTATTTATTTTTTCTTTTATGTGCCATACCTTACTGCCTGGTGTGTGCGTGTGTTTGCTTGCCAGTTTACCCATCTGTTTTATTGTGTATCTGTTTAGTTAGCCATCTCAGGTGGTACCAGATGGGTGGGTGTTTTTTTTTTGTTTTTGTTTAAACATGGCCCAAAAATCAGTTTTTGTTGGTTTCCTTTGACTGTACTTTTTATATTTTCAATAAGCATTTGATCACACAAAAATCTGCCATTTTTGATTTCTCAAAGGTAAATAAAGCTGCTTCCAGTTATGTTTGAATCTGAGGGTGAATGGGTCCAGTGGTTGTCAAATTTTAGGAGGAGAAAAAAGCTGCATCCAGATCTTTTTGAATTGTGAAAGAAAAATGACAGTGTGTCCAGATATGTTTATATTCTTGGAGGCGATGAAGTTGTGTCGAGTTGTAAGTGGAAAATAAGACCGGGTCTAAAAATCTGCTATTCTTTACTAGACGTAAAACTACATTTAATCAAGATTGAATTCTGATAAGAAACGCATCCCATCATTTTTGAATTTGGAGTTGAATGAAGCTTCGTCCACTCAAGTCTCAATTAAGTGGGGTGATTAGAACAATACAACTATCTAGATGAGAACAGGCCATTCAGCCCAACAAATCTCACCAGTCCTATTCACTTAATTCTTTTAAAATTATATGAAGTCGAGTTTTGAAAGTCACTAAATCGAAACATTGCACATTATATCTTTGGGAATTAAACTGTATACAACTAATATTATTAGATTATTTAAAGACACATCCAGTCCCTGTTATAATTTTGACACGATTTATGAATCCACGATTCGTCACTTAACATAGATGTACTTTATACTTTATTTGTCCCCAAGGTGAAGTTAGAACTTTACAGAAGCTTGAGAGAGAGAGAGAAATATATAAATTATACATAAACAGTAAAACAAAAAATTTGAATGTAAGCGTCAGTAGACTTTTTACCCTAGGAACCAAGTTACCCGAACTATTCTATAACATTTCAGTAATTATTTACTGCTCTGCTGCTGATCTTTCTGATCATAAAATAGATCATTATGATAGCAATTAATGAGAAGAATTCATAATTAATTGGAGAATGAAGGTATTTGAGGGTTCCTCTAGAGTGCCTCTTTCTCGGGTACGATTTAGAACAAAAACTAATCGGCAGAGGGTCATCTCATAACAGGCTTACGTTTCAAGTTTGGCATTTTTCTGTCCGGCCGTCTGAGCTGTAGACTATACTCAAAAAACAGGATACACAGACAGACAGACACACACTCATCATCAAGATTTCAATGTTTTCAGTATCAGGGGACCCTAACATGTTGAGATCCGTCAAAAAACGGAGATCTAAAGTTTTGACCAATCTAAAGCTGTCACTCCTTCCCCATAGATGATAGTTTATGGTGAGGGAGACTGCAAAGCAACAACAACCCCCTAAACACACATACAAACTTCTGGCTTGGAGACTGGAGAACTGCTGCTGTCAATAACAGCACTATAGGGGGCAGTAAGATGATTAGACACTGCCCAGATGTTTATTTGAAGGCGTTAACCTTTGAATATAGCCGTCTAGCCTGAAAAAGGAACATTGCGTTAGACATACCGTTAGCCTAGTCCACCGCGTTTATTCTTTATGTAAGACATTTTTCTTAAAGATGGCCATTCTGAACACCCTAAGAGAAAAACTGGTATCAGTTTTTTATGTTTAGTATTCAGGTGCTGAAAGCGTTACTGAGTATGACTGGCTGGCATCTCATTTTTGGAAAGTGACTGGAATTTTATTTTCATTAATTTGCCTGTTTGCTCCTCTTAATGAAACTAGGGATTAAAGGGTGAGCAGGGAGGTGTAAAATGGGATCAGCATTCCTCAGCAATTAATTGCAAGGTGCATGTCCTGGGGTTTTTAAAACAAGTCTGCAGGGTCACTAATGGCCGACTTGTTTTAAAAGAGTATCCTACGGCTTAAGTAGGTGATTAGCATGGGGCATTGACTGTAGCCATTTCTGTTACTTATGAAGTCCTACTGTGTCGTAAAAAGCATCAGAGTTGTGCCTGTCATCTTCACACAAGCTATCAAAGTCCTGCATTCATTTAGCCTGGCATTCGCACTTCTGCATAACGATTCAACCATTTCTGAAGGGCAGTGTTGTCCTTAGTCCGTCTCCTACACTTTAATGACGAAGGAGCAGACAGGTAAATTCAGCTTGAATACAAAACACATGGAAATAGACAGGTTGGCTTTAGTGGTTTGAACGACAGCTACACCAGTGTAGCTACACGAAATGCAAAGCTTAACTAGCCCCTCTGGACATTATACAGATGTCTGGAAAGCCAAAAAAAATTAGAAGAGTGTGAAATTCATTTGTAAATGTCAGTCTTCATCTGAGTCAGCTAGAAGAAGGAGAAGAAGAATCTGTTGCCTTGTCCAGTGGCCAATTCAAAACGAAGAGGCAGGTAGAGCTACATTTTATAAATAAAGTAGACATAGCCTGAGCAACGGCCTGAGGCTGCCCACGATGTTCATGACCAAATCAATGAATTATTTACTCTGGTAATGAGCATCATCTCAAATCTCTTTAGTAGAGAGGATTAGAGAACAAGAGAGAATAAGGGAGATGCTAGAAGCAGATGAGAATCAAAGCTGAGTGCCCACAACCAGGACAAGATGTGAAAGCAACAACACATTTAAATTTATATTGCACCTTTCTGTAGAAGACCCCACCCCACGGGGCTATACGCACATGGTACAAAGCCATTGTTCTTACATTTTTTACATTTTTATATACTGTACATAGTGTTGTGTACTCTGTTTAATAAATGAGAACAAATGAAAGGCAAAAAGGGAAGCAATAATAAGGACGTCTCAGGTGCTTTCAAGTGTCATTCTCTAAAGGCCTCCTCATCTCAGAGTATGGAAGACCATGGTCCGAAGGTGTGAGAACGTTCAGTGACTTTGAGGTTTAGGAATCTGCTGGGGCAAAAGGGATGGGACCACTGAGGTTAAAGTGATGTTACAATCTGCCTTGGGACTTGTGCTCTGGTCTGTGGGGAAGACGTACATAGAGATCATTTTCTACCGTGCACTGTAAGCAACTGACTTATGTTGATAGAGCTACTTAGATGCTCTCCAAGCATTAAAAATGATCGAGATATCTTGTTGGAAGGCAAGGATGGGTTGGTATCCTGGCTTGGATGGTTGATTGGTTATATGGCCTCAGTGGGAGGCCTTCATAATGGATGGACAAAATTGGTAGGTTGGCATCCCAGCTGGGATAATTGGTGTTTCATTTCCCAGCTGGGAAGATATAATGGTAGTACAGGGGGTGACTGTCGCCCAGAGTCATGTGTTCCTCCAGTCCACCGGGTGGCAGCATCCCTCTGGTGCAGCTTCCATGTGGTCACCTGCAAGGTTGATTGGAAGTTGTAGTTCTGGAGTACGGCCCTGGTTAAGTTCATTGGGGGCTGCCAGAGGGTGTTGTTGGGAGGAGGCTCCCCTATCAGATGGAGGTTCCACCTGACCCAGAAATGCTTCCTCACTACAGTGTTGAAGCGCTGGAAGTACTTATCATTGTGGGTTAAAAGGAGCCCTTCGCCCCACCCAAGTAAGATGGAGTCGTGAGAGGAGAAGGTCAATGCTCGTCTGGGAGGATTGGAGGAGAAAAGAAAGAGAGAAATAAAAAAGCAGAGAGAATTGTTTATTGTGAAAGGTATGCTGTCAAATAAAAAGAGTTGATTTGAATCTTGGATTTGTGTCTTTATATTTCTGTCAAAGGTTTATGGCTGTACTATGCCCACCATGGATCAGAATGTATATGTATGCAGGGTGTACTGTTAACATCTGAAAAAAGATATGAAGGAAATCCAGTGACAAAACTAGGAAACATTGCTGGTGATCACACCAAGATTTTGAAGTCTCAGAGGAGGACTTGGATTCAGTGTAAGAGGTGAACATCAGAAGGAAGAGGTAATTGAGGATATATGGCGCTGTTTCTGAAAAGTGGTATATGACTTTGTTATGGTGTGAAATTGAAGATCACATAGAGAGAAGAGTTGGTGACAGACTTCCAGCATGCCTCTGATTTCAAGTCCTGAAATCAATCACCGTAGTGGGGGAGACAGTGCATACTCATAAAAACCTAGAGGTCTATCTGAGCTGTACACTGGAATAGGTAGACAAGACTGAGTGCCAGAGCAGGCTATTGTTTCCAAGGAGGCTCCAGTAGTTTAATGTGTGTGACATGATGAGTGAGCATGTTCTGCAGTTTCATAGTTACAAGTGTAGTTTTCTGTGCTCTGGTCTGCAGAGGGTTTAACACTGGATCGGTGATGCCAAACACATATATAAACTGATCAGAAAGGCCAGCTGCATTACAGGACTGACCTTGAACTCACTAGGGACAGCAGCAGAAATAAAGATGACAGCAAAGGTAATGATCATCGGGACTTTTGGAGTTGGTATTGGGGCTTTTTTTGCATAAAAATTGGGGGCTTAGGGCTGACATCACCAGGGCGCACTCCATTTGCAGTGCTTAAAGTCAGACCATGTGTGGACAAGCATAGGGGATCTCCTATGGCTCAGTGTTAAAAGGAGCTGCTTCTTAGTACCTTTGTATTTCAGAGTTTGCGGGTTTATGTCTGGACAACCGAAGTTAAAACCATGCAAATATCTGGACTGAGATGGATTGTGGTTTGATTCAAAGACAAAATATTTGGCCAAGATGACAGAATTTGCACTTTGTATAGAAAGAGTATAGATGGAATATGGGAGCTGAATGCACTGAGAGAAAGAGCTCAGTTGACTTCCCCAGGAAGCACTTAGCTAGCAATTCTAGTAATTCTTCTATTGCCCTCGCTGTAAACGAACTGCAATCCAGACATCATGGGTTCATGGCTGTTGTCTGGTAGTTACTGCAGTGCGAACTGGGATGGATTGTGGTACAATTTCACAACAAAACAATTGGTATAGTCGGCAGGATTTGCACTGTGGCTGGGTGGAGAGAGTTCAGGTGACGTCACCAGGAAGTGGTACACTTGCAGTGCTTAGAGGCAGTCCATGCATGCAGGAGTGTAAGGCTTGTCCTATTGCTCTGCCTAAAAAGGAGCTACTTCTCAGGGACTTTATAATCCAGATGTCACAGGTTTGTGGCTGGCCACCAATGTGATTCCATAACAAAACAGCTATTAAAATCTAAAATACTCCTTTCATCATGCCCATCTTCACCTTAGACACTTATAATAATATAATATAATAATAGCATAGGGACAGTATTTTTTATATCATTTTATCTTTATTATTATGTGTATAAGCAAGGACCTTGTTTTTTACATTTTTACACTATACTTTATGTTTCTAGTGGAGCAACTGAATTTTGTTTTTTGTGATCAGTTAAATACTATCTGTGAAAGTTAGAAGGAAAGACTAGAGAGAGGAATGTACAAAACAAAAAAGTATTGACCTCCTACATTCTCAAAGAACAATGTGCTAGGTTAACTGGTGATTTAAATTAGGCCCCATGTGAGTGTCTATGTGGCAGTCTATTGGTGCCCAGTCCAGGGCATGTTTCTACCTTTTGTCCTGTACTGCCAGAATAGGCTCCAGTAAACTAAGACCCTCAACTCGATTAAGTAGATTTTTGAATTATTTTCTGTTAAAACTGACACAATAAATGGACTGAGCTTTACAGAACATCATGACCTTGGCATCATCATCACACAAAGCGGTAGTTGGTATTGTTTAATTTTCCTTTAGATTTATTCCTATTCTCTCAGCACTCTACGTGTGTGAGAGATTTTTTGGTTCACACCATTCAAAAATAAATCTATTCCTGAGGGTGTCATTAACACTTCCTATCATGAACCTAAGAATGTGCTAGACATACGAAAATGTGAATGTCATAGCCAATCAAATCAGACAGTGCAGCTGGTAATTGCAAACCCTTTATTGTAACTCTTGGAATGTATAGGGGGAAAAATCATGACAGTAAAGACGCCTCTTGAAGAAAGTTTCTATAAGTCTCTGCTTTTCCTTTCCTTTCCATCCATCCATTATTCAAACAACTAAATCCTAACTACAGAGTCACAGGGGTCTGCTGGAGCCAATCCCAGCCAACACAGGGTGCAAGGTAGGAAACAAACCCCAGACAGGGTGCCAGCCCACCGCAGTGCTTTTCCTCTTTTATTTTTTTTTCTACTTGAAAAACATCCATGGGAAAAAGAGAAAAAAAAAAAAACCTCCTGTTACTCATGTCACATAATCCGCGTGTCATTTATTTTGTCACATTCATTTTTTGCTAAAATATTGTTAAATAGAGACTTCTGGAAAAATCAGTTTACATCATAAACAGAAAATGTAAGCGTCCTTGGGATTGCCTTTTTAGGCTAAAGATAAGACTCTCATGCAAAGAATGAGGCAAGGAGAGGCAGATCTTCAGTTTGAAAAGGCAACCCCAAGGTCACATAACTTTCTTGTTTATCATAAGCGCTGATTTTTCTGGAATTATCTGTTTTAACAATATTTTAGGAAAAGCACATTTTGAGCAAATGACTGAATAACAAACGTGTATTATGCAACACGAAAAACATGAGATTTTTTTCCCATGGACATTATTCATTATTCAGCATTGGTCACCTTTGGATCATACAGTATTATATTATAAATCTCTTTACCTCCATTCTGGATGAAAACATGAGATTAAAAACTTTTCACAGCCATAACTACAAACTACATTGAGTAAGTAACACATTTTGTGCCGTACCCCCACTACACTCTACCCATCCACAGTACAAATCCTGCTGACTACGCCAAGTGTTTTTTCATTGACTAGCACCTTGATCCATCCCTATCTGAATAATTTTCTGCTGGGAAACAGCCATGAACCCATGATGTCTGTATTAATCTATTACTTTAAATGAGGGCAGTGGAATTGTTTGTGCAGTTACGCGGTGATATTGGGCACTAGGATGATGCTACTGTCCCTAAATCTTCATGCAGTCTGCTTACAGGGTGATGATGTTAACTGTGCTACCTTGCTGATGCTAGAGGGATTCCATGACCTGCACAGCTCTACACAGTCTGCAGGGACAAGGCTGACGACATCATCTGAGCAGTTCTATTCAGCCTTGGAGCATTAGATTGATGGCAGCTTTTGTAATTTATTGCAGTGTGATGGCAATAAGGTGATGCCACTGTCTGTGCAGATCGGTGCAGTCTGTAGCCTTTCAGACACAAGGACAATGCCAGTTTTCATGCAAGACTGCAGGCATCAGGGTAATGGCATCACCTCCATATCTTTTTGCGATGTGCTGATGCTAAGATGATGCCACTGTTTTTGCAAAACTATGTCATTTTGTCACGGGGTTATTGATAATGATGCTATGCTCTGTACAGCTCTGTGCAGTCTGCTGACACTCTCTCCATCTGCACATTTTGGACCATCTGCCTGAAAGTGTCATCCGGGTGTTGGAGGATGACTGTCCCATCTGTGCAGTGTTTTTCAATAGTGTGATGATCGCAGTCACAGCCTATTACAGTGACACTGTCATGTGCACAGCTCAGAGCAGAGCACAGACAGTCTCAGTTTGACTTCACTAAGGTGACCTTACTATCTGGGTGGTCTGCTGACAAACTCCGGTGGGCGGATGTGTCACCGTCAGTGCATCTCTACAAAACACTCTGCACTATTCAAAGTGCAATTATGGCCAAACTCTGTTAGGAGTAATACTAACCAGATGTGCAGATTATAACAATCATAAAAATGGAGAGTAGTGGTTATTAGGAGGGGAGGGAAAAGGACAGGAATAAAGCATCCATCAGAGATCATAGGCACCTTAGTAAGGAGCAGAGACGATTTGTTCATTCAGGTAGAAGAGTGTTTGCATGAAAACAGGGCAATGCAGCTCATGCATGAATGGCCACGGTAGCTGCAGGCTTTCATCTCCTAATTACTTACTGGCTGTAACTGGCCTCCACTCACGGTCAGACTTATTGACATCTTAATTTTTCAATCAGTCAGGGAATTTACAAATAAATAGATTAGAGAAACTTGGGAAAACTGTGTATTAATGTTAAGAAAGGTTGGTCCTTAAGATTTCAGTTATGTGCTATTTGTGCCAGTTTTAATGGCAATTATAACATTTTGATCTTATATTTATTTGTATCACTTGTTGTCATTTTAACATCTGTCACACACATGCGATTAGGAGACAACTAAAGGCTCCAAATAATAGTAATTCCATGCCTGACCAGGGGCGGCAGGGTGCACTACTTGTCTCTCTCATTCTCTTACAGACAATTCTTGGGAAATCCTGCTGGTTCCGGTGTCACTGATGACGTCCCTTCCAGTTCTGGCTTTGCCAATGAGCATCACTTCTGGTTCCAGCCCTGATTAAATTACTTCCTATGCTTGTATTTAAAAGCCGCCATTTTAGGGCAGCGATTCAGTTCTGTTTTAGACTCGTACCTGTAAACGTGTCTGTTCAAATTAGCCAATTTTGCAGCCAGGAAATATTATATGGGAGGCTGCCCCAAACCTTTGCAATGACTCTTTGTTGTGCTTGTGACACATTACATGATGAAGATATTCTTGTTTTCCAATTCTGGACTATTGGTTGATTCGATACAAGAGTTTCAGCGAAGATTGTCCTGTGTTCATGCATGTGACATTACAGGATCATGGTCGCAAAGTTTTGCCAAAATACATGCAAGGCCTTTTGCTATAAAAATGAATGATGTTGTTCTTCTTGCAAAAACATGTTGTATCTGAAGTGACTCATGTTGTGCCTCATTAGCATTTAGTGACCTAACTTCGCTTGGCAAGTTATTTGCTCGGGTTGCGCATTACTAGTATTTAATGACCCAACGTCAGCCAATAAGTTATTCAAATTGTTGTCATTGTAATTCACCATTTAATTCTCACAATCAAGAATTGAACCCTGCATCCTTAAACTACTGAATCATCATCCCTACCACAAAGCGAACCTAAATGAAATCTGACCAATCAGGTCAAAGCCAAGCTGACTGATCAGATTGCTCGAAGGGACCAGATACACACACACACACAGAGTAGAGTTTTATTATATTGTAGATATTTATGAATGAGCCACATACAAATTTACTGTCTGCACTTTGCTTCTAAGAAATATCTTTTTCTAGTAAAAGAAAGTTACTTCTCCCAGGCAATTTCTTTGTAAGGGTTTTGGCTTTGGTTTTGGAGCTCAAATATAGACAGAAGTGTTTATTAGGAGTGGAGGGAAAGGGCCAGGAATAAAGCATTGCAGTCACCTTACCAAATGTTGTGGGGTACAAAATCTGTACATTTTGGTTTATATTTCCATTATATTTTGTTCAAGACAAAACAACAGAACTACATTCAGGACAAATCAAAGCATGTCTTCTTCCCAGTTATACCTCACTTTCAAAACAGCTGTTCCAACAAAGAAAGGAAGATATGCTGGTGGCTCAGACTATTAATTACTTTATAACCTGAGAAAGGATGGACATCTAATTATTTTACAGTCTGGGAAAAGAAGACCTGCCGATAACCTCAGAGAACATCAAAAAAGTTTTGGGAAAACAGACAGTGAATTCATTCATCATATTGACAGCCAGTCAATCAGAATATCTAACAATCACATCTTGCAAAACCCTCTGGTAGAATTTTGAATACAATATACCTCATCTGAGGAGTGAGGTATAGTAAGGAAGGAGGAAGATGAAGGGACAAAGATGTCAGGATAAGGGAACAGAGCGACATCAGAAGACGTGCCAGCAACATGTGGCTGTTTCCATGTGATTATCAGAAAAGCTTCTCATGAACAGCTACGTGTGCTAGATCACAAGCCAACTGTGACATTCATCCTTGTTATCTTTACTTTTTCGTAAGCTTCTTCTAAAGACTATATATATCCAGACTTTACTATCAGTCCTATTTTCCATTATTCTTTGTTCCAGTGGTATTATTTTCATTCCTGTAATAAATACAATGCTGCTTTTAACTTTCTATGCTTTGTCTTAATGTATAGGCGTGATTGAAGTAATAAGGTAGATTTCTCTGAGCACCTGGTGCAGCCAGAGGTTTGCCATTACCTCTGTGCTGTGAGGTTTATTAAGGCTGCGGGTGAGAGCACCACCCAAAAGTAGGGAACAGCACGTAAAGTAAGGCATTCTTGGATGATAAATGGCCTATAGTCAAGAGTGCTGAGCCTTTGTATGTTTAAATGTATTCTTGTAGACCAAAAGTAATATTTAGGTCTGAGATATCATTAAAACATTATATGTTTTAGTAGATAGTATGTATGTTTTTAGTAGTAGTAGTAGAGGGGAATATCACGATAACACACCAAGAAACAGGGATGATTTTTTCATTCAGGTAGAAGATTTCTTGCCTAAAACAGGAAAACTCAGCTCATATATGAATGGCCACAGTAGCTGCAGGCTTTCAGCTGTTACTTAAATGGAGTTTTCAAGCCTGTCCATTCAGTCTGGTTTGTTACTAAATCATTTTGTCTTTTAGTGTTTTGACTTCCATTTTATCCAGGCTATGGTTCCGATCTTTTTTCTTAAAATATCTCCATGTCACTCTCTAATTCTCCTAATCTTGCTGATCCAATCTTTACTGTAAAATTGAAATGGCTATGGCACTAATGTGTTTCATTAGTACTTTGTTATTCCTCTTCTCTTAGACATGCACGCTCTTGATCTCATATATAACAGAACCACTGTAGTACTACATGCTTGGTTTATTGCAAGGAATTATTTATTTTAGTTTATTGAATTTTACGTATGCATACTGACAGTGGTTGAAGTCAGCCGGTACTCACCATTATGCAGTAACGACACTTCTGTTTTAATTGGCTCCTAACTCCTGGGAAATATAGTGAGGGGATCCTGCCGGTCTTCTAGTATGAAGCATTATCTATCTATCCTAATAGTTATATAAGCAGTTGCATAGGATGGTGTGCCTTACTTTTAAAGTTGTTTAACAGGTACATCAGATACACTTCTCTGTGTAACATTAGAACTGAGATGTCCTAAATGTTGTATTATAACATGGTATAAAGTGGGAGCTTATTCCGATCGTGTAGTTTGAAGCCCCTTTCCTTTTCTCCCCAGAGGCAGTAGTGGAAATCAAGACAAAGAACTCACAGCAACTTTGGTCTTGAAGACGAAAGTTTTATTAAACCTATAAAGGACTTCATATCCGCATTCAGATTATTGATCCTAGTTTCCATTCTATTCAGATAAGAACAACAACCATTGAATATGAGACAGTCAATGTGCTTTTAAGAGATGTCTGGTTGTATTTTTAGCATGTAATTCCTAAAGGAGGTTAAAGCATTACTTGTGAGCATTTTTTAGTACTATTCGTGATTTTATTTTCTCATTTTAATATCACTCCTCCATGAGAAGACTTTATAGAATCAATCCAAATGAAACTGAACTTTTAATTAGCTGAAAAAAGAAGATGGTCTGACTAGAGGGATCTTTAAATAGACAAGCAGGTCTACTAAGGCACTTAATGGGCACAGTGCCTACCTTAAACTTGATAACTTCTTATTTTGGCAATACACACTGTCTGAATTCTATGAGTGTCATGGGGATAATTCAGTAGCTTTATTAAGGTGCATCCAGAAACAGATTTTTGTACAGTACCCCATCATCCCCTGCTGCATTCTTACATGGTATCAAATATAAAATAATGTTTAAACATGGGGAGCCGAAGCCAAGCCCTGGCTAAGCACACTCACATATAAAGTATCAGCTTAAACATCCCAGTTAAAGTAGTGGGAAAATCACCGTGGCATAGGGAATGAGGTCTAGACAAGGGAAGAACTTGACTATTGCAGTGCTGTGTTCGTTACAGAACGCTGCCGCTAGACATCCTACTAGGTCCAAACATCATGATCATATTTTTCCAGTGGTAGCAGCGCTCCACTGGCTTCCACTTCAATATAGAGTTAATTTGAACAATTTTATGGATCACTTTTAAGGCTTTGCATGGTTCTGCTCTTGATTATGTTACAGAATTGCTGAAACTTAACCTTAAGGTTGTCAGACCAAGGCCTACTTGCTGTTCCAACGTCTAGATTAAAGACTAAAAGTGACAAAACACTTTCTGTGATGGCCCCTAAACTTTGGAGCAGCTTATCTTCAAGCATTAGATTGGCTGATTCTGTAGCAATTTTTAATACCTTAATGTACAAGCTTCTTAATTTTTATCTGGTTGGTGGATGACTTGTTAGTAATTTACACTTTTTTGTGATGTTATTTTATTTTTTATTCATTTTACTTGCTTTTTGTCATTTAATTTTATTTCTACTTATTGGAGTTTTTATTTTTTATTTGTTACAGATATAATTATTTGTATTCTTATGATTATTCATTTTATTATGGTGTTTTGTTTCTTATCTTTTCTATTTTATACCTATTCTGTATTTTCCATGTTCTATGTGAAAAGTGTTTTGGCTTGAAAAGTGCTATATGAATAAATTATTATTATTATGCAAACTCAACATGAATTTATATGTAAAATTTGGTAACTCTTTGAGTACAGCCTGGGCTCTTTTCTGTGTAGTGTTTTGAAGTTCTGAGTTTTCTGTCACAACCCAGTGATCTTTTCTCAGATGAACTGAAAGACAAGGTGAACCTCACAGATGAGGATGTGGACTTGAACAGCAAAGTCACCAATTCAAATCCCATTCTTGGGGTCCCCATGACTAGAAAAAAAGAGTAAAAACTGAATGTATAAAATCTGCCAAAGATAAGTTAAACATAGGAAACAATGAAAAACTGCTGTCAGGTTCACAAAGTGAATAGATGAATTCATGAAAATTGTTCAGGATTTTTAAAATATTTTCCTTAATCAATATTATACCACACACCATTTATGTTTGACTGAAGTGGACTGGCACCTTCGATTTCTTACTCTTCTTTCACTTTTCCCTGAACTGGATAGCGAGGTTTACCGAAAATGAATGGTTGTTTAAGTGACATTTTTTGCCAAAACATTATTATGTTCTGATGATAGAATCTGCCACTCAAAATTATGAAGCCAATGCGTCTTACATTTATCATGAAGTATTCTCCTCAGAGTGCTTGTTATGGGGCTGGAAAAAAGTGAAAATCACCAACTGCCAAAGTGGAACTGTGAACAGGGTGCTTCGATGCTCGGAGATCTTCCTGGGTTCAGCCTTCTGTGCTGGCACCCTGTGACACTGCTTTTAATGACATGATGATAGGTGCTACAAAATGAAAGACTGACGGACATCTGGGAAAGCCAAATTGCCCTGCTCTTCATCAGGCTTTCATGTGCAAACAGGAGTGACAGGCATCCCATTAGGATGATTTGTGGCTAAGTGAACCTACAAATGAGGGACAAAGCAGAAATTCCATGAACAGGAGCATGTTTTAATCTATATAGGGCTCTCATTTTAGACAAAGTTGCTGTTTCAGCATTATTAAAAAATGGAGTTTCTAACATTATTAAAGGATGTTATTTCCTTCTTCAGAGAGTCACACATACAGTAGACCTTGTTGGCCTTGTAAGGATTTTGCAATTCTATAGATAGATAGATATGATAGCTTGGATAATAAGAGAGCTGCCGCTGTCAATAACAGGATTGTAGGTAGCAGTAAAGTGAGGTCAGTCCTGCCCTGTTGTACCTCAGGTTTACATTGTAAGGCGTTAACGTCTAGATGGAGCAAGTCCAGTTTGTTGTGGCCACAAATTGAACTTGCTGATAGATGTTTGTCCCGTCCAAAGTTCCCTGGTTGAAGTCACCAGCATTGTATGGTCAGAATGGTTCATCAACAGAGTGTTGGTAACAGGGTAAATTATTTTGGTTTCTAAGGTTAATTAATATTAACCAGGATGACGTAAATTATCTCCCTATCATGAATGAATTCAGTCAGCATTTCAATGTTGTATCATACATTTCCATTTTAATTATACTTTTTAACTTTTTGCCATTGCTCATTCACATAAATTACCAGGTCCCTTCCTGCCTTTTCCACTCCATCTGACTATATCAGATGAAATAGCATTTGAAACAAGACGTTTTAAGCCAGTCCTCTGCAGTACCGAAAGTACCACAGCACCTAATCTGTTCATGACATGCCATGAGATGTCACAGTTCATTTAACTTATTTAAAAGCAGTCAAACATTTTTCATTATATGGAGGCAGGTCAGTTCTGAAATCTTATTTTGATTTTTAGTTGTTCTCTTATTTTGTCCATCACATGACTACACACATAACTTTTAATTCAGTCTCTGTGTGTGTGTGTGTGTGAGCCAAGTGCCGCCAAAATAAAAGGCTTAGAAATGGACAAAACCGGTTTGACAATGTTATGTATGCATACATTTTTTAAGCAGTGTTATTTAATAGTTACAGTAGTTTTTTGTCATTAGCTGTTCACCCCATATTATGTATGATCTGTGAGTAGTTTTTCCATTTAGGTTATATAAGTAAATGTACATTGCATATAAAAGTTTTCACTCCTAGGAAATGTTTATTGCTATACAATGCTGAATCATTTTGGATTTATTAGGCATTTTTTAAACCGATCAACAGAAAAAGACTCTTTAATGTCAAAATGAAAACAGATCTCTGCAAAGTGGTCTAAATTAATAACAAATATAAAGCACAAAATAATCGATCACTTAAGCCAATTAAACAAAGCATGACCGAAATATCAATTCTACTACTAGGGCCAACTTGAATAAGAAACTAATTACCACTAAAGAGCACACAGATGTCGTACAGTGAATGCTCAATTTTTGTAGGGATTACGTCCCTAGGAAATGACGTGAAAGTCGAAGACGCAAAAGTTAGTACAGTGAACCGTTGGGAAATAGGGGGTTAGGTTCCTGCAACCACTAAAGACTGTAATTTTTTGCAAGGCTGATCAAAATATACTTTTCTGCATAAAAATCTTTTTAATATGCACTTTGCATAGCACAGTAACCAAAAATAATTCATAAAATGCAGTACACAAAATACAATTAGTAACATGTAAAACATTTTTTTCTCAATAGTCCCTTCCTAGAATTCTGTGAGCTTTTATAAAATGTTTCGACTGGCAAGGTTTCAACATCACCTCCGACACTCTGTCCTTCATGGCTGCTGGATGATGTTGGAGAGCGTGAAGGATGCAGTAATACATCAGTAACGCCTGCTTGGTGCATCCCTTGAGATCCTGACCTCTCAGTTTCGACTTTAGCTTCAGTTTACATGTCTTCTCTGAGTGATCCCTTTTTCTAAATTTATATTTCTTAGGACAAGGCTTAATACACCTGACCAAATTCAAGACTACTTTGCATAAATAAAACACTATCATAATTTACTTTTAAATTATCAAACAAATTGTGAAAACGATATCCTTATATATAATTTGATACTATCCGCATGTATGGTGTTCACGTCAATACCCCATATGTATGGTGTTTGCGTCAATACCACGACTCAATACAAGTTAGAACCATGCAATGGGACTCTGCCTCTGTAGTTAGAACATATGGTGGCAAATGCGGATGCAGTATTGTATGATTGGCTAAGAATGTTTGAATGCTTCAGTGACGCCGCTGGACGGCCAAGTATAGTAAGTCGGTGTTGATTTGAGCAGGTAACAGTAAGTTCATTTGGTTTTTGGAACGTTGGTTTGGTGGGGCGTACTTTCCAGGACTAACATCGTCGACTGACTTAAACCCTTCGACAGCTCCGGAACCGTAAGTAATTTAGAACGTATCGCCATTTGCTTGGTACGTCGAAATCTATCTTTAGGCAGTACGGTTTTGCCATCCGTCCTTCTGACTTCTATTGCCAAATTGAGTAATGATGGCTGGGTATTACCAACGGTTATTGTTTAAATTTTAGCCGATCTGAGAACTAAAATGACCACGCCAATATAATTATTACTTCAAACTCTGATCTGTTGAAAATTTGTTTGCCGGAAAAAATCAAATGAGGTGCACCGAACAACTGAGTTCACGTCTCGCAGCCCCGTTTAAACAGGAAGCTCTTCATTACATCGCCGAAAAGGTCTATTTTAAGCGAAATCAGTGCCATGATAACAAAATCATTTCAAGAACTTAAAAAAACAAATAATTCTTTGCAGGGAAAGTATGGATTTCACAAATGTAGAATTTGTAGCCCGATTCGATCGGGCTCCCTGTCACTAGTGTATATATATAAAGATGAAAACAAGCAAAAACATGCATATAACAAACGCTAATTATAAGAGTGACTTGGAGTACAGAGTCTTGGACAAGAGCTTGACTAAATGGTGAAAGTGACATGAAAGAGGAGTGCTTGTCCAGTTGTGTGGTCAGGACCAGACCATCCACCACAGTAAATAGACTGGGGAGCTGGCCTGTTTCGGCAGGCCTAGAGGGGTAACAGATTTGCTCTTTTTCCTGTATTCATTTGTAGTTTTGGTTGCTTTCTCTGTTAACGCATCTCTTGAGTATGTAGTTGCAAGAAAAAGGGTCTTATTTGTAGGTCTTCAGCTTCTTAGGTTTTATTGTATGCAGTACATATGTACATATATTCCCAAATTCTCTTAATCCAGACGATCAGGGTTGAGGGGGCAAAGCCTGTCCTGGCACACTGGGTGCAAGGCAGTAAACAACTCTGAACCACGTACCAATCCATTGCAGACCCTTTGGCGTTTTACTCTGTTGATCGATCATACCTGAGTTAAAGTTAACACCTAATTTATTAAATTACGCCCCGCTTCCTACGTTCTTGTAATTTGGAGCTTAATGACAAATTATTCAGGTCTTGACAAGTTGCAAGACCACCCTCAAAAGTAAATAAAACGTTCTTATTTTTAGGTTTGATTTGTATTTGTGTATTTATGAAGATAACCTGGGGCTGAGTTTATATTACCTGTAGATTTTTCTTTTTCTTTCAGTAGCAGATTGTCCGTGTCCTATTCCAGAAATGCATGCAAGTCTGTCGTAAAATGTTGGCAGGCATGTGAAAACAAAAGTCAAATTTGCCCAAAGAGGAGTGAACCAGTCCCCAGACTCCATCTGTGCAAAAGAGCAGAATAGCAGAGGATCATCTTTTCTCAGGCAGACACTCTTTTTTTTTCCTAATGATATGCTTGGCAAGTTAACAATTGAAATTCGGGCTCCTTACTAATCCACCTAATTATTCATCAGAAATGGGCTCCGGTGAGATTGGCTTTAACAAGTGAAATTCCGTATGTTCAGCACAATTTCTGCTGTAGCACATGATCAGTTTTAAAATTAAAATTGAAAGGCTCTGTAGACGCTGAACCTTATCTGTCTTGAGGTCTGTGGAGGACGTCTCTAACTAAGCACAGGAATGACAGCCGTGACTTGTTAGACATTGACAGACAAGACCCCTCTTATCTTTCTTCCACTTTGAAGCTAATGGCTCTTTGTGGAAACCACTGTTGTAGGAAGGTGGCTCTTAAAGCAGGACTGTAAGCAAGGAGCACCAATAATCCAACATTCCTGTAGATTAAAAGATAAGAAGGATGAACCGAATTTGAATAGCCAGGAGTGTTTGTTGTTAGAAACATTGTTCATTTTTCAGGTGGGTTACTTTCTATGTATGTTCCTACATGCGGCTTAAGAGCTGATTACCCACCATAGAGCCTGTACAGTATGTATGCACGAGTCTGCAGTAGGATGGGCGAATGTCCTGAGCTTGTCTTCTGGCTTTCTGGGAGGCAGAGTCTCCAATAAAAGTTGATAAGATTCTGTGACTTAGTGAGGTGATGTAACCAAGTAAAGCCAAAAAATAGTGATGTCTGTACACATAGGGCATCTGTTAAGAGGCTAAGCATTAAAAGTGGTCATTTGGGGAATTACTTTATTGCTTTCTGGTAAATATGCTTTTTTGTGTGTGATTATTTTATTAAAGATGTTTTAATCATTGGTCAGATCAGTTTTTCAAAATGAATAAGAATTCATTAGAAGGCATGTTTGTTAGAGATAAACACACCATATAGAACTGATTGATCATTGGTGGAGTTCTGTTCCAAATGGAAAGGATTGGAAAACTCAAAATGTTTTGAGATCTTTTAAATTGTTGCTCCATTCATGTTAATAAAGGCTTGTGCTCAATTTATTCCAATGAACAGACTTTACAATTGCGCTGAACAACAAAGTTTTTCAAAAATTTTTATCTCTGAATAATTTTTGGTGATTATGATACATAATCACTAAATAATATATCTAATGGGCGGCATGATGACACAGTAAGGGATGTGTCCCATGGTCCTCCTTGCATGGAGTTTGCATGTTCATCCCGTGTTTGCGTGGGTCCCCCCTACCCCCCATCATCCAAAGACATGCAGGTTAGGTTAAAGCAAAAAACTGCAGCCGCCAGGTCCATAACTGAGTTTCCCTGCTCTAGTTGATAGTAGGAGAAGCTGCCCCCATGATTTCTGCACCTTCTTGATCCCCCGGTACCCATCGCTATGTTAGATAACAAGTGTTTGGCTAAATCATTTTTTGAAAACACCAAATGTTCAAAGTTCATCTTTGCCTGAAGGGATTTTATTTTTACTGAGCCCAAAATCTCAAGATGAAGCAAACAGATAGAAGATTCTACATCATTATTGCCATCCATTGTTATTTAAAAGTGTTCAACACATACTGACTGGTGAAGATTTTCTAGCCAAAGCAGATGAATTATTGCATATTACTAGAGATCAATGGCTTACAAGGAGACCTCTCATATGGTGATGAGTATGTTATTTAAAAAAAATGGGAGTGGTCTCCCTTAGACTTTCTCGTATACTGAGATATGGGGATGGATATTTGAGGAGTAAACCGCAAGACAATGATTATATTTTTATATTATGTACGTTAAAGAACCATCAACAACAAATCAAACTAATAATATCCTGAACAATTATTATAAAAGTACAGTTGAATAAATCGGACTCTGCAGGTTCATGAATAAAACGTTAAGTACCACTTCCGGTTAGCGGAAATAGCTGAAAAGTTGATAGAAATCTATGTGTTGTCCCTAATACTTGAATGCAAAATTTGGTTGACCTTACTGAAAGCTTAGTCAAGTAATTGTGTATACACATACACACACACACAGACACAGAAATAATTCCAAAAATGGTATTTTTGGACTCAGGGAGGTCTAAAACTTCGAGATTCGTTAAAATTGCGAAATGAAATTTTTGGGTGATTACGATACTTTCCCTACAAAGGAAAGTAAATCGGACTCAGGGAGGTCTAAAATGTCGAGATTCAACAAAATCTCAACGTCGAGTTTTTTGTTCGATTACAATACTTTCCCTATACTTTGTATACGTGAAATTAGAAAAGCAAAATTTAAAACATTGTTGATTGCTCCTCATATATCGGCTGGGATTGCTTTAAAGATACAAACCCAAGACTGCTGGAGCCTACGAGACATCTGTTATTATTTCAAGTAATTTTAAAATTTGTCACATTATTGATGGCCTCCAGTATTTGATTGCTGACATCCATTACAGGTCATATAGCCTGAGATGAAGCCAGTTTAATCAGATGTCCATCCACCAACTTTCTGTTTGTTGTTTACACCTACTAGTTTCGAGCCAGGACATTCCTTGGCTTGTTTTTATGTGTATTTTGTTCATATTATTTGTTACTACTGTTGATTGTTTAGTTTCTCTATGCCAGTGAGTATTGTGTTGTGTTCCTAGTGTTTTGTGAGTGGCTCCCCAAGAGACGGGGCCACCTGCCCATCACCACAAGGTACTGCCTATAAAGGTGGAGGGTCTCCCACTGTACCTTGCAGTTCATTCAAATGCACTAGGGACTCAGTGAGTTCACTTGTATTTTTTTGTTGTGCTTGTGCTTTTTGTGATGTCACTGGCTGTTTTTTGCCCTTCTGCTCTGTTTTTTGGTCTTTTTGTATATTGTATTAGGACTTTGCTGCCTTATTGTTGTCATGATCAGGTTCATGTGATTTTATTTTGTAAATTCTAATGTCTTGACTTGTCCTTCTATTAACGCCAGTTTTGCGAGATGTCATTAGTGCTACATCCTGCATTTCTAGTGGTGTGACTTCATTGGTCGTGACCCACAGGTAATTGGTGCAATAAGATAAAAGGTTGGCCGGAAGCTTCTTTCATTATCCGATCTGTGGGTACAACCTCTTTGAAGAAGAAAAAAAAAAGAAGAATTCTTTGCTGTTATGCTTCTGAAGAGTTTCATTCGCTTTGACTTCTTTGCCTGTTTTCTTTATTTCGGCTCTTGTCTGTCTTTAGGATTTGGTAGCTAAGTTTATTTTTATTAACTTTGCTTTCATTTTTTGACGTGTGCTTCTCCTGGTTGGCTCATTAAAGAAATCACCTGTCTGTTCCTTGTTTTGGCCAACTCCGTTTGCCTTTGTACTCCATTGAGTTTCATTGTTGTTGAAGAGCATTTGTAAAGAATCAATCTTTTAATTTTATTAAGGTCTTGTGTTTGCCGTTATGTCTAACCAGGATTTGACAGTATATCCTCTCTGATGGACATTTTGGAGAACTGTGGGATCTCTTTGTGTTTTGGGACTCTCAGTTACTAACAACACCTCAGTATAGTAAATAGAGGAGAGCTTTCGTGACAGTATGGGTCACAGCATACCACAGACCTGGAAGAGGCACTACTAACACACAGACACTCTCTCTCACACACACACACACACACATGCATACACTTCACGTGGCCATTTGATGTCAGCCTTGATCTAACCTGCATGTACGTATGTTGGATGTAAGAAGAACCCGTGGAGACACATGGAAAACATACAACCTTCCACAAAGACAGTGGCCAGGCGGGGAACTCTGGCGTTGAGACGCAGCAGCACTATCCACTGTGTTGTTTTTTAATTCTTCTAAAACAACACACTTTTAAATTCTCTATAACCTTTTGGTGTTTTTTGTTTCTAAAATGTTTTTGCTGCTGATCCTTTTTCTAAAATTCTCTTTTTTGGAACTTTATCTAATCCTTCCTAATCTGTTTTATGGATACTCTTGACTCCTCTCATTTCATGTTTTCTTTCAGACTGATTATTTTACTCCAGCTAGTTTTGTACTTTCTTAAATGAATGGTTCACTAATTCAAAAATTACAAAAAAGGCTATTGACAACTATAAAGAATTTCCTGTGTTGTCGAGTAATACGCAACATGCATTATCATAGACATCCATCCGTTCATTTTCCAAATATCTACAGTGCATTTTGTGTTAAAAGTAAACTACATTTGATTCTTTATAGGATATACAAGAAACCTGTAAGCTTTATGACCCTATAATGAAATGCAGATGAATGTTTTATATCATAATAAAAATCTGAGTTCTGTTTGTGCCATTTTGTAATTTTTTTCCATGTCTACTGACAAATGTAATTAGGATTAAAATGTAACATCATTTTAACCTTTTTTAGTTTCTATCCATCCTGCAAGGAGTCTTAGAAGATAATAAAAATTAGGAATTGTTAAATAAAGCAATGCAGAAAACCAATCACGCTTTAGTATTGAATGTGGAGTGCATTACTTTACTGACGTTCCAAAGGTGAATCATCTGAGAATTTGTGTTATCATTTTATTATAATTACCAGATGTGATTTTTTTAACAAAGAGCTATGAAGTTATTATATGCTATAATTACTGCCTGATTGGTTTTAAAGAGGCACACAAGTCAATTTTTGATCAGCACTCTGACATGTTATTGTGAACATCAAAGAAGATGTACTCCAGCCACTAGCAATTTATTTTCTGAGCAAAACCACAAGGAAATAAAGGTCTAATCCAGGAACACGGTGGGTGGAACCTAAACCAACCCTGGATGGGGTGCCATTCATCCATCCATGCATCCAATTAAGGGCTCATTTATACTTCACGCGACGCGACGCATGCTGCAGCGGACGCTCCTGCTACGCAAGCGTTGAAGTGTTTATACTTGCGCGCGTACTTTACGTAAAGCTGGAGGAGTCCACCAGGTGGCAGTGTGAGATAGTATCGCGGTGAGAACATGTTTGGCTTCTCTGTGTTGTGAATTGCCTAAAACACCTATTAAATTCCGATAACACCTTACCGCAATATCTGTGAAAAGGATGTTTATTGATTAAATCCATCAATCCAGGGATGTGCCCATTCCAACAAGCATTGGGCACGACTGAGAAACAGTCCCTGGACGAGGTCTCTGCTCATCGCAAGGTGAATACAAGCACTCACATACACTAGCGTCATTTTAGCGGCACCAAATCCCCAAATCTGCTTATCTTTGGAAGGAAACCGAGCACAGTGTGGAATACAAGCAGGAAATACCAGCAACGTAACTCTCTGCGAGACAGCAGTGCTATTGCTCTGCCACCGTGTCACCCCCATGTGTGTAATTATTAACAGTATTCATTATTTAAATGAAATTATATGTAAAATGTAACATACACACTTTAATGCATTTCATCATGAAAGTGATATCAAGTATGAATCTAAAGATTCTAAATGTGCAGAGAGTTGGAATATCATACATTTAATTTGTTCTGTGTGGTGATCTTTTGCTGCTTGCCGCAGCTGTCAGGTCCAAGAAGCTCGTAGCGATTAAAAACTGGGATGACGTTTACGACGGTCTGCTTTAATGATAAAGTAAACTACGAGGTTAAAGTGGACAATTCGGGATTAAAGCCGAAATTTCCACTTTAATCACAAAATACACGTTTTCACCGCGTCAAATATAACGCTATACATTATGTTGCTGTTGTTAAGTTGCAAAAATAAAAAAATTAAAAAAGACGACACAAAAGATGGTATGTGAGACTTTTAAAATGTGTTGTGTCATTACATTCGGGAACTATCTACATGTGACAGAAAGCCTCTATGCCGATCCTACGGGATGGATGCTTCGATGTTGTGAAGCAAAATGCCGACATACAAATGCATTCGTGGTGCTTTTATATTCAAGCGTCGCATATTCCCGATCGTAATGACACGATACATTTTAAAAGTGTCAGTGCCGTCTATTTTTTTTTTTTTTGCAACTTCACATCGGCAACATAATGTATAGCGCTGTATTTGAGCCACTGAGAAAAAAATAAAAGACACGGTGAAAACGTGTATTTTGTGATTAAAGTGGAAATTTCGGCTTTAATCTCGAAATGTCCACTTTAACCTCGTAGTTTATATTATTAATAAAGCAGACCGTCGTAAACGTCATCCCAGTTTTCATCGCTACGAGCTTCTTGTACCTGACAGCAGGTAAAGTACAAAAATAAAAAATAGACGGCACAAAAGATGGTATGTGAGACTTTTAAAATGTATCGTGTCATTACGATCGGGAATATGCGACGCTTGAATATAAAAGCACCACGAATGCATCTGTATGTCGGCATTTTGCTTCGACACTTTGAACCATTCATCAAACAGCAAAGCGCGCACATCGATCCCGAAGGATCTCCATAGAGGCTTGCTGTCACATGTAGATAGTAAACAGAGACTCTGACGTCACGTTCCGACTTTTAGCACACTGCGCCCCCCGACTTTTTGCTGGTACTGCAACTCGCGCACGCATCGCGTTAATTTCTGAGGACCTGCTCAGAGGACGCGTGAAATGAACGCTGGGAACGCGTGGCAGCCATGATGCGGACGCGTACGCGTTCTGAGCGTGAAGTATAAATGAGCCCTTAATTGTGAACCTACGTAATCGTATCACAGGTGCCAAGCTCTATCCTGGCAGCATCAAGCACAGTATAAGACTCTTTCCTGAGTGGAGTGCTGGACATCCATTTATCCTATCAATTTGCTAAATTCATTTTTAAGGTCATTGAGAACTGAAGTCCATGCCAGCAAATTCGGGAACAAGCCAAGAATCAGCCTTAGATAAACTACTTACTGGAACTTCTTAGCCTTCTTAAATCCAATTTCAGGGTAACAGGGTAACAATGCCTCTCCTGGCAGAATTAGGTGCCAGGCAAGAATCAGACTGGACAAGACACTAGACATCCACCCATCTCTTTACTCTTCTTCTTCTTATTATTGTTTGCTTTTCTTCTGTTCAGGTTTCATTTATATGCATGCCAATCTTTTTACAAACTGAAGTGTCTTCAGATGCAGCTTTGACTATTCTTGCATGTTTTCTTTGAGCCAATCAAGACATTGTTTCTTTGGTTTCCCATATAATCGCTTTCCTCTAGGACTGTGGCATAGGGGATGTTTTCACTACTACATTCCACATGACTATGCCACCTAAAGTCAAGCTTTGGGCATCTTCTTAGTGACTGCAATGATCTTTTCAAGGCCTTCATGCATGATGTGGTTAAGACAGGTCCAGCTATCCACTGATTTACTGAGCCTCTCCAGAATCATGAAGAACAAATGGATGGAATGAACACCCAATGTGCATTCATCCATTCATTTACTAAGCTTCCTTAATGCAATTTCAGAGTCATGGACAGTTGAAGTCTATCTTGGTGCATTTGGATAGAAGACAATGATGAACTGTGTCTAGGAATAAGAAACGTGAAAATGAAGAGTGCAGATACAGTGTAATCTAGAAAGGTATGGAAGTTTAAATTACATTCAAGTGCACAACCATCAACACAAATTCTGCTTTAATACATCACTGGAAAAATAATAAATGAAGTTCTCAAGCTAAATATAATTTCTGGATGAATACTTGGGCAAACTACAGTGGGTCCACCATAGCATAGTGCCAATTCTTTAATGTTACCCCTGCAACAACCTCAGGACATGCATGTTTTGCTCTTATTTTATGCTGTGTGGGTGTGTCTGTGCAAGTATGCCTGACTCCTCAATTAAGGTTGGCTCATGCCTCATCACCAGTGGGCCTGGCATCCATATGAACCAGGACTGGATTAAGCAGGCTTGATAGGGAATATATATACTGCTCAAAAGAATTAAAGGAACACTTTTAATCAGAGTATAGCATAAAGTCAATGAAACTTATGGGATATTAATCTGGTCAGTTAAGTAGCAGAGGGGTTGTTAATCAGTTTCAGCTGCTGTGGTGTTAATGAAATTAACAACAGATGCACTAGAGGGGCAACAATGAGATGACCCCAAAACAGGAATGGTTTAACAGGTGGAGGCCACTGACATTTTTCCCTCCTCATCTTTTCTGACTGTTTCTTCACTAGTTTTGCATTTGGCTACAGTCAGTGTCACTACTGGTAGCACGAGGCGATACCTGGACCCTACAGAGGTTGCACAGGTAGTCCAACTTCTCCAGGATGGCACATCAATACGTGTCATTGCCAGAAGGTTTGCTGTGTCTCCTGCACAGTCTCAAGGGCATGGAGGAGATTCTAGGAGACAAGCAGTTACTCTAGGAGAGCTGGAGAGGGCCATAGAAGGTCCATAACCCATCAGCAGGACCAGTATCTGCTCCTTTGGGCAAGGAGGAACAGGATGAGCACTGCCAGAGCCCTACAAAATGACCTCCAGCAGGCCACTGGTGTGAATGTCTCTGACCAAACAATCAGAAACAGACTTCATGAGGGTTGCCTGAGGGCCCAAATGTCTACTGCGCCCTGTGCTCACTGCACAGCACCGGGAACTCAATTGGCATTTGCCATAGAATACCAGAATTGGCAGGTCCACCACTGGCGTCCTGTGCTTTTCACAGATGAGAGCAGGTTCACCCTGAGTATATGTGAAAGGCGTGAAAGGCTCAGGAGAAGCCGTGGAGAATATTATGCTGCCTGTAACATCGTTTAGCATGACTGGTTTGGTGGTGGGTCAGTGATGATCTTGGAGGCATATCCATGGAGCGACTCACAGACCTCTACAGGCTAGACAACAGCATCTTGACTGCCATTAGGTATCAGGATGAAATCCTTGGACCCATTGTCAGACCCTACGCTGGTGCAGTAGGTCCTGGTTTCCTCTAATGCACGACAATGCCCGGCCTCATGTGGCAAGAGTATGCAGGCAGTACCTGGAGGATGAAGGAATTGAAACAATTGAATGGCCTTCACGATCCCCTGACTTAAACCCAATAGAACATCTGTGGGACATTATGTTTCGGTCCATTAGGCGCCGCCAGGTTGCTCCTCAGACTGTACAACAGCTCAGGGATGCCCTCATACAGATCTGGGAGGAAATGCCACAAGACACCATCCGTCGTCTCATTAGGAGCAAGCTCGTGGGGCCACACAAGATACTGAAAAGCATTTTGAGTAGCAGAAATTAAGTTTTTGAAAAATGGACTAGCCTGCCACATCTTCATTTCACTCTGATTTTAGGGTGTCTACACAATTGAGCCCTCTGTAGGCAGAAAACTTTTATTTCCATTAAAAGACTTGGCATCCTTTTGTTCCTAAGACATTGCCCTGTCGTTATTTGTATAGATATCCAACTTCATATTGAGATCTGATGTATCTAATGTGTTTCTTTAAAGTGTTCCTTTAATTTTTGTGAGCAGTGTATATATATATATATATATATATATATATATATATATATATATATATATATATATATTGGTTAATAAATATATATATTTATACACACACACAGTAGACGCTCGTGAAGATGCAGTTCAGGGTTCACGGCCTCAGTCATTTACGGATTTTTCCTATAGAACCTAACTAATAATTGTTAGCGGAAACCGCAAATATCCTCCACAATTTTTTATGGCTTTTTTCTTGGCAATACTGTAGTGTAGAGAGAACAGGAAGCAACCGCAAGGGAAAGATGTGGCTTGGGATGGTGAAAGTAGCCAATCCGAGAGCGTACTCTACTAGAATTTGAAACTGTAACTCCCAGCAGTCCCTGCAGTGGCTCTGATTGGTCTTCTGCTGACGGTGCAGGGGCTGTTGGGCTCAAAGGATGTCAGCATGGCTTTTAAAAAGTGACCAAAAGAAAAACAAAAGTATTTGTAATTTATGTTTCAAGTTCCTGTCTCTCTCTGCCTGCCTTCTGTTGGGTTACCTGTACTTATTTGTTTTGTCCTGGATCGTTTCGTGGTTGGGGTCTGGATTGTCTGCCATCTGCCTATGTACATGAGGACTGTAAGTGGATTCATTGCCATCCTGCGAAGAAAGGAGCGCTCCTGAACCTGTCCACCCATCTTCACCATTTCAGGAACTACTGTTAGGACTATTTTTACATTCCCATTCAACATGCGGATCTATCTATCTATCTATCTATCTATCTATCTATCTATCTATCTATCTATCTATCTATCTATCTATCTATCTATCTGTGAAAGAAACCAGCATATCAGTTAAATAATAACTTTTAGATCAGTACACTACATGTTATCTGTCATATGCACTATACTATTAAAATCAGTCTGTTTCTTATATTTTTTGCCCTCCGTTCATGCCTTTTCAGTACATCTCCTCATCCCTAACTGAAGATACTGTTACACAGTCATATTAATTACTATACAAAGGATACAGTTGTCTAATGTCCACCCATTAACTGGACACTTTGCCTAAGTAAGTTCATTTAAGTTTTAATCAATTGGGTTAGTGTCATGCACGTCATTGCCAAGTCAATACCCGTGAATAGAACAGTTCATTGAATGATCTTAATTTAGTTATTGCTTGTGCATCTTCGAGACAACCAAAAGAGCAGAATTAAAGAAAAATTAAGTGGCACAAGATGCTGAAACAAAGAGGATATGGTAAAGATTCTTTTATTGGTTAATTGTCTAAAATAAAATGGGATTAAGGTTGATAAATTTAATGTAATGAATTCCACACCATTTAATCTTATATAGGACTCTTATCAGAAGACTCAGTGCTGGCACACAAATTTGCAATGAGATGATAACAGCCAAACAATTCAGCACTGCATACCGTGCTAATGTATACATATATTACATACATAAATATCCACATGCATCTATAAAAAATAATTTTAGAAAAACAATATAGCATTAAAAGTTCACCACTATTTTTATTCTGTATTCATTTTCTCTCATCCAGAAAGTCATCAATGAGGAATGTCTCTGGGAACAACAGGAAAGCCGATTAAAGGCTCTGGGATTTACGGCCGCACTAGCAGCTTTGTGTCATCCTCTCTGAGATTACACTTTGGAAGTGGAGCTCTGGTTTGGTTTCTGACCTGCCTTTTTTAAACCCAGCAACTTTTGTAGGCTTGCACCTGGATTCCCATTGTGTTTCATCAAAAGTAAGCAGACTACAGTTATAAGTGATAAGAACAGATTGTGCAAGCTTCAAAAGAGAGGTAAGCCAGGAAGCTGTATTCATGACGTGCTTCTTAATTCCATGCTGATCAGTCTAAAATGAACATTCAATGATTGTTGTCATGGCACTTTCAACATTTTTACTAGTGTCACTACTGCTAGTGCTGCTTGTAATTGCTTGAATAATTGAAAATGACAGGATAAAAAATATATTGCATGAATTCTGGAGGAGGAGGAGATAAAAAAGTAGCCTGTCTAAGGGGGTCTTCTATTTTCTGGCCTATAGCTGGCAAAACAGGCATTGCACCAAGACCTCAGGCACTGCTGAGCTGAACTCAGTCAAGCACCAGTCCCAACGTTGATGGTGGTCACTCAGATATGAAAAATAAGTGCCATTATGAACAATGCTGCACGCTGTCTCTCTGACACACTGAGGAATTTCAGCCAACAGATTATTCAGCAAAAGTGTGCCAAGAAACACTACAGGGGCTCCTGTATATCAATGGCAATACATCTGCATAATGCCTCACTATGTCTCTGACAGCCTCTCCTGAAGTTTTCTAACATGTTATTCATTCTGGTCTGTGTCCATATCTATCTATCTATCTATCTATCTATCTATCTATCTATCTATCTATCTATCTATCTATCTATCTGTGAAGACCGTGCCATCTTCAGGTTTCTGTTCAAACCTTTGGTTAGATTTGTTTGTGGTTATAAGCTTGTAGCAGGACTACATAAAATGTCAATTGTGTTTGTTCACTTTTTGAAAGTGTTGTGTTTGTCTGACGTTTTACTTGAATATTTGGGGGAAAAAAATACCTGAAGAACCGTTTCCCTCTGCAACTCACAAGAACATCACCAATCACAGCACTTCTTTCAATAAGGGGAACTTTCCTGTTAGGTTAGGTTCCAGGTTGCAAACATTAATGAAAGGATCATGAATTTCAAAAAGAAAAGGAGAAGAAGAAGCATCAGAAAAGACAGATTTTTCATAACAAACGCTGCTGTAATTTCAATGAGAGGAGCAACAGATCATCACTTTTCGTCAGGCAGTAAGGTGTTTTGGACTTTTCAACATCCACTACTTACGGCTATCTGGACTCACTGGTGAGAATGGTTTGGTTTATGTTTTGGAATGGCCTTGTTTAAATTGTGTTTCTGCTGTTATTTCATCATTTGGCACTTCTGATCTATTTCTCAGTCTTTGCAGTTACCGTGTTTTCACATTGGACTTTGTGTGCACATGGATGTTTGATCTGGGTTATGTAATTTCATGTGTTTCATGGTTAAGACACTGGAGGTCGGGGTCCTTTTTTTCTTTTCAATCACTGTAAATATTTCCATCTACACCACAATCCAGAAATGCAGGGTGTGTGATATCTAATCTTTTTCTTATATATTCATTTTACGTTTCCTTATCTTTTATCTTTGATTCGTTTATCTATTTTTGTCCATCAACTGGGGAGCTTGAGTGCAGGGTGGGTAAGTACGGTTTGGCGTGGTTGAGTCCGGACTTCACTCCAGCACAGCCACAGTGAGTAACTTGCCGCCTTCCGAGCTCATTTTTTATAAGCTGTTCCCACAATAAGAGTGAGCTTCCAACTCTTATGTTGATTTTTCAGTCCAAAGTGATGCATAATATTCTTTTGAAGAGAAAACAGATAAAGTTAGATTGTAAAAAACAATGTGGGCTTTTATGTTGTCACTAGATCATGAATGTTCACTCAAGACTCCACAAATCTTTCCTTGTGGAAGAACATCAGACGAGTATAAGTATCTTCATTAAGGGTCTATTTGGCAATGTGTGAGCAACATGGAGAATCACTCTTTGGAAGTTACCATTGGCTCATTGTACAATGGCCACATACACAAATGTTTCTACAGTTCCAGACTAGGCCCTGTGGACAACATCACCACATCCTTTCCTTCACTTTTTGTTTAAGTCATAAGTCTGTTGCAACAGACACCTAGTTAGTCTGGAAAAAGATTTTGAGCTACCGAATGCCCAAGAACAGTGCAATGTGTAAGACCTGGCTATGTACATCTTTAGCCATATGGGTCCATACTGTGTCCACACTGCTTTTGGCTTCATGAACTCGGGTTGGCTCACATCACTAAGTGGACTGGTCCTCGTTTAAACAAAGTAACAATTTGCGTTCAAAAATGGCAACTCACTCCCAGATCGGAAGGCCAGTGTTAGTTGAGGTTATGCCATAGCAGCTGTTATCCAGCTGAAGTTACACCACACATTACTACAAAACAGCGGAGTCAATGTTCATGAAATCGTACATGTATATTACAGTTAACCCAACTTAACAAATGGACTTTATAGAATTTCAAGTATCAATATGTACATTGGTTCAGTAAAAGGAACCTCCCAAAAACTGTAATGCCCAGCTTACATGCCATATCAAAGATTTGATTTGAATGTGGGGTTACGTATCTATTTGTGACATCACACTGAACTAGAACATACAAAGAAGTAGCGCTCATGCTACCAACCCAGTAAGGAGTTACCACAATTATGGAATTCAGTCATACACAAAAACAAAAAATTGTCGACTTGTCAAAGCGGACAAGTTAATAGAGAGGCAGTGTAGGTGGTGGATTGGGACGTTTGCTTTCAGCCAGCAGTGACAAAAATGTTAGGGTTTGCTGCATGTTTGTGCAGCCCTGGGATGTTAAATGGGAAGACTGGGGCTGATTGCACTTGCACGTGAGGGAGCAATTGGTTCCATTTTTTCCATAAACTTTCAGTGGGCCGTAATTAGGACACCGTGCCCACGGAGGCATAAATGAGAGACGTGAGAGCAGATCAAAAATGAAAGCAAAGGAAGGGCAGAATCAGGTGTGAGAGCCAGCACTATGGAGACATATCAGAGCGGTCAGAATCCCCGCGAAGTAGTGAAAGGAATGCTGTTCACCCACTGCTGAAAAGCCTGGGGGAGCAAAGGGGATGGAGAAGTCTCCTAGGAATCTGGCAGACAGCAGGTTAGTGTAGAGGAAGATGAAGGTGCAGTCGTGATGAGAGCTTGGGACAAGGACCTCAGCGGCTGGCATCTCCTGTGGCTGCAAGACCCTTTGAGTGAGCTGGGAAGACGGGGTGAGAAAGACATGCTGGGCTGAGCAGGTAAGAACCCAATGTCTGGAAAATTTTATACCTGGATGTTTTAACTTATTTATTCTTGGTTTTATCTCCACTGAAGGACACTAATTTATATTGTGGATAATTTATTTATTAAGAAGAACTGCACTTTGCTTTGAACACTGGGCTTTGACTGAAATGAAAGCACATTTGCACTTTACACCTTACTCTCGTTGGTTGTGTGTCCTGGCTTATCTTAATACATGACTATCTACGGTGCCAGGTTCAAGTTTAGCAAGAATGCAGAAGCCATCCTGGACAGTCAAAGACAACATAAAAATAAAAGAAATAGAAGTATATGCTTTCTTACCTTAACGCATTGTACATAGTGCAGCAGAAATAACTCCCACATTTTGAAAAATCACTGTGGGGTTCCCAAAGCAGGTAGAGGGGTGCGGTCCGTTCCGTTAGGTACGGCACATAATAAAGTTGTCAGTCGTCACCATGCCGTGGTCGAGGGAGCATCGAGGCCTTGTAGTGGAGGCTTTTTTCAAAAATGGCGAATCTGTGTCATCTATAGGCGTCATTGGGCCTTACTTTTTTGAAGAGGGTGGAGTCACAGTCACTGTGAATTCCAATCGATACTGCGACATGTTGGAGAATTTTATGCACCCGAAAATTGTAGAGTATAGGAAAGAACACAACCTAGAGAACTTCTGGTTCCAACAGGATAGAGTTTAGGCCTATATAGCACGTCATCTGAGCGAAAGTTTGCAGGAGATGTTCCCGGTCCGAGTGGTCTCCTTATGCGAGGCAGTTCCGTGGCCACCGCGCTCGCCTGATTTAAGTCCCTGTGACTTTTTTCTGTGGGGGTAACTCAAGGCCAAAGTTTTCAAACATCGTCCTCGGTCCTTGGACCAACTAAAGGAGGCCATTCAAGAAGAAATTGAAGGAATTTTGCCCAATATGCTAGTGAGAGTGATGGAAAACTTCCAAGAATGGCTCCAAATGTGTATCAGCCGTCAAACCCACCATTTGGACGATATAATTTTTAAAACTTAAAGTAAAAAAACTTTTTTTTTATCTACATTTGGGAAATAAAACGTTTTTGGTGATACCTCGTTCCATTTTTTTTTTCAATCTCCCTTTGAAATGTGGGAGTTATCTCTGCCGCACCCTGTACAAATATACCTGGGCAAAGGCTGGGTACTCTGGCTGGTAAACAGTATAATTGGGAAAGCAAAGCACCACCAGTGTGCCCTTACACACAAGATGTTCGAACTGGAAAGAATAAAGCTGCCAATTCAAGCCCTGTCAATTTCTCACTGTGTGACCCTGAATGAGTCACTTAAACATATGAGAAGTGTCATGGAAGAAGGGTTCAAAATGGAAAGCAGTTCTACAAAAAAAAAAAAAGTTTAAATAAATATGTCATCTGTTAGCCTACAGATGGGCTTCTGAAGTCTTTGTGCAATTAATTTAATTCAGATGGAGGTGATGGTTGTAGCAGCCACCTTTGCTACTCAGACTGCAAAATCACACGTTCTAAAAATAAACACCTTGAACATCGCAAATGATCGTGTAATAGCAATCCAGGCAATTTGAGTAATGAAATGCACTGAATAATTCATGCTAGTAATCATCACAGGAGTAAAAATGATCAGACTTGGTATTTCTGACTCTTGCATTTTGACAATTTAGAGCACATTAGCTTCATGAATTTTCCAGCTGACATGACCCAAATTATGGTCTGTAGGTAAAAAGAAAACAAGTCTGTAGGAAGGACGCCATAGTCAAAAAACAGGCAGATCTCCCAGGGTGTGTGTGAAAGCCGAATCTCTCATCACTCTGACCCCTTTCCTTTACAGGGTTTGGGGAGCTGAAGAATTATCAATATTGAGCACAAGGCAATAAACAGCCCTTCATGTGACGCCAGTAGTAACTTAAGATGAGCCAAAGAATATTGAACAGGTATTTTGTGAGAGTGTGTTCAAACCTGGCACATACTGGAACGGCTTGAGTTCAAATCCTAACATGGACGCCCTACAGTCTATCTACTTTATATTCTGCTTTCTATTCTTTGCCCAAGTTGTCCCAGTTTCCTCCAGTGTAAGTCTGACTGGTGACTCTACATTGGCCCTAATTACTAAATGTGACGGACAGGCGTCACATCGAGGGTTGGACTCTGACTTCCTGTCAGGATACTCATCTATTTGCCAGTGATATTGAACTGAATTAAGCAGCAGGAAATGGACTGATGGATTTTCAGACCTTGTCTTAGTATTTTTGACAGACTATGTGTACAGAATATAATGAGCCAGGCTGAAACGAATGGTCTGCTTTCAGGCTGACCTAACCGAACAGGTCTGGCTACCTAAACTAGGGTGGTCATTTTTCGTGAAAATAAACATTTGGAAGTCATTCCATTTGGCACTTTTTATGTCATCTGAACTGAATAGCAGACAACTGTTCCACACTTGTTGGTCCACACCATTAGCACTGCCTTTGATGGAGATGCAAAATTCTTTTGATGATTTGTGACCACTTGAAGAATAAACTATTTCTGTTCTTTGTCCTTTGTCAGTATGTCGTCATACTTTTCAATGAGACTTATTCAACTGTGTCATTCAAGACTGTCATGTGTGCCAGAAGTTCACAAAATTTGTTGAAGAGTTGGATCATCTGTCCACCATTCTGGTGGTTTATTGAGAAATGACTGAGGCCTTTCTGTACCTTTTATCATAAGGACATCAAAAAGGAATGTTTTTTCTGTTACCAGAAGTGTATTATTATTATTTTTCCAATTTAAGCCATTAAGACTTATCTTTCAGCTTACGATGAAGAAGAATGTCTGGTGGTTACTGCAGGCTTTGCACCATCTATTCTTTTGGTTCTGCTCATTCACTGTCATCAAAAAGGACTGAAATAGAAGCTCCTACTTTTTACTTGAGTGTTCTTGAAACTCCTATTTAATACTAGAATTTTATAGAAACTTCCACTTACTACTAGAATGTTCTAGGAATTCCAACTTAGTACTACAATGTTCTCATTTTATTTTATTTTATTTTATTAATTGTTTACTAATGTGCTGGCATCCCTGTCTGGATTGATTCCAATCCCTTACATGGCCAGGAGGCCATGGCACTAATGGACACAAAGAAGGGCAAGACTGATAAAGCATGTGAAGTTACAGGTGGCATGTTGGCTTCCCGACATTGATGGACTGAATAGCGTTTCCCGGCTGGGAGGGCAGTAGGATTAGAGGATGGAGAGACAACCTGGCAGGGCTATTTACTTTCCCAACATGCTATTTGGCAGCGAAAGCCATGCAGGGAACTGGAGTCCCATAGGGCAGCCTTTTCAGGCTTGGTGGGTTTACGTGATCCCTACTCAGTGGGGCTTTCGCTTGACCCTGAAGTGCTTCCAACAGGTTATGTCCTAGCACCTTGACTTGGTCTAAGGTTAAAGAAGTCGCTTGACTTCATACAGATGAGTTGGAATTGGGTGTGGAAGACAGACAGAGCTTGCCTGGGAGTAGAGGTGGAGAAGAAAAAGAGAAAAAAAATTGAAATTATGATTGTGTTTATTAAGAAGTCTTTTGTAAGGTAAGTTATAACAATAAACCTTTTATTTTCACCCCGGACTTGTGTCTGTGAGGTTGTGTCTGGGGTTTGTGGTGCTGTAACTCACCCTACTGGTCACACTAAACACATAGTCAGTTAAGAATGCTGGGCCAGAGTAGGTATGTGATAACAATACAAATAAAATGCACAGAATGGAGAGACCTCTAAATGTTTAGCAATCAGGCTGAAATTTTACAGGTAAGCAAGCTATCCCTAATGGACAAAAATAAGCCTTGTGGAGTCATGATCCTACAAACATCTACTGCTTGCACTGGTTTGTGGACCACCTTGGCATCTTACCTATTATCATCAATCGCTTTCTCAAAACAGTCCACTGCCCAGTTTTCTCTATAAATGCTGATGATCGAAAGAACACAGGTTTGAGAAGGTGAAAGAAGAAGACGCTGGAAGCTGATCAGAGAAGGGGGTCCTAGCGGGGTGTTTGGCCGACACTGGGGGACAGCACGAAGTGGTTCACTCCTGCTGAGCACTTTGGAGGAGCAGGAGTGACCGGAAGGTGGTTGGCTCGCCGCAATAAGGTAGCGGGAGTCAGGAGGCTTAGGAGGTGGAAGCCTCAGTGTGAGCGCCCTGGTCACTGTGGAATCCAAGTCAGTCTGGAGAGCCCTACGGAGGCAGGGACCGCAAGGCTACAGACGTGAACAAGAAGGTCAGCTGCGGGTGGGGTGACTCCCCTGGTCCACGGCCCGGAAGGCCATTAGAAGGCGGCACCAGGTTTTGTTTTTAAAGGACTGCTCCCAGCTATTGTTTTAACCTCATTTTTAAAAGATTTATTTATTAGATTTTAACCTCCACATTCTTCACTGTTTCAATGGATTATTTATTTATTTGGCATATTGAAACACTGCACTATTTATTTGAATAGTGTTTGGAATTGTTTTTAATAAAAGCACTCATGCACTTTTTTGCACCATCCCCTTGCTTCGTTGGTGTCCTCACTGTCCAGCTCACCTGCTTACCAACGGTGTCGATTTCGAGAGGCTTCTTAAAGGGAAGTGGGAGCCATGGAGAAGAACCTGCATCATCACAACCTCCCTCTCTGATTCTCTCTCCATGATTCTGAACCACCTTTTCTATAACCTATGGGTCTATGACATTTTATTGTCAAAGTGAGAGTATTACAATCTCTTTGGATGGCCATTTTCAGGAGAAAACTGGGTTTAGTTTTCTAAAACACTCACATAATGCTGTGTTATACGGGATTTTCTTAAACGCACAGGACCTGTGCATAAGGAGATGAGATTTATCCTTTATTGTCTAGGAACAAGAATGTGATGCATTACGTTACCAACCTGAGTTTGTTTGCCCAAGCTTAACCATTGCACAAGGTGGTCTTCACCCTAATTTATTTTTTTGCTGCTATCAGATTTGTCTTTTCATTTGAAGAATATATGGCTACACGTAGGGGCTGTGATATGAAGGGGCTTTATATTTTCAAAAGCCCTCTTACAGTAAGTTATAAGTCTTCTGCCGTATGGCAGTGATCACTTGCTTTTGTTTACTGCTGTACAAGCTGGAGTTTATAATTATGGCATAAAGACAATGCTCAAACAAAGAAGGAAGGTGAGCCTAAAGACTGATTATAAGTCCATGACACATTTCCCCAAAGCCCTGTCACTAGCCAGTACCAACCAACAGAAGTCTTCCCTAAAAGTGTCTTATTCAACCAAATGCTGATGTTTATTCATAGTTATAGAACACAATCTAATATCTTCATTATTTTAGCTGAGTAGATGGCACATACTGTACTTGATCATTTACACAATTGGAAGCTGCGGAAACATACAATCACCTACATTCAATGATAAAATTTAAATACAGTAAAACCCTGCAGTAACACGCTCCGATTGGAAAATAACATGGTCATTGTTTGTGCTGCCTTCCTTCTCCAGAAACAGTCTTCTAGTTTGCACAAACTGAGTCTGTCCTCACTAAAACCAAATGAATGGTGCGGCACTGAATTCTGCTGACGTTCACAAGACGCGCTCTGAACATCCAGTGCTGCTGCTGTCAGTGAGGTGTAGCTGACCGATTCTGTAGAGCTACAAACAATAACTTCACAGCCATCAGCATTATCTCTGTTTAATATCCTACCTTAACCATCCAGCATAATGAAACATCTGTCATCAGATGTAAATTCAGTACAAAACACAACTTATCACATCAGTTTCCTCACCTTACAGATGCTTCAGTCGTCCTTCTGTCTCTTCCCAAAATCTGACCTTTCCTTGCAGTCACACCAGGATTCAACTTTTGTGGGAGATTTAGTTGAAGTCATTTTCTTGAGGGACCCCCTAACATTCTGTCCCTTTCACCTGGGATCCATGTAATGGTGTACGTAACTGAGTGTAAAAAGGCCTGAAGTTCTAAGGAGAGCTCCCGCTTTGATCAGATTCCTCTGAGGCAGTGGCTCTTAACTTCAGTCCTCAGGGTCCCCTATGGCTGCGGGTTTTTGTTCCAACCAGTCTATCAATCAGTCAGTCATTGTTACCTTTAATTACAATACAGTTTATTTTTATATAGCCCAAAATTACATATGAAGTGCTGCAATGGGCTTTAACAGGCCCAGCTTCTTGACAGCGCCCCAGCCTTGAGTCTCTAAGAAGACAAGGAAAAACTTCCAAACAAACTCATTGGGAAAGGCAGTTCAAAGAGAGACCCCTTTACAGGTAGGTTGGGCGTGCAGTGGATGTCAAAAGAAGGGGGTCAATACAATACAATACACAGAATTGTAACTTCCCTCTTTGTTTAATTAGGTGATGCTTTTTCTTTCCTTTCATTTTGCATTTAGAAAAGAGTATTAGTGCCAGATTCCACATCTTTAAATAATTACTTTGTTTTATTATTTTTAAGTACACTTTTTCTGTTTACATTTTCAATTGGATCCTGAATGCAGACAACTAATGATAAGCTGAGCAGATACCAGCACAAGTCACTATGAATGGAGTAATTACTTCAGTGTTACCCACTTGTGTGCTTATCAAGTAACCAGAACAATAATAAATAAAACAAAGCTTTGAAAGAAAAAAGAATGAAGTGTTACCCATCTAACGCATATACATTCCTACTTCATTCAGTAAAAATACTGTATAGCACAACCATTTTGTAATTTCCAGATGGGCGTAAACAACATAAAAACTCGGAAAAAAACGGTTTGCTTGGTTAAGGTAGGACAGCAATTAAGAGGGGAAGCGGATTGGGGAAAAAAACTTGCAGCCACAGGGGGGCGCCAGGTCTGAACTTTAGAACCACAGATCTAGAGGAGAGCTGCAGTATCGTAAAAGAGATTCCATGCCTTTTGTTTATGTCAGTAAAGAGCTACAATTATAATACACTAAAGAGGTTTCTGCAATTGCATGAACCCTGCTGATTAAAATTGAAACAACTAATGAACAAACACTGGTGGCTCTTCTGTCTCACAACTGTAGCAGGCAAAGGTTGAACCCCAGCTTACACCCAGAGTGGTTGGTTCTTCAGACCGATGCTTTGGGGAACCTCTCCACATGAAGGATCCAGAAAGAACCTTCATTTATTTAGATCTGTAAGAGGCTCCATGACAAAGACCCAACGGAATTCTGCTGACGCTCACAAGATGCGCTCTAAACATCCAGAGCCACTTCCATCAGTGAGCTCTACCTGACCAATTCTGTAGAGCTACAAACAATAACTTTACTTATTTAGATCTGTAACAGGCTGAATAACTTCATACAATGAATAGAGGGTAACAGATTTGTAAAGTACCAATGGCTCATGATTTTAAAAGGACTCTTGCCGTGTACGATAACATAGGCTAATTTCAAGTTTTCTTAATCTGTTAGTGTTCTCCTAGGTAGCCTACCATACATTAAAGATATTTTTTTTTTCTTACGTGTTAGGAGGTTTTTCAAATCTTAAAGAACCAACTTCATATGCAAAGAACCCTTCGCACAATTAAATGGTGATTTGTCAAGCAAAATTTCTATGAACAACCAGTAAAGAACCATAAAGTACTATCAAATAATCAGGATTTTTAAGAGTATGCTTACTTTCTCTGTGAAGTTTGCATGCCCTCTTCATGTCTATGCAAGTTTTGAGTGTGAAGTCTATGCACGAGTGTACCCAGTATTACCAGTAGCGGTGTACTGCACGATAATGTACACTTGACTTGAGCATTCCTAGTTTTCGTTCTCTTTCTCTGTACATTTAGCATTTGTTTGCTCAGAGTGCTCAGAGGTTGATGCGCTTGCTGCTTCCTTAGCAGCTCTTCTTATCTCCACCCGAGCGGCCCGCTGCTTCTCTTCTTTCGTTGGCAGCTTGCCGCACTAAAACTGATTACGTTAGTTTTTGTGTTGCAATTACTTAGTATGTTTTCTTTAATTTTTCACTTAAGCTGGCACTTAAGTCTTCAATCTGCCTCAAGAATGATAAGCGAAGGTGGTAGGGAATGAGAACGCCGCCCATACACATCTGCCGCACGGCCGCCCTGCTGCGTGCTGACGAAAGTTGAGTCTATAATAAAATAAAAATAAAATAAAAACAGTAATAAAAATCATCAGCCCGCAAGTGGATAGTAGACGTTACGTAGTATATGTGTACAAAATTTCAGGTCAATAGTTCAAACGGTTTCCGAGCTACTTGTGATTTAAAATCCTGAACAGACAAACGGACAGCAACGGTAGCGTATTATATAAGACCAGTAACGGCGCACTGTACGATAACATGCAGTGAATACCCTTGACTTGAGCATTCCTAGTTTTCATCCTGTTTCTCTGTACATTTAGCGTTTGTTTGCTCCGAGTGCTCAGAGGTTGATGCGCTTGCTGCTTCCTTAGCAGCTCTTCTTTTCTCCATCCTAGCGGTCCGCTGCTTCTCTTCTTTCGTCGGCATCTTTCTGCATTAAAACTGATTAAGTTACTGTTTGTGTTGCATTTACTTAGTACGTTTTCCTTAATTTGTCACTTAAGCTAGCGCTTAAGTCTTCAATTTGCCTCAAGAATGATTTAAGATATGAACAGGTAGGGGAAGTGATGGCAAAGGTGGTAGGGATGAGAACGGCGCCCGTACACATGTGCCACACAGCCGCTCCACTGGCCGCTGCCGAGAGCTTATTCTACAATAAAATAAAATAAAAAGAGGAATAACCTTCAAGGTCAATCATCTCCCTGAAAGCGGATAGTAGACATCATGTAGTATACGTGTACCAAATTTCAAGTCAATAGGTGAAACGGTTTTCGAGCTACAGGTGATTTAAAATCTTGGACAGACAAACGAACAGCCACGGTAGCGTATTATATAAGAAGATTAGTGCACACTTCGTTGACACCTTTATGTAAAGCACCCTTCAATATGCATTATTAGCCCCAAATTGGGACCACTGTCCCATAGTGGAAGCCTGCTTTAGGCCATATATTGTGAGATGCCATGGTTTTCTGAGATCAGACTCATCCTCCACATGAAGTCCTTTAACTAATCTTTAATCTAGAGAACTGTGACCCTTTACAACTTGAGGATGCTCACGTGTACACATTTTATTGAACCAGGCACCACAATCCTCAGTTTTTTCCAGTTACGATGGCAATCTTGGTAATCACAATCACAAAGATGCGTCAGAGTCAGAAAATAAACTTGAAGCTGCACATTGCTTGGAGAGTGAAGAACCTCAACTCAAGAAACAAGAATGGGCCATTAGTAGGCAATGATAGGTGGGATTCATGTGTAGTCAGATTTTCCTGTGAAGAAAACACAGTAAAGTGCATGATGGTGCAAATTAGTCCATCGTTGTTTGGAAATTATTCAGCATGTCTCTGCAGAGATGTGGACAAGAGGCATGAATAGAACTGAATTTACTGGTGGCTGATAGATTACAAGCTTTATGTAGCTGAGAAAATGAACAGAGGTAAACAGTACAAACCTGAAAGTGTATATGAATTGACCAGGCCTGTTTCGCTCATCATTAGAGTCCATCCCTTGCTCTTGAATTATTGGTTTAATTACTTTGTGAGGCATTTTATAACACATTTGACTGCAGAGATCGACATGAAACTAACAATCCTAAAGTGGAATTCCATGATGGGTGGTAATGTGAAATGGCTGATGTGCAAAATCCATTGGGATATTGCAATATCAAAGATGTTGCTCATGGAAATAAAAGCACTTATAAACATCAAAAAAGGAAATAAGTATATAATAGTAGTAACTGAATAAATTAACAAATTAATAGGCAAGAATATCAATCAATTACTGGTTTATGTGACAGAGGGTAAAAGTGTGCTGTCTCATGGTCTGGCATCGATTAAAACGTTTGTGTCTTGTGTTCTGCCCACTTTCTTGTCTTAAGCTCTGGCAAAAATAAGATTAGTAAATAGCCAGTGTGGAAAGACGCCCGGAACGCAGACAGACGGACTTAGAATATCCACAACACACACATTTATTATGTTCTGCTCCTTCTTTACAGCACAGCACAGCCACAGTAAACTCACCAGGCTCAGTCCTTCTCCCCTTCTGTTTTACTTCACTGCCGCCTCCACTCCACTCCTCTCTCGCAAGCTCTGTCCTCTGCCACCCAACTCCGGCTCCTCGAATGGAGTGAGTGTGACGATGTGGGTTCTGGCTCCACACTCCCATCTGATTTTGGGAACCCTTGAACCCAACACCGTCGATAATGTAACCGAGTGAGCTAGTCAATGGAGGCAAATTACTGAGCAAGGGGAAGGTAGAAAGTGCAACAGTGCTTTTATTTAAAACCAACAAAAACAGTGTTCCATAAATAAATAGTGCAGTTTCAAAGTTCATTAAATAAATAATCCATAAAAAGAACGTGGAGGTTAAAACAACTATAAGAAAAAAACAATCCTTTAAAACCAGAGGTTAAAATCTTCTCTAGGAAGCAGTCTTAAAAACCAACAACAAATCCGATGCTCTTCTGTTAGCGTCTCACCTGCTAATCCCGTTTGGGCCAAACAGCAGGCAAGACGCTCTCTGCAGCTGCCCTCCTGAAACACACGCATGAGACTGTAGACCTCCCGGTCCCTGGCTCCGGTATGGCACTCATCCCAGTCCCGGAGAACTTGGTTTCCCACAACGGCCAGGTCGCTCACGTTGGGGATTCCCACCACCAAGTCTCCCGACTTCCGCTGCCTTTCCATGGCCTCTCTACGGCCAGTCGCCTTCCCTGGTCACTCCCACTACCTGATCGCTCAGCGGGAGCGACATCAACACAAACGCCTGGGTGTCGGCCTAACACCCAGCTTCCTCGCAGCTGTCCACGAGCGCTCGATCGCGCGCTCACCACACTCACGCACTGCCCGCTTCTTCTCCTTCTCCCGGTAACCTCCGTCCTCTCCTTTCCTTTCTCTCTCCGATCGTTTCTTACCCCGAACGTTTCTTTCTCCCCTTTAAAACCGACTCGCGCTTCTTTTTAAAATGACGAGGGCCACAGCAGCTGCAGCATTAGCCACGGGACAATCATGAATGTGGGCAGTTCCTCACCTGTGCACTAGGTGAGAAACGCCCACACCCTACGGATCGTCCCGCGGCCCACTATGGCCCAACATCCCCTCACTAAGCCGCGAGCACATTGATTATTTATTTAAAATGAATGGCCTTTTCTCAACGAGCTGTGGACCCATATCACCACAGTGAGGCGGTCCCTTTTATAACGCACCCGAATTTGCTCCACATGCTTCCTGATGACCTTCCTGCAGCACTTCCTGGTGTGGCAGAAGTGCTGCATTCCAGGGTTTCTGAACCATCTAGGTGCACCCTGGCGGTGGCCACGGGTCCCCACATGGTTGAGTTTCCCATCTCCGTGGCTCCCATCAAATCCAGGACGTCTGACCTCTTGTGTACCGGGGAAGGCATCGCCCCTGCTTTTCCAGGCCTCCCGGTGGGGCAAGGTCCTATCACACTGCCCCTTCCCCAGCTGAAGCCCATAGGGTGAAGCGGCCTGTCCCGTGTGGGCTGGTTCTCTCCGTGAGAGGGCGCCGGCATACCGCAGTCCATGGTCTCCTCCTACACCAGATTGTTGCCTGGCTGGATGGATCAAAAAATAAACTGGCCCTCTATGTTGGCCTGAGGTGAACTTCTGTATTTGCGAGTGTTAATGCATCTTCCTGTGAAATGCCATCCCTTTTGAGACTGTTTCTTGTAAAAGAATTAACTAAGCCAGGCTGTTGAGCCACATTAGTTGGTTTACATTAATCAGCTAACTCAATTCAGTCTAAATGGTGAACTGAGGATTTAATTATCCTGGTAAATGGATTCAGACATAAATCCTCCTGTTGAGCACTCACTTCACTTCAACAGACGACAGTCCTGCACTCTGATACCGCTAGTGTATCTTCAGAAGGCGATAATGGCACATGCTGAACATGAACATGCATGCTGACTTTATTTCTTTGTTGGTAAGTGAATGCATTGAGATTGCACAGATGCTTACTGCAGATCTGCATGACTTGTCTGCAGGTTGATGAAGAAAGACATTTAAATGGCCGTGCCAGGATGAGCTTATGCTTTGCTCTAAACATTTTCTTGAGATTGTTTTCACATTTTAGGGGTCCAGATTGTCTTTTGATTGGCACTGGCTTGTTTGTGCCTCCAGTGCTTTAGTAATCCGTTTCTTAACTGTCAGTCATCGAGGCAATCAAAATAGCTGATTTTTGTCAGCAAATGGCTTCAGTGATGGCATAGCCTCATTTTATTATCTCCCAAGTCTATGATGTGATAAATATGTTTGCACCTGGGTATTGGATTCTACTTTAGACTAATAGGGGTGACTGACTGGCTGCATTATTCTAGAAGTCAGAGGAAGGTTGAATGTTAAAACAGAAAATGAAGACTGACATCAATCATAAGAATAGTGCAGAGCACAAGGTAGGATGTGTGCCATCTTTGCCTTTGAATTTGTGTACAGAAATAGAGGGTCAAAGATGGTCACTTACACACATTAGCTGATCATTTCACTTGCAGACACATTTTCAATAAGAGAACACATATTGGCTTGAAACAAATTCCTTACTTAATTAGCTATTTTTCTTCAGCTCAATTTTTTCTTGCATTTCACGTCAATACATTTTTTTTACTCACATTTGAGAAAGTCAAAAATGAAATGAATGCCAAAATCACTTCATCAAAAATAGTAAAGAAAATATTTTGTCATCCACTTTCAGATTCCCCTTTCTTGCCTTCAGTTTTTTTTAGTAGTTTGCTTTCAGCCTTGTCTTATGTGGCCAAATGAAAACTTTAATGTTGCAAATTACACATCCTTTGTTAGCTGTAAGAATGTCACAGCAACAGAATCAAATAAAATTAGTGAAACTCTGTGAGTTATAGGCACATTAATCATCACATCATCATTTAAGTGTTTTACAGTTTCTGCCTCCATCCATTATTCCAATTTACACGCATCTCGTAACCTCAGATCCTCAAATGAGTGTCTCCTTAGAATTCCAAGAACAAAACTTAAAAGAAGTGGTGAGGCGGCCTTCTGCTGCTATGCACCTAAAATCTGGAATAGCCTGCCAATAGGAATTCGCCAGGCTGATACAGTAGAGCACTTTAAAACACTGCTGAAAACACATTACTTTAACATGGCCTTTTTATAACTTCACTTTAACTTAATCCTGATACTCTGTATGTTCAATTCTTCATAATAACTATTCATGGCGGCTCTAAAATCCGTACTGACCCCTACTCTCTTTTCTGTTTCTTTTTCCGGTTTCTTTGTGGTGGTGGCCTGCGCCACCTCCACCTACTCAAAGCTTCATGAGGCTCCAACAATGATGGATGGATTAAAAGGCAGAAGTCTACATGACCATCATCATCATCAAGCCCTTCCGTGAGAACCCTAAATCCAAAGAGGACTGTTTCATTTATGTTAGGTAGAATGCCCAGAGGGACTGGGCAGTCTAATGGTCTGGAATCCCTACAGATTTTGTATTTTTCTCCAGCCGTCTGGAGTTTTTTGTTTTTTCTGTCCCCCCTGGCCATTGAACCTTACTCTTATTCGATGTTAATGTTGATTTATTTTGTTTTATAATTAAATAATTCATTTTTCTATTCTTTAATATGTAAAGCACTTTGAGCTACTGTTTGTATGAAAATGTGCTATATAAATAAATGTTGTTGTTGTTGTTTAGCCAATGGCTCTTAAGCCTTAACAGGTAGCTCCACTTTAGGCCCTTTTTTGTATTGTACTTCTGGATGAGCATTCAATGGCTGTCAGAGTCCATCCACATGACTATAAAAACTAAATCTTGTCGGAGTGAGTTGCTGAGTATGTCACATTAGATGACTGCCCTTCACTTAAGTGTGTTGACGACTGTCTCTGACTCGCTAGTATTATCTACATGAACGCTACAACTGACGATGGGTGGAAAAGTTGTCTAAAGTGACTTGACCTCTATGCATATTAATTGGTGAGTGTTCTAGATATAGACTTAAAGTGTCAGGAGAAGCAATTTAAAAACTTTGATGGGACAAAAATGATAACACATAACATTCTCAAATCCAATAATGAAGTTCAGGATCACAAGGTGTCCGAGCGTAACATTACAACGTTACAATGAATATTAGAACAATATAGAGCACAGCAGGCCATTCAGTCCTACAAAGCTCAACAGTCCTATCCACTTATTTCTTCCAAAATAACCTCAAGTTGAGTTTTGAAGGTCCCTAAAGTCTTACTGTCTATAATAATACTTGGTCACTTAGTCAACGTGTCTGTGGTTCTCTGTGTGAAGAAAAACTTTCCAATGTTTGTGCAAAAATTTACCCATAACAAGTTTCCAACTGTGTCCCCGTGTTCTTGATGAACTCATTTTAAAATAACAGGCTTGGTCCACTGTACTGATTCCCTTCATAATTTTCAACATTTCAATCAGGTCTCCTCTTAATCTTCTTTTGCTTAAACTGTAAAGTCTCAGCTCTTTTAATCTTTCAACAACATTTATTTAAATAGCACATTTTCCTCATAATTCATCCCCTGTAGCCCTGGAATCAGTCGAGTCGCTCTTCACTGGACTTTTTCCAGCACTGCTATCTCCTTTTTGTAGCCTGGAGATAAAAACTGTACACAGTACTCCAGATGAGGCCTCACCAGTGTGTTATAAAGCTTTCCTTGCACCATCAGGCACAAAATCAGAACCAATTGTAGCTTTGGAGCCAGTTAGACCCACGGCCCACTCACATACGCACTCCTCCACATCACCAATTTAGAATTCCAAGTCAACCTAACTCATAGAGTACATATAATAATAATAATAATAATAATAATAATAATAATAATAATAATAATAATTCCACTTCAGTGTTGTTGGGTATGAACAGATGCACCAGTGCTAGATGGGATGGCAGTTGATCACAGGAAGAGATGCATAAATCAAAATTTTAACAGCATCAACAGGGTGTTGAGATTGCAAATGTCTTGACTACCAGTTACAATAAAAATCAGAATGAAGCGAATGTGGAAAAGAAGCCCCATTGGTATACAGTACTTTGTAGACTGAGGTATTGACAAACTGTATTTCAGGAAGAGTTCCCGTTGGCATGTGCAGAGAAAATGAGCTAAAACTAGGGTACACATAAATAAAATCAGCAAATCTTTCTGTGTTTGTGTATTTGCTTTAGAACTTGTCGGATTATAAAGAGGTTGTGGTTTTAAGTGGATTATCTCTGCTTATGCAGGAAATGCCAGATCACGCCTAGGAGTGCTTAGGAGATGCTGCTCATGTTCCTGTTTGTTCTTTATTTTAGGGCAAGAGTGATTAAAATGTCTTGGTTTTATATTTCTGAATATTAAACATTTTCCTAATCCTATTAGGAGAGTTTCAGGGGGGTTAAGGGAAGTGTAATTATTGCATTTTATATATGGCTGTACTGTGGTGGTAATCACTCCATCTTGTAATCCTCTCAGCTATGGATTTTATTGTTAATGCCACTTTCCCCTCTACCCCTACAAAAAATGTGACTGCTTCATATTTTCTTCAAAATTAACTGTTGGTCCACATTTACATCTTGACAAGCCATACCAATTATAATTAGTTGCTTATAGAGCATGAATAGAATGGACAGCAGGGAATTGGGGGTTCATTGAAAACGTACTGCAATTTCTGATAGTCATGTATGTATAGAGTAACATTCAGGTGTGTTTAGGGAGCTCTGTTGATAATTCACAGTGTCAAAGAAATATTCAATGATTATGTTATGCAAGGTGTTTTATAAAAATATATAGACCTGTATATCTACTCTATATATATAAAGTCCTAAGCCTAAAAGTGCAATGACTTTGTGCAACGATTTTATTTGACGTTTTTTGTCACGCTTTAAATCAGGCTTATTTTAAAACCTACATATATATTTTTGGTATCATTCTTTTCAGAACTTTAATGTGATGTTGTTAGGTTTTCAGATTCTTATTCCGTTTTTAAATATCAAGAACTCACAACCCGTGAGATGAGACTTTGTGCCAAGAGATTTAACCACTTCCGGGGCCGTAAATAAAAGACAAAGAGTAGATGACAAAGACAGCTGCTGTACAGGCTTTTAAATGTTTGTACGAGATGAAGATCACGTGGCAAGCCAGCAGCTGATTGAGCAAAGAGGAGGTAAAAAAAAACTGTATTTGTTTCCTATTGTATCACCGTTTAAGAGGAGGTTTCAGAGAAGCGACCATGTCTCCTTAGGGTGCGTTCAGTCCCCCTCTTCACAACACAAGTGGGAGAGACGCAAAGTGGCTATTGCATAACGCAGGCCGGTTTGGCAAGCAAAGTAAGCAGGGGGCGAACCCCCTAGTATATATATATATATATATATATATATATATATATATATACTGTATAGTACAGGCCAAAAGACACACCTCCTCATTCAATGTGGTTTCTTTATTTTCATGACCATTTACAGCACTCCATCACTCTCCTTCTTGGTCAAATAGCCCTTACACAGCCTGGAGGTGTGTTTGGGGTCATTGTCCTGTTGAAAAATAAATGATCATCCAACTAACCTGACTTCTGCACAACACAACTGCTGGTCCCAACCCCATTGATAAAGCAAGAAATTCCACTAAATAACCCTGATAAGGCACACCTGTGAAGTGAAAACCATTTCAGGTGACTACCTGTTGAAGCTCATCGAGAGAATGCCAAGAGTGTGCAAAGCAGTAATCAGAGCAAAGGGTGGCTATTTTGAAGAAACTAGAATATAAAACATGTTTTCAGTTATTTCACCTTTTTTTGTTAAGTACATAACTCCACGTGTTCATTCATAGTTTTGATGCCTTCAGTGAGAATCTACCAATGTAAATGGTCATGAAAACACATTGAATGAGGAGGTGTCTCCAAACTTTTGGCCTGTACTGTATATACACACACACACACATATATATATATATATATATATATATATATATATATATATATATATATATATATATATATATATATATATATATATATATACAGTTAGGTTCATAAATATTTGGACAGAGACAACTTTTTCTAATTTTGGTTCTGTACATTACCACAATGAATTTTAAATGAAACAACTCAGATGCAGTTGAAGTGCAGACTTTCAGCTTTAATTCAGTGGGGTGAACAAAACGATTGCATAAAAATGTGAGGCAACTAAAGCATTTTTTAACACAATCCCTTCATTTCAGGGGCTCAAAAGTAATTGGACAATTGACTCAAAGGCTATTTCATGGGCAGGTGTGTTCAAGTCCGTCGTTATGTCTTATCAATTAAGCAGATAAAAGGCCTGGAGTTGATTTGAGGTGTGGTGCTTGCATGTGGAAGATTTTGCTGAACAGAAGCCATCCTTAAGCTGCTTAAGCTGCAAAAACAGAAAAAAAACATCTGAGAAATTGCTACAATATTACGAGTGGCAAAATCTACAGTTTGGTACATCCTGAGAAGAAAGCAAGCACTGGTGAACTCAGCAGCGCAAAAAGACCTGGACGTCCACGGAAGACAACAGTGGTGGATGATCGCAGAATCATTTCCATGGTGAAGAGAAACCCCTTCACAACAGCCAACCAAGTGAACAACACTCTCCAGGGGTAGGCATATCGATATCCAAGTCTACCATAAAGAGAAGACTGCATGAAAGTAAATACAGAGGGTGCACTGCAAGGTGCAAGCCACTCATAAGCCTCAAGAATAGAAAGGCTAGATTGGACTTTGCTAAAGAACATCTAAAAAAGCCAGCACAGTTCTGGAAAAACATTCTTTGGACAGATGAAACCAAGATCAACCTCTACCAGAATGATGGTAAGAAAATAGTATGGAGAAGATGTGGAACAGCTCATTATCCAAAGCATACCACATCATCTGTAAAACACGGTGGAGTCAGGCAGTGTGATGGCTTGGGCGTGCATGGCTGCCAGTGGCACTGGGACACTAGTGTTTATTGATGATGTGACACAGGACAGAAGCAGCCGAATGAATTCTGAGGTGTTCAGAGACATACTGTCTGCTCAAATCCAGCTAAATGCAGTCAAATTGATTGGGCGGTGTTTCATGATACAGATGGACAATGACCCAAAACATACAGCCAAAGCAACCCAGGAGTTTATTAAAGCAAAGAAGTGGAAAATTCTTGAATGGCCAAGTCAGTCACCTGATCTTAACCCAATTGAGCATGCATTTCACTTGTTGAAGACTAAACTTCGGACAGAAAGGCCCACAAACAAACAGCAACTGAAAGAAAGCTGCTGCAGTAAAGGCCTGGCAGAGCATTTAAAAGGAGGAAATCCAGCATCTGGCGATGTCCATGAGTTCAAGACTTCAGGCTGTCATTGCCAGCAAAGTTTTAGAAATGAACATTTTATTTCCAGTTATTTAATTTGTCCAATTACTTTTGAGCCCCTGAAATAAAGGGATTGTGTTAAAAAATGCTTTAGTTGCCTCACATTTTATGCAATCTTTTGTTCACCCCACTGAATTAAAGCTGAAAGTCTGCACTTAAACTGCATCTGAGTTGTTTCATTTAAAATTTATTATGGTAATGTACAGAACCAAAATTTAAAAAAAGTGGTCTCTGTCCAAATATTTATTAACCTAACTGTATATATTTATAATAGGTTCCCAAAAAATAATACACTCAATAACCATCCCAACAAGCAACTGTGCAGCAAATTCAATCCCCTCTATCTCAGCTACATGTAGTAATGATATCACACCATTAACAACACTACAGTAAGAGTAATAACAGCACTACAGTACACCACAGCACACAATTACCCACTACATGACTACATATCAACATAAAAGAAAAATGACCAAAAGAAATAAAGCTATATACTGTATATATATAACTGATTCTAACATCAAATCACAATCAACATTACTCCAAGAAAGGTGAAAAGCAGCTGCGGTTACTATTAATATTAGTAAAAACCCAAAAAATGATCCAAATAACTATTGATTTGGAAAGGAACTGATTTGCTGGATAATGGGAATGCCAAAGGTGACTCTAATCTTATAAGATTTTAATTTCGGTCTCCAGATGCACAGAAGCAAAAGCATCTCTTCATGGCCTGGATAAAGCATAATCTTACTCAGTCTTTGTCATACATTTTGCCACTAAGCAATTCTTTTAGTTCTGCTCCATCTTTGCTCTTTGCGGCACTATGTGTGCACCGTGGAACTGTTCAACATGGTGCCGTTCTTGCTATACACCACATCGCTCTGATCTTCTGCCCTTTCTATCCCCATGCTACCTTTTTAACATTTAGGGCAGCCATACCTTCATGGGTGATTAATTAGTTCATACACCTTTTAGCTGCAGGTTGATAACATCCATTCTTTATAATAACCGTGTTCTGATAATGCACCAGTGAAGCTGTTTTAAGTGTAAAGTAAACACCAATGACATATTTGTTCACTCTGTGCCCTTGCCTAATTCCTTTCCCCTTCTCTTTTATTCCTGATAGGAGACTTTTGTTTAACGTTTACTGTATGTGTGACTTAGCCCAAGCAGCTGGAGACATGAGTTGGTGTATGAACGGCCTGTCCGCGCCTCCCCAAAAGTTTTGACTACCTTTTACTAGGGATTTGAGCAGCTGTCAGATGAGTAAAAGAGGAAAATCTACACAATATACAAGATGAAGTAACCTCTCTTGAGGTAAACTCAAAACAGTAAACTAATCCATAATTGAAGTAGTTGCAGAAGGTTCCTTAGTTTTAAGATAGACAAGCTCACAAATTCACCACTGTTTTGAGGGGAAGCAGGCCAGAATCCCGCCATTATGCCCAGAGGAGATGTACCAAAAGGCAGTCTAGCTTCCAAATAAATTAGCTCAAAAATGTATTCTGTAAAGTCCTAAAACACACTCAAAATGCCCCACAGGTGGCTTGATCATCCCTGGCTTCTACAGAGCAAGGGTACAAGAAACTTTTAAAAAGGAGGATTTATTGAAGACAAAATTCAAAAGGGAAAAATGGGGTTAACACAGACAATCAGTGAAAACATATTTAAAAACACAATCTATAAGAATATCTAAGTCCCAGAGGAAAAAAGGTGAAAAGGGAGAAATCACAAAGAGAACAAGACCACCAACACCAGAGTGCATTCAAAGTGAGCCACCTTGCACTTCAACTCCCAGCCTGCCTTTATAGGACTGGACTGGTCGGGTGGCCTTGCCACTTGATGATCCACATACAAAAAACAAGTAACAGGAGAACTGAACTGAAAAACAGACATACATCTATATATATATATATATATATTGACAGATAGGCAGACATCTTGTTTTGCACAAACCACCACACGTTTATTTACACTATATACAATTGTTTGGTCACAAAGACCCCAGTCCTTTGGTCACACAGACCCACACAAGTGCACAAATCCCTTCCCAAAGTCCTGGCCTCACGATGCCTTGCTTCGGGCGCCTTCATCCTCTCTGCTCCTGCCTGGTCCTACTTCCACCCGACTCCAGCCTCGAATGTATGAAGGACGGCCCCTTTTAAAGAGTGCCCGGATGAGCAGCAGGTGTTCCCGGCATTCCTCCGTTGGCCCCGCCCCAGCGTGGCGGAAGTGCCGGCTGTCCTCCTGACAGCCCTCCGGGTAACACCCAAGGTCTTCCCCCCAGCACTTCCTGGTGTGGCGGAAGTGCTGGGGCAACAAGTCTCCAAGACATCGGTGCGCCTCCTGGCGGTGACCACGGGCCCCTACAGGGAAGGGCTTCCATGCCCGTGACCCGTGGCCCCCAAAGCAACCCGGAAGGTGAACCCCACGCGATCCAGGCCGGGCTCTGGCCCCTGGCATCCCTGACAATATATATATATATATATATATATATATATATATATATATATATATATATATATATATATATATATATATATATATATATATATATATATATTGTCAGGGATGCCAGGAATATGACCCGCCGGGACGCCAGGAGGGACGGAAGAGGGTCAGAGCCCTGCCTGGATCACGTGGGGTTTGCCTTCCGGGTTGCTTTGGGGCCACGGGTCAAGGGCATGGAAGCCCTTCCCTGTAGGAGCCCGTGGTCACGCCAGGAGGCGCCCCAATGCCTTGGGACTTGTTTCCCCAGCACTCCGCCACACCAGGAAGTGCTGGGGAAGACTTTGAGGATGCCCGGAGAGCAGCCGGGAGGACAGCCGACACTTCCGCCACGCTGGGCGTGGTCAGAGAAGGAATGCCGGGAACACCAGGTGCTCATCCGGGTCGTCTATAAAAGGGGCCGTCTCCATTCATTCGAGGCTGGAGTCGGGTGGAAGTAGGACGAAGCAAGAGGAGTGTGGAGGCGGCCCGAAGAAAGGCATTGTGGCCAGGACTGTGACTGTTTTGGGGTATTGTGCACTGAACTGGGTCTTTGTGACCATTATTTGGGGTCTTTGTGACCGACGGACTGTAAATAATTTGTATAATAAGCGTGTGGTGTTTTAAAACAAGATGTCCGCTGTCTGTGCCGGTGGCGTTCACATATATATATATATATATATATATATATATATATATATATATATATATAATCCAACGTATGTCTGTCTCTCTGTCTGTCTGTATGTCTGCTTTTAACGAGAGAACTACTTAACGGATCAGGTTTTTTCAATAATTTGCTTTAACATTCCGATTGATTTTGCGTCTATAATATTGTATTATAGGTCAGTTGTGGTACTGATTTATTTGAGCGAATCCGAGAGAGCAGATGAGGGCCGAGGGGATGGGGGTGCGGGACCCTTCCCACTCACGTGCCAGCCTCTGTTCGAGTAGCTCTGCCTCTCACCACGTGTTGGAGTGTACCTTGCCTTTGCTTAGCTAGCGATACCTGTTTGCTCAACAGACATTATCATCTACAGATTGATAAGGAGTAACGTTTGATGTTTTTGACAGAGAGACGTCATAGCTATGTGTGGTTTACAGTGTAGCTGCTGATTGCCAGAGATATCACATCCCCACATGGGGGATGCTCTCCCGTCAGAGCTGAACACATTCAGATACAGTGGCAACGTTTGACGTTGGAGCGTACCTACCTTCCACTTGGCCAGAATTACATTTTATTTTAAAGATTTTTAAAGTTTGTCATGTTTCACTGCTATGTGGGCGGTGCCACGGGGGACAACTAGTATTTTGCAACTTCTCTCATCACACTAAGAATCATAGTTCGCTTGCAGAAGCAATATATTTGCGCTAATCCGAGACAAAGGCTACGGGCCGAGGGAAGGGGGAAGAGTGACGTCAGGAGTGGGGAGCCAGGCAGGGCCCTCCTCTTTGTCCTGTTTCACTTTTACGTGGGCGAAGCTGCAGGGGACGGCAAGTATAATATATATTTCAACCATTTATTTATTTCCCTAACACTAGTATTCCGTGTGCTTACAAAGCAGACATTGTCTCCTACTTCTACAGAGTGATCAAGTGAGAGAAGTCTGTTTCCAGATGGAAAGCACACAGGACATCCATTTCTTTTAAACCCTTCGAATAAATGGGGCACCCAGCTGGCCACCAGCCCTTTGTCATTTTCTTTTCTCATATATTGGCAGAATTATGGCATAAAATGTTGTTTGGAGAAATGCATTTATATTTAGGGTGATGTTTGCTTCCTTCAGGCCATATTTTTACATCATAATTACATATCGCTATCTTGCAATATCTAAATATTATTGGATTATTGCACAAAATAGCAATATGTTTATCTCATACAAATATAGGTTTTTAGGTCCATTATTGTCACCTGTACAGAGTTATACTGAAGTTGACGTGCTACATTACCAGGAATATGGAATTTCAGAGACCAAATGCGAACAGATTTTTCATCATTCCGCTAAAAAGCAAACAGTCACGCCATTAACGTCCAATGTCTTCTTTTCGGCGCTAGGTCAATTATTCTGTTTTTACTTTGATTTCAAAGGCGTGCAGCTTCTTCAAAAGAGTATGCATTCATATCAGCTTTGCAAGAAATGATCCATTTTTCGTTTCTTTCTTTAACTCATTAAACAAGTGGGTACTGCATTTGATGGTTCATCTTGCTAAATGTTTGGGGTATAATCCTGTGACCTGAGCCCATTCACTCAAGCTGTCACAGAAACAGCCAGCTGACATGAACTTGCACCCCCAAAACATGGAGCTGACCCCAATTAGAATCAATCACAGACCAAAGTATATTAACTGCCACCCGCTCATGTTAGGCTCTTTCAGTCTCCATAATTAAAAGTGAACCTTGGACCTGCTGGTTCTGTGTTAATCTCAAAGCTGTGTCCAGGTGAGCCAAGCTAACAGAGACCGGTGCACACGGACTCAGGGCTGTCATGGCTGCCAAAGGCTCCTGAGCTCCTCTTAGACAGTGTGTGTGTGTACAAGAGGATAACGATATGCGTGGGATTCTAACAGGGACACTATGGCCGAGGTGCTGCCTGCTTTGGACAGAAATGAAGAATGGATCCTTGAGGCCAGCTGTGCATCTCAGCAGTATGCGGAATCTCCTGTCCTGTCAGGGGAGCCCAAGGAGCACTTGTGAAGTACGAGCAGCTAATGAAGGTCACCACTGCACTACTAAAAATGAAATTTAAGCAATATATTGTGACATAAAATCTTATTTTCCTTATTCTAAGAAATTATCAATGTATTAAATCATTTGTATTTATGATTATTTAGCTTACTTTAAGTAATCTTTTCAAGTACATTTTGCTTACCCCATTGGCAAATTTATTTGCTAATAAAAAAAAATGAAAACTCCTCCCATTTATATTTTTTTTGTCTAGTTTTTGCAGTGTGATAACACACATTACGGCACAAGAGTCTTAGGTATTTTGGATAGTTCTTTTTCTTAGATGGTTCTGTTGTTTTCTGGATTACTGTGTCAATTAAAAAGCTTATTTTATATCTCCAAAGCTTTCTTTTACAGATGTAAAGATGTGTCAGATTGAGATCATCTGAGAACATATTTATAGTAAAAGTATTTCAGGTTCAGGTTTTTTTTTTACTATTTTATTATTAAACTTTATTTTGATGTTAATAAATATGAATCACTTTAACCAGAAAATTAAAAAGATACTCTTAGTGTTGTCCATCCTGAAAAGAGGTCTACAGTGAACCAAACTGCTGTCCATCATTCATTACCACCAACCTCTGTAATGTGGAATTGGGCCCAACAGCTTTGCAAAGTCAATATTAATTTCTTTGTCTTCTCTGATGACTTCATTTCCTGGTTCAGGCTTTTCAATATTGGGGTTCAGTGAATACAGCTACCTGTTGTGGAAACTCTGTTGCATAGTTCTTATGAAGCTTTATTTGTAAATCATGTGGGAGCAGACTCATTTGTCTAAAGAATCTCTTCACTGGGTTACCTACTAATGTTGATGAATGGTCAGCATCAATGGACCTCAGTTGTCCATCCATCCATTATTCAACCCGCTATATCCTAACTACAGGGTCACGGGGGTCTGCTGGAGCCAATCTCAGCCAACAAGGCAGTTAACAAACCCTGGGCAGGGCGCCAACCCACCGCAGAGCATAACACACACACACACCAAGCACAATTTAGAATCACCAATGCACCTAACCTGCATGTCTTTGGACTGTAGGAGGAAACCAGAGTACCAGGAGGAAACCCACGCAGACACGGGGAGAACATGCAAACTCCACTCAGGGAGGACCCGGGAACCGAACCCGAGTCTCCTAACTGTGAGGCAGCAGTGCTACCCACTGCGCCACCGTGCCGCGGACCTCAGATGTGTAGTATACAATTGCTGAGCCATAATCTCACTTTTTCTCCCGGCAAATTCCTTATTTTGGCCATTTTCAATTTCTTTTGCTTTACTGATGCCTGATTTCAGAATAGGATGAGATTGCAAAGCACCTATATACAGAAAGATAATCATAAATCCGTGCTTGATGCATTTGCAGCAACCTCTACACAGACAGCAGATGAGTTCTGTATGTCTACCTACAGAATGACCAGGTTTAAGAGTAGTCTTAAGTACTATATGGCGTTAAATGGCAGTTGGAATTCTTGTCCAAAGTATGTATGTTTTATTTCAAAAAGAGAATAAAATAAAGATGGGTAAAGTTCTGAATGCTGACAATCCAATACATTTCTTTGGGTGAGTAGTTCAGTAATCAACTCAGCAGTTCTACGTTGATGGGTGATTGGGTAGTTGATTGGGGCTGTCTACCAGAAACAACATGGGGTTGCACTTCCTCTTTCCCTCATTTGCGATACAGACACTGCTAAGGAAACAATGTGTTGAGTCTGATTTATTAATCACTAGCATGTGTAAGCCTGTGCTGTAAAAAGCCCGGGGTCAAAAAAAAAAATTGAAATGTAGTGATGTCAGGTAATTGAAAAGAGCTACTCTGGGCATCTCTGTCCTAGGAGGTTTCGCTTTGCCAACGTGCTCGTCTCGCTTGTGGTGTTAGCGGCTAAGCGAGTTTTCTGTTTCCTCAGAGGTGGAGCCCTTGTCCCGACTCCACTTCTCACTTCCGGGCCGGACAGACACACACACTTCTATGTGTAGACGTTTATATATAAGATTCCCCTTTTGGGCAGGTTTGTAGCAAATAAAATACCATTGAGATCTGGCCAGTAAGCTAGCCTGAATGTTTAACCTTAAATTTATTAAACATTTAGTATAGTATGAAATGTTTTTATTTTTGCTAACGTGAAAAGCAACTTTTGTTTATCGTTTGAGAATGCCGCTGTTATTTACACATGCCGCAAATGCTTGGCGTACAGGTGTACGTGCGTGGCGTTTTATCATGTCAGAGTTTTAGTTGTAATCTAGGAAAAGGGTTTGCTGCCCTATTTGTAAAAGAGAAAAAAGAAAGAAAGCATGTTGTGTGAGTTTGTAACGCTGCCAGTTTGTAATGTGGAATTTTCCAGAGCATGCATGGCTTCCCATAAAGTTAATTCAGTTTGTGTGGGGCGAGGGGCCTGTTCAGCCTGTTATTCAAGCAGCGGGAGGGTTTTAAAGATTTATTGTTGTACTGTCGTGACGTGTAAGAAGTCTTTGATTTGAGTCTGTAACACCCGGTGCAAATTTTTGCTACCTGTAAAAGATATCGCTGAAGGGATATAAGCAGGCACACAAACGGTGGTGAATAATGTCTTCTTGGTATCTTGCTGTCACTTGAATTTTGTGTTATTTAGTTTAATTCTTGAATAAAAGCACACTTGTTTTGTTATACCTTTGCGAAAGTGTTTACTTTGTAACACTTGAGTGAGATCAAATTTGTCTCTGCCTCTCTCACACTTGCACACACACATTCATACATGAAAACATCACTATGTGAAAAAGCTATGCCATTTGAACATGTTTTTTTTTTCATCTTGCCTGTACTTCACATTATGGTGCATGATACTGAGAGTGCAGACAGACTTCTTTTTGGGCGCATACACTGTCAGCACGGCACTGCCAGATCTAAACACTAGCGTGGTGAATTGCTCGTGTACTGAAGTGACTTTAGCTGCAGATGGCAGTCCTATTTTACTTATGGTGCCAAGCAGAGTTGTGTAGCGGTGCAGCAGTCTATTAGCCAGCGAAAGCTCTGTGAAGAAACTCTTTGTTGCTATGGTTCAACATTTGTCCAGAAACGGCTCCATACGCTTCATGACCACCGTCTCAGAAAGTCTTTGCCCTGGATTGTAAATCAAAACACAGCTCCCAACAAAATGTTGCCAGCTGTCAGAGATCGCAGCAAATCTGTCATTTTTCACATGTTCTGCACAGGTGTCTTTGTTGTCAAAGCGCAAATGCCGCATGATAGTAATCTTTGATTGCCGGTACAACAAATAGTTCTGAGCAGGTATCAGCCACAGTGCTGCTCTTGTTAAAAAAATGGTGATAAACACCATTAACTCAGATAGGGAGAGGCATGTTTGTTGTACAATGTGAACGTCACTGAGAGAATAAAATTGAATAATAAAAAAACAAGCACTAACTTTTAACGAGTAGCCAAAATTTACACAGCGTGTTATAGACTCAAATCAAATGTACGTTTTTATTATATTATAGTAATACTAATAGCAGCTCACTACTCAAAACGTGGAGCACCCGGACTCGAACCCACAACCTTTAGTGTTATAAAGCAGCAGTTCTTACCTCTGCACCATCCAAGAATACATATCAACTTTCTGTTGATGGACATTTGAGCTGGGGTTTTTAAGTCATTGACAGCAACATGTAAATTGAATTTTTTTTTTTGCTTTGGTTATATTCTTGAATAAAAGCGCACGTGCTTATTTGATATTTGGACTAAAATCTTCACACATTATACACTTCTCGTCATTATTAGTATAACATGGAAAAAGTTTCTGTTTTAGGTATGTGCTCAGCATTTCTTGCCTCGCATTTCCTGTCATTCTACATTTACCCAGATCATTGTAGACACGGAGCACCCATGAAATGTATGTATTCCAAACAACAATATATTATTTACCCTCTACAACTGCAGACACCTCACCCCCAGATAAACACACTGGAGCTCTGAGAATTTAGCGGCTGACTGGAGCTCCATCAGTGGGAGATAGGATAGCAGGCTGCTTTCTGCTTGTGCTGATCGACACATTTACAAAATAAAAGACACTGATGAGGAGAGATGCAAAAGAATTTAAGGTGGCCCGGGATTACGACTTTTTTCGTAGGCTTCAGGGATGCTAGTATTAATGGGAGTGTGTTTCTATGTTCGGTGTGTATATATAGTATTTCTGACATGTTTATTATGATTTTGTTATGCATACTAATACATAATACTGTTTATAATAAATAGGAAGAGTTAAATAAGAGAAAGTGTAGAATGATAATAATGTGACGTCCCATCGAATAAACACACTCAGGAGCCGCTTGTCCGGGGAAGTCTTCCAAATGCCGACTGGCTTTTTATTCAATATGCTGCGATATAAACAGTGCCCTACAGCCGCCCGTTGTCTGGGTCACCTTCAAAATAACAAAGACTAATCACCTTCGTCCTATCTACCTCTCTTTAAAAAACAGTTACTTCCCTTCTTTACACCTTATGCTGTTCTCGTCACTTTCTCCAGCCCCTCCAACTCACCCTTCCGGCCACACCACCCCTTTTTATCCCGCCCCATTAATGAACCCAGATCCCTGTCACTCATCTCTCTCTAGGGAGGTGCCCCAAGCCCTTACAAACAGGGTTCCCCCAAGACTCCACCCCAACACTGCTTCCCTTCCCTATAGCCCATGCAATGGCAAGACACGTCGCAATAATATGACGTAAATAGTTGTGACAAATGTATAAAAATAAGGAAAGTGTAAGAGATAAAATGAAGAATAAAAGATAAGTAGTAATGCTTGTAAGTTGGTGGAAGCTATGCTTATAAAGAATGCAGAGAGCTAAAAGGGGTAATACAGTTTTGAAAGTGTTGTTTTATTTTGCTGTTGTAAATAAATTTGTGATGCAGACACTGCTGGGGAAACAGTGTGTTGAGTCTGATTTATTAATCATTCCTCTTTGTGGCAGGGGTGTAACAAAGACATTACAGTAAAACATTTGAATGTCTTTAAAGAAAGAAACTATCATAGTACTAGGACTCTATCCAGTTAAAATAAACATATGAGATCATTGTTGGCATATAACTCAGTGCTTGATTAAGCAAATTTAACAAACCGGTCCTACTGATCAGTTACACAAAGTATAGGTTGAACTAAAGTGATAAACTGAAATGGAAACAGCTGTGTAGACAGAATGAAACTGAGAAAGAGACAACCAGATTACAAAAGGCGAGGCAGTGGTATACAGTAGATGTGGCAGTATAACTGGCAAAAGTTGGCATAGTGACACGTCACAAAGTGTTCATCTTGCATCATTAAGGCCTCTCCCGAGTAAACAAGTGGCTTCAGATGGCCTACCCAAGAATGTATGCAGAAGCACAAACAAACAGGCAAGGCTGAAGACCAGAAATCCAGTGGTCAGCCACAGGACCTGAGTGCAGCAAACGAGAAACACATCAAGATTACTCCTATTCAAAATCAGAAGATGGTAGAAACCACTGGCACTCTGGTACACCCATCTACAGTACTGAAAAGTCTAATTAGTAGTGGTCTTCATGGAAGAGCTGCAACCAAAAAGGCCATTCCTCCAAGGCGGACCGAGGAGTTGAAATTTAAAATATTTGCACTTTGTCCAAAGGTCTGGAGAACTGTACAGGGTGAATGCTTATGGGTAATAGTGGTGTTCTCTGCAGGCTTTGAGCTGCATTTCCACAAACAGAGCTCATGCTTTGATTTAAACCGAATGCCCCTTTACTGCTGAGAAGTACAGGCAATTTGTTATCCATCCATTAAGGAGGCAAATAGAATGTTGGGTTATATATCATGACGTGTGGAGTTCAAGTCCAAAGAGGTTCTGCTCAGGGTTTATAACACAATGAGGTGAGGCCACATCTGGAGTATTGTGTACAGTTTTGGTCTCCAGGCTACAAGAATGACATAGCAGTGCTAGAAAAGGTCCAGAGAAGAGTGACTAGGCTGATTCCAGGGCTAAAGGGGAAGAATTATGAAGAAAGATTAAAAGAGATGAATCTTTACAGCAGGGGTGGGCAGCGCTGGTCCTGGATGGCCACAGACGTTGCAGGTTTTCATTCCAACCCACTTTCTTAATGAGAAGTCAATTATTGCTGATGAAGCATTTATTGCTCAAGCAACATTTGATGCTTCATTTTAGTGGTCTCACTTGTTAAGGTTCCCCACCCTTAACTGCTTATTTAAGTCTTAAAAGGCTGCTTTCTGTGTTTTTAATGGCTCCTTATAAGCAATAAGATGCCAATGACAAAGGAGCTGGCAGTTCTCCTTCTAATGTGTTTCCATTTACGCCTGTGTGGATTCACCATGCACTATTTGGTTTAACAAAATGCTTAAAAGAAAAATGTGACAGACTGAAAATTATCCATTTTAGGCTTCAAATGATTTGGATGATGGCCTTGGAAAGGAAAATGTCTACGATATAAGATCCTAACACTGCAGACTAACAAACCATCAAATTAAATAAAGTCTGAGACTGGCAACCATCCATCCATCCATTATCCAAACTGCTATATCTTAACTACAGGGTCATAGGGGTCTGCCAGAGCCAATCCCAGCCAACACAGGGTGCAAGGTAGGAAACAAGCCCCGGGCAGGGTGCCAGCCCACCACAGGACAGGCAACTATTGGTTTCTAATTACACAATTGGGTTAAATGAAAGCTTTCAGCCACTCCGACCCTCCAGGACCGACATTGCCCACCCCTGCTTTACAGTTTAAGCAAAAGAAGGTTAAGAGGTGACATGATTGAAGTGTTTAAAATTATGAAGGGAATTAGTCCAGTGGATTGAGACTGTTATTTTAAAATGAGTTCATCAAGAACATGAGGACACAGTTGGAAAGTTGGAAAGGGTAAATTTCGCACAAACATTAGGGTGTTTTTCTTTACACAGAGAACCATAGACACTTGGAATAAGCTACCAAGTAGCGTGGTAGACAGTAAGACTTTAGGGACGTTCAAAACTAGATTTGATGTTTTTTTGAGAAGAATTAAGTGGAGAAGACTGGTGAGGTTTATTGGGCTGAATGGCCTGTTCTTGTTTAATTGGTCTAATGCTCTAATCATGCAGTACCATCAGAGAAGCATCTGATCCATCCCAGCTTCATTCAGCAGCATGACAATAATCCCAAACACATAACCAAAAGTGAAAACAGACAGAGAGAATCTTGCACCATAGGGTATGGCCTACAGAGCTCCGATCTCAACATAATCCAGCCAGTCTGGGATTACAAGTCTGTAGCGGAACAGTGGCAAGGAAACAACCAACCAAGCGAGGACCTTCAGAGACAGCATGCATGACAACCTAAGAAAGGGCAAACAGAGTGGAATACTGAATATTAAGTCCAAGGTCGTGAAGCAAGAGCTGAGTCTAATGACAAAGCTCACGATTTACCAGTTAGCATGCATCCCTGTGCTCAGCTATGGTCATGAGCTGTGGTTAATGACCGAAAGAATGAGATCATGAATATAAGCAGCAGAAATGAGGCCTCTTTTCAGGCTGGCTGGACGGATACTCTGTGACAGGATGAGAAGCTCAGCAGTTCAGGTGAGCCTCAGAGTAGATTCACTGCTCCTCCAGATCGAGAAGAACCAGTTGAGGTGGCTTAGACATGTTGTAAGAAAGCCGCCCTAGCCCTAGCCCTAAGCCCTAGATCTTAATAATAACAATTATACATTTTATTTATACCATGGCGCCTTTTTAAGCACTCAAGGACACCGAACAAACAATAAATAAAAAAGCACATTATAAACTTCTTCTTCTTCAGGCACAAACCACTGGGCATGCAGGAGTGATTATATCTCTTGGCTGGCTTAGGAATGCCTGGGGAATCCCCAGGAAGAGCTAGAATCTGTAGGTGGAGAACTGGGAATTCTGGGCTGACCTGCTTGGCCAGCTACTGCCATGATCCTTACAAGGAAAAGTGAATAAGAAGTTGAGACAGATGTTTTTTTTTTTCTGTTTGCACTTTCTAAGAAGTTTATTGATAAATATAAACTACTCATGAAACTATTTTTGAGAGCATTCCTGCTTTACAACATTTTTCCATAAGAGATTAAGACTTGTGTACGGCACTGTTCACCGGTTTCTCTTTTGAGTCTTATAGTTTTGGACCCCACAGTTTCAGAATGTTAGGTTCATGTCCTGGCCCTGTGTTCATCTCATCTATGTGTTTGTTTGTCTTTGGTTGCTCCACACTTCATTAAAATGATACGCACTTCATTGAGTGTAATTGAGGACTCTTGGTGAGTGAGGATGTGTTCATTAGTGTGTCCTCTTAATAGGCTGGTACTGCAGGTGTCAGCCTTGCCCGCTAAGCTGCCAGCTTAACCTTAGACTCCCATTACCCTGAACTGGATAAGCAGTTTGGACAATGGATGAATGGATGGAGATATCTGAATGTTCCTGTCTTCTCAGTTCTGTTTCATGACACAAGTCATCTGCTCCCATTTCAGCACAGCTGTTTGAATCTGCTGCCTGTGGTGACTTGGCCGACCTGCACTTATGAAGTTGCTGGCTGAATGCACATTCTCTTCTGCTAAGTGCTGTGACTACAACGGTTCTCCTCACACAAGAGATTTGTGTACTACCGAAATATTCCAATTCCTTACACAGTCGAAAGTTCATTTTCTGTACTAATTTTAATACAGACCCCACGGCAAATTCTCCATATACCAATCCACCCATTATTAAAACTACTTATTCTAATTCAGGATAATTGGGGACTGGCAAAGCAGGAATTCAACCCACACAGTGGACCATCACAGAGCACACTCACTCACAGCAGACCAATTTAAAGTTGCAGAGAAAGTAATAATACACTCAAACAAATAGTTTAATCCCTGATTGCAGGATGTGTGGAGCTTACATATTCTTCTCATGATCTTGCCTTACAATGTGAGTTTTTTCTTTAAATCACAGAGACGTCTTTTCAGGTGGATTAGTGACTCTACAATGGTCGCATGTTGCGTGATTGACCGGATCCTGCAGTGGACTGTAGTCTCGTCTAGATGTTGCTCTTGCCTTTTCTCCTTTTGTACCTAAATAAGCTTGTGATCATCAATCGTTTTGTTTAAGAATGAAATATGTCTAAAAAATGGGAGTGAAAAAATGATACAGGGTATCCATAAAGTCCGTGCGCAATTCAAAATAGTTGTAACTTTGTAATAGAAAGAATCTGTAAAAAGAATTAGAAAGAAGAAACACTTACATTTTTTATTGTTCTTGTTAATGTTCAATATGTCCACCATCATTACTAATGCAAAGAGTAATACGATTCTGTTGTTCTCGAAAAACATTTTCAAGCTGATTTTCAGTAATACCAGTAATCACATCAGTTATCCTAGCTTGCAAGTCTTCTAAAGAACAAAGTTTGGCTGAATAAACATTAGTTTTCACATGTCCCCATAAAAAGAAATCCAATGGAGTCAAATCTGGCGAACGTGGAGGCCGAGAAAATGGTCCACCTCTTCCAATCCATCTGTTAGGGACTTTCTCATGTAGAAACTGCCTAACAATGAAAGCAAAGTGACAAGGAGCACCATCTCGTTGAAACACTGTGTTCTCTATCAGTCCTAATTGTTCAAGTTGAGGGATAAAGTCATTTTGCAGCATTTCTAAATAGTTATCACCATTAACAACACGCCCTTCAAAAAGAATGGCCCTTTGACTCGATTTTTTTCCCAAAGCACACCACACATTAACTTTGGGAGAATCTCTTTCATTTTCAACAGAATCCTGTGGATTTTCAGTTCCCCAAATATGGCAAACACAAAACCTATAAAGACAAAAAAAACTAGATACATCAAGGTTTGTAATCCTTTTTAGAAATTCTTTCTATCACATATACTTACAAAGTTACAACTATTTTAAATTGCACACGGACTTTATGGACACCCTGTATAATGTCATTAGGATTAAGCTCAAACAGTTACATACTGACTTTGTTATATCTGGGTTACATTAGTCCAATAAAAATAAAGAAGACAGAGGAGTACAGGTAATAATTTATGTATGGCCAAACATCAGTTTAGATATTTCTGCTTACAGTGAACTTATGAGCTAATGACATGTTCGTTATCCGCGTAATTAGAGCATAGCTTATTACTGCGGACTTCGATTCTACCTGCTGGAACACTATAGATAAGTACAGGGTGTGCTGAAAAATAGTAAATGATGTGAAATCTGAACTGGCCTGTGCTGCGTCTCTGATTATATTTAAGCACTTCCTTAGGAAACTGCAGGGCAATTACTATGTCAGTCCACTACACTGGCAGATTCCTACGCAAAACATTGTTATGGGCTGTTCACTTTAAAAATGTATTTTTTTTAAATCAAATTTTCTATAGAGAAGTATACATGGAAATTTTACCCTGTTTACCCCATTTTACATTTATAATATTTCTAGAGCATACGCCTTATTTATTTATTGCCAGATCTGTGGTGCAGCAACACTGTTTTGTCTGCCATGTTATAATTCCCGTTACTAGAACACTGCTCCCGGTTTTGCAAGGGATGTGGTTTCAGATGTTCTTATATGATCCGTGTGACACCTTAGATGCCAGCACGACAGTTCAATCAATATCTCTGATTTGGATATAAACAAAATCAAAAAGAGTGAAATTCTCTTTAGATTTTTTGGTTTTCGATCATACTGTTTTCCCTTTGACGTTGATTTTTCGTTAGAGGTTAGGCTTTGGTGCAAAAGAAAACGTCATCTGGGCTTTGATTTTTTTTACTTCATCTCCTGGTTTGTGATAAGACACATTAGGTCTATAATAATAGTAAAAATAATAAAAAGCGCATTGCATTTCTCAATTGTAGGCCTCTTTGGGAGTCATTCTGTCTTTGTATGTAGAAGAATAATAATAACAGTTTAGCAGGATGAAATGGCAGTCCATCACGCCATCATTTGAAGCCAGCATTTTTGTCATCCAAGTTCGAGGCAGTGAAAACCAACTATTACATTAAGCACATCCTTAAATAACCGGGAGAAGATGGTTTGTGTCATGTGTGAATATATGTGATGAAGCTGTCCATCATCTTGTTGATATGCTGGCCAATAATTCCTATCTATAGTGTCACTATATCTTGGTAAAATATGTCCAATGGACCCTAGCCAAGGCAGTGGTGAAGATGGTTAACTTGGAGGAGCATAAGATTCTGGAAAGATACTCTGGAAGCTTCCTGTGCAAAACGATGTCACAGTTATTGGCAACCAACCAGATGTCAGCCTTATGAATCTATCCACCAATAAAACTTTCTAATAGATATCTCAGTGCAGTCAGACTCTAACATTGGTCCAAAAGAAGAGCATAAATAAGAGCACTACCATCAGGAATGGGATTAAAAGACTCTGGTGTTATTGCTAAATCCACAAAGTTGAAAAGCTCTTGTCCAATATCAGCATCTCTGTTCTTCAAAAGCGAGCGGCAATATATATCATGGCATCTCTTGTTAGCATTGTTAGCAGTAATTCATTTGAGATATTTTCATTTGAGTTGGCATTGACCAGCCACCCCAAACCTGAAATAACCTCAATCCTGAAATGTTCTCCTACCCAAGACCTTCAGCTGTCTCTCTCAAAAGGTTTATTGAGTGGGCATAGTTTTAATACCAGCGGAAAAGCTGTGAAATCCAAAGAACTGGAAAAGATAATAATAATAATAATAATAATAATAATAATAATAAAAAAAACACATTTTATTTATACCACACCTTTCCCATGCACTGTACACTCCTAAGATGTGTTTGACTCTTTATTCAATACCATATATTATGTTTACATGAAGTATAATCTGTTAATTGATTACAATTAATTATTCCTCACTATCTCCCAATTGCTGAGTGACTGTATAAATGTTCCTAGAAAATTTTCTAGTTAAAGTGTTAATTGAATTACTGCAGAGCCTGAACAGATTTTGCACTCCATCACTCGACTAACAGTACAACAGTCAATGTGAGAGCTACTCCATTGTCTCTGGAAGAGAGAAAAGGATTCAGCCTACAACCAGGAGTACCTATGATTCTGCAATATTTTACTGTACCTGTGATGATATGATATCCGTGTCGATAATTTACTGATGTAAAATCTCAGCATAGTTCCAATTATACTGCAATCTGAAAAAATTGTTACAGGTTACTATGTCCATTGAAAACTGTCTATTTATATGATGAAGCACAGATATTAATATACAGTATATGGGTGATCACATTGATCACAATGATGGGGACAAAATCCATTAGTGCAGAACAGAGAGTTAATGAGAGGAGTTTTTCGGCCTCCTGCTTAGCCAGAACAGCAAAAGTGTGACTGAATGGATGCAATTTTTTTTCTTTCACTCCACCTTTATCAATAAAAGAAATAACACTGTTAGCGCATGATTTAATTGGATAGCTTGTGATAAGCGTTGATTGGCAAAATTCTCCATGTGTTTTTCACAGCAAATAAGCTATGTTCACTGGTAACCTTGCTCATGGAGTATTTTCCTAGAAACTAGACACAGACATTTGTTTTTCCATAGCCTCATGATGCTTTGTGAGGACAGCATGATATGTGCAGAATGTTTGTGCATGCGTACTGTAAGATCATTGCTGATCTGCTTCATGCATGTGTAATACTATGACCCAATCAGTCCACCCTGCATTTCTTTAAAAAAGAAAAGAAAAGCCTGCAGTGTTTTCAATTGAAGGATACATTAGCTGACCATAATAAGAATATTATGAGAACTGCCACCAGATATAGAGCACTGATCCATTTGTGTGTGATCCGCAGAGCAGCGCCGTATGGCTAATTTGCATGCATAGTTAGTCATGTGCTTCAGCTACCAGTCACAACAAGCCTTAAAAGATCCCTCCCCCTTGCCAGAAGACACAGGGGAACATGTTAAATAATAATAATAATAATGAAAGACATATTACTAATTACAAGGCGTTTCCTCCTTCTTAGTGGATGAAAAAAGTGTGAAGTATCTTCACAGATACACAGGAAAGAAAAAAGACATTTCAGCTGTGCCCAGTGCTACAAATTTAAAAAATGGAATTGGTCAGTGCCATGCTGCCACTTCATGGCATTGCTTGTGTGTGCCCCAGGATTGGAACTCTGTGAGCACAATGATTTATTTTTCATTTACCTATTGCTAATTTGTGCCCATTTGTCATATTTTGTTTGAAGTTTTCATTCTGTCTACATCTTTTTCTGCTTGAGGCCTGGTGGTACAGTGTGCACTGTAGTCTCACAGACCAGATCACATTTCTGAGCACAGCAAACAGTCCAGCGTAGTTTGCAGACACCTTCCTAACTCTCAGGGACCTTTAAAAACCATTCCACCATTATAATCCTCTCACATTTAGTTCAGGTCCTCCTCTACCTTTGAGTTCAATGCATTTTGTGGACTTCGACTAAGATCCCAAAAATTTACGTGACTTTGCTGAACTTACAGTGAAGCAAACTCATCAAGTTTCACACTACTCATGATTATGAATAACACAGATCAGTCAGGAATGTCATAAGCTTTAAATGTCTGCCAGTACTAATAATGGCTATACTGAATCCTTATCTGGGAAGTTTGATTAAAAACACTTTCTGGATAAGTTTCTTTAAAAATGAGGATAGCTGATCATTCACTGCCAGAATCACATCAACTTGTTGTGTACACAGACATCTGGCATCTACAAAGAAAAAGGACTGCAGTTTGGTGTGCCACCCTGGAAAGCGTAGCCAACTGTTTGAAGTTTGCCAAGAGCATAGACAGAGGCACAACAAAAATAAAGTAAATCAATCTATTATCCAAGGAGTATTTGTGAAACTGGCCACAGGATGTCGTGAACGGAGTCTCCTTCAAAGCAAAGTAGGCGAGACGTCCAAAATTTAGCCAAGCTGGATCAAGTCCAAAGATGAGTAGCAGGCTAAATAACTATAAATGTCACAAAAATAAAGGAAAAGCCCCACAAAGAGGAAGGTTACTGTACACCCCTGGCTTGATCACAAAAAGCGCAGCATAGAATCTTTATAAATAAAAGATTTATCACAAAAAAGAGGAAATAAACAACAAACAAAGCAAAAAGGAGTTGACAAAAAAGTAATTAAGTCCTAATACGTTAAACAGAAGACAAAATCCTCAAACAAACAGAGGCAAAATGTGAGAAAATCCAAAGAGCAACAATTAGAGGAGATCTCACCAACTCCAAAGGCAAACAATGTACCACAGATGGACTACAATTCCCAAGAGCCTTTACAAGTCTAAGAGCAGTCCTCCAACAGAGACTGACAGGTGGCCCCACCTCTTGGGGAACCACCCACAAAACACAAGAGATTGTGAAAGAAAATGTAATTGCTTGCAAGCTACTAAGGATTAAAAGCTGACAAAGCTGTTTTGCTATAACGGCAGGTTATTCATACAGGCGTCTGTCATAAGACAGGGTGCAGTAAGCTGACTGAGGACAACCTCCTCTTTAGGAACATGTCTGTTAGATCTTTCCTTCTTTAGGGCCCCTCTGACACGTACACAAAAAAGAAATGGTTGGCCGATTTGCACAATATAAAATGAAATGCTTAGGTAAACGATATTAAGCTTTTTATAAGTAAGGAGAAGAGGGAGGAAGGAAATATAAAAAAGCTGACTGAAAAGCGTAACTTCGCTCTTCTGCCTTGCAACGCATGAATCCATCTACTCACCGGTGCCTGAATAAAGAGTGATTGATTGAACTATTCCTGTCTTCCTCAGGGTTTACTTCCACAGGATACATCAGAGCAAGCATTTAGACATAGAAACCAAAAAATAAACAAAAATTATAAAAAATGCATAAATATACAAATAATAAACATAAATAACAACATTAACACAAATGATAATAACCAAAAAACCACTTTACTTCTCTTTGTGAATATCTCATCTGGCCTTTAATTTTCATCTGCCTCCATGTTCATGAACTAATTTCTTGCTGGACACTCTCCCCATAAGTAGGACAGGCAGCTCCTGGTTATGTCCTCCTTTCCGCACTAGCTGACATATTGTATTTATGGCAGTGCGGGTTTCTCTCTGTTGGCACATGCTCTGCCAGGCCTTGACTGTACTTTATATAGTGCCCACCGTGATTCCAGATCACCAGGTGTGTCACTTGAATTATTTATTTGCCACAAAGGTCATGGCACATCATTATAAATTAATTAATTGAGAAACAGCTGTGGCATGCAGTGGTTGCTTCTTCACAGTTTTATATGGGTGTTGCCCGGTTTAACCCTTGTCTGTGAAAGGTTACTCTGGTTACCACTCAGGCCCGACATATGTGGAGGTGCATACGTAAGTTTGTCTTGTGATTAATGGTGTCATATGCAGGGAGGGTTCTTGCTATGTGCCATAAGCTGCCAGGGTAGGTTTCAGCTCTCCACGTGTCTGTATCACAGTACGTGGATTTAGCCATTATGTTTTACAGTATATGCAGTATTTTCTAGCTTAAGATTTCCACTAATAACATTTGCTTTGAGTCCCCCAGCACCAGGATTATTCTGCAAAAAGACTGTACAAATCTCCTGACTCAAGAAAAAAAATTCTGGATGCTCTCATTTGCTCCACAAAGCTGCAGTTATTTGCAGAGGCATCTTAGAAGCTACAGAGCAGGACAGGATGATAATGGGACTCCTTGGGCAAAGTTCCAAGCTTTTTAAAAGCAACATCAGCTTGCAGATGGATGTGCTGATTAAAAGCAGCGGGGGTCTCATAAAACGCCCCATGTATCTTTAGACCTCAGTTATTTAAAACGTACTTTTCTTTTTTTGAAAGGGAATTCCAAAGTCATAACAATAAAAGGTAAAACAATTTTGCTTTTTTTATCTCTTTCTATGCAAAGATTGGTGTAGAAATACAATGTGCTTTGTATTTAGTGATAAAAGAGGTACAAGGGCAAAGCGGTTAGCGCTCCTGCTCCATACCTTCAGGGACGTGGGTTCATTTCCCTGACTTGTGACTGTGCACGACATGCTTGTCACTGCTGTCATCAGATTGACAAGACGGCTAACACCACAGCTGAAGGAAAAGGATGAATATATTAGTGTAATGTGTAGTGCATGAGAGTTACAAAAGCTCAAATGCCTCCGATCAACTCAGCTTCTAGTTGTAGGATCATGTTTGGCCAGTTTGTATGGTCTTGTTTTGACATACCGAGTTCTCCAATTTCTATACAAAGACATGCAGACTGGCAGCAAGAAACTGGCACTCTTGGGTATGTGTGCCTTGTGATCAACTACTGTCCCATTCACAGTTGGTTCCTACCTTGTATGGCACCCTGTACCAATCTTTTGGAAAAAGAAAAAAATGCATTGTCACGCAAGTGTGTTACAGGAGTTTGCAACGCCAAATAAGAAAAAACAACTGGAAGTTGACGTTTATTTATGAACCTGCCTCAGCTAGAGCCACAGCCGCCAGCAGACTCCTGGACTGGAAGGAACAAAGAATCCTGACTTTATTGATTTCTTTCGATTTCTTTTCATACAGTATTGATGTTATTAAATGGGGTAGACTCTGACCCATTATGTTTCTTTTGTTTCATTTCTTCACTATATACTGTATATATATATATATATATATATATATATATATATATATATATATATATATATATATATATATATATATATATATATATATATATATATATTGTGAGGACAGCCGGAAGTCTCACCCAGCCAGGATACCCACAGCTAAAAAGGATCTGGAGAGATAGCATGCACAGGCATTGTCTCCCCCGGACTATTAGATGTCAGCCCCCTGGTTTGCAGCAGTGCCACAGATTTCCACAGAGAACCATAAGAACTGGACCTCTCCGACTCAGCTCTGTTGGGCTCCGAGGGTGCCGCTAGACTGCAGAGCCCTACTTTGTCAGGATCCAGCCTTACTGGGAAGTTGTCCCAGGCCAGACCTGTTGACACCAGAAGTACTCCCGGGTTTTGTATAAGAGGATCTGCCTGCCACAACTCCGGGAGCCAGAGTTGGGAAGAGGAGAACGAAGCTTACTGGGAGGAGTGGAGCAGGCAAACAGTAACAGAGAGAGAGAAGAAGAAGAGTGCTGGGTGCTTTGCTTAACTTGTATTGTAGTTGGGGTGTGGAAAAGGCTGGCTGGAAGAGTTTACCACAATAAAAAGGCCATTGTGCTTGCAACTTGAGTCTGCTGAAAGTTTGGTTAAAAAACCGGCCTGATTATGCGGCGTATGGTACGTCGCGGGTTGGCTAGTACTTTATAATACATTAAATAGCTAATTTTGAGTTTCAGAGCTTTCAAATAGAAATATTATAGATAACAAAATATCTGTGTAGGATGTTTTATTCAGTAAAGTAGAGAATTATTCATAGGTCTGAATAGTTGTCCAAGATGCTGTATATAGAAATCCCTAGATATGCTGTCTGTACCCTTATATATATATATATATATATATATATATATATATATATATACATGTGTGTTGGTTTAAAATACATGTTCTATTAAAATATAAGTGTATTATGAAGCCACCACAGCACGACATCATCTAATGAATCCCCACCTCCTCTTGTTTCTTACACTTTTTAAATATGTAAGATCTCCTGAGGCTGCCCCTTTACTGTCCTGAAGTCACTCACAAGTGACTGTGATCACCTCGCTCTGTAAGTATCTTTGGATGGATTGACTAATAAATCCAATGTCAATCAACAGAGTCCATTTGTATGGACATCACCAGCCTCCTCACTATTTCGTCATAAGGATGTGCTAGGGATGAACCACAAAAATAGGAGGTGTTGTGGTAATATTATGAGGAGTACAGTTCCAGGTCTGTTGGGTTTACCACTTCTGCCAGGCCTAATATCCCACCAAATCATGCATTTTCCTGACCCACTTATCCAGGGGAGAGTTGGGTTGCGGGGCATCTGGAGATTATCCCAGCAGGCATTTGGCACAAAGCAGGAATGATACTTTATCAGGGGACCAGTCTACTGTAGGGAGAACTTTCTCTATCTCTCTATCACACACACACACACACATAATCTGGGGCCAATTTGGCAGGGGTAACTCACATAACCTGCAAGTTTTTGGACTGTGAGAGGAGAATGTAGCACCTTGGACAAAATCTACAAGGACATTGTGTTCCTCCAATTCATCCATTCACTGAAACTTCTTAATCCAATGTTAAGATTGTAGGGAGTGGGAGCTTATTATTAGGTTCAAGCCATGGTGATGGAGCACATGAAAAATCAAAAAGATGCCCAATGGCTTTTTGTTTTTTTTGCCAAATGCTGAAGGACTGTCTTATAAAAGGCACTATTAGAAATGAGTGATGGATAGCTGTACTCCTGAAATGCATCAGAAGGATGTTCTCGCAGATTCTACCTGAAGGCTAGTTCTCATCATGTAAGGCAGACATGAAAAATAGCTTCCCAGTGAGTACAAATGATAAGCACAATCTTGAGCAAATTGCTCCATGGTACCATTGCTTCTTAAAAATTGTCACCTTGACAGTTCAGTTTTGTCATTCGGTAGGATTTTCCTAATAATTTGCCTTGAAATCACCCAAAGCATAAAAGAAATCATTGTTGGTTTTCAAACAGCTAAAGAGTTTGGCTAAGATGTTTGGGACATGTTTAGAGTTGGCTGGATTAGCTTTTTTCTACAGGTTTGAGAGTAAAATTCAACACAGGATATTAATTAGAGCAATAGAAATGTAATCCTGATAAGAAATTGGGCGTATTGAGTGAAAAGTCCCTGAGCACAAAATGATTTAATGTACAGAATGCCAGTCTTTTGGATGTTGGATGTGTTTTGAAGAAAAAAAAAATAATGATTCAAGAGCAAGAATTCCCTCAAGTGGCTGCTCATTCTTTTCTGGCAGGACACCACAGCAAGCTTGAAAACAGAAAAAGCAGGCACATGTATCAGAAAGCAAACAGTAGCCTAAACCTCTCATAAAGAGGCATGAAATTCGGAACATGTTTCAGTCACACCTCATTAATTACAAATAAATTTTATGTATTTCTTTTCTTGGTTTTCATAATAACTGTGCTGAAAATGTTTAGATGACTTTCCAGTACGGTTTCTGTGTTCTTGAATTTATATTGACAGTGTACAAGAATAGAGAAAGGGAACCTAGCCGGAAAAGAAGAGCCTAAAAATGAATTATCCTAAATGGTTGTGTAGCTAAGGCAGTCAAACTCCACAGAAAATGAAAGCATGCACTTTGAGAGCGAACTTTTCCTTTCCCATTGTGCTAATGAGATACTGAACCCAGTTATATGCAGTATATGTTGTGGCCACTAGAGGGCATCAACAAGCCCCAAACAGACACAACCGCACAACAATGGCCCCAGGTACAAATGACTGCTTATTTTCACAGAATACCTTGTAACAGCTTTATCCTCTGACAATTAATACAAAGGCATTTTCTTTTTTTATTTTCTTTCTACACTCCTCCCAGGTGAGCTTTGTCCTCCTCCTCTCCTGTCTCCAACTCCCTAGGCGATGGGTAGGGCATCCCTTTAAACCTGACCCAGGATTAGTTCAAGTGTCAAACCATTGTCTTCAGAAAGCACTTTCAGGTTAGGCCAGAACCACAATGGGATAGTTAGAAGGACAACTACCCCTTGGTGGCACCCATGGAACCCAACAGGGAAGTTCTATGGAACCACAACTCCTTTGCTGCCCTGTGGGTATCCAGATGAGGCTTGCCAAGAGTGATGTTGCCACCTAGTGTGCTGGAAAATAACTTGTGCATGGGAGGCTGTCTCCAACTGTTCCTCACTTCCTTTGGACTCCCAAACAGGATGGTTGGCATTCCTTTTGCTCCACAATTTATACAGACCATTAATCATTGAGGCCTCCCACCTCAGTAAGAGAGTTCTTTTCATCGCTGCCCGGACATCAGTCCATCTGTTTATCCCACCATGCCTGCATATAATACCCGCCCTGCCTCCTTTCCAGACCATCCATTAAATTGTCCTCGCAGCACGGCAATGAAAGGAGGTTCATCTCATCAAGGATACAATTAAATCCATGACAAAATGTATCTCTCTATTATAAAAGGAAGTCCTAGTATGAGACTTTCTCAGAGATAATTTCAATTCCCGCGAGAGATCATTTCAGGTCCCGCGACAAGAGACTTTTTGCCAAGAGAGTTTGACAAGTCCTGCCCTCCTCTCAAACATTTGCAACCATGCCTACGGTCCAATCACTTCTCATTCATGTGAATGCTACTGTCAGACACAGTTCCTGCGCTCTCGGCTCCAAGTGGGGTCGGAAATAAAAGACAAAGAGTAGAAGACAAAGTAGAACATTGTAAAGAGGTTCAAAAACATTGACGCAATACGCATGCAGAGTAGGTTAGAGATTATGAAAGTACTAAAATTCGAAAGTCTCAAAAAACTCAGATTAAAGATCGCATTGGCACTAACAAATGGAAATTATTACTCGGTGAAATAACGGAACAGCAAAAAGAGATATGGACATTTGGACTATATGACAGAAATATGTAGTTATTGTTTGGCTTTCAACTTTAAGTCGGAGACTTGTAGATCGTCTAATTCGTGTTGCCATCAGGGAAAAGTAGTGTTTCTTCCCAATGAAGAGGAGTATCCGCGAGAATTAAAATATTTGTTGTTTGGTGAAAGTGAAATGCACATACGCGAGCGACAGAGACGCAAAGTGGCTGGCACCTAGTACAGGCCGGGGAGTTGGCAAGCGAAGCAAGCAATAAAGTTAGATTTTCTGTGTGTGCTAAGAGTTATAATCACTTCTCTGTGTTGTGTTTTGTTGTGCTTTCTTTCTGAAATAAAATTTAATATAAATAAATAAATGAAATAAAATTGGATTAAGTTAGGTTGAGAATGCCATTTATAGGCTAATATACAATACTGGCAACCACATCACAGATTCAGACTCTCATCTCACACCCGTTGTGTGGATTTTACATGTTATTCTCTAAATGTGTGTGTTTTTTCTGTTCCGAGTACTCCAAGATTCAATTGGTAGCTCAGAGTTGATCACATATATTAGTATGTGCCACCCTGAGATGGCCTTACAACCAGTACAGGACTGGATGTTCATTTAGGCCCAATTTTACCTAAATTGGCCTCGCCTTTCCCTAACACTAGTTTGGAATAAACAGTTTTTGAAAATTGCTGGATGAGTAGTACATGTGATGTCATGTGATGCCTTGGATTCCCTGTTGACTCTGTTGCTTGGCAACCAGCCTTCTCTTAAAAAAAGATCCAGTTTTCACTGGCTTTCAGTTTAAGAGCAAGTGGATTCAGAGTGGATTTCATGTCGAGTGTGTAATGCTTTTTGTTTCCTGACTGATCAAAACATTCTTGACTTGTGTTAAAAAATTCTGAGTATCATCTTAGTTAAATATTAATAGTCTGGCATATCTATTAGAGTGCTGAATCTATTTTGTTCAATTACAATTTTGTCATTTTGACTAGACCGATCTTTGGATTCGGTCGAATACTCCTTAAAGGTGCAGTGACCAGCAGTCCAGTGTAACCTAATAAAAACTGCAGGCATTCATCCCGCACTCAAAGCTTATTCAAGCTGCAGATTGTTTCTGTCATTTAACAACACTCATCTAACAAGCATTTGGATGAACTCGTTATAGTTAATTCAATTCTGTACATTTGTCTGTCATTTTACTTTGCAGTACAATGAAATATTGTATATTATATTGTAACTTAAGACTATGAAAGAGGTTTTGACAAAAGCAGACTTCCCATAGGAATGAAAAATCAACAAAAGGGATCACCTTAATATCTTTCTGGTTTCTCCTAGCCGATAATGAGATAAGAAGGAAATAAAATGGAGGCATTTTCTTTTGTCTCATGCTTCTCAGATTTTTCTTCTGAGAAAAAATACATCAATATTTTCACAAGTGTCTCCTCTTGAGTTTCAGTCACGCAATGGGCTGAGACTTTCCAAGCAGTGTCTTAATTAGATTTTTTTTTTAGTTGCATTGTGTGCTCAGTAGTAGATCATGAAATGTATGGAAAGTGTCCAGCATGTGCGAATAGGAAGAAGTTGTATGGCCCAAGTGAGGGTAATTCCACACCAGGCCAGGGGATGGTGGGTTGCACTAAACCTTCTTCTGTTGTCTCTACAGACCAGCCGCAGGAAAACCTGTCTGACTCATCCCTGAAGACATCACTTCAGGTTCCGGCACCCAGGACGATGTCACTTCCCTTTCCAATGCCTAGGATGACGTCACTTTCGGCTGTGACTTCAGAAGAAGGTCACTTCCGGTTTCCCTGCGTCACTTCTAGTCTTTACATTTAAAAACTCAATTCAGTTCGTGTTTGGACTCCATCGCAGACACTTCTGTGCTATTTCTAAACCCATTGCAGCCACGGGTGGCCGCCCCAAACCTTTATGAATGTGTCAAGTCTGATCTTTTCACAAGAGTTGTTTGTGGTAATAAAACCCTTTACTAGGATTACAAAACTGTAGTCTTTGTTTCTGAATAGCGCTATTAGTTGCTCTAATTTATATTGCTATGTTCCAATTAGACCAGATTCATTAAAGAAGAGAAGGCAGGCAGTGTGACATACTGGTTAAGACTTTGGGATTCAAACCCGGAAGCTGTGTATTCCTATCCCACTGCTGACACCATTCTGTGACCACAAGCAAGTCACTTCATCTGCCAATGTTCCAATTGGAAAAATAAAAGGAATGAATCTGATCTTATGTTGTAAGTCACCTTGAATAAATTCATCAGTCCAATAATAGGTGAAAAAAATTACGAAGACTAGAAAGAGATCTCACAAAATGTAACATTATTTTCAAACCAAATTCTCAATTTTGATTTGTTTTCCTCATCGTATCTCATATTTCCTTTATGCCTTAAGCTAGTTCTCCTAAGGAATTTCAGGAGAACCACCTGTGACAAAGTCGATTTTTAAATGGAACATAAAGAAGAATCTCTGTTAAGTCTCATGAACCGTCAAAGATCAACCTTTGAGTAGTAAAATTTTCATATGAGCATTCATCTTGTCAGTCCCCAACTCATCTGATGTTTGCAAAATAGCGTGAAGTTCATTACTGATGGTCCTCAAATTGCAGCTATCAATTAGATTATTTGGATTTTTATGTTATCACCATCTTTATCAAGGAATCTTTTCTAAGTGTTTTGCAAAATGCACTCTAAAAAAGTGGTCCATCTATGCTTTCATAATCAATTGAAGAACTCTTTTAAAGTAATAACTGAGCCCAACCCTACAGGCTACTTTCGTAATCTGAAACTGACTGTCACGTTATTGTCTCTTGCTTACTTGAGTTCCTTCAGTTTCAGATAAGGCTTCAAAATTGTGTTTTGTACATCCAGGATGAAGCCCTTTGACTTGTACTCGGCTGAAGTTGTGTAAGCCAGCGTCAAATTAGCACTCTCAATGGATTGTGGACTTTCACGTGTCCACTACAACTCCAAAGTCCTTTTCATAAGGTGTTTTTTACGAGTGTCAGCATCCCCTCTCTCGTCACTTTATAATGATATTTCATATTTTCAACATTCATTTATATTAAAGTTTATCTTTCACATATGAGCGGGGGATGCCAAAATTTCCTGGAATCGGTCAATAGCATGGGCATAGAGTATAGTTATCAAATATGCTGCTGGGTATTGCATGTCTACAGTCTGGTTAATTGGTTCGTCCAGTAGCATCGTGCTGAGCTGGCCGAGTGTGTATTTCTGGCGTTTATTCTACAATCATGTACGTGACTCAGATGATTGTCACAATGATAGATTTTCAAGAGACAATGTTGATCACATTTTTTGACATTGACAGACTTGTTGACATTTTGTTCACTGTGGACAGATTGTTTAATCACTGGAGATACACTGAACTGCTAAGGCATCTACGGGAAAGTACAGAAAAAAAAAATTGCACATGACAACATGCCTGCATACACTGCGTTGTGAAAGAGTTCTCAACCAGAAACAATGTAGTGCTGCTCTGCATCCCCGTATTCAACAAAATCTCACTCCCCGTAACTTCTTTGTGTCCCAAAACTAAAATTGGGAAAAAGGTGTGCTGCCGTGGAGAAGAAATCCTGGAAAAGGCTCAAGATATGGTAACAAAGCAGGAGTACAAGAAATGCTTCCAGGAGTGGGAGAAGCCCTGGGACAAGTGTATCGCATCTCAAGGAGAGTATTTTGAAAGTGACTAAAATGGAATTGTTGATAGTTTTATTAATACAGTGGAACCTCGGTATACGTCCTTCATTCGTTCCAGACCCTTTGACTTATACCAAACAGGACGTATACCAAACAAATTTTTCCCATAAGAAATAATGGGAAAATGATAAATCCGTTCCCATGAAAAAAAAAAATCCTATTGCTATTGGCATATTATACATTGATGGGGTTGTATGAAATAATTTAAACATTGCTTAATACTAAAATACATAAATACAAAAGCAATTAGATGAAATAAATGCAATTTTACCTCACTTTACTTTTTAATAACATCTTTGTTTTTCACAATCGTAGATACCGTCGTTCTCGGCAAACAGTATGCAACAGCCATGTCCCGGATACGCATGCCACCTTCGTACTTTTCAACAATCAATTCAAATTTACATGAAAAAAACACAAAATCACGTTGTGATGATGCAGTTTTGCTGTATGCTCCCATCTGCTGCCGGGGAGCCCTTGAACCCTACACAGTCGGTAATGTGCCTCACTGCTAACCTCATCGGTAAAGCAAGGGGATGGTGAAAAAGTGCAAAGTGCTTTTATTAAAACAATTAACAAAACAAGGTGTTCAAATTAAAGTGCAGTCTCCAAAGTTTCAATAAATAATCCATAAAATCAGAAGTGAAACGTGGAGGTTAAAAACAGTAGAAAAAAGTCTTCTTAAAAACAACGAAATTAAAATAGAGCAGGAAGCATTCTTTAAAAATAAAAAAAAAACAAGAAGAAGCCCGGTGCCTTTTTACCTGGCAGCCCCCCTGCTTCCCAAAAGGGGAGTCGCCCTACTTGCAGCTGACGTTAACTCTGCCTACTTCACTCGCTCGCTCTCTCTCTCTCTCTCTAACTCTCTCACTCACTCACTCAACCTCCCGTCCGTTCTTTCTTTTTACTCCCCTTCTAGCCGACTCGCGCTTCTGTTTATCAAGATAAGCAGCCCCAGGAACAATCATGAATGCGGACACTCCCTCACAAGTGCACTTTGCTGAGAAACGCCCACATCGCTAATCGCCCTGACAACCTTCAGCCACATAACCACCACGCCCCTCACCAAGCTGCGAGCGCGGTGATTATTTATTTTAAAGCTGGACTTTGACAGGAGCTCTGGACCCGCTATATCACACACGTGAAAGTTCACAGAGAGTTAGAGCGCGGGTTGTTCACTGAATGCTAGCAACTGGCGCACTAACGCTCGTGGGCAGTCGTGGCTTTGTCTCGAGAGAGGTAAACAAGGTTAGCACGCGAGTTGTATTCCAAGCAAAATGTTTTGTGTCCAAACAGGATGTATACCAAGTTGGACTTATTCCAAAGCAGACGTATACCAAGGTACCACTGTATAGGATTATTTAACAATTTCTGGAATTTTTGAGTTCCCCCTCATATTTACTAAAATCAATATTCTGTCCAGGTCCATCTGAAATCATTCTCCAGGCTCTAGGCTGTGTTCTGCTCCATCTACTTTAATATCAAACACAAACTTAAACAGCTTGTCAGTTACTGTATTTATTAAGATCATTTATTTACATTAAAGTCACTTACGGATCCAGGGCTGACTTTTTAGAAACCCAACATTTAACATTATCTCATTTGGATAAAGTTCACTGAAACTTAGTGCTATAACTGGTTATTTTTAGTGCTTAAGCAAATTTGATAGTAATTTGTATGCTGTGCCAGGAATCTTTGATTCTTGGAATGCAATCACTTTTTCTCTCCTGAGGTACCTTGTCAAGAACATTTTGAAACACAAGATAAATAACAGTTAACTACACTGCGATCAAATGATTGTTTGATAAAATTTAACATGGTACTAAATTCTTCACAAATATCGATCAGCCCAGCAGTGTGAATCATTGAACTGATGTGGTGTGTCAGGGTGTCAGATTTTCATAAATTACTTATCCATTTTCAGAATGCATTCCGGCAAACCATATGTTGAATCAGATGTTTTGACATTCAATGATTCTAAATATTTGGTCAGAAACATTTAATTTATATTTGAAAAGTTTGTTTTCCCGAAGAGTGCTGCTACTTTTGAGCTTTTGCATTTGTCATCTTCCTAGCAATGTTTCCCAGAATGCACTTGTTGGTGTCGTCATTGAAGCGATGACTTAAAGATTGTTCTCAGCAGTTCCCAGGGTAGCTGAGCTTTACAGATACTTTATACCCTGTTTCGCTGTGTTGAAGAGCTTCATTTTTTCCCTTCTTGGTTTTTCAATCTCTGATCTTGTATTTCTGACTTTGATTCCTGGTTCTCGTTTTAATTTTGGTGCTTTGATCGTGTTTTCTCCCAGTTTTGCCTGTTCATTAACTATGATTCTCCTTTGTTTTTACTGTCTCTTGTGAGTCAGTACATGGTAAATGTAACCTTTTAGATTGTTGGTGATATGGATAAGAAGTCACCTTGTATCTTTGAAACCATAATATTAAACAAAAGTATTAGTATGGATTCTAGAGAAATTACAGTAATGTATGTGTGTGCAAGAGTGCCTGCCGATGGACTAGTGTACCATCCAAGCCTAATACCAAAATTATTATCATCGTTGCCAGGAACTGAGACTTAAAGAGTGGATGGATTGACGGACATATGAAATGCTTGTAACTATACTCCGGACTCATAACTGAATTTATATGATCTATCTCTTCATTAATAGCCATCATAGAAACTTAGAAAAAGTTCTTTTCTTCTCTTTTTAACCCCTGATCAGTTCTTTTTTTATATATTTTAAAGGGACCAACATGCTCTCATAATCCTACATTAAATCTAATTATTACTCATGATGGTGACATTCAAAACATAATTATCTGTTCTCTTAATTAAACCATGTCAGGTCAGGATTTAATTACCTTTGATCGTCTATTGCCCTTGCCAATAAATTGAAAGGTTAGAAGTAGAATAGTGTGCCATCTACATAATAACACTACTTCAAGATTCACGTTGATTCTGACAGCCTAAAATCATAATTTTAAGGGGAGTGTACAACAGGTTACAAAATAATTATAGTGACTGCTAAATTAGATGGATAGAGAACAACAAAAGCATACAATAAGTCGACCTGTCATCATGGTCTGAGAGCATTAAACAATATAAGAAGGGCTACCCTAAATAATAATTCACATTAACTAATGAAGACTTATGAGTGCTAGGAGAGGCTCCAGATGCTCCTTAACTCTTCTCCGGAAGATGGATGGATGGATGGACTGAAACAGTTCTCACATCTTATCTGAGGAACCAATTAGCAGAACGAATAAATGTGAAACAGTACACACAAAATGATTTCCGGCATTCTTTATAAGATCACACCTCAAGATCTCATACTGCTGAATCAAGTCTCTTCTATGCTTATACATCATTTTTGTAATGTTAGGTTAATGACAGAGGGAGGGAGATCTACTAATAATTTCCAAAATAAATGTGCTGCCACCCTCTTTGATCAGTTTGAAGTGCTTTAGATAGCTAAATTAATGTTATCATCCTTGCAAAGACCACCTGGAATGTTTGCAACTTGTCAGCATTAGATAGATAGATAGATAGATAGATAGATAGATAGATAGATAGATAGATAGATAGATAGATAGATAGATAGATAGATAGATAGATAGAAAAGACACTATATGATAGATAGATAGATGTGAAAGGCACTATATAATTGATAGATGTAAAAGGCACTATATAATAGATAGATAGATAGATATAAAAGGCACTATATGATAGATAGATAGATACTTTATTAATCCCAAGGGGAAATTATTATTATTAAATGCCATGGCAAATGGTTAGCACTATTACTGATATAACCAATGCAATCGATCTCTAAAGATGGCCAAATAGGTCCAAGCCGCTACATAAGTAAGGTGGAGGTCTTATTGTGGGGCAACAAAGCAGGAGTTGATGTGTTAACGTCTGATAAATCAACAACCGAAACATGAAGTTGATAACAAAACCATGTGAGAAAGGCTTGAACAGATGTGGACAGGAAGTGACTTTGCATCTTTCAAACTGTAATATTTAAAAAAAATGGAAATTGAATCAAGCAAAATTATATTAATATTTGTGTGTGCGAGTGTGCCCTATGGTGGACTGGTTTGCTGCATAATTCCAGTATAATTCCAAGATGCAGCTTAGAAGGAATTGGGTAACATTTACCAGAGTGTTAGAAGGCATGTGATCAGGCATGTGAAATAAATGCCGTACTCTTCTTAGAAAGATAAAGTCTGTGAATGGTGGGATTACCGAACTGCTCTAAATCCATAAATAGTTCCAAGTCTGTCTAGATGGGCTCACCAGGAAATAGGCTTAGAGATGTCTTCAGCCATAGGCCCATAGAGACTGAAGATGAGAGGTGAGTTGGAAATGAATAAGAAAAGGAATATGAAGGCCTGAGTCTGAGAAGGAGAAAGAGGAAGAGGTGGGAGGTGAAAACAGAAGTGCTTGGGTGTGGGACTGTGGTGGCCAAGTGTAGAAGACCACCTGCCAAGGAGAATGAACCCATGAGATAAAAGTGCTTTTCTTCCTGTTTTGTTCATTCATTCCGTATTTTATGTTTCTACCTTTGCGCATCCATTCCTTATGGTGCTTATTAATTTTTCTATAATTTGACCTACTTAACATCATTGCAACAGCTTCTTATGATATTACAGGATTCAGTATTCTATTCCACAAAATGGAGAATTATACCTAGCTAGCCATACTTATGAAATGACTTACAGAACGTCCAGAAGTATGATGACAATCCCACATTATTTGTGTGTGAACTCAGTGATAGAGCACCTCAGGCGGCACCTAATGCTGCTTTGTCTCTGCATACTACAATCAGAATGTCCATCCATCCATTCAGCACAGAAATCCATGCATTTCATATCCCATAGGTCCAGCCCAGAGTCATGCATCAGGCCATGACTGTAAAACAAGAATCATTCAAAAAATTGAAATCAAGTCCTAACCAAAGACAACAGGAAGCTGAAAATGATCCTAACAGCATCGAACATGGAGTGAACATGCCAAATCAATAGGCTATGTGCAAAATGTCACAAACAAAACAGAAAAAAAAAACAAACAGGGAATAAAATACTTACAGATCTCACCAAAAAACTTCATTTGGCACGTAGTGATGCATTTGTTTGGGCACATGGGGAACTAGAACAAATGTTTATATTGTTCAGCATTTGCTTGTATGCGTGAGTGGCAGCCAAATGGATGACAAACATTGTCCAGAGCAGCCACAGAGATAGCCTGGCTGCTTACACTTCACATTATTGGCACAATTGTTATTTTATGTTATGCACGTGCGTGCCATTCTAAGCTGAAGAAAAAATATGAAAATTCCTACATAAATATGTGCTGAGAAATGTACACCACTAGGGTACTGAAGATAGACAATCACTTTAGTTCATTAAAAATGCAGTTTTGAAATCTGCACTTTGTTTTTTAATGTGTTTCCATGCAACCCATTCTGTCATGTATTCTCTGTACATTATTTTTCCATTATAAAGCATATCCTGCCAGCATGAGGCACAAGGTAATGAGTGCCAGTTGTAAGACGCTAGGGGTCACTGTTGTCCCTTTGAAACTTAACAGACAGGACACAGGTTAAAAGCACAAAGAAGTATTTTTAATTCTTCTCTTCTCCAATAGTGCTCCTCAAGCACCACAGCCACAGTAAATAAGTACAATTCTTAATAATAATAATAATTCTCTCCTCCACACCTCCCAGCAAGCTCTGTCCTACACCTCCCGACTCCGGCTCGCCTGCTCGGTCTTCAGCAGTCCTTTAACTCTTTCAGGGCGAATGTTGACTATTGTTGAAATTGAGTGGTAGAGGACGGTAATCAGCCGTAAAACTTGCTGCTTTGTTTCAGTTCGGCTCTCTTTGCTAGAAGGAAAGTTAGCTTCATTGGTTTGACCTGCGCATGCGTGAGTAGCAAAGAGTAAACGACGTCTAAAATGGCATCAACATCTGGTGAGAGACCAAAGCGATTGCACAAAGCAAAATACTCCTTGGATTACGTTTTGAGTATTATTGCCCAATTGGACTCAATATGATGCAAGTGATCTGAAGATGGATGTCAGGAACCAGCTTCAAATGATCGATCGCCAGCTGATCGTGGTGCTGAACACGCTTTGCCTGGAAGGATCACCACTTACAATTACAAGAGTTACAAACCAGATTGTGTTGTACTGCCATACAAAGACAGCCAGCCCACCACACATTTCTACTGGCCATCGAACTGCTCCTTCAGAGACCCTCAACAGGCGCAGACAGTAGCCACAGCAACAGATATTTTACACTGATTTACATGTGAAACCTTTGGCTTGTGTGCTTTTCAGAAAAGTGAGTTGCCTGCAAAGAATATTCAGCTCTCAAAGAGTTAAATTGTCCTTGACCCGGAAGTGCTTCTGTTCTTCCGTCCACATGACTTGTCAGCATTTCCGGGTGGGACAGAGAATTAAAGTTCTTTAATCAGCCCGGAAGTACTCCCCCATTCCTTCTTCATCACCCCCCTGGCAGCACCCATGGCACCCAACAGGGCTGAGATAGCGAACTCCAAGTCACTGGATACCCTGTGGGAATCTGGGGCACCGCTATACTCCAGGGGAGCTGCCATCTAGTGTCTTGGGAGTGGCAGTGTCCTACAAAAGTTACTGGTCGTCTCTTACACAGTACACCACAAGATACCCGCTCACCTACCCACCATCACTTCAAAGTCACTTAACCTAATCTGTATGTTTCTGGGATGATGAAGACTTGTACATATGGAGAATACAGAAGCTCCACAAATGCAGTGAATAGATTGAACCACGGCCACTGGAAGAACAATCTAGACAAGTACAGGCCATCCAGCCCAACTAAGCTCACCAGTCTTTAACACTAAATTCTTCTAAAATAACACCAAGTTGAGTTTTGAAAGTTCCTAAAGTCCTACCGTCTACCAGTACTTTGGTACTTTACTCCAAGCATCTATGGTTCTCTGTGTAAAGAAAAACGTTGTAACGTTTCTGTGAAATTTACCCTTAACAAGTTTCCAACTGTGTCCCCGTGTTCTTGGTAAACTCATTTTAAAGTCACAGTCTTGACCCACTGGACTAATTCCCTTCATAAATTTAAACACCTCAATCTCCTCTTAACCTCCTTTTTTTGTTAAAACTGAAAAGGCTCTGCTCTTTTAATCTTTCTTCATAATTCAACCCCTGTAGCCCTGGAATCAGCCTAGTCGCTCTTCTCTGGACCTTTTCTAGCGTTGCTATGTCCTTTTTGAAAACTGCACACAGTACTCCAGATGAGGCCTCACCAGTGCATTATAAAGGTTGAGCAGAACCTCCTTGGACTTGTACTCCACACATCGTGCTATATAACTTAACATTCTGTATGCCTTCTTAATGGCTTCTGAACACTGTCTGGATAATAGAGTCCACTACGACCCCTAAATCCTTCTCATAAGGTGTACTCTTAATTTTCAGATCTCCCATTGTGTATTCAAACCTAACATTTTTACTTCCTACATGTAATGACATTAAATGTCATTTGGAAGTGTGAGGCAGCGGTGCTAACCACTGTGCCACCATGGTGCCGCTACATTAAATCCATTCACTATTCATTTCTGAACTTATTTTCCCACTGTAGGGTCTCAGGGGTTGGAAGACAGGAACTAGATTCGGATGAGGTGTCAGTCCATTGCAGGGCAGCCCCACACTGACACCTTTACTCTTTTATTGTACAGATACTCACTTAATAAACTTACATCTTTTTCTAATTTGTAGATCACTGCATTAAAAAAAAAAACTGAATACCATTTTCTAGTTTTTAAAGAAAGTCCATATCCTGTAAGTCACCTTCAGTCAGTTGGCTAATCACACACTAGTTAAATTACATTTAAATCCCATAAAATGAAGCAGTTCCTGAGTGCTGCCTGACGCTTGCCAGGGTTGCTGCTTGGCAGGTGTCCATGTGTGCGTGTCTTTTCTCTCCCTCTCCCTTTCTAAAAGTATTGGGATTTGCTGCATTGTGGTGTTTTTCCATGGCATGGGGGATCCTCTGCTCCCATCCGCACAAGAGAACTTGGCTGCGCTCCTTGCAGTATCAGCAGACTGCAAGAACCACAAATTCATTTTGTCTGGATTCCATGCATGCTCAGATAATAGAACTGTGTCTTTTCTGCCCTGCAACTCAGTAAGAATTTACTGGTTAATGCTAATGGAGGGAAGTGTGAAAAAAAGTATCTAAATTAAAAATATAAATCACAACTAGTGGTAGTTTTTCATTGGGTAGAAGGATTTATAATAGTCAAAATTAACATGACAATGGGTCATCAGCCAGTAGCACACATCTTAACACTTTCAAGTATGATGAAGAGGTGAGAATAGCCTGGGCTCCCAGCTGTGGACCCCTTCTTTCATATTTTAACACATGTGAACAGCAGGTAGAATGACTCTAAAAATAAAATGACCACTGTGTTAAAAAAAGGCTCTGCAGGAGTGTTATTTATGGCAGTGTTTCTCAACTTTCTGGTGTCTTGACCCACTTTTCTCCAGCAAGCACAATCATCAGAGCAGGAGGAATGGAAAGGGGGCCACTTTGGTGAATTGAGTGCAGTTGTCAGAACGGTGGGGGGATCAAGCATGTGATTCACTTCGCAGCGCAACGTGACCCACTGCCATTATAAGCAATAGTAACTTGCGAGCCACCGGCGGCAGCCCATGGCCCAAACGTGGGTGCGTTCAAATGGATGAGGAACACCGATTGATGGGACTCTTGGCACAGTAAGAAGGCTGTCTTCAGCCTTCTCTTTTCTGAATGGTCATTAAAGAGTAATTATGCTAATCATTGCCACCAACTTTTACACCCACAACAATGTAATGCAATGGTAAAATCTGTCACTAGTGCAAAAGGAAGTATTAAGAAAATCAAGCACCATTTGTATATTGGAATAGGGCTAAAGAAAAATGTGTTGTGTCGCTACAGTCCAACTGTGTCTTTCTATTTAGAATTAAAACTTCCAGGAGATGCAAGGGCTTCTTATTGGTTTTAGCTTATTTAAAGTAATGGGAAACTGTCCTTGTTGACCTGGCTGTTTAAGTATTTCACATACTTGTGGGACACCTGGATGGACGAAGCAACCAGAAAACAGCATCATCTGGGGGTTTTCAGGCTGACTTAATCAGTATTGAGCATGCACTACCAAATATACTCACGTATAAGTCGGGTCTTGAAATCCGAAAAATCGATCATAAAATCAGACTTATACACCTGTTCAAAAATGCAACACTTAATTTTTTTTTTTGTTTTGTATATCTTCTTGCCTACTCCAATCTTGCATCAGTTTCACAGACAAATCAAATTTTGTTGTAGCAGCACAGTTAGCAATTTCTTTTGCAACTTCAACGTCGTTTAATTTAAAACCAGTTTCTTATTTACTTCTGATCGAACGTTCCATCGTACATAAGGGATACTCTTATGATAAAGGTATATGAGGGTGTGTGATACAAAAAAAACAAATCAGTGCAAATGTCGCTTCGGAACAGTTTGGGTATTACAGTGTGGCCATGTGGGCACAATAGAGACAGAGAAAGAGAGAGAGAGGTTAGGAGCACACTCTGATACAGCGCATTGCCACACCAACATTGAAATAAAGGCAGTGTGCTCCGTGGTTACTCTCTCAGGTGGGTGTTAGCTCATAATCTCTTCGACCAATAGCGTGACTTTTCCGCATTCGACTTATACGACCAACATTATGAAATACCACAAATTTTGTGGTAAAATCAAGTCTCCTGACTTATCCGTGGGGGAACTTATCCACGAGTATATATGGTAGTTCAAAAGAGTGCGTTTATGGAACAAGCTCATTTTTCTAAGTACGGTGAACTTAACGTAACATATTTGCAAGTGAAGAACTTGTACGTGAGCTAGTTCAGTTTTATGTGACATTCTGGATCTGGTTTAGGTCCAGATTAAACGTTTTGCCTTACCCTGTAATATAGGGGTGGCGCCGAATCCGAATACGGTATTCAGATAAGCACACACGCTGGATTTTTACAAATATTTATTTAATTTATGTATTACGAATGTTTTGCCATTTATTTGTATTCGGAAAAAATAACATAAAATCAAATAGGCACTGTCTGTATCTGCCTGCTTGTGCTTAAGCTGCACCCCTGCTGACACGAGCACAAGGTAAAGCTCCGCTTTTTAGGAAAACATTGTACTTTGCGAGGCCACTTTATATTTTTCTTCGATGAACATGGATGTGTGACGCAAATTTTGACTGGCAACATAATTTGACCAGCAACTTAATAGGTTAGTTCACCTACACGTTGGTTCCACAGTCACCATTTCTGTCACATGGTTAGAAATAGAGTGGTAATTTATATCTATAATTGCATCTATTAATTTGCAGTTATATTTGTATTTGCATTTGTGTATTTGCAATTGTATTTGCAATGATGATGGACAAGTTGACAAATGAGATTAGACAGGAGTCCCCATGGACTATGATGTTTGCTGATGACATTGTGATCTGTAGCGAGAGTAGGGAGCAGGTTGAGGAGACCTTGGAAAGGTGGAGATATGATCCAGAGAGGAGAGGAATGAAGGTCAGTACGAACAAGACATAATTAATGTGTGTGAATGAGAGGAAAGTCAGAGGAATGGTGAGGATGCAAGGAGTAGAGTTGGCAAAGGTGGATGAGTTTAAATACTTGGGATCAACAGTACAGAGTAACGGGGAGGGTGGAAGAGAAGTGAAGAAGAGAGTGCAGGCAGGTTGAGGAGACCCTGGAAAGGTGGAGATATGCTCTAGAGAGGAGAGGAATGAAGGTCAATATGAACAAGACATAATTAATGTGTGTGAATGAGAGGAAAGTCAGAGGAATGGTGAGGATGCAAAGAGTAGAGTTGGCAAAGGTGGATGAGTTTAAATACTTGGGATCAACAGTACAGAGTAACGGGGAGGGTGGAAGAGAAGTGAAGAAGAGAGTGCAGGCAGGTTGAGGAGACCCTGGAAAGGTGGAGATATGCTCTAGAGAGGAGAGGAATGAAGGTCAATATGAACAAGACATAATTAATGTGTGTGAATGAGAGGAAAGTCAGAGGAATGGTGAGGATGCAAAGAGTAGAGTTGGCAAAGGTGGATGAGTTTAAATACTTGGGATCAACAGTACAGAGTAACGGGGAGGATGGAAGAGAATTGAAGAAGACAGTGCAGGCAGAGTGGAATGGGTGGAGAAGAGTGTCAGGAGTAATAGTAACAGATGGGTATCAGCAAGAGTGAAAGGGAAGGTCTACAGGATGGTAGTAAGACCAGCTATGTTATATGGGTTAGAGACAGTGGTACTGGCCAGAAAGTAGGAGACTGAACTGGATGTAGCAGAGTTAAAGATGCTAAGATTTGCATTGAGAGTGACAAGGATGGACAGGATTAGAAATGAGGACATTAGAGGGTCGGTTCAGGTTGGACGGTTGGGAGACAAAGTCAGAGAGGCGAGATTGCGTTGGTATGATCATGTGCAGAGGAGAGGTACTGGGTATAATGAGAGAAGGATGCTAAGGATAGAGCTGCCAGGGAAGAGGAACAGAGGAAGGCCTAAGAGAAGATTAATGGATGTGATGAGAGAGGACATGCAGGTGATGGGTGTGACAGAGCAAGAGGCAGAGGACAGAAAGATATGGAAGAAGATGATCTGCTATGGCAACCCTTAAAGGGAGCAGCTGAAAGAAGAAGAAGATCTATTTAATTTCTTTTTTGACCGGGAGGATATTAGCATAAATGGTTAAACAATGTTTGTTGCTGGTTGCTTGTCATCAGGGCCAATATCTCCAGGCCGCCAGATGGAGCTCTCCCTGCACCATGTAGGTGCCCCAGATACCATCAGGGAATCATGGATTATGGAGTTTTCCCCTACAAACCTGCTGTATACCCCAGGAGCCAACAGAGGATGCTGCAGGGAGGCCCAGAGAGTCACATGTGCCCTATAACCCGGAAGTGCGTCATAGGCAAAGCGACAGCGGAAGTGACGTGCTTTCAGGGTGAGGAAGAAGACTTTTTATCTGACCCGAAAGTGATAAGGTATCACATGGACTGGGGATTGGGAACATTCCGGGTCACAGAATATAAAAGGACTCTGGGAACTCAAGACGATGAGCTGAGCTGGGTGGAAGGGTGGCAACACGTCTGGGAGTGGTGGATTGGATTATTGTCATTGTATTGGTGAATTTAATGAGTATTGTGGAGAGAAGGGTGCTTTGGGCACTGCTGTTAATTAATAAAGTCAACATGTGGACTTTTATCTAACTTCTGACGTCTTGGACAAGGGTTCAAGGGAGGAAGAGTGCCCTGTATCTGTCACATTGGGTATAGCTCAGTAAAGCGTATTTAAATAAAAAAAGTCTTCATAATTATTGTATTTTATTCAAGAACATTGTAATCGGCTAATATAAGGCATGAAAAATTGTATAACGTGAACTCATGGGTCATTTATTCTCACTCCTTAAAAAACACAAAATGAACTGAACATGAACTACAGGTAGTTCAAAATTGAAATGGTGAACTATGAACGTGAATTTATTCATTTTAATTTGTGTGAACTGAACTTGCATAACACTAGACTTAATACCCCGTCACTGATTTAGCAACCTAGAGTATAATTTACCTCAATGTTGGTATGATAAGGTGTGGACACAGATGGCTGCCCTTTGGCTGTTGTTGGTTGAGACTGAATTTGGAAGAGACGGAGTCAACACTGACTGGAAAGGAGGTCGGGAGGCTGCCCTGGTGGAGCTGAATTGTATATGTGTGGCCTATTGGGCAAGACACTGGAGCTAAAATTACAAAATCATCACCGGTTCAGTTCCTACCACTGAGACCTGGTGTTGCCCGGGCTCACACCGAAGAAATATGTAAGTTCTTTTCATAAAACCTACAGAAGAACAAAATGCTAAAGTGGGTAAGACAGGTTTTGGGATTCAGCTGGGATTCAAGAAAATGTTTTCTGAGCAGCACGCGTATGCCGCTGAGTCCACTATTTATGGTTAAAAAGAGAAGTTAATTTAAATAGTTTCCCCTAAGGCCATAGTACTAATGTAATGAAAAATAAAAATGTTTTTTTCTTTTAGTTTTGGATTAGGCTTAGTGGTTATTTTATAGAGATGGAGATAAATGATTTTTGCTTACAAGGCAGGCACACCCAAAGTCATCAGGGCATAATCTAGAAATCTAGAAAGTCAGAACTTTGTGTCCTTTAGGTGCAGACATAACACAATGGTCCAAACCTACAGCAAGCTCTAAAGGCATTCCTTTCTTGGAATGTCTTACTCTTCTTTAAAATCACTACAAAGGATTTTGTTCCCTAAATATTTCTGTTCTGTTGTTTTCTTTTTTTCTAGCTGTTTGCTCGGCCATAGCTAGATAGAATTCTTTAACAGGACTACATGATAAAATGAAGTCAGAGAAAGTTTGTTAACCAGAAGGAAATCCTACCTTTCGTCAAAACAAAAAGGGGCAAAATGAAATTGTACTCAACATTTTGAAAGGAAGGGGTCTTTTAAAACAAGAAAACACGGAGAACCAATTAACAAGGGGTTCACAGGTTTTTATCCAATCTTGGATAAATTAGAACTAAATATATAAAATATGACGTCATTGTTGTTAGGTTCGAGAGGACTGTGGGAAATGCTGCTGAAGTAACAAACAATACGAAATCCCCAACATACCTTTGTCCATTGTCCAAACAAAGTGACGTCAAAACATAATGTAAAAAAAATGATGAACTTTTTTTTTTATAAAGCCATCAAGTTAAAAACAAACTGCAGAAATGGCTTTATTAAGTCTGGTAACATAGAAGAGACCACATTCACTTTACAACAGTGTACAAAAAAATCAAATAAGAATCTAATCATAACAGTGTTGAATCTGTAATTCAGAGACTACCACAGTAAAGCTTTCCATTTATTTAGTATTGGTGTGCTGATGTCACATGCCACACTGCCACTGGCAATGACCACAGTAACAACATTGTATATCAATAAAAAGATAGTAAAAAGAAGTAAAAATGCACTACATAACAAAAATGTTACACTAACACATTCTAAATTATTGATGACTCGAGCATGCTCAAACAAGAATGAATTCCTACAGAAGAGCCCGCAAGGGCTTGCTCACCCTGTTTCATCCTATGAATTCAGCATGAATTGCCTGGTTAAATGTGATACCCCTGTCTACCAAAGCTGGAATATATCAGAGCAAAAGGAAATATAGGAGAAGAGAAAAAATACAAGCTCAACATGTAATTGAATAAATCTCCAAATCATCGACCAACAAAAAAAAATATGACAAAGAGATGACCCAGATCTGTAAAATTGTTTTTGAAAAGCTGTCTCTGCTGTCATTGCATCAAATGTGTGCGCCCAGTGAATACTAGCATGGCAACTACCAAGGTAATCATCGTTAACTGCATGGTTATTACATTAAGAAAGACGAAACACAAGCCTTCTTTATTTTATATAATGTCTTCCTACAGTGGACATCATCTCAAGACACCTCAGTAATATCTGGTTGTAATACAACTGCTTGTCATGATTTTCAATAATTGACGTAACAGGAAATGACTTGATAAGAACACACTGAGTCTAATATGGGAATTGAACCTTGTGGTGTGAAGGCCATTGCTTAAACCAGTAGACCACAATGCCTGCTGCCAGAAGATGTTAGAATTATCTTATGCAGAAAAAAGGAACAGTGAGCCCTTCAATAAAAACAACATTAAAAAGCCCATCTAACGAGATGTTTCCAGCGGTCCGACAGATCCAAGGACTTCAGACACTATGACGCCCGGAACCTCCTTGTATTCATGTGATAAATATAACGATGTTTATTTTTACCTCGTATATAACTGTACAATTAAATAATTTACTAACTAGATTCAGTAGACATTTTATTGCAATGTGTTGCTTTACCTAAAACATTGATTAATTTAATTTTTTCACACAAAAAAGTTATGTTGATTTATAAAATATATATATATGTATATATATTTATATATTATATCTTATATAATAAAGGCTTAATACACAGGTCTCTAAGCTACTGATTCCACAGGTTTGAGAGCAGTAATTAAAAGGAATTGAAATCGATATGACGGGCATATAATATAGGTGTCAGTGCACTAGTGAAATATGAGGAGGGGTTCATGGAAAGTGGGTGGAGTCAAAGAGATACCTCTGACAGGGACGTCATCTTAAGGGCTTCAGTATGTCTCAGATCACTGAATCCGTCAGAGGCTTCGGACTGTCTTGCCTGCAGTTGGACTGTCTTGCATCTGACTGGGGAAAGGGCTTTGTAAAGTTTTGTGTATCCTTGGTAGATAATCCACCATCACTGTGCTAGATAAAGTGACCATGAAGTCAGTTAGACCCAGCCAGCCTAGAGGCATGGATACTGCCTCTTTAATGTGGACTATAATAATGTCTACTTTTCCTCTGATTGACATGAAGCAAAGGCACGTGGGCAGGTAGAGCTAATTAGGGTCAAAAATATGCTCAGATAAGGTAACCATCTCTTTGAAGGAAAACTGTGGAGGGCAAAGTGAGACCGCAGATGGAGGAGGGAACTAGGAATGAAATCTGAGTCCAGGAGAGAAGAAAAGACGCAGTGAAGGTAAGGAACCAATGAGAAGTCCTCCAGCCACAAGGTGGGATATCACTTTAGAAAAACATAAAAACATTTTACAGATTACACGCTAAAAGACCTCTGAAAGAAGGTGGAGGTGATGTTCTCCATACAGTGGCATGTTTTTGTTTTTGCAGCTTTAAACCCACAGCTGTGTAATGAATTCATGTGCTGTTAAGAATGATCATCTGCATCATTGACATTTAAGCCACAGGGAACAGGCTTGCCGTTACATCAGGGACCTTTGCTATTTTTTACTTTTGTTTTTTTAAACACTCTATCTTTCTCTATAATGGACATCAAGCATTTTTTTTTGATAAGTAAGTCCACAAAAAGGGTATCCTGTTACTGCTTGCTGGGTAATAGTCAGGAGACTTCATTCCTGTAATTCTGGGTTCATGTGCAATGTTTACACCAAATACACCAAATGATGTCTTAGCTACTGGATTGTGACATAAAACAAATGTATATTCTTCGTGAATGGCCCTTACATGTTACTGGGTGGCGAGCTATGTGTCTGTACATGGTCAATGGCACAGCATATCCCTCACACTATCTCTTTATTATAATAAAAAAATCCTGGGACGAGACGTGACTTTTTCAGAAATATACTTTCACATCCCGTGAGATGAGACTTTGTGCCAAGAGATTTAACCACCAGTACCGGGGCCGGAAATAAAAGACAAAGAGTAGATGACAAAGTACGTCATAAAGAACTCAAAAACGTTGACGCAATACACATGCAGAGCAGGTTAGAGATAATGAAAGTGCTAAAATTTGAAAGTCTTAAATAAATGATAGTAAAGATCACATTAGCACAAACAAACGGAAATTATTACTCGGTGAAATAGCAGAACAGTGAAAAGAGATCAAATATATGGACATAGGTGATATGACAGAAGTATGTAGATATTGTTTGGCTTTAAACTTTAAGTCAGAGACTTGTAGATCGTCTAATTTGTGTTGCCATCAGGGAAAAGTTGTGTTTCTTTCCAATGAAGAGGCCTATCTGCGAGAATTAAAAGATTTGTTGTTTGGTGAAAGGGAAATCAACATACGCGAGCGGTAGAGACGCGAAGTGGCTGGCGTGTAGTGCAGGCTGGGGAGGTTGGTAAGTGAAGCGAGCAGGGGGCGAAGCCCCCTAGTCTACTACATAATAAAGCACTACTATTTTTGTGTGTGTATGTGTGTGGCTGTCTGTCTGGTCCCACCGAGCAATCTGTTTGGTCACTTTGGCTTTGATCTGATTGGTAATCTTAGGTTTGGTTGCTCAGTGGTAAGGGTGTTGACACAATACATTAGAAGTACAAAGTTCAATTAATATTTTGTGAATTTTTACAAAAAGGAGTTAAAATAGAGCATTTCAATGACAACAACGTAAATAGCCTACCAAGTGATGTTGGGTGGTTAAATACTAATAAGGTGCAACCTGAGTCACAAGAACACATTTTCAAACATATGATTGAGTGGATAGTGGGGGCCCATCTACAATTGGTGGTAGTCAAAAAGTAGACAGGAGGTGAACAGCAAGGCCCCTCAAAATGACAGAGTCTGAAAAGCTGGTTTTACGCTAACGCCAGGCAAGACAGGTTGAGATACCTGAGCATACCTGGGACAAATGCTGAGGGTACATATAGGACAAGAGATTTCAAATATTTTTATGCTTTCTATTACTTGTGTTGGATGTGTAGCATAGCAAGTTTTATTTAAAAGTGGGGAACAGGCAGATGTCACCCACCAGGTCTTTGTGGGAGCATGAGAAGACTGCAGAAGTTTAGCAAAACATGAAATTCAAAAGAACCTATAAAATAAAAACTACAATTAAAAAGTCTTTCCTTTTTAATAGACACTCGATATCCCCATTCTTATTGAATGCACATTCTTAGCTTTTAAGACCTGCACCAAGTTTGGCTGGAGGCAACTAGGACAAGATATTTTTTTCTCAGTGGTCTCTTAAAGTGTATTCTTATACTCTGTTTGCTTCAAATTATGAACACTGACTCCTTTAAACCTACTCTTGGATACCACATGGGAATAAAAGTGACAGTCACAATGGGAAGATGGACTGATTATTGAATACTTGCCCTCTTTATTCCATTGTGATAATGTCATGGGATTTAATGTCTCCGTTCTATCGGCTTCTTGTTTGCAGGCTGGATGATTTCTGATACACACTAGCAGTTTGGACACATAAAAGGACGATGCCAGATAAGTCACCTGATGAGCTGCACACGGTGTATTGAAAAATGAAGCAGAACCTTTGGTGACAGCTTTCTTTGTCCTGACTTTAACTTAGCCTGCTCGGCTAGCCATACCTGTGGTTTTAATCTTTACCACTATAGCTGACTAACTCAAGAGCAAGGGTTAAATGCAGTCTATGTTCGTACTCGCATGTATACACACACACACCATCCCTGAATGAAGAGCATGGCTGAATTAATAAGCCAATAAAGCAGAACTGCGGGATGCACATGCACACATACACACACAAGTGCACACACGCATCAAAAAAAACGAAGAAAAAAATTACAGATGCAGCTCACAGGGATGCAAGCCAACTGCTGAAAAGGGTAACTATGGAAACCAGAAAACCCAGGAGGCCATATTCCTTCCTTCACAAGTAAAGTGAGTAGTTAACTCTTTCTTCAGTGACTGTGACCAAGCATTGTGGCACACACAAGCCACTCAATGCGACAAAATGAGAAGGGGATTACTAGGAGGTCAGATTATCCCCTGCTAGGCTGCTAGAGACCAAGTCAGCCATGTTCATGAAGGTAATGACATATTTACGATGCACAAATGGGTAAAAAGGAAATTAAAAAATGTTTTGCTGTTTAAGATCTGTTTTTGCTTTATAGACTAAACTACTTCAATAATATTCTCTAAATGCTTACTCCTAAAACATCAGCTGCCATTAAAGCCAGAAGCAATACATGGATCTATTAATCCTCCTTATATAATTCCAGCCAGGACAGTATGGTTACTACCATGAACGCCACCTCAACCGAAATAGTATACCGGACCACCAAAATGTGCAGCAAAGACCACAAGATGACATTTCTTCTGACTGTGGGAAGAAATTAGTGTCCGAAAGGGAATACTCTTGTGACCTAAAGGACTATATGCCGATGTTTGTTCAGTCATAGTCTCCTCCCACCCATTTTCCAGACAAGCTTAGTCTAATATGGGGTTATATAGAGAAGTCGAGCCCACTCCATGAACAAATTCTCTAATATATGAATATTTAGAGTCAAATAATATACACAGAACATACATAAGAAATCAGACAAATGAGGGAGGACCTTTCAGTCCATCAAGCTCATCTATTTAGGTAATAGCTAAGCGGTCCTAATATCTCAGCCAGATACTTGTCAATGTATTTAAGAAATTACTGAGGACCCAATTGGATTGGATAAAAACTTTGCTATGTGATATTTAATATTGTTGGTTAATTTGTTGTTAGATTACATTTAATTACTTTATCGACTGTAACCTATGATTGTAAATTTTTTAGTTATTACATCTTTTCACTTATGGCAATCAACTTTTGTTTCCTGGCCTACTACATCTGCTGATCAAACAGGCTCTAACCTAATGTTACTTGATTATGTTTACCTCTTTTGGATAAAACCATCTGCCAAGCAAATAAAGGTAAATCTAAATGCAAGTTTGTTGAGATCTGAGCTGTGCTCATTCAGGTGATTTAGGAAAAAGCCTCTCACAGGTAGTGATCGGGAACTGGAATATCCTTAAATCCCAGGAAGAGCAGAGCTCATGTTTCGGCTCAAGGCCTCAGCTAACAAAAGTTCAGTCCTTTCGAAATAGCAATCCACGAACAGGCTGTGTTCTGTAACCTGGCTAGGGCTGAGCTTATGTAGCGGCTCTTGGCCTTTGCTAAGGTACGCTGAGACTCAGTCTTTGCTGTGGAAGACACTGAGGTAGCCAGACTCAGCCATTGTTAAGGTATTGCAGGGTGAATGTCAGCTCCTTAGAGAGAAGGTAGCCAGCTCTTTGTAAGGACACACGTGATAAGTGAATGTTAAAGAGGTAAATTTTGTTTGGAGTGTACATGTAAATAAAGGCTAATAATTTAGGCATTTCTAGGATTATCTTGTCCACCAATAATGAAGAACCTTAAAGTGCCTTTTGTGATCACTTTTGCATGATTAACCATGTTAAAGGGCTTAAGAAAACAAATTGGAAAGACCAATCAAAGGCATTTTAAGCTCTAATATTCTAATAATACAGTACTTTATATACAGTATATGGTGGGCAGTCGATGTGCCGTTATTCATGTGTGTTATTGATTCCTTATTCCTGCAGAATTCTAAATTAAAATTCAATCCTAGTCTTTCCCTGTGTGTGATGTATTTGTGTTTTCCCAGTGTCCCTCGGTTTTTTCCTCTGAATGTTTTCATCTTCCTTTCACATGCTACATGCCTCTACATTACCTTAATCTAGATTTGAGTGAATGTTTGTAAATGTGCACGATGAGAAAATTTTACATGTTCCTTCCAATAATGTTGCAAAGCTGAGATTGTGCTGTGTGAAATACAAAGTGGACCCCCCTTCCCACCTTTGCTTTTTGATTGTGCTTAGCAGGTACCCATGAAGAGTTGGTTGTTGTGCCGTGCCCAGTGGTACTGCATCCTTAAACTATTAAAATAGGTTAGAAAATGGACATATTAGAGATGATTTATCAAGCTGATAGACAATAAGGTGCATACAGTATCAGGATTCTAAAGGGACTGCTTCTCGTGTTTGTTTTCCGTGACCGGAGTCCCCCAGGGCTCATCTACCTGAGTGACAGGCACAAATTATTTATGCTCAAGGAAGCTAAGTAAGCATTTTCTATCACACTAAAGCTGATGAACTGTAAAGTAAATTCTCTCTCTTTTTTATTTTTTTTCAGTAGCAATAAGTCAGTAGAAGGAGAGTCACAATAAAAGATGTACAGTAAGTGACTGTTTGTTATCATTCTTGGAATTGTCACAGTTTGTTTGAGCTATCTGTCTATTCAACTTTAGAATAATTTACAGTTTCTAAGATACATGACATGAAAGTCCCCGAACATCTACTGTACCTTTTTTGATCTTCTGGGAGCAACTAGAGGACTCTGAGCTCTCTTGGGATGAAAACAGTTGCGAATTTGTCATGAAGTGTAAGGGGAGAATAAAAGCATTGGACCCTCAAAAGCTTGTCCTTACTGTTAAAAGTGAAACCCCAGTGTGGTGGATGGCCAAGGCTCTTACCCTGTAGTGAAAGGATTGGGGGACAGAGCATATTTACAGCATTACCTCCATCGGAGTACTAGATGGCAGCCCCCAAGAGTTGCGATGGTGCCTCGATACATCCACAAGGCTCCATGGGAGTTGAAGTTTGGCACAACTCTGTTGGGTTCCGTGGGCACCACCAAAGTGCTGCAGGAACTGCTGAGTCCTTTGTTGCAGTGATTCCACAAAACCCAGAAGTGCTACCTGAAGAAAATCATGGAACACCTGGAGTGAGTGCTCTATAAGAGGAGCCAGCTGCCACTACTCCAGTAGCCAGAGTCGGGAGATGGAGGACAAAGCTCGCCAGGAGGAGTGGTGGTGGACCAAGAGAGAGAGAGATAGAGAGAAAAAAGAGAAGAAGAAAGAAAAAAGTGTGCTTTTATGGTTATTGTGCTAAGGACGGTGCTGTACAGGTGGGAAATGAGGAAGAGTGTTTCCCACGAGAAAAAAATAGAAAGGAGTGTCCTCCATCTGTCTGTGTCAGGTTTGGGCAGCTGGAGGGCCCCCTGCAGGCCACACCAGAAATTGGTTATTCCAATTGGATTGTCATTACCATTGTAGATGCCCTCTCAGATGGACTAGCACCCTGACTGGGATGAGGGAGAAATTCTGGCCTGGCCTGGAGGCTGTAATGGATGGGCATTATATAATGGAGGTTCTTTTGGTCACCATCCCAGTTGGAGTGAAAGAAAAATGGATAGTCCAGGGGAGAATGTCCAGCAAATGGAGTCCCCACCCCACCCTCCACTATGGTGGATGGCAGTGTTCCTCTGGCATAGTTCCAGTATGGACACTCTCAAGACATGTTGGTCACTGTTGTCCAGAAGGACAGCCTGGTTGGGGTCCATGGGTACCGCCAGAGGGTGCAGCTGGGAGAAGACCTCCCTTTTTGGTAAGACTTCAGTCTGACCCGGACGTTCTTCCAGCGTTTAATGCTATGGCAGTGGAGGTACTCCCAGATCCTCCATAAAAGAAGCCACTCCACCTAGGAAGTCAGTCAGGCTGCATACAAGAAGTGAAGGGTGTAGGAAAAAATAATTCAATTGTATACTATACTGTGCTCACTGAAAACAAGCCTGTAAAAGGTAATGAGTAAAACAATACATACAGTATTTTGAACCTGGGACTGTCTAGCTGCATATGTATTTGGGGTCAGTAGAGCCCCCTATTGGCCACACTGTGTAGCAAACATAGCAGAAAAAAATCACCAGACAAAAGTTAAGGTTTGGAATGTTATGTAGAAGAAGCCAGCTTTGGAAAACTGAACACGAAGTAAAATGTCTCAACTGGTTATTATTCATTCATTATTCAGATGACACCAAACTCAAACAATGAAAATGTTTGGAGATACTGTACAAGATTCTTAACCTGCCTCCACTAAAGATTAGACAGTGTCCAAGAATGAAAAAGCTTTCTTTCTATTCTACATCTGTTGTCATGTACTGGATAATGAATATACCGTTGTCCAATGAGCCGGATGTGTTTATGAGCTGCAGCAGAATTACTTATGGCTCACTGAGACTCGGTGCAAGTAGGTCAGGCCTGTGCAGTCAGTATGTTTCACACTTGAGTCGTTCAGCTGCTTGCTGATCCTGGTAATGACAATGTAAGCAATCGGAAATATTTACTAGGTGACCTGTCAGTTTTAACCTGATCACCTTGGGGAAAGTAAGATGGCCTTATTTTATCTATTGTGTATCATTGAAAAAGTGGTGTTTAATGAAACACGATAGAGAGGAGAAAATTTGAGAGGAAATACATACAGATACAGTAAGAGAAGAAAAGATATTTGTAATTGAATTTCCATTTACATTCTTCTGATCGCAACTTTGCATAAAACATAGGAAGGCACTGTATGATAGATAGATAGATAGATAGATAGATAGATAGATAGATAGATAGATAGATAGATAGATAGATAGATAGATAGATAGATAGATAGATAGATGCAGAAGCCCCCAGGTACAGTAGGGACATGGCCACTTTAATTTTCATGCAGCTCCCTCCCACCTATTATAATATGAAGATGACTTCCATTTACAAGAAGACTGAAGTCTTGGACGACAGGACCATCCAGGGTGTTGTATAGAATGGACTCTCCTAGGATTTCTTAGGCCATTCCTGCTAACATATCGTTTTCATTCTTTTTCACCCAGGCCTGGATAGAATTGCCATTGTCTTTAGAATAACATTAGGTAGAATTTGCATTTATATTGGATTTATAAAAGTTGTTAAGGAGGTAAATTGAACCCATACAATTGTCCCTCCTTGTTATGCCACTGATAATAGAACTAATTTTTGCAGTACAGTATACAGTATTCACAGCTGTTGTTTCATTGAATGTTTTAAAGATACCATAAACCAGTAAATTCTTAATAAAATATCTTGAGTGGTCCTAGTTCCAAAGAAGGGGCACTCCAGTGCCCCCAAGGACATTAGACCAGTTGCTCTTACTTCATACAGTATGAAAATCTTTGAGAGACTGGTCCTGTCACTGCTCTGCCCCCTGGTTACAGACCATCTTGATCTTCTGCAGGTTGTCTACCAGGCACATATTGTAGGTGTGGAGGATTCTTTGATTTATATGCTCCTCTAATCCTATTCCTACCTGGACAAAGCCAGCACCACATTCAGGATGATGTTATTTGATTTCTCCTACGCCTTTAACACCATCCTTTGTTACAGACTAGGGAACAATCTAAGGGATATGTATCTTGATGCCCAAAAGTCTCCTGATAATGGACTGTCTGACCAACAAATGGCAATATGTAACACTGGAGCACTGCAGGGAACCGTCCTGCCTCTGTAACTGTTTACCATCTACAAAATGGACTTCCAGTATAATACTGCGCTTTCCATCTACAAGAGTTCTCAGATGACTCCTCCATCATACAAGTAGGTTGTATTGCTAATGGAAATAAGTACAAGCTGGTGGAGGACTTTGTCTTATGATGCAGCAAGAGCCACCTTCAGTTCAATATCAACAAGACAAAAGAATTGGTGGAGGACTTTATGCATGTTAAGGATCCCCTGAGACCAGTCACCATCCAGGGGGAGGAAGTGGTGGTCAAACAGAGCTACAAGTCGCTGGGAGTCCATATGAACAGCTGAAAATACAGTGATGCATTATAAGAAGGGCCAGAGTAGGCTGTACTTCTCATGGAGATTCACGTCTGTGTGTGCAAGCTGATGGAAGTGTTTTATCAGTCAATTGGAGCCAGAGTGTTGCGGTATGCTGTGATCTCCTGGGGACGTAAATTGAATTCAGATGATGCAAAACACCTGAATCAACTCAGTCAGCTCATTTACAGGACTAGGTCGGGGCTCTGGAGACTGCCATGGCAAAGAGGATGGTGAAACTGAATGACATCGTGAACAATTTTGTCAAACCCCAACCCCAATCCACCCACATGGGATGCATTTTTGGAGTCCTTTCTGCTACAAGTTCATATTGCCATGTTGTAATAAGGTGCACCTCTGGGGAGCATTTCTACCTGCTGCCATTAGGTACTTCAATGCTTGCTTCACTCCACCCACAATCCATAGGAAGATAGTATAGATGTCAATTTATTACAGTTATTTTTAGCATAATATTTATGCTTTATCTTATATTTTACTTTGACTCGGAGTCTGTGTATTTTATGTTTTTGTCTCTGTATTCATTTGACTTTCCCATTGGAGATTAATAAAATATATCTAATCTAATCTAATTAACATAAACAATCGTGGCACTATAAAGTCCATTATAGTCCAATGTCACACACATGCGCATGGGAGATGGTTTACTGGCTCAAACAGTGTTACTTGTCAGCCAGACCAGGGGTTGGCGCTCTCTCCTGATCCTCTCTCCTCTTGTTCCTCTGAATTTTCAGCCGAAGGCCAATGACATCACCACCAGTCCACCCACTGCTGACATCACTTCCAGCAAACCCTGATGACATCATTTCCGGTATCAAGAATCCACCTTCCTGCCACATCAGTTCCTGTTCCGGCAGCCCTGACTCCACCTCTTCCTCCTATCCACCATATTTATAGCTCAGACTCAACCTGATAGGCAGTTCAGTTGTGAACTCCGCTTCTGTAAAGATGTGTTTCTTTTCTTTTGCTGATTTTTCAGTATACGGGGTAGCCATTCCCAATTCTTTTTCTGCGTGCTGCCTGATTTTTTTTTTTTACCACAGAAGAAATAGATTTATTAATCCCATGGGGAAATTCAAAAGGTAAGGTAATTATACTCATTAATTGGTAGAACATTACATTCTTAAAAATAAAGGGGCCAGAGTGGTTCTTCAGAGTGATAGGAGTTCCCAAGAGACTCCTGCACATGAAGGTTCCAGAAAGAACCTTTATTTATTTAGAACTGTTAACAGGCTGTAAACAGTAAATAACAATGAAGAGATAGTCAAGGCCAATGAAGAAGAGGAAAACAAAAACTCCATCCAGCCGCCCTCCTGGGGAATATAAACCTTAAGGAGGTCCACAGTGAGTTATATGAGGTATAGTTACTGTCAAGGTCAGACAAAGTGACAGTTCTGATGACAAAGGTCAAATGACCACCATTTGTAGATTGATGGGTGTTCTACTATAGCATAAGAATATGCTGGACAGTGTAAAAAGAAGATTAAATCCTTTTTTTTATTGTTCTCATTATCTTTGCTGTCACATCCCATGGGTTAATCGGCACCTCTCTGACTTCTGTTACATGATAAGGCACTTTATTGTTTAATGCTATGGGTGCTAGTTAAAGAAAAAGTTTGATTAATGAAGCCTTCAAAGGCGTTTCAAAGGTTCCTAATGGTGTCACCATGTAAAAGAGTTTTCAATCAGGGGCATTGTCTTTAAGTAGCACAAAAATGAGCATTTAAAGTTCCTCATAATTCTTGCCTGTGACTTAACCATAGGAATTGTTCTGTTAAATGCCATTTTCTTGTACTACATCTTGAATATCCTCTTAAAGAAGATGTCTAAAACAAGAAGTTGACAGCTTCAGGACAACATGGGAACAGCTGTTAAAAAGCCCTCCTGAGTGGTGCTGCTGAATGCTACAGACCAGTGGATGCTGACCTCAGTCCTGGAGCACCACTGTGCTATGTTTTCCTCCCACCAGTTAAATAATAAAGAGTTAAATCCAAACTTTCTTTAAAGTCATATCCAAGAAGGGGTCTCGTTTGCTTTCCCCCTCTAGAGAATGTCGATTATGGCTGTCTGAGTAAGGTAAGCAGGCACAGCACAAGGATAGCTTGAAGTGCTCTTGACGCAGGACTCGGTTTATGTTCCTTAATGAGTTTCCGGTTCTGTGGTTAGCACTCTTGCTTCAAAATTCCCCGTAATTTTTTTCTCTGGATGTTTTGATTTCATCCCACACCTAAAAGATGTCCAAACTCAACTGAACAGAGTCTCTAAATGTCTAAATTTGGCAAGTATGTGTTAGCGGGCCCACCAGTGGACTGCCACCACGTTCATGTTTGCACAGATGCTGCAAGGTTAGACATTACTTTCCCGCGACGTTTTATTTTGATGAGCAGATTGTAAAAATGAATGTCACTTTGTTCCCATGACTGCATTTAAATAGTTTCTTTTAAAAGGGAAAACAAGCCACAAGCTTTTGTGGAAGTGACAATGGGTCCTGAGCAGAAACTGCTAATTCACTTCCATTCACACCTGCATGCTATTCATGAAGCCACCCACTTAAAAGCCAACATTGTCAAATAAATGTGAATTGAAAATATAACAGAAGAATAAAAATAAATAAAATGGTCTCTGACAGAGAACTTCAAGTCAGAGATACCATAGAGTGAACTAAACATGTTTAGTTATGGCACAGGACCATTTACATGCATTCAATGGCCTGGACCGGTAAATGCAATGGGATGACCAGGAGGAAGACCAGGAGGAACAGATGTAGTCCAGGATTAACGACGAGAAACTCTTCACCCGAGCCAACAGTGGGTATAGTTTAGCAACGTGAATATTGTGTCACTACATGGAGTGGGACAGACATATTACAAGAGAACAAATGTCAAGTAAAACCATTCAGCCTTCCTAGTAAGACTTCTGAAGGGCCGCAGGTGCCTTTAATCCATCTGTGCCTACCTGAACCGATATTAAGCTAATGATGCCAACACCTCTACTGGTACAACCATATCATGATGGTCCATAGCCATGAATAGAAAGGGTGGCAGAAGGTCTGATAAGAGACCTGCAAATCAGATTGCATATCTATGTGACGTCAAGGGTCTGGCTGTGGCCCACGGCACTACACAATGCCCTTACTACCAGATACACCTACTTGATGGTCGCACATAATGCAAAGAAAGCATTTAACGTGCTACTTTAATTACGATGTGATTTTAGAAACTGGTTAATTAAACAATTTTAAGATAAATTTTATGATGTTCTACTTTAATGACAAAATAAACTACGTGATTAAAGTGGAAATGTCGAGATTGAAGTTGATATTTCCTGCTTTTTTCCTCACTGTGTGCCTTTTTTCTCTGTACCCTAATAAGCTTTCATATGACACTCAGACAGTGGGCTACAACTCGGCTTTTCACAGCAACTTTGATATGTGACTTCTTTTTATTTCCGGCACTGTGCGATTTTGTGAATGTGAGCTTTCAAGTTTCTCCAACACGCTATGTCACTCGATCAACTTCATTTTGTTGATTATACCACGGTTTATTTGAACAAATAGTATGTTTTTCCTTTGCCTCCACTTGGTATTCGCTGAAATTCTTATGTTTCCCCCCGTGCTTTTCCCATTGTCTTTTCACAGAAGGCAGCGCTTAAGGGCGATTTATATTGATTTGCATATTCAAATAGGCGTAATTCTGGGAGGATTTGGGGCGTTACATAATGCGCGTGCGGCGTTAGTTTTCACGCTGATTGGGATTTATGTAGCGGAAGAACGTGGAAGTTGGAGTACGCACAGATTCCTGCATCTGGATTTTTCTGTGCGTAAGCACATTTCGGCTTTTGTACTTACGCCATGTTATAGTGCGAGTTCTACGCACGGCGTTATACATGAGGCCCCTGGTCATTGGATTGTCATAATCTCTGCATGTTTGAGTGGATTAATTCAGCTATTTTTTTTTTACCCCCACATCCCAAAGATGTATGTAACATAATATTCTCAAACTGCTCAGTCCAATTCAGGGTCAAGTGGGGATGGAGCCCATCCCAGTAGCATCCAGCGTAAAGTAGAGCCTGACAATGGAGTGGATGTTAGTCATTTACAAGCACACACACACACGCATTGCCAAACAGCTTGACATACATCTTTGGTTAGTGACACAATAAAACACCAGGCCTAAAAACGGTTTGGGTCAGCCACACTTATAATATGTCCTGGCTGCAAAAAGATGGAATACTCAAAGAGAGTTGTTTACAAGATGGAGTCCAAAACAGTGCTGATTAAACAAAGGCTTTAAAGGCCCGTATAGGAAGTGACATCATCCTGAGGCCTGGAACCGGAAGTGATGTCATCAGAACTGGAATTGGCGTCATCCATTGCACCTGAACCGGAAGTTACATCATGTAATGTGCTGGAACTCGCGGAATTTCCTGGGAAGGGTCTGCAAAGAACTGAGAAAAACAGTCAGTGCGCCACGCCGCCTGCTGGTCTGATGTAGTATTACAATTACTTGAGCCCTTTAGCTGCCTCTTACTCGCACAGGTGTGACAGGGTGAGAAATGGAAGGATTTATGGAAGTACCTGCATATAAGGACAGTAGATACAAAGACAATGACCAGTCATGAGCCCTGGATCTCGAGACAGCAGCGTCATAGCCATACTGTATATAACGGTGAGCAGGCTATGTGCATTTATTGACCTGACATTCCATCCGGTGTTGGATCCTGTCTTATGCTCAAGTACTGACGTGATTTGTTCTGAGTCCCCAAACATGTCATGGAGAAAAGAATATCAGAAAATAAGTGAATGGCTGGACAGATGGATGGATAGATGGAACTACCTGCCTTAGTAAAAACTCAGTGGATGAAATGCAACCTATTTCCACAATGCAGTAACACTTCACAATATAAGAGCGCATGCCGTACGCATGCATGTAATTATGACAGTAATATGTAATAACACAGCTTACGTATGTGTGGTGCACTGGTTAAGGCTTTAGACTGTAAACCCTGTGGTTGTGGGTTCAAATCCCGCTACTGACACATTGTGGCCATAAGCAAGTCACTTGACCTGCCCGTGCTCCAATTGGAAAAACCAAAAGAAGTGTAACCAATTGTATCATAAATGTTGTAAGTTACCTTGGATAAAGGTGTCAGCCAAATAAATACATATGAAAAATGTAAACTTAAATCTGCATCAGAATCTACAGATTCTGACTCTATGCAGTTGATTGAAGCTTCTTTCCCCTTTCAAGGGTTATGAGTTTCTTTAACATTTTTTTTTTTAATTATTATTATTTTCAGTGTGATAATTAAAACATTGGCATGTCTTCCAACTGAAAAGCTGAAATCTCGTGAGCTGGGCTCCATCGGGAATTGCTTTTGCGCTTCTCTGCGTAATCGTGCTTGATGCAAGGTGGCTGGAACAATGGAAAGTCTGCCTGGAATGTAAATGAATTTCAAGCTTGTAGCACACGCTCTGGCTGGTACCCATTCCCTGCCCCATGTTCATCAATAAAATATTTCACCGCCTTGCCCAAATGTGTGTAAGTGAGGGCTGGGATATTGAAAGCTAGCTAACAGGATTACGGGGATACTGAGAGTGAAGGCAGATGTTGAGGATAATGGGGAACAGGGGAAAAGATGGGGAGGGGGGGTTTGTGTGGGAATGGAGGGTGAGATGTGATCAGCAAAGGAAGAAAGAGGAGGATTCAGATAAAAGGGAACAGGAGTGGCATGAAGGCATCATCATGAGAAAAATGAAAATGACAGGGATATTTCAGGATGATGAAAGCCATGTTCCCCAAGTGTTTTCACTTCGATTTTAATCTGCTAAAAGGATGCTGAAGAAGCATCATCCTCACTGCTGGGGAGCTGGATCACCTCACCTCACCTCACCACAACATCTTGAATGACTGAATCAAAAGCCAAGAAGATGAGGCCTGTCAAATATCTGATTTGACATATTACTCCATGATTGTCCCTTAAAAGGCTACCAGGTGCTGAAAGAAACTGGGACATGTGTAAGAAGAAAAGTCAACAAGAAGCGGACTATTCAATGGACTTTGGGCCAAGGGTAATTATTGACTCTGACCTAAATTTTAAATCGCATATTAATCAGATTACTAGGACAGCATTCTTTCACTAAAGTAATATAGCAAAAGTTAGACGTCTTATAACTTTGCAAGATGCTGAAAAATTAGTTCACGCTCTTGTTTTCAGTCAGCTAGATTACTGTAACACACTCCTCTAAGGACCACCCAAAAAAGACATTAATCAATTGCAACGAGTGCAGAATGCAGCTGCTAGAATCGTAACTAATAAAAGAAAATCCGAGCACATCTCTCCAGTTCTGATGTCACTACATTGGTTACCTGTGCCATTTAGAACTGACTTTAAAATGCTGCTTATGGCTGACAGAGCCTTAAATAATCTCACTCCATCCTATATCTCAGAATGTCTTACACCTTACACTCCAAATCGTTACCTTAGATCTTCAAATGAGTGTCTGCTTAGAATTACAGGAGCCAAACTTACAAGAAGTGGTGAGGCGGCCTTCTGCTGTTATGCACCTAAAATCTGGAATAGCTTACAGATAGAAAATCGTCAGGCTAATACAGTGGAGAACTTTAAAAAACTGCCAAAAACACATTACTTTAACATGGCTTTCTCATAGCTTCATTTTAGTTTAATCCTGATATTCTGTATATGCATTGAATTATTATTTCTAACATGGCTCCGCAATCCGTACTAACCTCTACTTTCTCTGCTGTTCTTTTTCCGGTTTTCTGTGGTGGTGATCTGCGCCACTACTGCCTGATCAAAGCACCGTGCTGTCCCTACATTGATGGATTGAAGGCCAGAGGTCCTCATGACCATCATCATCAAATTCTTCCATGTGAAGCCTGAAAACCATGAGGACTGATTGAGATCATTGATGTTAGGTAGAATGCCCAGTGGGGGCTGGGTGGTATTGTGGCCTTGGGTCCCCTGCAGATTTTTTTCTGTCCTCCCAGCCATCGGACCTTACTTTATTCATTGTTAATTAATATTGCCTAATCTTATTTTTATAGATTTTTTTCTTTCTTCATCTTGTAAAGCACTGTGAGCATTTGTAATTATACATGCTACAGAAATAAATGTTGTTGTTGTTGAAGGGACCTACCAGATTTCCCTAATACCTGTTCTGGGGCATATGGTTACCCAGAGAGACAACCAACAATTGACGGTATATAGGGATAGTTGAGTTCAGTCCTCTTAGATGATGTGCAATGTCAAAAACGAAAACAAAATAGAAATAAGGTGTCTGTAAACAGAGCTGCCTACCTATATCCTCCTCAAGGCAACACACTCCCATTCTTAATTATAACAGGACAATGGAGAAGTCTTAACGTGTCATCTAAAAGCCTGTAGGCATTTAGTCATACCCTTTCCTTTTCATAATCCATCCATCAATTTTCAGAATCTATTTCACGCAGGTGGTGCACAAAAATGAGTCCATAAATCATGGAGTAGATGCTGACATGACCCTCATGATGCACAACTCCATTGCCAACTGCTGCCGCTTCACAGATCCAGTTTCCCATGCCTGGCTGTTGTCTGTGCAGAGGCTGCATGCTCTCCCCATGTTTGTGTGTTGTTTCTTTCAAATCCCCAAAGATCTGCGTGCGTTAGTATGAGAAGGAACTTGATAGATTCCATCCAGTTTTACTTTCTCTTAACAGGTTTGTCCACTCTAGAATTTAAAGGTTTTTATATATACCAGGTTTACAGTTTCTTTGCAGGAATTTGTGGCACGGACCAGAAGAAGTGTTTGTTGCTGAGAAAGTTGGGAGCATGACGGGAGGAGAATGAGAATGGCTAAGCCTGGAGGTCCATGAGTTGTGGATTGCAACAAATTCCTGTCCTGTTTCTGCCAACGTTGTTCAAAGAGAAGCTGTCTGTGGGATTGACAAATGGTCAGTTGAAAGTTCATCGTGGCAAAAGTGGAGGTGTCGAGTGTGCCTGTGAGAACACATTATGAAGCTCAACGGGTGGCTTGCCATGCTGGGGACGGCTGTGGCTATGCCAACTGCCCAATGTTTGAAATGTGGTGCAAGTATGTGAAGGTGGTCAGTGACATTTAGAGTACCATCAGGTATATAGCCACAGATGCTAGGGGTCTTTATGTGAAAAGGGTGTAGCAGCAGACCTCCTGACCTCTGCAATTTAGGTGCTTTGTTTAATAGCCAATCAGATTGCATTTCTATGTGACGTGATGGGTCTGGCTGTGGCCCACAGCACCACACAATGCCCCTAATACCAGACACACCTACTTGATGGTCACACGTAATGCAAAGAAAGTTAAATGTTATCAGATATGTACAGTTTGATTGGCTCATAAACAGATCAGGCTCTACTGCATTTTTTTTGGGAAATGGGAGCTTTCAGTTGAGGTCTGTGTACTTTCAGTAGAGGATGTCAGGCTGTCTCTCTTGGCACATAAATACAAAGTAAGTCAATAATTATCCACACCTTTATGATCATTTTGTTTGAGTTGGCTGTACAGCGTTCTCCATACGCATGTGGAAATTTGGTGTTTCTGTGGTGACAGTGGTAAGATGTCGACCTTCATCAGTCAGTGTCTCCTTCATATGTCTTCTGGGCAGAGAAGATTAGAATACTATGTAAAACTATGTAAAAATAGTGGGCAAAGCGTAGCAATGTGGAGATTGTGCCACTACATGGAGTGGGACAGATATATTACAAGAGAACAAATGCCATGTAAAGCCATTCAGCCTTCATACCTGAGCTGACATGAAGCTAATGATGCCAAGACATCTACTGGTCTTGCATATCATGAAGGTCTATAGCCATGAATGGCCCCTTAATAGAAAGGATGGCAGAAGGTCTGATAAGAGACCTGCAAATCAGATTGCATATCTATGTGACGTGAAGGATCTGGCTGTGGCCCACGGCACTACACAATGCCCTTACTACCAGAAACACATAATGCAAAGAAAGCTAAATGTTATCAGATACATACAGTTTAATTGTCTCATCAACGGATCAGAGACATGGAGGTCCTCAGTTTGACTCTACTGCATCTTTTTTGGGAAATGGGGGCTTTCAGTTGAGGTCTGTGTACTTTCAGTAGTGGATGCCAGGCTGTCTCTCTTGGCACATACATACAAAGTAAGCCAATAATTATCCACATCTTTGTGATCATTTTGTTTGGGTTGGCTGGTGTCACAGCGTGTGTCTGTGGTCACAATGGTAAGGTGTCGTCCTTGCTCAGTCAATGTCTCCTTGATATGTCTGCTGGGCAGAGAAGCTTTGGAGTAACCAGGAGAAGGACGTGAAAGCAGAAACAGGTCAAAATTGGAAGATCAAAGAAAACAATTTCAAAAACAAAGATCAAAATTCAAAGTCGAGGACAATTACGAAAGGCTGATACACAAAAGAATGAAGTACAAAGATTTTATCAAGAACAGTTGAATCAGGATTTTTATCTACGGTTCACATAGGATGAAGTTTCCTCAGAAGACCTTTTATTCTGTTGTGTTGTAATTCCCACGTCTTAACTTCCATGGACACAACCATTGCATGTCCTAACAAGAGGCATTCCAAAATGGCGGTGAATATGAACAAAACAAAATGGTGTCCAAAATGGCCTGAAAAGTATTTTGCAATACAAATGAAGTGGTATAGCAAATAATTAACTTCAGAAATTAACAGAAAAATAAAAATAAAAATAACAGAAACCGATTGCTGGATAACAAAAATTGATGCACAAATGCCTATAAAAAGTAAAAAAAGGCACTCTGGTGCTCTTGTTGTTTTCTGTTTTCTCATGTTGCAAGCAGTGATCCGCTTTTTAAGGGCTGAAAGTGTAGCAGAGACTGAAATTGATAAGTAGCTTTCTGCACAATACAGAGACAGTGTTTTATCACGACAGACTGTTTATGAATGGTGTGAAGCCAACGCAGACACAGACAGACAGGACACCAATTTGCCAGACCCAACACAGTTCAGTTACAAGACACAGTTCACAAATCACAGGGCAAAACGCAGTCCCTTCTTGCCATCAGTCCTTCTGCCTCCACTACTTCTCAGGCTTAGTCCTCTTCCTTCCGACTCTGGTCCAAGAATGGTGGGAACTGGCCCCCTTTTTATAGGGTACCCAGAAGGACTCCAGGTGCCCAGCAAGTTTCTTCCAGCCACACTTCCCGGTGTGACGGAAGTGTGGCCAAATAAGGTCTGGAAAAGGCTATGCGCCCCGCTGGAAACCAAGGGGGGCTGCCCTCTGTTGGCATAGTGAAGAAACTGTCCAGGAAATATTCTCTCTCTGGGTCCTCCCACACATCCACCACAATGGATTAGAAAGTTCAAAAGTGGTTGGATGAATGTGGAACACGAAGAAGGAGTGGGGTGACGGTCCTTTGGTAAAAACTCTTTTTTTTGTAGTGGTTGTAGATAGCAGACTGCTTGCTATGCCACCCCAAATTTTTTGAGATAAGGGGTAAACTAGGTAACTGTTAGGCAATGTTGGATCAATTACAAATTAAATTTTTGTATTTCCTGGGAATTTTAGGTCATTTTACAAAAGCATCAATTTTAAGACAGGACCCAGCACTGACTAGGATGTCACCACTCTGCAGGCCACATACTGTATACCCACCCACATATTCATACTCTCACCAATTCATTCACCCACTAACTGGGCCTGCTTAATACAGTTGAAGGTCACTTTGGGATGAAGCTTGTACTGGAAACAGAGGGAACAAGGCCAGGACCAACCCTGAGTGGGTGAACAACATGTCACAGGACACACTCACTTACAGTACATCAAGAAAGTTGAGAGTCGCCAGTTGTCCTATCACTCACGTGTCCTTGAAATGTTTTAGAAAATGGAAATACCTAATGAAAAAAAAAAGTACACAGCCACAAGGAGACCAAACTCCACACTAACAGATAACATGTCAGAAATAGTATGTGGGCTCTTCAAGCTGATAAGCAAAGAATGTAAAGACTCTTCTTCAACACAGTGATGATTAGTTAAACTTTATGTCAGGCTTTATTTTTAACAGTAATAATAATACCAGTAACAGTAATAATTTATTACATTTATATAGTGCTTTTCTAACCAACTCAAAGTGCTTTACATAGACAGTCCGGAACCTCTTCACCCATTACCAATGTGTAGCATCCAGCTGGATAATGCAAGGGCAGCCATTCTTGCACCAGTGTGCTCATCACACATTAGGTGTTAGGCGGTGAAGTGGTGAGAGAGATACTGTAGTCAATTAGGTGCCAGGGTGACCAGGTCATGGTGGGTAATTTAGCCAGGACACACCCTACTCTTTTTGAATGATGCCCATGGATCTTTTATGACCACACAGAGTCAGGACCTCCAGATTACTCCACATCTGAAGAACAGTGTCCCTTTCACTGCACTGGGGCATTGGGATCCACACACAGAGACCACAGGGTAAGCGCCTTTCACCAGCACCTCTTCCACCAGCAACCCAAGCTTTCTCTAGCTGGTCTCCTATCCAAGTACGGGCCGGGTTCCTGTCTCAAAGAGCACAGAAGCTCAAGATACCTAATCAAAAACCAGCTAAATGACTGCAAATGATCTTCTGCATTACAAAAAAGCTGAATGCCATCCTATAATAAACACCTTTTTCTTTGTGTGTGTCTCACCAGGTGAACTAGTCTTACAAAAAAATGCTGAGACAGCCAACAGCTAAAAATAGTTCCTCAAACTCATACATTAACATGTTTTTGAACATCATAGCACCTACTTTTAAAAAGATACGGTGCTGGCACTTTCAAAAATCTGTCGTCTATATTCAGTTGTATTATTTTATTGACTGCTGCTCCCATTTTTATGTTCATAAAACACGTCTGGATTGCTGCTGTGGATAATAATTAAGTTCATATAAAGCGTTATACTTAAAGAAGCCTCAAACGAGGCCCCCACAAGAATCAGTTGGCCAATCAGCCAACAAGTAAGCAGATACATAAAATGGACAAAACTAACATCGAATCAGTAGCCTTAACTGACAGATATGAAATCAACAATCCACCGCTACACCATTATGCCATAGTTATTATCTGAAGATCAAGTGGACTTTTCAAATTTAAACTAAACAGGATAATTACTGCAAAAGATCAAGAACCTAATAGCACCACATCTGTCATGGTGTGGGCATACTGCCCAGATGTTCCCAAGAGAAGACACTAGAATTAAATGATCTCACATTCATTCAGTGGCCACTTGTTTAGGCCCACCTGCTCATTAACTCAAATAGCCTCATCCTCCAAACTGCCAATCATGTGGAAACAACTCAATTTATAGGACATGTAGATATGGTCAAGATGTTTATTTTCTGTTCAATCAAGCATCCGAATGGAGAGAAAACATGTAATCTAAGTGACTTTGACCATGGAATGATTATTGGTGCCAGATGTGATGGCTGTCGCATATCAGGAACAGCTGTAGCCCCGAGATTTACACACCCTGCAGCTTCGAGAGTCTACAGGGAGTAGTGCGATGAATAAACAAAGTCCAGCAAGCAGCAGTTCTGCGGTCGAATACATTCTAGCATTCAAGTTAGAGCCATAAAAACCCCCATAACACCTCTTACGACAATGGGGTGCAGAAAGGAATCTCAACATGCACAACCCTTCAGTCCTTAAAGCAGAAGACCATACTTAATCAGCTGAGAAGAAGAATATGAAGTTATAACGGGCAAAGACTGTTAAAACTGGACAACTGAAAACTGAAAAATATTGCCTCATCTGGCTCAATTTCCACCGGGACATGCAGATGGTAGGCTCAGAATGTGGCATGAAAAGCAAGAATCTATAAATCCATTGTGTTCTGTGTCCACAGTACCGACTTTTACTGGTGGTGTAATGGTGGAGGGAGACTTTCTTGATATGTAATGTCTAAGCATTGTTGGTGAACAGTGCTAAATGCTAGTGAACAATGGCTAAAGTCTACAATTATTGAAATGAATATTTCCAGAAGGATAAAACTATAGAAAGTTAGATAAAGCTGTGCCTTTCAGCCCAACAAGATAATCTATCCTATACACCTAGATGTAATCTGCAGGTCCCTAAAGTTCTCCTCTCCATCTCACAACTTGGTAATGTATCTCATATATCTGTTTTTTCGCGTGATGAGGAACCTTCTAACATTTGTGAGAAATCTGCAATTAATGAGTTTCCAACCATGTCCTTGTTCTTGATGCAGTTTATTTTAAAGGAACAGCCTTCATCCACTGCAAAAATTATTTTCATAATTCAAAACACTTCAGTCACGTCCTCTTTTAATCTTAGCTTGCTTAAACAGAAAAGGTTCAGCTCCATCCGTCTCTCCTCATAGCTCATCAATCCTTCCTTGATTTCACCAAGCATACATAATCTCAGACTGGTTCCACAAACATGACATTGACTTCAGTTTACTCTAATTACCCATCCAGTCCAATGATAATAAAGTACCTTTAGAAAGAGGTTCCACTTACCATAGGCTCATGGCCAAAACTTCTACAGGAACTTTGTACTTCAATTGAGTGTGAGCCCTATAGAAATGTGGCACTTTTTTATCCATGTCTCAAAGAATTCAGGCTATTTTGGAGGCAAAAGAAGGTTCCATAACGCTTTGTAGGAATTAAGTGAGCACTGAGTTCAATAAATGAACTACACAAATGAAAAGAGGGCTGGTGTGGGAGCTCCTGGACAATAACGGGATGGAAGGTCTACTTCAAACACCTCAAATGTCTCAGCTCAGTTTTTGAAAGACCATTGTTTCAGAAACGCATTAAGTGGGAGAATCATCTGTGATCACTCATCTGTCGTGTTGCTCCACCAGGAGTCACCAGGAGGGGTAATAAACCTAAAAAGTGTTAAATAGTTGCGGAAAAGTTAGATTTAACCTGAAATGTGATGTGTGTGCCTCCAAATTGGGAATGGCCAAATTCACTCCTGCTGGTCTGAATTGTCTGAGCATATGTGGCATACTGGCTTTGTTCACAGGTCATTGTGTGGCTCTGTGTAGCAGTATGCTTCACAACCACAAGGGGGAATGGGGAGCCATAAATAAATAGTTTATTGGTATTGAGCAAGGCAAATATATTTGGAATATTAGAACAGTTTTAATGAGAACAGGACACTCAACTCAACAAGCTCATCAGTCCTGTTTTTCGTAATTACTCCAGAATAGCATTGAGTTCAGTTCTGAAGGTCCTAAAGTCCTATTCTCTGCCACACCACTTGGCCACTTATTCTATGCGTCTTTGGTCCACCGTGTAAAATTGTGGCACTTTCTAACTTCTACTTCTTCCTTCTGCTGCTCCTGTTAGGGGTCGCCACAGCGGATCATTTTTTCCATATCTCTCTGTCCTCTGCCTCTTGCTCTGTCAAACTCATCACCTGCATGTCCTCTCTCACCACATCCATAAACCTCTTCATACGCCTTCCTCTTTTCCTCTTGCCTGGCAGCTCTATCTTTAGCATCCTTTTTCCAATATACCCAGCATCTCTCCTCTGCACATGTCTAAACCAACTCAATCTCGCCTCTCTAACTTTGTCCCCAAACCGTCCAACCAGAGCTGACCCTCTAATGTCCTCATTTCTAATCCTATCCATCCTCGTCACACACAATGCAAATCTTAGCATCTTTAACTCTGCTATCTCCAGCTCTGTCTCCTGCTTTCTGGTCAGTACCACCGTCTCCAACCCATATAACATAGCTGGTCTCACTACCGTCCTGTAGACCTTCCCTTTCACTCTTGCTGATACCCGTCTGTCACAAATTACTTCTGACACTCTTCTCCACCTATTTGAACCTGCCTGCACTCCACTCTCTTTTTCACCTCTCTCCCACAATTCCCATTACTCTGTACTGTTGATCCCAATTATTTAAACTCATCCACCTTCGCCAACTCCTTGAATCCTCACCATTCCAATGACCTCCCTCTCATTCACACACATGTATTCTGTCTTGTTCCTACTGACCTTCACTCCTCTCCTCTCTAGAGTATATCTCCATCTCTCCAGGGTCTCCTCAACCTGCTCCCTACTATCGCTACAGATCACAATGTCATCACCAAACTTCATACTATTTAGGCAAAATCCACTCTTAATAAGGTTCCATCTATGGTCTCATGTTTTTGTTTAAGAATTTGTTTTAAAGTAACAGGTGGGGTCCACCATATTGATGCCCTTCATAATTTTAAAAAATGTGATCACATCTCATTTGTGACAAGCTTGAATCTAAATGCTACAAGCAATGAATAAAAAGCCCCCACTATTTCACCATATTAGCCACACTATTATATTTTTATAGGATTGGGTTTCAGCATTTAATTAAGTTAATGGCTATCTAGTTATTTCACTAAAATTCAAACAGTACCATTCTCAAACAATATCTCCCCAATGCTTTCAATGAAAGATGTCTGTAATTTTATAATTTATATTGACAGCAACCTACTCTGTTACTTGACGTCAAAGAAGCACTTTATATTCTCTTTCAATTTAGTGCTCCTGAATGAATGTCTTTGAGATGTAAAAGAAGATCAGAGTCCTTGGAGAAAACCTATACAAGCACGCAGATGGCGACGTGCCATCATACCATACTGCTGACAAATGGCACTATGAAAACCCCAGCAAAACTAAACATATACTAAAGGGTCTTTAAGGATTTTAATTAGGTAAATGTCGCAAGAGGCCATAGTGGTCAGCAGTGCTGCTGAACAGATCCTACATTTGAGTACCACGCCCGGTCGCCATCTGTGTGTGTGTCTCCCTTCAAGAGTTCTGTATTTATTCCAGCACCCCAAAAGTTGCCCACTTTGGGTTAACGGATGACACTAAATTAGCCCTGCATGGGTGTGTGGAACCTGCGATGGACTGATGTCCAAGACTGGTTCGTTCATTGAGCCCAGTGTTGTTGGGATGTTGTCAGCTGTTGCCTCGATTTTGATTTGGATTAAGTGTATTAAAGAATGAAATGGAATAAAAACAAAAACTGAAGTTAAATACATGGGCACAGTAGTCCACACTGCAGCCCTACACATCAAAGGTGCCAAGCTCTATTTTTGGCAGAATGTTCTTCTCTTGTCCTTGTGAGTTTTCTGGTTTTCATTTGCTTTTGACCCCTCAGTTGGCAGGGTGGGCTCTGGATATCTCTGATCAGTAGAAAAGACAATTCAGAAAATAGAATGATGCCAGAAATCAATTAAGTCATCAGATCATCTGCCAAACATTTCAATTTCCCCATTCTAACACTTTGTACACTCTTTAGCAGATTGGTTATCTGGGTAGCTCCTCATATTCTTGTTAGGCTGACATCTTTTATCCAAAGCGATTTACAACATTTGAGATACAGCTGGTTACTTTACTTTTGTTTTTCTAATTAGAGCACAGACAGGTGAAGACCGTATCAGTAGTGGGATCTGAATTCACAGCCTCAGGGTTTGAAGACCAATGCCTTATCCAGTACGCCACAGTGCCAGCTATGTTGTCTAATGCTATTGCTTCGTGGCTGCCTTGTAATTTTACACAGCGGTGCTCCCAGATGTTTAGAGCTGCTTTTGACACGTCTTGTGTAAAAGTTCTCAAACGTAATTCTAGGGTCCTTCTGTTTTATTCCAATGGCACAATTCTCTATCTTTTATATGTGTTTACTTGTAAGTTTGTACATCTCAGTTGTTCGATTTGATATAACGTCAAAATCTTGTTAGTTGTGTTAAGTGCTTTGTGCTAGTACGTGCTGTTAATGGCACTAAATAATATAAGCTTTGATTGAGGAGCAGGAACAGGAAGTGGACTGGCATCCTGTTCATGACTGTTTTCTGCCTTGTGCGCAGTGCTGTTGGGATAGGTCCCAACATCCTGCTGTTATGATTTAGGGGTCTAATTTTTAAACTTATGTCTTAATTTTATTTAGGTTTTTTTTTGTGGTTGTGATTAAGTAATTTTACTTGCATTTTGCATCTGCATTTTTTGGCAATGGTGCCCTGTGGGGCAGCCGGAATTTTGATGTGTGAAGTCATCAAGCCACCACTACTTAAGATGGCCACACTCTCTCTGCCACATCCAAGATTATAGATTAAAAAAAAAAAAACAGCTGTTCTTAGCTAGCTTCAAAATCTTATTAAGGATTTAGTACTTTGCACGGCTACTGATGTTGCTTTCTGGTTTATATACTATTTTTTGTTATTTTCTGGCATTATGTCTTTGCACATTTTGATTTATTGCATCTCCTGATTCTTTTCATATTTTTGCTGCTCCTCCCGAATTCCAGCAAGGCCTCAATCGGCTTTAGAGTGCATCATAAAAGATAAGGTGAACCTGTGACCCATTCTGCTTCAAACAGGTAATGAGATCAAGGATGTAATTTGACTTGGAGCTGCTAGGGGGAAGCACTCTTAGAATTACTCAGGCCAGACTGAACTGGTGTTACTGCCTTCATTATTCTGGATGGCCTATGTGGCTCAAATGGGGAAAAGTCAAGGAGGCCACAAATACATATCCAAGAGTGTTTGGATATGGAAGGAAATGTTCTTTTTCATCTTAAAAGTGATGGAAAATGAAGAGTTTCTTCTAAATATGGAGGAAGCATAGAAATTAAATCATGCTATTATTTACAGTAGAATAGACTCCTGCATTGCGTTAGTCATTAGCTTTTTAAATTATTCTTTATTCAGCTTTCAGTTAATTCAAAATGCAGCTTCAAGAATCATTATAAGAACTAGAAAGTATGAACACATAACTCCAGCTGGAAGGTGGCTGCTTTAACCTATCCAACTGACAGATTTCACATATATGGCCAAGGTCTGGAAGACATGTCAAGCTGGATTGGAGTGAAGTGTATTCTGGGAAAGCTGAAAGGCTAAGCAGGACCTTTGAATGTTTTGCGTAACTGTCTGTTTGTTGCTCAGTGTAGCTTTTGATTCCCTTGGGAATCAACCTTGCGTGATAACTTTCCTGTGTTTTGAGAAGCTGTAAAACTGTTAGCTGCTTTACTAACGGATGGCAAGTCGGGTTTGTGCTAAATTTGGGCAAGAAGTGGGGAGCGTATGACTGCCTTTCATTAGAACTTTAATCAACGAGAGTCTCAGTTCAGTTTTCTGTGTAATTTAGTTTAAGTTCATTTGGTACTTTGTTACAAAATGGAGTGTTTGGTTGCTTTCTTTAATGGACATTTAAATGGAGCTTACTCTCTGCTTAGCTGCAAGCTTAAACTCAATGTCTCTGTTCGATAACTGATTACTAGTGTTGCTCAGTACTGAATTGTCATTTCTTGTCTAACTGCAGTCTCTGGATGGTTTGTGAAGTCCTCTATTGATGGTAAACATGGTTGAAGTAACGGAGCGAAAATAAAAGACAGCACCCGTGAGAGAGCTGCCTGTCACTAGACGTTCCCAGGGTTGAATACGTAGAATACAATAAGGACTGTGAGACATGTAAGAGGTTACATAGCTGCTTTTGACATGTCTTTCTATCCCCAACTAAAAAAAGAACCTAAGAGACGGTATTGGTACCTTTTGTTTTAGGAGCATGTCACAGGTGATCCATGAACACCAGTTCTTAAATCTTTACACTGGCTTCCAGTTAAGCTTAGAACTGATTTTAAAAAATCCTTCTTACATTTAAAGCTTTATAGGGCCAAGGCCTTGCTTACTTATCTGAACTTAACATTTCGTATAATCCGGACTGCACATTAAAATTTCTAAATGGCAGCCTATGTAAGATTCCATGGATTAATAAAATAACAGTGGGAGGCTTAGCTTTTAGTCACAGGCCCCCGTAACTGTGAAATGATCTGCCTGCTTCTATAAGAGATGCCCCTTCAGTCTCTGCTTTTAAATTCTGGTTGAAGACTCACTACTTCAGCCTGGCATACCTTGACTAGAGCTGCTGATTAGTTGTACATACTGTACATCTATTTGTTAGTCACTTGTATAAAAATGTGAATACAACATTTATAAACCACGCGTAACCCTCCTCTGTTTTGTTTCTCCTTTCAGTATCCTGTAGTGACATTTGGTGTCCCTGTTCTACTGCCAGGATATTTTGCTGCCCATGGAGAAACATCTCAGATACTGGGTGCCTTGCAATCAATGGATGGAAATATTCTGTGGTCAGATTAGACATCCATGAACAGACTCTGTTCTACAATGCCTAGAAGGAAGAGGGGGGTCAGCTGGCCGAGGTCTCCAAGGCTGTAACGGTGTCTGACTTTGTCTGTTAGAACTGACTGGGGACCCCCAAAGGTTTATTTTCTTCAGAGATGCTGCTGACTGGAGTTTTGTTTCCTCTCCTCCATTGTCAACTGGCTGTAGTTCAACAGTTAATGAATAGACAGATATTCCTGGGCATCATTTTATGTTTATTGGTGTCAAACTACTCAGTTCTCCTGTCTGTTTAAACAGATCTGTGTCTTTATGTGTATGTGTTAGCAAATTAACAATTTGTAAAGTTTTTATTTGCATTTTACCTGTGAACATCTCTCTGTGCCTGCATTCTGTGAAGAGCTCTACACAAAAATAAACTAAAATGAATTGAAAGTGACAAAGTTGGAATCGGAGGACTGGTAGGAGTCAAGACACCCAGAATGCCTGCAGGGTTTCTTTTTCTGCTTGGCTGCTCCTAATCTACACAGCCCTAAAATAAAACATCTTTTAGGGGTGTCACAGTTGCTGTCATTGAGCCCATCACAAAACAAAGAATTGAAAGAATTTCTGGTGGGCGTGCAAAGAGACAGACGCTGGCGCTTACTTTCACTCATCTCTACCTCTGCAGTGAGCTTTTACAGATATGGTTGCTCAGATTTACTCAAGGAAATGAGCATTTTATACATTGCATTATTTGGTTTTTGATCCTTTATTTATTCCATTTACCGAATCATTGATTTAGATCACTTTGCCTAACATAAGGGAGAAAAACAACACAGATGGCAACATGCAACTGCTATTAGACAACACTGTGAGAGCTGAAATATTTAACCAAATATTTTCAGAAGCTTTTGCCAGAAGATACACTGCATCTGTGTCCCCGAAATTACTGGGAGGGACAATCTGTGCCAGACATCACGATGTGAGTGGGACTGGCCTACAAGTGGATAATGGAGAGCCTCCAGAATTACAATCCACAAAAAATGTAGGAAGGAAAATGTTTGCGTGAATCAGTGTGGGTTTGCTCTATGGAAGACTGACGCCCCATCCAGGGTTGGTTCCTGCCTTGAACCCTGTGTCCTTAGAATGGACTCTGACTCCCATATCCCTGCCAAACTCAATTGTCCCTGTTTTCACCTGTCATCCACACTGCACTGGCATTTTCAACCCACTTTTGGAAATGGCCTCCAGAGTCATATACTTTTGAAAACAGTGGCAATGCATTTTAGTATGGATGAGAGAAAACAAAGATTTCTGAAAATACTGACTCCATCATGATTGGGTCTTGATGATTACAACACTCCATTCACTGATTTGGTCACTCTTTACGGAGGAAAAACATATTCTGGCATGGTGGGCATGGAAGACTTCCTTTCCATGGCCACTGTTGTGTTGATTACTTATATGCATCTAAGTTGCATACAGATTTTCAGATATCGTGTTCAAGTGATCAGTCACACTGCACGATAGAGTCACCAGTTTTATAGGTGCTCACAATCTTCACACATGGACAATGCACACTCACTGCGGCTGCTGCACAATGAGCCTGCTCAAGCTACAGCAGAAATTTCGGTCAAGTCAAGTTGGGGAGCATGCACTGGTACAATGTGTTGCCGCACCCACTACACGTCGAAACAACTCAGGATCCCGGTTTGCAACCCCCCAGGCAGACACGCAGTCCAGTCCCACCCTCCAGAAATGACCCTCTATTTGTCGCAACCAGGTGTTACGTGGGCGATCCCTTGGCCTGGTTCACCCACTCGGGTCCCCAACAATGAGGATCTTACGAGCCGGATCACGCTCAGGGAAACGTGCCACATGGCCGTAGTGCCGTAACTGACACTCCCTCACAATGCAGGTAATGTGCCTCATTTGGGTTCTCCATGAGCAACCGATTATTCGACACAAAGTCAAACCGACGGTACCCAAGGATTTTCCAGAGAGACAGTACCAAAGGAGTCCAGTCTTCGTCTCAGGTCACTGGATAGCGTCCATGTCTCGCAACCGTATAGCAAGACAGGAAGCACCAGGACTCTAAAGACTTGGACCTTCGTCCTTTTGCATAGAAATCGGGAGCGCCACACACCTATTTCCAGAGATCTCATGACCCGCCATGCTCTCCCAATCCATCTACTGATTTTATAAGAAGAGTCACCAGAGACATGAATGTCACTGCCAAGGTAAGTAAACCTCTCAACAAGGTCGACACTCTCTCTGCAAACAGACAAACTGCTGAAGTCATTAAAGGCCTGGATCTTGGTTTTTATCCAGGACACTCGCAAGCCCAGACACTCAGACTCCTTGCTCAGTCTCTCGAGAACCCTGATCAGAGCCTCCATTGACTCCACGAAGATCACAACATCATGAGCAAAGTCAATATCCGTGAATCTTTCTTCACCAACAGATGCCCCATAGCCCCCTGACCCCACGACCTTGCCCAACACCCAGTCCATACAAGCATTAAACAGAGTGGGAGCAAATCACACCACTGACGAATCCAGAATAACATTTCTGACATGACGGAAATTCATCAGATGCAACTGGGCATCACAACCATTCTCATACTGCATGTGAAACGATGGCCGGAGAAACTGAAATTTGGGCCCATTCAGAAAAGTCAGTGACTAAAAATCACACTTAAAATCACATCAAAATTACATAGCATTAAAGACGTCTACGCTGTGTGCATGCCCAGTGTAGGCCGACAATACGTCATATGCGTTTTCAGTCATTTTAGTATGGAAAAAACACTTCCGTAAATGATGTGAAAATGCTAGTGTGGATGGAAATCATTTTCATATAAGAACATCATTTTTAAATGAAAACATAGTAGTGTGAATATAGCCTTACTTTATTTCATTGAGAAACCCTAATTGTTTATCAGCAGCCAAAAATATTGAAATGCAAAGCAGCCCAACAGATAAGCAGCTAAATTGATCTCTTTTGCACCTTATTCATCATACAATATCTTTTTTAATAAAATATTTCAAAAGAAAAAATGAAGGTGTGAGAATTATAGATCTGTTCTGGGCCACAAAACTTCTTGATGGTGTCCTCAGAAGATAGAAAATCAACCGTTATGGAAATGTCTGGTGTGGCAGAATGAGAACATTACCAAGCCATAGAATTACATAATGTGTTTAATGAACAATGGGAAATGGCTTCTATTTAAGAAACTGGTTGCCCCCACAGCTTCAGATCCTGACGTAGCTGATCATCTGTGGGCTGGCATTGCACTCCATTGTCGTTTTTCTCCTAGTTATGGAAAACATGAAACAGTTAAGGGCTGAATTCAGGTCTTCAAAATTTACAAGTATTTCAAAAAGTAGATCCATCTGAATTCTTTCAACTGAATGATGAATCAAATGCTCAAGAACATCAGTGGAAATTAAGGAGAAGTGAATTTAGGACTGAAGCCAGGTAGCACTTCTTTTTCCAAAGAGTTGTGAGTATCTGGAGCAAACTGCTGAGACAGCTGAAGCAAGAAACCTTAACAACCTTTAAGAAGGATGTGGATGAGATATTGGGACAGCTTAGCTATTAGCTAAACAAATGTGGCCAATGGACTGAATGGCCTCCTCCTGTTTATTAAGTGAATTAAAGGTAAGGCTAAAGAGGGAAAGTTTCATAAGGAGCAGTAATTGTTTAATAATTAAGAAAGTGTTTGGAATGAAAACCTGCAGGCACCATGGCCTGCTAGGACCGGAGTTTGACACCATTTTCTTAATACAATTAGTGGTTTTCCAGCCTCTTGACTTCCATTCTCTGCTGTCACCAGTGATGAATAGTAGAATGCATTGCATTTGGCATCAATAATGTGCAGGTTAGGTTAGTTAGAGACTTTAAATTGATCCAAAATAAGCACACTTGCACTAGGGATGGGACATTTGAGATTGATGCATCAAAGCCTGCATCAGTTATGTGGAGCATGCTGTGTCGAAACAATGTGCCAGCTTTGTCAAATGCCCATTGCCATGTGACTGATGACGTCTGAAGCTTTCAACATCACAGATGCACCAGGAACAGTCCGACTGTTCCAAAGGTTTGCACAAGTCCTCATGTTATTAAAGTGGATATGAAACTACAGGTCATATTTTATACAGGTTTAGCAAAAAGGTGATCAAGAGTGAGGATACATTTGGATCTGCTATAAGACAATAAGGTAAATACTATACAGTTCTTCTGTAGTGGAACTTATTATGTGCTATTAATACTGTAGGCTATGGGTAGGCACATTCCCTAAAATCTCTGTCATGTGTCCAGTTCCACAAGCGTACTCCCCAAACCTGATAAGAGTCTTTTTGCCCATTATTAGTAATATTTCTCATATACTGGAGGAAAAACATTAATATTTCACATTACCACAAGGAAAATCCCCTCCCATGAAAACGTTATTACATAATTATGAATTGGTGGTAGCTTATAACATATTCATAATGGTTGCTATTATTGTAACAAATTACATCTTTAGGTCAAGACACTTAAAAGTTATTTTACTTTAGAAAATTGTCAGTCATACTAACATTATTGAAACTATGCAGTCAACAGGGGCTTGTATATGCCCTACTTCCACTATTTTGAGCTCATGGCTGTCATAAGATGAAGTCTCAGAGATAATTTAATAGGTGCAAGGCCAGAAAAAGACCATGAAGGCAGGTCTTCACTTCTCCTTAAGGCTTGCCCAGAAGGAATTAATCCAGTCCAGTTTACTCAAAACTATAACCAGTAGGCTTCCAGCCTAGCAGACCCCAAACAAGGAGAACTAGCAAAGAAATGTCCCAAAATAAAGCTGAGCTCCCACAAGGAGGAGGATTACCATAAAACACTGGCTTATGTACAAAAAGGCTAAAAAAAATCTTTAGAAATATGAGCTTATTAATGAACAATTTGAAAATTACACGAACATGCTCAAAAGAGCAAAATGAGATATAAAGGAGTTGCCTAAGAGTCAATCATACACAAACAAATACCAAAACACTAATCCCACAAAACCGATATGGTCAGAGAAAAGAAAATGGCAATACTCACTATAACTCCCAACAGACATAATGTGCTCCTGATTGGAGCTCACTCGACTATAAGTTGGAAGGAGAGCTCAGGAGTGGTAATGTCATGTTGGCCTCGCCTCCTGGGGCTTCACTCACAAAACACACTGAAAGGAAGCCCATTTAAAAAGACAGTACATAACTATACACATCAAAGAAAATAATTTACAAATATTGATAAAACACATAAACACGTGTTAATTCTTAACAATGGTTCAATGATTTCTGTAAACCACCAGATGTGACTATTTTCAGAACTCCAAAACTTCAGATCCACAACCAGGAACAAACATCAAAAGCTTTATGCTACCATCCACATGAGTGAAAATTGATAGATTGGAAGTTTTTCCATCTGTAGCGCCTAAAACATCTAGAACAGGTTCTGTCTCCTTGCAAACATACAATGCAAATGGCAAATTTGGAAAATGAAGAGTTCCAAATATATTATGTAGCGAGATAAATATAGTATGATGGAAAAAGGAAGTGGGAGCATGGTGGTGAAGTGGCTAGCATTGTGTTCTCATGGATCTATTATCCAAGGACAATACTTTGGAATTTGCTCATTGTCCCCGTATCTGTATAGGTTGTCTCCAGGTACTCCGATCTTTCTGCCATGTCCCAAGGACAAGGTAATTGACGATTTTAAATTGGTCCCAAGGGGATGTGGGATTGTGCATGAATGTTCCCAGTACCAAACTAGCACTAGCAGGGATGTTTACCCCTTTGCCCCTAATGTCTGTTGTATTGGCCATGGTCTTCAGCTACCTTTATCTGTATTAAGATGGTTTGAGAACATGGGTTGGGTTATGAAACAGGAAAAAAGGAAATCATTAAACATCCTGAGCACTAGAGTAATTCTTTATCCCTGAACCATTTTATTTAGTGATAGCTGTAAGAATTCTGAACTGTGCCAAACACTCTCCCTCTTTGCCAATACCTCCCATTTGGCTTCTTTAAACCACAAGCAGAAGGAAGCATTAGATTCGTCTCACAAAATGAAGAAACAATACACTCAGAATAGTTGAACCTCATCACCCAGAGATGATATTCTGTCATGTTATAAGCAGGCACTTAAACAACTGCTCCTAGAAAATGGATTGTAGGTGTGGTAGGACTGCTATTAAAGTCATAATGTCACTGAAACACCCTTCCTTATGATTTCAATCATTTCACAAGGAAACTGATGTTCCACGCATGTCACTCCTACACTGACAGAAGCAGCACTGCCAGCTCAGGCTTGCATTTGTCTGATCCATTGATGATAAACAACAATGTTGTGAGATGTTTGGCTGTTCCGACATTTCTTTAAGGATAAATGCTACAAAAATATCAATAGCATTGATCTGAAATCCACTTTTTTCATTCAATAGTTTTCACTCTTCTGTACCACCCCTCTGCCTGTCTTTATTAATTTAGCCGAAATCTTGCCTTTAATGTGCAAGCCTGACCTGTGAAAAATAATTAGTTTATTGTTATTCCTGAAATTACATTAATTGATATGCAATCAGAATAATTCATGTTTAATGAAAGACCAGTTAACACTGTCTTTCTGCTAATGATAAAGGATCACAGGCAGCTGCTAAATAACATCATTGTAATTTTGTAGATTAATAAATGACCACTCGTGCAAACAAAAGACTAAAGCACTCACAGGAGAAGGCAATGGAACACTGTCTGTTTTCAGGTTAATTTTTAGAATGAAACGTATCTAATGACAATACATTTAAATGGTGACAGATTTTAGAGATTAACCTTCAGGGTCTTGTCATGGAAAGTCTCCCACATCACATTAGTATCTGCAGTCGCATCCAAGTTTACAAGTTCCTCACACAAACAAAGTGCAAACTCATTAGAAACAGCCTGATCCTGAAGTCTGGCCAGTCCAAACCTCATTCTCCTAGTAGGTGGTAGCCTACTGAACCAATGCTGGAAGTTTGTGTGAGGAACTCGCACACTTGGGTGTGACTGCCAATCCTTTTGTGATGTGGGAGGCCTTCTGTGACAAAACCCTGAAGGTTGTGTTGGCGTTGTCAGAAGGAGGTATGTCATCTTGCATGGCACCCTGAATATTATTGAGAGGAGTCACGCAGCACATGGCTTGATGGTAACTCTGGTCTTTGCCGGGAACTGAGAAGGACAGCTGTAAGGGCTCTGAGGGCAGATAAGGAGGCATTTCTTAGAGTAATCAGTCAGAAAATGACACATCAACTCTGGTCTAGCGAACCATGTCCTGCTTACAGAGGAATCGAAGCATTACGCACATCTGAATCTGTTCGTCTAAAAGTCACAGTCTGGGAGGCTGATAAAACAGTCCTTATAGATGATGCTGAAGTTGTGATCTGCTGGGCTGCCTAGTTTGACTAGCTGTTTAAAGCTGATCCTCTGGCTGGGATGTTGGGGATCTCTGGGTCCACGGTTCTTGAGACTGATCCTCCAATTAGCTGTGAGCCACTCAGTTTCTCTGGGATTGCACAGGTGGTGAACCAGCTGAGGGTTGGGAAGGCTGCAGGGATCTGTGGTATCCAGGATGGTTGTAAGGCTGTTCTCCTGCAATTGCAAGCAATCTTTTTTCCATTTCGGGATGGGTGTCATTCCAACTGACTGGAAAACGGGATTTGTCAACCCTATCTGGAAAAGGAAGGGTGATTGTTTGGATTGTGGCAACTACAGGGAGATAACACTGCTCTCTCAGGACGACATCACTTCTGGTCCAGGCCCCGAGGACGACATCACTTCCGCCCAACGTCCTATAAAGCCTCCCGCCTTTGCTCTGGGAGGCAGTTCTGTTTTGGACTCTGTCGTGTAAACTTGACTTACATGAATCATTTGCTTTTGCAGCCAGGAAACCGCATTAAACGGGTGGCTGCCAAAAACCTTGCCATGCCTCTTGTCTCTTCTTGTTACAATATATATAATCCAATGTCTGTCTGTCCACTTCTCACGAGAGAACTACTTAATGGATTTAGATTGGCTTTTTTTCTAGAGTTTGCTTGAACATTCTGGTTGATTTTGCGACTTCTCTCATTGCGCTATGTATCATAGTCCGCTTGTGATACTGATTTATTTGTGAGAGAGATGCAGCCCTCCTCACTCACGCACCAGCCTTGGGGCATTCCTTACCTTTGCTTAGCGAGCGAACGAGAGAACTGCTTAACGGATTTAGATCAGGTTTTTTTTCTAGAATTTGCTTGATGATTGAAAATTGCTAGCATGTCATATTTACCAATCGCACAGTGACTTTCGAGCACAATCATAATTGCCCTCTTTCATGAGGGCCAATAGTGCGCTCTCCGATGGAGCCCATGCTGTACAAAGGATTAACAGGTACAGTGAGTCCAGCAACTATCTTTGCACTTTTACTTTTTGTTCTCCATTCTGTTGTGGCATGTAAAACATGAGACATCACACAGACAAACCTCTCCTCTGGTTGCAAACTCCAAAATACCCGTGTTCCTTATTCCTTGTGGCTGTGTCATATGTATCGTGGTTCCAGTTCTGCTATCATTGGTTGTCAGCTCTCATTCACACACAGCCCACTTCTACGACTAAAGATGAAATAAAACCTGTTTGATTTTATCAGAGCAAAATGCAGACTACTTAGAATGAGTAGCTGGTTATGTCCCATTATGTGACTGAGCTCATGGGAAAACATGGCCAACTACCTCTGACTCACTAAACTTATGCAAATGAAAGCTAAGACTTCAAATCGCTGGAAAAATGTTGGAATGTGACATGGCTTTTAGCTGATCAGGACACAGCAACACTGATGATATGCAATTTTAACATTTGAAACATCTGAGGGATCGTCTGAGATAGGAATTGAACTGCTTACTATATATTTTAAGGTCCAGCAACTTAACTGTTATCAGCATTAGTTTTGTTTATCTTTTTTCTATTTTCTTATTAAAATTTTGCTTTGTTTTTTCATGGTAATAATTTTAAGATTTTCAAAATCTTTTTTGGATGCCACTTTATGGTTCCGAAGGCATTTCTATCTATGTGACAGGTGGTGACCTAGTGTTAGACATCATTGAGCTCTGATATAAAATGGTCGGTCCCAGCTATATCAGCCATCAAACTACAGATAGAACAAAGCTCTATATTATAGTTAGAGATGTTGGAAGTTCTACGGTGGGCTGGTGCCCTGCCCAGGGTTTGTTTCCTGCCTTGCACCCTGTGTTGGCTGGGTTGGCTCCAGCAGACCTCCCTGACCCTGTAGTTAGGGTTGGATAATGGATGGATGAATGGATGTTTGACATTAAGGTGCAGAGCCCCACCAGATGTTTTGCAAAATAAGTAATAAGCTTACCTCTGTAACTGAATGTATTAAGTGTTTATAGCATCGCGTAGCTTTGTCTTCTTAAATTGTTTTTTTTCTCATTTTCTATCATGGTCAATGAAATTCTTTTTCTAGGAAAATATTGCTTCTTATCTTTGTGTGGGGTGTTAAAATGTCTGCTTCTGGCTTTGGGACTGGATCAGTTGGCCCTGTAGTGTTCTCTATACCCTTTATTGTGTGTGTGTGTGTGTGTGTGTGTGTGTGTGCATGTGTATGGCATGAACTTTCCAGTTTAGCAATGGGACTTGAAGGTCATCATCTTGTGAGGTTTCTGAACTCTTTTAGGAAACCCCAATTGGACGACACCCTGGATGTGACGCCGTGTCTATGGAGGACTGCTTGTCCGTCACCAAAACAACTACAAGCCGATTGAGATCGGGCTATACACGCCTGTCACTGATGGTTGATGCAAGGAACATTATAAATGCATGGAACAGTATAACTTGGCTGCTGACCTGGCCCCGACTATGCCCGTTTGCTGTGTCTGTGTATAGGAGAGTGGCAGCTCCCGCTGCAATAAATAACCGTGCTGTTCCTGTTTTAAGTTCAGTTAGGCCGGTTTTGCTAAAGTACTGAGACTCAGCCTCGTGTTTTGGGGTGCAAGACAGTGACTCACACGTCACAATCTGAATTAAAATGATGACTTCCTGGTGTTGTTATCTTTTTAACTCATGCATTTGCACTTCAAGCTTTTCCCAGTCATGGCTATGCAGAACACACAGTGAAAAGATACAACATTAAAGGTGGAGAAGAAGATCAATATCAGAAATGCATCATTCACGAGTCTTTACGCTGCACCTTGATTTTCACTCACTGTTAAGGCTGACTGCACTAAATTAAAAACAAAAAAAAAAAAACCCTAACTACAAAGCTTTTTCTTTTGCACTTCAGCAACAATTTTGATTTGCCACTTGAAAATGTTCATGATTGATTTTCAGTTTTCAATTCCTGGTTTTGACCTAGGCCTGTTTCTAGCATTTCTAACTCCATAAAGCCATTTTTCATCCCCTAGTCTTATTTTTTTCTCACCCTAATCCTCAACGTCTACAACCTACCCTTAATTCTGAACTACTATGCCATACTGCAATGCACACACACACACACACACACACACTGTAGTTCTTTACTTGTAAAGCTCTTTAGGAGAGAATGAAGCTGCATATATAGAAAGACGTTTGTCTGTTAATGTTCTAAGATAGTTTATGTAGACAAGGCCGATCTCATTGTTTACGCATGAATAAAATAAAAATAACAAAAGTGTATGTTCATTTTGGTCAGTTCTTCTGGACGGATCAACTTTCATCTTCCTCTCCAACTTTCTGAAGCTCCTGCTAACAACCAGTGGCCAGTTGCCATTGACTCAACAATATACGCCAACAATGAGCACCACGTAGGGAAAATGAATGTCATTTAGCAGTTACTGGGCAGCAGGCAGACATCAGGATTCTTTATCTGCTCATGACAAGCACCACATTATTACCACAGAGGTGAGGACAGTTTGGGCCGAGGCAGATGTCAGCTACTCCAAGTACATTGAGCCAGAGTCACTGATTCTTCTAACAGCTGTCACAAACCCCTGGGCAACTTTTCAGGATGTTTTCTGTGATGTGGTGATAAAATTCAAGGCTCCTGTTTACTCATTGCACATAACCTCAGATGCTTCACAATGTAAAGGTACTCTTGAGCTTTTTATATCATCACTTTCATGCTGGAGGTCATTTTGGAGATCTATAGCTCAAAGAAGCTTGTTGTTGCCTGCTACAATAGAAGTGAATAAAGTCCATGTTCACAATCACTAATTGTTATTTTAGGTCTTCACATTATTCAGTAAATGCCGGTGGAGACAGCGGGTCATTAGGATTTTGAAAGAACATTAGAACATTCTAGACAAGAACAGGCCATTCAGCCCAACAAAGCTCGCCAGTCCCATCCACTTATTCCTTCTAAGAAAACATCGTCGAGTTTTGAAAGTCCCTAACGTCTTACTGTCTACCACCCTACTTGGTAGCTTATTCCAAGTGTCTATCGTTCTTTGTGTAAAGTAAAACTTCCTAATATTTGTGCGAAATTTACTCTTAACAAGTTTCCAACTGTGTCCCCGTGTTCTTGATGAACTCATTTTAAAATAACAGTCTCGATCCACTGTACTAATTCCCTTCATAATTTTAAACACTTCAGTCAGGTCACCTCTTAATCTTCTTTTGCTTAAACTGTACAGACTCAGCTCTTTTAATCTTTCCTCATAATTCAACCACTGTAGACCTGAAATCAGCCTAGTCGCTCTTCTCTGGACCTTTTCTAGTGCTGCTATGTCCTTTTTGTAGCCTGGAGACTAAAACTGCACACAGTACTCCAGATGAGGCCTCACCAGTGCGTTATAAAGGTAGAGCAGAACCTCCTGTGACTTGTACTCCACACATCAAGGTGCTATATAACCTGACATTCTGTTAGCCTTCTTAATGGCTTCTGAACACTGTCGGGAAGTCGATAGTTTAGAGTCCACTATGACTCCTAAATCCTTCTCAAAAGGTGTACTCTCGATTTTCTGACCGCCCATTGTGTATTCAAACCTAATATTTTTACTTCCTATGTGTAATACTTTACATTTACTGACATTAAAGTGGGGACTCTTGGATTGGTGCAGATCAGCAACTGAACTGAGAGCAAAAGATTTTTTTTTATAATCTTTCTATATTACTATTCTGTACACTACCTTCATATTTCATGATTATACCCGTTATCTTTAAGTACATATTCCTGACAGACAGCCCAATTTAAAGTCACCTTCTTGAGTGGCGTTTTCATTTGGTGCTTTTTTCCCCACAGAGGATAGAAGCAGCAGCAGCAGCATGTTGAGTAAAGTTCTAGAATGTGCTCTATGGTACTGGATCTGCTAGTAAGTTGCTGACCAGTGGTTGGAAGCTACCTAAAATTATCACTGGGTCTTTAAACAACTTAAATGGGGGAAACTGATACTAAAATTAGAGGCTCTACAAAAAGTCAAATCTAAGGGGATTAACCTAAACTAAGGTAACTCATTTATTATATATATACTGTATATGAAGCCATTCAAATCATTAGTCTTTGTCTTCTGCTCCTTCTTGTTTTTCTAATTTATTTAGCAAACACAATCATACAAAATGACTTATGTGTAATACACCTGACTAACTGGAATATAAAAGGACAAAACTCAAATCAAGAACCAATTCAGGGGAGTCTTGCTTCTGTTACCGGCCTCAGGTCTAGGGGAACTTGGGCCAGGTACATGCCACTGTTGCCACAGGGTGTAGCCACCACGATATGGTGAAAAGCATAAAAGAAACAGGCAGCAGTCTTGAGTCTCAGACCATACATCTCTGTTCTACTTTATTATCATTTAACGAAAAATATATAAATGCTTCAATCTCTGCATAGATCAACATGATGATCAGTTAAACAATGGTGCATGCCAATTTCTTCTGCAGAATAATAGTATAAAAATATTTTCTTTGGTTCAACAATACTATTGTTGTCAGCTATCACGAAGTACCTGATTAGAAACCAATGTCCCCTGAACTCGTTTATTTTCATAGGAGGCAGTTCTGTATCACCACATTGTGTGTGGATGAGATACTAATCAAAGCAGTCTGATTATTCAAAGCAGGTGACTCTTTAGCAGGACAGGTACTGTATATATTTATGTCCTGTAGATAGCATTCAACAATAACCTATAAGAGAATATCCAGGAATTTTGCCTTTACTTTAGAATACTGGTTTATATTTTCCCCTTGGGATTAATAAAGTATCTATCTATCTATCTATCTATCTATCTATCTATCTATCTATCTATCTATCTATCTATTATAGAGTGTCCTTATCTATATCTATCTATCTATCTATAGCCCATTACACTTCATCAAAAAAATTGGTGATTATGGTACACTGCTTCAAGCTGAACACAAATACAATTTTAGATCGACTGTATCACATAGGAATTTGGGGAAACGTTTCGGAGTTTAGCATGTTTAATTGTGCACACATTGAATTATTTAAATGAGCTTAAAATGTTTATAATCAGCATTTGATGCTTCTTGCCTCAGTGTTCAACAATATTCAGCCAGCACTGACGCATTCACTTGCCCTGATATGGTTTTTCCTTCATTGAATATGGTGAAAGTTTTCAGCAGGACATTGAATTACTGGCTGCACCAAGATTAGCGAGGAAGAAGCTCAAGTGTGAATGCAGAACAGGAGTCATGAGTGACATGTTGCATGTCATTGTTTTGTATGCTTGAAGCATGCTGTCAACCAGCTTGATGTAGTTTGGTATTCTGCAGTTGAGCCAAGAACATTTTCAGTAACATCCCTGAAAGCCTTCCATCAAATGTCTTCCGACTCCGTCAGCAGTGCTTTGAATTGAACTGCATGTACTGTAAAACGTTTTCTGTTCCAGAGGACAATGAAAATGGAAGTCATCTGGCATGATTGTAAATCTGTGGATGAAGCTGGGTTTAACTTGACCAAGTAAAAGAATTGTGGTCAAAATTTGATTTATCACAGGAAGTTCCAGGACAACATGGTGGAAACATCACAATTAATTGCCATTGATTATTTGTGTGATTTATGAACCAACATGAGAGTCTTCCTTAATCTTGCATTAGTTATTTGTGGAAACATGTCTCAAAAATCTTTCATCTTCTTAATTCATTGCTTTCACAAAATTTTTCAACAGTCCAAGCAAAAATATCTTTGCTGGGTCAACAAGGAGTTTATCTGCAATGGGACCAAATGCTTATGGAGCAGACAGTTCTGTTGATGTAATGAGACTCTTCAGCAAAGTGTTCCCATTCGCAACTTAAACAACAGGATTCGATACATCAGAGCTGTAGTCTTAGTACAGTAGATGTTACAGTTGTTATTGTTGTACTGTGTATGTATACTGAACTTATAAATGTAACCTTGGGTAGGTTTTTGAAAAAAAATGTAAAAAAAAAAGCATAATGAGAGTTGTTTTAATAAAGACTAGCCGAAGGCGGTGTAAGAATAGGAACGGAAAATGGTGAGAAAGAAATTCAGTATAACAAAGGCTTAGGAAATAACCGTTGCAGTATAACGAAAATAGCAAGGAGCGAAACCAATGCCAATGGTCGAGAGAGTACCTTCCTGTAACAGGCTACGGAAAACATAGACATATATAGATAGACGCCGCATTCACTGTGTTGCTCAGTCGACACGATAAGTTAGCGCATCGGCCCTATTGCAAGTGGTAAACGTGCCATTTAAACTAATACAGGTAGACGTGGAAACTGGATTTTCTGATGAAAAAACAATAACGTTTTAAACAGTATCGTTTACATACAACAGATTTTGGCGAATCGCTTACATGCAATTATTTATATCCATTTATACACTAAATGCATGCGTATCCCACGGCCTTTGAATTGGTGGGCGGTGCTCTGTGAGTTGGCGGGCATGGCTCTCTGTCTTGCGTGCGCTCTCTGTCTTGCTTGCTCTTAGTTACAGTTGGTTGGCGGGGCTCTGTGAGTTGGCGATCGTGGCTCTCTGTCCTGCGTGCAGTGTAAAGTCAACGTGGCTCAGAGGTGCATGTGGACTTTTGCACAGACGAAAGCGACTGAGGCTGTGTTTGGTGAGTTGTTGCTTGCCTCGAGAGCGACGCTGGACTCGGGAGGATGGTTACAGTTGGCGTGCATGGCTCTATCGTGTTTATCCCATGACGCAGTAGGAGGGTTAGAGTTGGCGGGTGGGGCTCTGTCGAGCGTATCCCATGGTCTTAGAGTTGGCGGACGGGGTCTGTCTTGCGTGCCCTCAGTGTCTTGCCCTAAGTGAATTATATATATAGATTATTCAATAAGACAGAATAAGATTGGGAGGAGAGTTGTGTACCTAAATCGTGTAGGGTGTGTAGAGCCTAGCTTGATAGCCACTAGTGCCCTCTGATTGGTCTATCGACAGTACGTGTAGGACAGTTACAAGGGCGGGACTGGAGGGAAAAAAAAGGAAGAGAGAGGCAGCCATGCTGACAGAGTTAGAAAAAGTTCTAGCAGAACACTGAAGCGAAAAGGATAAGAAAGGAAAACAAAATTTTAGGAGAACGCTAAAAACAACAAGGAGACAGAAAAGAGAAAGCTTTAGCAAAACGCTAAAAGAAAGAGAAAGAAAAATCTCTAGAATGGCGCTAAAAAGAGTGAAAGTAATATCAAAATGCTGCAAAGATGTGTAAAGGGAAAGTCTCAGCAAAACGCTGAAACAGCATGCAAACAAAAAAACAGAGGGCAAAGACGAATTAGGGTAATGAAAGTAAGTGCTGATCACACCAAACTACATTCTCACCAAGAGGTTGGGAGCACGCACTGATGCAGTGTACTGACACACCCACCACACGGTAAACCACTTCAGGATCCCTGATCCAGGACCCAAGCACAGCCGTGCAACAGGTGACATGTCAGCACCACACTAGTTCAAATGGCGATGTTTTTTTTCCAGTGGCTGGAATGCCAATCCTGCCACCAACCCCCAAATTTTCCCTACAAGGTGGAGGACCTATTTGCAGGGCTGGATGCAGATTAACGTCATACCCTGGACAGAATAATTGCAGGTTAAGGGTCTTGCTCATGGGCCCAGTGGAGTGGAATCACTTCTGGAATTTATGGGATATGAACCAGCACCCTACCGAATGTCGGCACAGATCCCTAGCTTCAGAGCCACCACTCCGCCCTGCAGAGAGAGGATGTAAAGGAAAAGAAAGGGAGAAACAACCAGCAGTTTGACTTTTAAGGTGATTACAAGAAGGGGAAGGAAGTGTGCTGTAATAGGACACAAAAAGAACTGAGAGAGGAGAAGAAACGACACACAGGGGGTGAACAGAATGTTTTGGTGAGCAGGAGGACACGAGTTTATCTCTGGGCGAATCGCTGGCTTGTTGGTGTTTTTCCTGACGGGGTGAGATGAGAAGTCAATAGGACATAAAGGTGGTGGAAGGGAGAAGTTGACTCTACCACGACGCCGGTGTGATTTTCTTTTCTTTTGTTCATCAATTGGCTTGGGGTAGAACCTCAGGTGAAGAGGCCGGGTGTGTTTTCATTTGTTTGGCCACCACACACTCAAGCTACAGTTTGGGGAGAGTGAACTGTATAATTAACACGGGGTGAGCTCACCAGTGGTAATTGGGAGGACAGTGTATATTATTGTACACTGTAAGTCGTTTATTGTTCCTGGGTTTTATTACGTGTTGAATTTAACTCGATTTTGTAATATCTGGGTATCGATTCCCGTTATTTTGAACATTTAAGTAAAAACAGCTTTTTTGTTTTGTAAATTTGGAGTAAATTGTGATTGTGTTGTGTTTTGTAAATGTGAATATTGAAGGTGGCGGCATTAAAGAACACTGATTACAAGAAAGAGGGGTGCAGGGGTTGCATAATATGAGAGGAAACTAAAAACACAGGCCACTGCAATAAAATGGTACATGATGGGAAAGTTTAAAGGTGATTTTTAAGATCAGCAGGTCAGAATTGCATATAATTTCGTCCACCAGAGTGAAAAAGCTTACAACTGCAGTTAGTCCAAAGGCCTGATGAAAACCAGCATTCTAACGCAAAGGTTTATTCTGCCAAAAGATTTCCACAACGAGTCCGAAATCATTTCAACATCAAAATGCACAAGGCAGGAAACAACTCTGTAGAGGATGGCACTCCATCACAGAGCCCACTTACTGTAGGCACAACATCACAGCCAGTGGGCACGCTTAAGGTGGTCAGTTAACCACAAAGATGTGTGTTTGAGACGTTAAAGGAAAGCAGTAAGCTCAATTAAGGAATACTGTAACTTTTTTTAGTCCTTTGCACAGAAGGCACTAGCAAAAGAATCCAAAATAACTCTATTTACCATCTTCACGCAATCACACAATGAACATGCAAACCAAAGATAGACATTGACTAGAGTAGAGTTGGAACCCAAGTCCCAGAAGTCGTAGAGCAGCATGCAAACCACTGCACTCCCACACCTTTCTCTGTTTTAGTGATGTAAATTAAACATTTAGAAAGCTGCAATTCTCCAGCTGATACAGTAAATTCCCTAACGGCTCCACACTGAAGAGAATCCACCCTGGGTGATAACTTCTGACTTAAGGATGAATCACGATGTTTTATTTGTATTTATATGAAATGAAATTCAGAACTCCATAGACAGTTATAAAGTATGTTTTACACATTATAAAATGAAATTCTCCTTATTAAATATATGATCTAACTAAGCCAGTAAATATTATAACTGGCTGCAATGAAGACAGTTCATGAGTGAAGCTAAATTATTGGATTTATACAAGCCATGTGAAATGAAGCAAAGACAACAAAACGCTGTGATTTCTTCCATTTTTAAAGGTCACATTTATTGCTCCAACTCCCGATTGATGGCCTCTCATATCACTTAACAGGATCAGAATAAATGAAATCTTTGACCACAGTTGCACTCGGCATGCTTGGCATTGCAATAATAAGGGTGCCCCCGGCAGATCTGGCACACCTCCACAGATGAACCCAGACGGTGGTTCAAAGTCTGCTTTTTTTAATTAGCCTGCATGGTGTGGGCACAAATGCAGCGAGCATGAAAGAAAAAGGAATTCAATAAAGTCAGAGAAACATAGTCAGTCTTGACACTCATCCTGGTTTATCAAACACAGGGCCCACACACCTCAGAGAGCCTTTTTAAATTGGAGTCTCAGGCCTGCGTTCTTCTTTCATTCCTTTCATTATTCTTTCATCCATTTGCAGACTTAAACCCTCTACCCCAGCACCACTGCCACCAAAGGTATCCATTTATACCCCTGTGCAGTTCTGAGTTAGCTAAAGGTCCAACTATGTAATTCTTCAAATTTCTTTAACATTTCATGGCCAAAAATTTAGGTTGGTTGCTCTGGGGACTCTGTGCCAGCTGAATGCGTCAGTTGTGCTTCTTTCGCTTGTTCACTGCCACTGCTACCAAATAAGTGCAACAATTGTTGTGGTGTGCAAAATCTGTATATTTTGGTCTATATTTTCATTATATAGACAAACCAGCAGATGAATTTAAATACAGGTCACCTGCATGGACAGCTAACATCAAAAGCAATCAGTTTTCCTGAATCACAGTACCATTTGGTTGAACTGAGCTAGAATTCAGGAGATGCCTCAGGCTGTATGGATGATTTTATCACCTCTGAAGGGAAGGACACCAGGACTAAATCGGTTTACAGCTTGAGACGGAAGATTGTTAAAACGTAAAAACTGTATTGCTTGGGTAAACGGACGTACTCAAACTGATAAAAGAGTTCATTCATCCTAATGACAGCCAGCCAATCAGGTGCATGTAGCAATCACATCTAGCGAAACTTTATAATTTTATAATAAATAAACAACATCAAAAGAGAACAGAGGAATGTCAGAAGAGGGCGCCAGCAACATGTAGCTGTTTTTCATAATGTAGCGGTGCTACATGAATGGGGACGTCTTAAATGTGTTCTGTGCGTCTTTTATAGCGTTGTCCCGCTTATACAGGTAGTCCCCGGGTTACGTACGAGATAGGGACTGTAGGTTTGTTCTTAAGCTGAATTTGTATGTAAGTTGGAACAGGTACATTATTTTAATAAATGCTGTTGTTGACCGACTGTAACCAAATGCTCTACCAATAAATGATGGAGATTCACCTCTCTCTGAACTTTTTATTATTTCTACTTTATTTTCTATGGTGATGGTTTTTCTCTTCTTTACTTTATCACCAGCACTTGCCTCAGATTTGTGTTTCAGAGACATTCTTGAAGGGTGAAGACAAAAGGTTAAGATGAATTCTTCTGCACAGCACTGTACACGTTAACACAGCAGGAAGGCACCCGTCGTCAGCACGTCTGGCATACTGAATGAGATTCACCAATCGCCCACCACTTGCATACAGTATGCTGCCTGCAGCGTCTGCCCACCGAGAACGAACAGGGTCAGGCCAAAGGCGTGTAGTGAATCGCCCACCACTGCTCCCATTCAACAGGCAGCCATCCGAGGCACACTATACAATGCTACCCCCCGCCAATCCATTCACCCTCAATGGCCTCCGTTCAGCCACAACCGCGTCACCGCTTGTAGCATCACCAGCCGCCCACTGAGAACGAACGGGGCAGTCAGGAGCAGTAGCTGAAGCGGCATGGTGGGCAGCCGTCCTGCACACGAGCGGTAGCTGTGACCCCGGCGACTATGGACCCTGGGTCACCGCTTGCCGCGCACCCAGCCACCCACTGAGAATGAATGGGGTGTGGCTACCACCACCCCATTCATCAACCGGAGCCACTTGAGGGACACCACACTGCATGAGCTGCAAAATCGCCCCCTACAGCCACTCCTTGCAGTGTCCCCAGGCCAAAGATGACAGAGCGGCAGGTACTGAGGAACCTGCGTCACGTCCCCCAGACAGATGACGGAGCAGCTGCTGCCCCGTTCTTAGGTCGTATGTCAGATGTCCGTAACTTGGGAATTACCTGTATAGTCTACAGTGTGTCTGTTTAAATTTTTTCCCCAAGGAAACAAAGGGGCAAGAAGAACGTTGAAGAGCTGTGACCCCTCGAGGTAATTGTCCCTGTCAATCACATCAATTCCATCTGGTTATTTGCTACATAAATAAGAGGATGAAAAGAAATGGAGGTTCAGTTACAACTTGGACACTTCACTGGAAACCAAATAAATATGAAATTTACACCCTTTTCACGCCTGCTGCTTTCGATGCCAAACATTCAACTGCTACGCAAACACCGGAGTTTCGGATCTTACAGACATGCGAAGGAGAACACGGTGAGACTGTTTTTTGTCATTTGGGGAAGAAGAAAACAACCATTACATCTGTGTGATGCTTACCGTAGGACAATTCCAACCGGACAAGTTCACTTCCGTTAATCAACTTTAGTTTAATCTTTTGAACTTTCATGTGTGTTTAGTGTTTTCTGTGTGTCGTATCTGTTTCATGTTCAGTGTAGGGACAAGGGAGGGTTTATATTGTACTATATATTTATTGCTGCACTTTTTATTGCAACATTAGGCCATTCACTTTTGGAGTTGTGTGTGTTATGCTGAGGCAGGTTGGGGGGTGAGATATATATATTGTTTGGAGTTTGTTTCACTTCTTTTCATTAATATATTGTGATGGACGGCCAGTAACTCAACCCAGCTGGGATACCCCAAAAAGGAAAAGATGGAGTAAGTCTGCAACTTTTGGACACTGCCTCCACCAAGATGCTTGATGGCAGCTCCCCTGGAGTATAACAGTTGGTTGCCGTGGGTGCCACCAGGAAGAGTTGTAAAAGGACCAGGGGAGTCATACTTATAGCCCAGAAGTATTAAAGGATCACATGGACAGGAGCCCTGAAGTACTTCCGGGCTGACTAAAGAATTTGAGCTCTCCATCTGACCCGGAAGTGTAGGCAAGTCACGTGGAAGGAAGAACAGAAGAACTTCCGGGTCAAGAACTATATACAGGACTGCTGAATACCCAGCAGGTGAGCCGGAGTCGGGAGGAGTAGGACAGATCTTGCTGGGAGGTGTGGAGGAGAATATTGTATTGATTTATTGCTGGTTTATTTGTGTATGGTGGCTGTAGTGCTTAAAAGGCACTTTAAGGAAGAAAAAATAATTAATAGATCCTCTTCGTGCTTTTACCCTGTGTCTGCATATCTGTCTGTTGGGTTTAAGGGGCAACAGTGATCCTTAGCGATCTTACAATATATTCACTTTATTATTTTACATACTGTCTGCCCTTTTGCTTATTTTGATTGTTCATTGGGAAAGTGATTTGGAAGAAGTACAGCTTGTCTAGTCTAATCAGGTTGCCAGGCCACAGTTCTTGGCAGCGTAGTTGCCGGTCAGGATGATCGGATTGGCCATTACAATCTGATTGTCAACAAAGCATCTCATAAACAACTTTGAGTTCTAGATCAGTGTCGTCCTGGGACATTCATCCTTGACATCTTTTAACTTTTCGTAAGTTTTTTCTAAACACTATATATATTTCTGATAACACAACAATAAACCTCATGGATTCTTCACTCCTTCCTATTTATATAAACTGCACAGCACTCTGGGTAATACTATTAAAGTGGTACGTTCATTTATTACACACATACAAATCCATACGAAAAGCCATTACCTTTAAGACACATGCCGACACATTTCCGGATTCCTTCTGCATGAGTGTTTTTTGTGTTTAAATGTATTTGTGAGTTTTCTGCAAATTTTTAGCCCACTACTAGGATCACGGTGTTATACTCAGGGGGGCTGTCCCATCCAGCATTGCCTGTCACAATGCTGTAATATCACGTTGGCCTTGCAAAAGCATCATGAGACGCTGGGAGAAAAAAAGTCTGTCTAACCCAGTTGTAGGGTGAATTATCAGGAAAATATTTAGTAAACATTTGCCAAGACATTTCATATGTGGCTGCTGAAAAACTCTTAAGTGAATTTCACCAGTTAACACCATTGAAATGTTTAAAGTATCCTCTATACAGCCTACTTACGAGCAGAGGTTTCCATTCCTTCTTTGTCTAAAACCATCTTGGCCTAATAATATAATGGCATAGCGTTTTACCAGTCTTACTAATCTTTAGCTGGCCCAACTGATATCATTGTCTCAAGGCGGCATATTCAATCCTCACCATGGATTTGCGACATGATCCTGTGCAAGTCACTCAGCATGCCAGGGCTCCAACAGTCTGAACATGAAAACAGTTGTATCTCTCACCCTTTGGATAAAAGCATCTGCTAAATAAATAATGCAAATGTAATGTAGGTTGAACAAGGCCTAAGTGCTTGTAACATAAATCCGAAGGTATCAAACCAAGGGGAGAAAAATCAACTTGCATGGAATTTATCTGCCCATTTGTCTGTTCATTTTATAAACCTGTGTTATCCATTATACAGTAGGTTGCAATCCTGGAAAGGACACCTGACCAGAACAAGGCCTTCCATGCCTGCACCCACCCTTATGCATGCTGGGGCAAGAATCCACAATTGCCCAATGGGATGTGGACGTGCCAGGGGAATAACTAAAATGTTGCAGCAACTTCAATCAGTCAGATAGTTCATTTAATTTCTCACATCACTATTTATATTAGAGGATTTATCAGCTTGCAGATACCAGTAGTAACAAAAGCAAGAGAAGAAATGATCCTGCATGGAGACCTTTCGGTCATTAGACACACACGCACACCCACTGGTGTCAGGCAAATTTAATTTACCCTCAGTCAAGATAAAACAGTAATAAAAATTGATGAAAGCAACCTGTCTCATTGAGACCACTCCATGGTAAGTTCTACAGACAGACAGACACCAAACATGAGGCTCTGAGCTGAAGGGTCAGATATAAAGTCTCCTCATGGCTCATGGCAACTCAGGATCAGGCACTTAACACTCGCTATCATCAGAAAAATAATCTCAAGATGGATTTTAGCAGCAAGTGTGGGATAAACCAGCAACAAGAAGAACACATCAATCGTATTGCTAAAAGAATCAACAGAATCCAATAGCTAGCTACATGCACTTGTCAATACTTCATGGGCTTGGTCTTCCAGAGACTGGTCATTGGGATGATCATCAGCCCTAAAGGTCATCAAGATGGAAAATACCACCATTATGTACGATGTGGTCGTGAACACTGATCATACCATTGGAATTAACTAACTGGACATCATTCTCAATGACAGAAGAAATCAATGTAGCCACTCCTGATGATGTGGACATCTCAGTGAAAGAGGTAGAAAGACATTGAGATTGTACATGTAGAACACAAGGGCTTGTATGATTCAGTGTCACAATTGGAGCACTTTTAACTGTTTGACTAGTTCTCCAAAAATATCTTGATGAACTGCCAGGTAAAGCAAGTGCCACCAAGGGGCAGAAGGCTGCCCTCCTTGGGATTGCCCACATACTTCATAAAGTGCTGACCATTGGACAACAAGAGCTAAAAAAAAGTCATGGTAAAAAGCAATAAGCACAAACTGAGAAAGAAAGAAGAAAACAAGATAATAATAATATTGTTATTACTAATAATAAGTGAACATTTATATAACTGTTCCAGTTTAACCTGTGTGACTAACATGTACATTTAAGAATTACACTTTCATTTGAATTATCTTGACTTAGCTGTGCATCACTCAATGAAAGGAGAAGTCACTCTTGCTTTGATGGGCTTCAGCGACCTTGAGCAGTGAACAAGCATGTTATAATAGCTCAGCCAGGTTCAGTATGAGCTGGGGACTGCAAATGAATAACAGCCATTTGGCATTTAAATTCCCAGCGTAATTTGAAAATCTGCTCCTTATTTAAAGAGCCCATTGACTGCTCATTGTTCAGTGTGGACTGAGTGCCATCTCTCTCTCTCTTTTTCAGTTTCTCTTTCTTTCTCTTTAAGTCCCTCTTACTCTCTCTCTCATTCTCTCTGTCTCTCTCATTCATGCTCTCACTCTCTCTGTATCACTCTTTCTCTATTTCAGTCTCTCTCTCTCTTAGTCCCTCTCTCTCTCTCTATCACTCTTTCTCTCTCTCACTCTCTCTCTTGGTCCCTCTGTCTCTCTCTCTTTATTTCTCTCTCTCTCAGCAAATCAGCTTCAACCAAAAAACAGCCACAGGCAAATTAAACCCTCCGTTGCTGCTCCTGCTGCTCCCTGACGTCTAGTTACTGGGATGACCAAGCCAGCAATTTCTAGGCATTTGAACGTGTGTAAAAATCAGCAGGGCACTTTGAAGTAAATGGCGTACAGTGTGATTACTCATGTTGAATTCATGGGTGGGCCAGTCATCAAGGAGGCTTGTTAATTTCGCCATGCAATGACAAATTGCACCAGCTTCTTTACTTCTCGGTCTTTTGATTTATATTGGAGGGATGGGCGTGCAGTACGCACATTTTTCTTTTCATTCATTGCTTTTTTGGTTCTGTCTTACCTCTTGTCTACATTTGCCATGATGAAAGGATGCCGTTTTGCTATTGATTCTCAATACTTAAAACAGCGGGTTGGATTGGCACTGCTGCGCCTTAAATGGCTGCTTCTTCAACTCAACAGACAGACATGCAAGTCAATAAAGCTAACCTGAGTACAGAATGGTTATGGTGACTCCTTTAAGCAGAAAAGAATGGCAACGAAACACTTGGCAGAAGAACAAGAAATGAAAGGCAGAAAGCCATCGGTTTTGAAACACGGGCTGATATAATTTATGTGGCACACGAGTATGGGCTCAGTGCACACTGATTAATGATGATGATGAATAAGATGGAGATGAAGACAATGAACTTGTATCGTCAAAAGCTCATGTTAATGTGAAAGTATCTTAAAGGAATTCCCTCTAACAGAAGAACATCAGATCATGAAAACTCAATTTGTGGAGAGAGTGTGTTCATTTCCCAGAATTTTAGAGGGCAGCCCCCCTGAGTTGCTGTGGCATCACAGATTCCTGCAGGGCATGCTGGGAGTTGGAGTTCATTGTTGGGTTCCATGGGTGACACCAGGGGGAGCAGCAGAGGCTGCAGGGCAATATTATGTCGGGCTTTCGTCACACCTGGGAGTACTTAAAGAACTTGCTAATGGGCCACCTGGAGTGCCCCTGGGTGTGGCTTAAAAGGAGGCGGCGTCGAGAGTAAGGGAGAGGATGATGCTTACTGAAGGAGGAGTGAAGATGACCGAGAGAAAGAGAGAGAGAAAGCTGAGACAAAGGCAACAAGAAAGTGGTGTAAAGTGTACTTTACTGTGCTGTGCTGTGCTGCTTGTGGGAAACGAGTGTTGGGAAGCCTTTCCCACTAAATGAATGTGCGCTGTGCTTGGAACTTGTGCCTGGCATCTGTCTGTGTCAGGTTTGGGCAGCTGGTGTGCCCCCTGCAGGCCACACTGCATAGGTTTTTTCCCAAAGTACAAAAATATGAAGGTCTTTTCAGATGCTTTTTGCATTTCATTAACTCTTTCAGGATGGATGCCGACTTTTGTCAAAAGGAAGGGTTGATGGTGATAATCAGCTGTAAATGGTGACAAAACCCACCGTTATGTTTTAGATGGATTCTCTTTGCTGGAAGAAAATTTCTCTTTATTGGTCTGACTGAGATTCCCGTGTGAGTAGCGAGGAACAAACAGCAAAAATGGTATCGACATCTGCTGGGAGATCGACGTGCATGTGTAAAGTAAAATACTCCGTGGATGATGTTTGCATGTTATCCCTGAATTGGACTCATCTAATAAATCCCAAGTTGATCAAACCCCAGCTGATCGAGGTGCTGAACGGATCTGTGTAGCTGATGCACCTATGGTAATATTTGCCTTGGAGGCCCGACCACTTACAGATTGCGATGCACTGTGACCGCGGCCTGGCACAATGCTGCTCATTCCTGGTGAACCGGTGGCCATAGCTTGCAGTAACAGACATTTTATGTTGATTTCTTGGTGAAACTATTGCTTTTTGTGCTTTTCAGTAAACTGTGTTGTTTGGAAAAAATATTCAGCCCTCAAAGAGTTAATACCGTACAGTGCACTGCATTTGGTAACATATAGACCTTATGTTGCTCCTGTGAGTAAGAATTCCTTTTTGGCAGTTCTTGTATTTGCCACATATGCCAATAAACCAACAACTACAAGAACAAATAAAGTAGTAATAGGTACTAGTAAGGTCAATAATATAAAAAAGGACATCTATACATTATAAACATATGAATTATGGCCTGTTAGGTCCTTCATACTTCTGTAGCAATCTGCTATCAGGGGAGGTAGCATGACACTGTGTCATGGGTTCACTGCTGCCCTCTGGTGGCTACCAACAGAGCTACAGAATTACTCACAGACTCGGCTGAGCCTTTCAGTGCACATTGTGATACAAACATCGCTCAAATTAAAAAATAAAGCTTTCATATATTTGTCTAAGTAGAATTTTATTTCAAAACTAATAGATTCAAGTAGAAACTTTTACAGTAACATTAAGTGCACATTATGCAAGCAAATACATTAAAAACTGGAATAAAGCTCCTGCCTATTACATCATAAAAATCAAGTTAAGAGTTGATGAAAAATCATTTTACTGCAGTGACAGCTTTAAGTCTTTTTTTAGTTCTTCACAGATTTGCAGATGTTAAGAGGTGATACTTGTGTTTGTTGTGACCTCTAGGGGGCACCATAGAGCCCCAAACCCCAGATTGTACACCAACCAATAAAGTGCTTTCAGTTTAGACAATACCTTCATACAGGCTTCTTCTGCTCAAATTACAGCACAGCACAACTTGTCCTTTCCTTTTCCCTTTACTCCTCCACTCCTCCCAGACAAGTATTGCCCTTCTCCTCTCCCGACTCCCAGGACAAGTAGAGGGCTCTCTCTACTCTCTTCCAGTGCTCAATCTAGTACCTCTGGGTAGCACTTCCGGTCTAGGCCAGGACCACCCTACTCGCTCAGCAGTTAGTCTCCTGGTGGTGTTCATTCTGCTGTGAGTTTTGCCCTCATTCTCTCTCACATCTCCTGGTTCTTGTGAAGTTTTAACCGTCTCTCATCTGCCTTATTGTGTCATAACATAAGCAATGGCCTTACCTCAGTCTCAGCAATCCATTTTCCAACTCTACTGTTCAAAATTAGATACGGTCTCAAACTGCCTCAGCTTCACTTCAGTCAATAAATAAAAAACTGTCGAGGAAGCCATATTTGTGTTCTCCTACTTTAACTTTTGAAAATAAAAATTCCTGTCCCCCATCTGCCTATGGCAATTAGGATATCTGGAATATCCCAACACTTTTACATAATCCAATCTCTGTTCTGCATTTACAATATATGTATTTATATAATGTAAAAACTGAATACCGTGTGCACAATTACAAGGCTCTGGTAAGGTTTCATCTGTACCCCATACACCTAAGGCCGTGTGACCACTGAGGCCTCCTTCTTTGTCATCTGCAGAGAGTGAGTCGTGAGATGACTTCTGACGTCACTTTTGGGTTTTGCCCGTAGGCCCCACCTCTTTCTCCCCAGGACCTATTTAAAGAACGACAACCCTGGAAGTCAGCATTCACTCATGAACCGCCTCCAAGAAGGACGCATCTCAGATGGGAGAAAATCCAAACTGAGGAAAACGAGACTCAGGGAGAGCCAGTTAATACAGCCTGTAAATGAGCAACAGGCGTCCATTATTGTTATTGGAGTTTACTTTCTTTTCAAGTTGATTTCATGTTGACTTAAACAGGGTGCCGGGACAGACCCCAGCACTTTAAAATCATCTACCACTTACGTCTAATTTTACCACACACAATATAACAGAGTTCAAGTGAGAAAGTGAGCCTCCTTTAAAGAACAACTGGGACACGTTACAGTATGTTGCATATCTTTTCACTGTATGGAATTATGAAGATATAAGTTCAGAATCCAAAGTGGAGCAAATAGTGACAGTGATTGCCCAAAGCCATTAATACATAAGAATAATTCACAGCAGAAAATGGTGCAAACCATAATACATGTAGATGATTGAGATAAACATAGAGAAGATGAAGATAAATGGTTGCTTAAGACTTTATCGTTCAGTTGAGTGAGTGGGCCTGATAAAGCCAATGACAATGACACACTCAGCAAATACCAGAATAAGTGAAAGGTGCAGAAGCTAATGATGAGAAATGAATGTAGCTTTCAGGGTCAAGGCAGCCTATAAATTTTATTGAATTTTCTGCTAAGGAGGCTGGCAACCTAATTATACTAATTAAAAATCTATTATCAAATTACATTGGATTTAGTAGGATTTGATATTTTGGAAAATCAGTTGATATCTTTTCAGTTTCACACAACACGAAAATAAAGTTTACTTTATTAGTCGCCAGAGTCAAAGTTCTGCCTACTCTCGCCATTAGAAATTTTACCCATTTCTTCTCGAAGGGTTTTCTTTATCTTCGTGAGTAGCTTTATAACCACCGAAAACCAAACGTAAAATGATTTAAGAAATAGTTGCCTATAGGGATACTATGTAATGCATTATTCCTCAATATTTTTGAGGTTATCATAGGGAGTCTTTTAGGTCCACTCAGTCCATTTCTTGAACTCTATTCAAATGTTGTCCTACAGGTTCCTTACATCAGCGTTTCTCAACCTTTAAGTATTTGCAACCCGAGTTTTCATAACAGTTTTATTCGCGCCCCCCCCAACATTTTTTTGAAATGTAGATGCATATTTTATTATACGTACTTAACTTTTATCGACATTTATCTAACTCTATATTTATTGTTCTAGTATCAGAATGTAGTTTAAGTTAATTTGTTTTCGTTTCAACAGATGTTTTTTTCATATTTTTGATTCTTTGTTTCACATCTTCGCGCCCCCCTTTTGTTACTTGACGCCCCGCCCCACAGGTTGATAACCACTGCCTTACATAGTAAAAATATTTTTAAAGAAAACTATCCTTGCAATTATATGCAATTTAAGTCCTTTATTTTTACTACTTATTTAAAAATGTCCATAATGCAAACTAATAATTAAAATTGCTAATCAATTAGCATTTATAGGAGATAGGCTCCTGGTAATTCTCTTTAACTGATCAATAATTGCATTTTCGTCTCCTTTATAGATAGCGTTTTATTTGAAATGCTACCTTATCTCTCTTCCTAGGCCAATATCTGCAGATTAGCATTCTACGGAGATTTTTCCATCAATTCCCACTCTCATTTGCATTCAAATTACTTGCCACTGCCTCCCATTAGGTTACCGTGTCCTGACACCAAAGAGGGAGCGAAAGTTAGAAGAGAGCTGGACAGATTGATCTAGTTTAATGGCAAGCTAGGAGGCAGAAGACGTGTTCGTCTTTATCTATAAGACAAATTACAGTCAAGACATTTGTGCAGTTAGTTATAGAGTTTCAGCATTGCTGTTGGAGATAATCATTTCTGGGAAAACTTTAAAGCACATCTAGTCATTCATCATGGGGGTCTGACCTCCCTAAGGCATGAAGTTGGATTACACTAACTATTAGATAACACGGGTATACTTTGGATACAAGAAATATTATTTAAGAAGAAATTGGGACCAATAAACTATGTTACTTTTTTGTAAATACTGTGACAATAACCATCCACCCACTCATTGAACTGACTTAATTCAGTTTAAGGATTCACTTTAAAATTCCAGGTCCACACACTTTAATACACTTTTATATTTATGGTAGTTGGTGAGATACGTCAGTTGATCTTGGATGTTTCTCATGCTATCTTACCTGCCTGGCAAAAGGCACATCAGCTAATGCACATCCATAAACTGCTAAGGCCCAAAATGATCGCTAGGCCGCATGGCTTGCTACCTTTTATGGTTAATTTGGCACAGCGTCTTCCATTTAATGTGTATGGGTGGCAGTTATGACAAATAATTTATTTAGCTTACAGTTGCCTACGTCTCAACAGGAAGTGGAGTGGTCTTACATCTTACCAGAAAGAATTTGCACAAAAACACTTTTGAACTATGTTTTTTCTTCCTGACCCAAGTAAAACAAATATGGTTTTATGGTAAATTATCCTGCAAAGTCAACAAAGAAAACTGAGCTGAGAAATCCCCACCACAGTGACTCGTTTCTTCCTCTTGTCTGGTCCTGGTAAAGTTCTTTTTACCTTTGAGACCAAGCCTTGCTGACATGTAAAGCAGATTATTTTATTGTTGGTTCAATAAATAAGAGACAACATGTAAAAAAATTGTATTTCCTTGGTGCTGTGGCAGAGCTTCATAACCTAGTGATGGATTCAGTTCTGGTGAAGTCATAGCATAAAAAAAGATAAGCAGAACCTGAATTTCAGCAATAGGTCAAGATATTCAGGGTTAAGAGTTAAGTGCATGAAAAGGCAGGAACTTGGGAACATATCTTCAGATCGTAACTATTTCAATGGACCAGGTAAAGAACTGATGCAACCTGAAAGAACATCGTTTGAAAATCATTTAAAGAATGGTCATTCTGAATAGATGATGAAGAAGTAGAAAAACAAGAAAATATAATGCAAGATTCCTTGATTTTTAAAAGAATTCATGGAAGAATGGGATTTATTATAGGAAATGAGCTTGCTATGAATACTCATGTGAAAAACACCAAAGTGATATGAGGCCTTCAAAACTAGCCAGAGAAGCAGGCCTGACACCTACCAGCTAGCCCAGAGGAGGTACACTAAAATGCAGCCTAGCTTCAACTTGAGAGGCTGGCTTTGGCCTACACTGTGCTAAAATATACTTAACTCTCAAAGTTCAAAAATATACCGTGAAGTGTCTCAAAATACACTCAAAATGCCCCACTTGGAAGGGGATCACTGTCAACCCCTGGCTTGTATGAAAACGGCAAACAAAGAATCTTTATAAAAGAAAGATTTAGTACTAAACTTGAAAGAAAATATAGTAAAATACTCAAAATAGCAAAACCATGCAAAAGGAGTGACCCAATAGGCATTCCCACACAACAAAGACCTAAATACACAAGTCCAGAAAGATAAATTAAAAGCCAGGGAGGAGAATTAAAAAAACAAAACAGAAAAAACGAAGCTAAAACAAGAGCCAGATCTTTACTGCTAATAATAACAACAACCATGACCACCATCTTCACTGGGGCACATTCAAATGAACCAAAAGCAACTGCATTACCCATAAGGCTTCACAGAGCTGGGGGCAGTCCCTCAATAGAGACAGACTGGTGGCCCCACCTCTTGGGGAACCACCCACAAAATACAGAGGAACAAGAAGAACAATAAGACAAATATTAACCAAACAGAATAAAAATAGTAAATTATACATAATCAAAAAATAAGTGGAAAGAACAATATTATAAAAAAAAAACGGAAATTAATTATTGACAATGAAAAATGAACAAAGAAGGCAGAATAAATTACATTAAATATAAGCATGGGCAGGAACCTGTGTGTCCTGTTGAGGAACAGACAGATGACTTTTTTTTAACTGAGCTAACTGGGAGAAGCACATAAAAATGAAACAAAAAATTAAAATAAATCTAGCTACCAAATCCAATCGATAGACAACAACTGAAGTCGAGAAAATAGGCAATAAGGTCAAATTGAACGAAACTAACAAGAAGCCCAATGGCAAGTTATTTTCTTTATGACATTGTATTCGCTGATCGAAAAACAAAAGGAGCCATCAGTTAACCTTGAATCCCATCACACCAGTTACCCACAGGTCATGACCCTCGAAACCACACCCCCTAGAAATGCAGGATGCAGTACTAATGATGGCTCTTAAATTGACAGCAATAGAAAGACCTTAAAATAGTGGTTAAGAGAAAATAGTGGTCAAGATGATAGAATTTATAAAATAAAATCACATGGCCTAAACATGACTGGGTGAAATTAAAAGAACCCAAAGCCAAAACATTTCTCTCAGAACGATTGCTTTCATTATAATTGACTGATCTCCTGAAGGTACTTTTGGCTTTTAGCTTAAGAGGGTGTTGCAGTAATCAGTGCCCAAGTTTCTAGATATTTAAAACACCAATGACAAATGTTTTTACTACTTATTTATGGAAAGGACTTTTATGTAGAATTGCATTGGTTTTGTTGCTCTAACTTTTAGCCTTCCTGGTTTAAATATTTCCTGCTATCGAGCACTCTTGTCCTCTTGGTGTCTTAATTTCCGTACAGCATTATTAGCCCTTCACCACAAGCAATTCCATCTCCTCATAACATTTTTTCAGACTTCTTTAGCCACAGAAAATTACTTTTATCAAATCTTAAAACATTAATACTAGAATGACCCATAATTAATAAGACGTGACCAAATTTCAGTGCTTTAGAACTGTTGTACCAGGAAACTGACAAGATTTTTAAAAGGCAAGCCTCTAGAAGAGAGATGTGAAACAAAAACGGGGCAAAACTGTGAGATCGATAAGTAATCAACCAATGAAGCCAAAGAGCAAGATGAAAATTGAAGTCAGAAGGACAAAAGAAAAATCAGGAACCCAAGAGATCAAATCAGAAAACGAGAAACACACACAACAGGTTTAGCAGAGGGTTTTTGTCATCTACAACTTGGACAAAGACACAGCATAGTGGGCAGCTCTTTAAAAGTGACAAACCTGGGTGCCATGACGGAAAATAATAAGCTGCCAGAAAAATGTAAAATTCAAAACGATTGCAAGAACACTCTACATCTGGAATTACATTTAAATCCCCTGGAAAAGATGCCTGAACTTGTGGGGTTCGTGTCGCAGTATCTTCGATGATGAGCAACACAGCAGTCAAGTTTTCTATTGATCAAGTTTCATCTCTTCTTCAAAAATTTGGCCAAGCCTCTCGCCATGACATTCTCTGTATATAGTAGAAACATCGCGGTTAAAGAAGGCCTTTTAGGCTTGTTGAGAAAGTAAAATCCTTGAATAAATGATCAAAATCTTTTCTAATGAAAACTAGACACACATTATAAGTGTCTCACTTTATAATAATAGTCAGGAAAACACAATTAAAAATAAATATTGTGAGATATGACTGGCTGTTCATCCCGGCCAATACCTCCACGCCGTTAGATGGAGCCCTTCCAGCAGCATGGAGGTGCCCCAAATTCCAGCAGGGCATCATGGATACCATGGGGGCTGCAAGAGAATGCTACAGAGAGGCTCATCCTGGTCACAGGGACAGAGGAAATGACGTACTTCCGGCATGAAAAGAAGAGCTTTTGATCTGACCCTGAGGTACTGGGGAGTCACATGGACTGAGGGTTCAGAAGCACTTCCGGGTCAAGGACTATAAAGGACTCTGGGAAATCCCAGACGGTTGAGCTGAGTCGGGTGGAAGGGTGGCAATGCGTCTGGGAGTAGGAGGATTGTATTGATTATTGATTCATTAGTATTGTATGAGTATTGTGGAGTGAAGGGTGCTTTGTGCACATTATTATTATAAAATAAATAATAATTGGACTTTTATCTGGTGTCTGATCTGTGGATTCAAGGGGACGGCAGCACCCCCTATCTGTCACAATATATATGGTACACCACTGTGAAAGCATGTTGTGTGTTTTTGCAGTTCTTTGTGAGCTACTAGTCCCACATCCTATGCATCCACTTCCACTTTTCATGGAACGATGCAATCTAGATGCTTTCAAATACAAAGATAAAAACTGGAGTCAGATTTTTAATAATCATGAATCGAATGTTCCACATAATTAAACTGCACTGCACAAGTACAGTGTTTTCCTGTAGCATTAGGTAATCTTTGAATTATCGAGGCCACAGAAAAATCTTACAATTTTCAGCCCATTTCCCTTTTATTTACATGCGTTCCAGTAACAAATCTGCTGTTGAGCCTTAATGATCGAAATGTATTTCATAAGATCAAGTTTTAAAGTGGAGAAGGACAAACAAACTGTGATTGCATTCACTACACTGTTGGCACGCAGACTTATTCTGATAAACTGGAAGAACCCAAACTCTCCTCTTTTAAGTCAGTGGGAAACTGATGTGTTATATTATTTGAAATTGGAAAAAATCAAATACTCAGTTAGAGGATCCGTACAGACGTTTTTCAAAACATGGCAGGATCTAATCAGTAATATTTTAAAATAAGTTCATGAAGCAAAGAGAATTCATTAATTTAGGTATGTTTACAAGCCTTAAATTTTATACCGTTTGCCTTGCTCTCTCTCTCAGGGGTGGGGATCGATCTGTTCTTAACTCAATTTTTCTTTTTGTAAAAACTTGATTGCTTTGTATGGATTGCAATAAAATTAATAAAAGAAAAAAAAAGTTTTAAAGAGAGGATGATGCCACACCCTGCGTTCAGTTTGTTTACAAAAGGAGCACTTATACATACAGTGGCACCATGCGCTCCATGTCACTGGTCTGACATATTTCCAAAGAGAGATTTCTTGAGGAGACTATACGACTTTATGACTCCATCTGAAATAAGGAAGGTTTCCAGGTCACAAAATGATACTCACTTTGTTAACCTCTGAAGAAGTCATTAACAACACATTCACTTACTGGTGTTGTCCAACAAAATGGAAGAAAACAGATCTATAATACGTGTGAGTAATTTATTTTGGAAAACTTGACATTTTGTAAAATAACAACTTCTTCAAGAACTTGGCAAAAGTGTTGTTATTTTCCAAATCAAGGCTATAACAGACAAAAAAGATACATTTGGTATTTTTCAAGACAGAGGTACTTCTTCACAATCATAAAATATATTAATTTGCCACGTTAATTTGTGTTCAAAAATGAAGAATTTTTAAGAAGATTTTAAAAAGTACCTATCCTGTTCTTGCATTTTAAAATGGAAGCCATGAGGCAGGGGTCTAAATGTAAAAACATTAGCCTTGCAAAATATTTGTTTGGACAAAAACCAATAAGTGAACGTTAATTTCTGAAATGATCTTCCAACTTGCTTTGCTCATCAGTGTGCCTCTTTCTAGATCATAGGACGCAAAATACCTGTAGGATGTTTAGACTTTCAAAATCAAGCGGGAGTCCACAATAAACAGATTGTCCGTGCTCCAGGCTATTTGCTATCAGCGTCAACATATGCACTCGCAACAGGAGTTAAAATGACAGTTTTTAAATAATGCATTTCTCATGTCATGGCAAACTGTCTGAATGTTTTGTTTTTACACCTCTCAACACATGGACTGTGCTCAGACATGCACAATGTATCCCCCTCTCCACAATAAGACACTGTTGTAAAAATCAGGAGTGGTCTCCCCTCGACGTTCTCATATACTCAGATATGGAGATGAATATTTGAGGAGTAAACTGAAAGACAATGATTATATTTTTATATTATGTACATTAAAGAACCATCAGCAACAAATCAAATCAAATTACTATATACAATAGGGTTAGGTTAGGTTAGGGTTAGTACAATATACTGAACAATTATTATAAAAGTAAAGTTGAATAAACGTGATTCTGCAGCCACATGAATAAAAAAGTACCACTTCCGGTGAACAAAAATAGCCCAAAAGTTGATAGTAATCTATGTTTTGTAACTAATAATTGTATGCAAAATTTGGTTGACATAAATGAAAGTGTAGTCAAATTATTGTGTTCACATACACACACACAGACAGACAGACATCCATCCATCCATCAATTATCCAACCCGCTATATCCTAATTACAGGGTCACAGGGGTCTGCTGGAGCCAATTAGAGCCAACACAGCCCACCACAGTCTATCTATTTATAGGTAGTGTTATTTATTTAATGGTATTTATTTAGTGGTTATCTATCTATCTATCTATCTATCTATCTATCTCAGGGCGCCAACCCACCACAGGGCACACAGACAGACAAACAGACATAATTCCAAAAATGGTATTTTCGGACTCGGGGAAGTCTAAAACGTTGAGATTTCATCCAAAACACAAGGTTGAATTTTGGACGATTACAATACTATCCCTATATCTTGTATATGTGAAAGTAAAATTGAATCGATGTAATCCTGAATTTGATTAAGTAGGTTTAAAAATGGTATTTTCTGTTAAGTTTGCTCATTCCAGGCAGTTATCTTCACCACTAAGCCAAACTACCAAAAAAGTAACAGAAAAATGAACTAAAGCTTTGTGGAAAGGCTAACATCTGATAAAGCATCCTGGACTGTTCTAAGAGTCAATCAGTTGACACTGCCATTGTTTCACTGGCACTTTGTCTTCTGGAGTGTGCTGGAGTGAACACAGCTCTGATAACACTGTCGCTGTAATGAAGTTACTGGCAGAACTCACTGCCAAACTGTCCTGCTGCCACTTGCATGCTATAACCTTACATCCCACTGTCTTCAATTTTGATTCACCTTTTTTTCTTTTGCTGGGTAGCATACAGGAATAATGGCACTGGGTTTCAGGCTAATGAGCCAAAAATGCTTTATCTTCCTTGTAATTATAACATTGCAAAGTGTAATTATCTCTCCCGACACCGAAGATTTATTGTATTTTTTTTAAACACTTATAGAGATTCCAGCACCTGAACATTTTTGTTCTAACCTTGCTTTAATAACTACATGAAAGAAATAAAAAACCTTATATTTCTACTATCATGTTCAACTCATCGGAATGAATTCTGCTCCAGGCCAGAGCAAGAGGTTGTAAAATCCAATCAGGGAAATAAAACGTGTATATGTAAATTTTAAAACATGAGTTCATGGTGTAGTATGTCAAATCAGCAGTCATACTGATGTGCACAATTTTAGAGTGGCACATCTGTGACTTTAATGCAGCTGCCTCGCGACGTCTGTTCTCTAAAGTAGGGTGTATAAAACCTGATCTAAAAGAAATAAAATTTTAGATTCGAGCGATGCTTTTTTTCCAAAGCTCTAAACAGAATAGGACTAATTAAATAAAAATAAAAAAAAATCAAAATCAATGAAAATGCAGTAATGAAGATTCATACATATAGCAAACAAATATAGCCTCGTTGTTTTGTATTTCCTGTGCATTATTGATCCTTTCCAAGCGTTATGTCGGTTCATTTGCTTTTGTCATACAGTTTCGAGATGGGCAGTTTAGGACTTCATGACTGTAAGCTAAGTCTAATTTGTGAACTGTAAACTACAAAGCATACTTCTGTTTTTCAAGAAGAGTAAAGTCCAGAGGAGTATTACTATCATTTAGGGTAAGTATGTATTTGTAGGAATTCATCTTTGGAATCATTTCAGCTTTTTTTGTCTCACCGGTATGAGAAAACTCCCAAATATGATATACTGGCCACTGTCCTGCTCCACTGACAGACTGAGGAGATTGTTCCTCACCCACACTATGCGACTTTTCAATTCCACCCTTTTGGTGTAAAAGTTAATATTATATAAAGTTATTGTCTGTCTGTTATACCTTCATTGTTATCACTCTTTAATTTAATACTAGGCGACCGACTTTTAAGTTGACCACTTCTTCAGGCAATTCAATATGTAGATCAACTTGATATTTTATACAAACTCATTCATTTGGTTATATTGCATTTGAGCGGTATTACTTTAATACTCGTAGTTTCTGTTATTTTTGTGATGAAATTTAAACTTTTTTTCTATATTGAGGTCGCCCTTTTGAACCCCCCTGATATTTACTACACGGTGAGGCATTTGTACTCCATCAACATTAATTATTTCCAGAGACATAATTTTGTCTATTTTTTCAGTGCATCGCGTACAAAAGCAAGGGAACGATGGGAGCACCAGAACTCTGCTCACATCATGTCGCTTCGTACCGCAAGCTGCCAGTAGTAAGTCTGTGATAAGCGGAATACCGCTACGCTTTCCACTCACGGGACGGAAGGACAATCCCGACCGCTTTTATATAGTCAGAAAGAAGAAGAAGATATTGCACAGTCTGGAGTAGAACATCATCTTTTACCTGGAAAAACGAAACTACAAATCCAATCGTGCATTGCAAAATGGACGGGGCGTGTGTGAAACTCCGCACCTGCTTAGCACTCACGGGACGGAAGGACAATCACGACCGCTTTTATATAGAAGGATTGTTCTTTATCAGTATGCTGCTGCTGGAGTATGTGAATTTACCCTTGGGATTAATAAAGTATCTATCTATCTATCTACCCTTCGTCAGCCTAGTTATGCAAGACAACAAGCTTTTTTGGGTTCCCTCCATTTTCAGCTCTCCAGACCCCAAATAACCTTATTTTAGGCAATTTTCGGCCATTATCTGGTGCAGGACAATACACCCTTATGATAAAAAAATGATCAGGAGGACTTGAAGTTATGCATGCTGCATCATCCGACCCCAGGGGGTCACCACCTAATGGGATAAGAGGGCTCAACATTACTTCTTTTCACAAAACTTAGAAAAATTGGGGATCAATAAAATAGGCATGTGGACTGTCATTTTTTGCCATTTCAAGGTTGCTGATCACAAATATGATAACATTTTTGATATTTGATTCTTTACTAGCGATCCTAGACCCCTAACAGCCACTTCAGAAGGCTACAAATGGCAAATTTTAAATATAAGCATTTGGGGTATTAGTTTTTAGACTATTTCAAGGTCAAGGATTGCAAATACAATGTTATGTTTGATTATTGACCCTTTACTAGGGGTCTAGCCCTCTATGGACCTCTATCAGTATGTGAAAATGACTCATTTCTATGCCAATTGAAGACATTTAGAATTTAAGCATTTACATTGAAGCACACATTTTAACATTTCAAATAGTTGACAAAACTATTCTTGCTTATTAAGTACTTCTGCCTCATGAAGTAAATCATTATATTTCATATGAACACCCCGAATTAGGGTGGCCTATGGTAATTCAGACTTTTAGTTTCTTTGTAGCATGACACACAAATGTGAGAGATGGTGGTGGTGGAGAAGATGGGAGCAGATGTACATTAGAGCATTAGAATATTTGAACAGGTCATTTAGCCCACCTAATGTCTCCAAGTTTTGAAGGTTCCTAAATTCCTCCTACCTACCTCATTACTTTATATCTTATTTCATGTGTCTATGGTTCTATGGCGTGAAGAAATATTTCCTAAAATTTGTGCAAACTTTACCCTGTATCTCTGTGTTAAGTTAAACTAATTTTAAACTAACAGTCTTGATCCACTGGACTAATTCTTTTCACATATTTAAGCAGTAAAATCTTGTCACCCCTCGATTTTTGTTTGTTTGAAAGGTTAATCTCCTTTAATCTTACCTCATAATTCATCCCCTGTAACCCTGGAATCCACCTAGTCGCTCTTCTCTGGACTTTGTCTAGTACTGCTATGTCCTTTTTGCAGCTTGGAGACCAAAACTGTACCCAGTACTCCAGATGAGGCCTCACCAGTGTGTTATAAAGCCTGAGCAGAACCTCCTTGGACTTGTACTCCACACAACAGGGCGCTATTCAACCTCACATTCTGTTAGCCTTCTTAATGGCTTCTGAACACTGTCTGGCAGTTGATAATGTTGAGTCCACTATGATTACTAAATCCATCCATCCATCTATCCATTATCCATATATCCTAACTGCAGGGTCACGGGGATCTGCTGGAGCCAATCCCAGCCAATACATGGCGCAAGGCAGGAGACAAACCCTGGGCAAGGTGCCAGCCCACCGCAGACTGCTAAATCTATTTTATAAAGATTGCTTTCAATTTTCAGACCTTCCATTGTGTATTCACATCAAACATTTTCACTTCCTTTACGTGTAATACATTACATTTCACTAAATTTCATCTGCCCAAACCTGCATGCTGTTCAAGTCCCTCTGTAATGATTTAATGGATTATCTGTCATTCCACCTACTGTAGCTTGGTATCATCTGCAAACTTAACCAGCTTGTTGTTTATATTCCTATTCAAACCATTTAGATATATATTAAAAATACGAGGGGCCTAGCACTGACCGCAGAGGGACACCACTCTTAACATCAGCCAATTCTGATGGGATTTGTTGCACCATCACCCTCTGCTTCATGTGTCTGAGCCAGTCCTGCACCCATCTGCACACCACACCACTTCTTTTAGTTTGATTCCTAACCTCTCATTTGGCAACTTATCAAATGCTTTCTGAAAATCAAAGTAATCACATGCCCCACTCTGATCATACCCTTTTTTTCCGCTATGTTAGTAAAACACATCTTCCTATGTCTGAACCCATTGCTGACTGTTCTCCAAAACTCTTGTTCTTGCCATGTGATGCATAATCTTTTCTTTAATAATTCATCCCATTAATTTGCCAGTGATGCACATTAACCTTACTGACCCATAGTTACTTTCATCTGCCCGATAACCCTTTTTATATAATGGGATCATAATTGCTATTTTCCAGTCCTTAAGAATTTATATATGCACTCGCTAACCTCATAAAGCACTCCAGGATAAGTGCTATCTGGTCTGGTACCCGCACCACAGAGAGTTCAACAGACTGTAAGAATCACTACCTGGGGTGAGCACAATTCACTCTACTGTAAGTTAACTAAATAAACAGGATTCTGATTTCCTTTTTGTATTAACACTGAAAAATAAGAGGCATGTTATAATGTAAAAAGATATTTTCAAGCAAAACTTTTTACAGCCTACACAATCATCGCTTCTACATTATCCAGCAGTAACACTTGAAAAAGACAATTCCAGATAATTAGCAATTTGCTGATCACCAAGTCTTGGCTGTTGCTATTTAAAGTGTGCTATGGTGAACTAAGCATTTATTTTACAGGATGTCATTGTGAAGATCTTATGCTTGTCTGTTCCACTCAGTCATTGTGGGTTTCTTAATTGTTAACAGGCACAAACAAGCATGTATTTGTAAGGCTATTAAAAGCACCAAGCGACATTATCTGCTCTGGTAGGTCTCATCTTGTCTGAAACTTTCTGATTGTAGACTCGGCTTATGTTTTAGGATTTTGCTTCTGTGTGATGTTCGTATTTATATTGGTGCTAGTTTGTGCTTTAACATCCTGCCTGCTTCAGAGATTCCTAATTTTGCTAGGTAGATATGTGAGGCTAAGTCATTAATTGTCCTCAGTTCTGTGATAATTTTGGTTTTCTTACACATTTGGAAACATGATGTTTCTATGATCACAGTGGTAAAGTCTCCTCCTTGATCAGTCAGGTTGTCTTTTTGTTTTCGATAAGTAAACACGGCTGCTCTGCTCTCCTTTTGCACAAAAGAAGTGTATTAAGTAGTGTGGTGCTATTCTTGAACTAAAGGTGTACGAGGGGCAGAAATCCAAGTTGGTTTGTCAGAATCATGGTTCACAAGTGATTAGTGTTTTTGTAGGTAGTAGACATGGATGGGTGTCTCACTCCTTCCTTGTGCTTAACATTATCTGACTATTTTTGAATTCCTCAATCCATTTATAAACACTTTGGCATGGTAAAATGTCCATATTAAACCGAAAGTCCTCTTTGGGTTTCAGCGCCTAACTACTAACTACTAACTAACTACTCTTCTTTGGGTAAACGGAGAGCAGACTCTTGTGCACCCAGGGGGTAAGCATGTAGGATTGTGTTTATACAAACACCCATGATGCATATAAAGCCAAGTCATCTTGGATATCCCAGACCACATCTGCTCTAGAGGTCTCCACATACAGTCCAGCACTTAAACACCCCCAAGCCAGTGCCAAAGCGAATCACAAACTGGCCATCTGGTGCTGTCTCAATGCTTCAGAGTGGCTTCCAAACCCCAGACTGGGAGATGTTCAAAGGAGCAGTGACCTGTAGCAATCAGATCAGCTTCAAGGAGTATGTGTCATCTTGGACCATCTCTACCAAACTACACAACATATTTTTCCCCTTTCTGTTAGACCAGTGGTTCTCAACCTGTGGGGTGGGCCCCCCTAGGGGGGCGCAAAGTAACAAAAAGGGGGGCACGAAGATGTGTAAAAGGAAAACAAGAATCAAAAATATGAAAAAAAAATCTGCTGAAACCAAAACAAATTAACTTAAACTACATTCTGATACTAGAAAAATAAATATAGAGTTAGATAAATGTCGATAAAAGTTAAGTAGGTATAATAAAATATGCATCTATATTTCAAAAAAATTAAAATTGTTATGAAAACTCGGGTTGCAAATACTTAAAGGTTGAGAAACACTGTGTTAGACAAATGAATATTCCTTTGTTTCAAAATTCAGTTCAGACTTAAATCACCGCACGCTCCTGATAAAAATGTCTGTGACTCTTTAAGAAGCTGCATGCCCTCAGTAACCTTTAAAACACCCTATAATACATTATTAAAGTATATTGCACAGTATATGAGGCTAACTTTAATCACTTGATATGTTTTTGAATTCACCCTGAATTTTATCTGGAAAGCCAGTAAATGAATTAAATAAAGAAGCTATTGACAGTTTGCCTATTTTGTGCCCATGTTTTTTTTAGCCAGGGGCCTTTTTTTTAGTCCTGGGAGTGTGACAAGAACCAGTTGTGGAAGGGTGGTTTGTGGTGCATCAAATGCTGGCACATGCCCACACTGACTCATACCAACCCAATGTAAGACTGCCAATTATTGTAATAAATACAGCGTTTAGATATGAGATATGCAGCGTACCCTGACTAGAGCTGCTGATTAGCTGTGCATACTGCATTTCTGCTTGTTCGTCAGTCATACAGATAAGTAATACAATATTTAAAAACTTCTACTAACCCTCCTTTATTGTGTTTCACTTCTCCGTATCTGGATGTGACACTTGCTACCACTGCTCTACCGCCAGGCTGCTTTCCTGCATATGGAAAAGTCATCTTAGATAAAGGAGCTGTGGAATCACTGGATAGACAGATTCACTCATTAGATTGGATGGCCATTATCAGAAAACCCTGGAGGAGGTGGGCAGCCAATTGGCAGAAGTCCTTTCTGTCTTTCTCTTTTACAATTTTAATCTCTTCCATTGTCAACTAGCCGTAGTTGATCAATTAATTAATGGACAGATATTTTTGGTTTCCATTTATGTTCAATCAGTTTCTACCTTGTTCTCTGTGTGTTTTAAGAAATCTATAGTAATATATTTACCAGTTCTGTATTTAGTAATTAGTATAATCTGTACTTGTATTTTAACTGACAATCGTTCATAGCGCTCTGCACCTGCACTCAGGGAAGAGTCCTACACAAAAAAAATGAGTTGTATTATATTGTACCATATATGGAAGAGAATAATGATGAAGAGTGTAATATAATAATACATTGAACTGATCATAGATGATCCACCAATTTTCATAGAAATACCCTATACTCAAAGTTTTTGGGGGTGTCTGTTACCGAGAGATCACAAAGGCAATATATCCGTATGCATTTTAGTGCAGAGCAGTAATGCCATCTCCCCTTGGGTATAACGCTGGAAAAAGACTTTCTTCTTCTTCTTTCGGCTGCTCCTTTTAGGGGTAGCCACAGCGGATCATCTTGTTCAATATCCAAAAAAGAGGAGCAGATAGCCATAAATAAATGATAGTTTATTGGTATTGAGTAAAGCAAATATATTTGGAATATTAGAGCAGTTTTGATGAGAACAGGCCACTCAACTCAATAAGCTCATCAGTCCTGTTTTTGTAATTACTCCAGAATAGCATTGAGTTCAGTTCTGAAGGTCCCTAAAGTCCTATTCTCTGCCACACCACTTGGCCACTTATTCCATGCGTCTTTGGTCCACTGTGTGAAGTTGTAGCACTTTCTAACGTCTCCTTCTTTCGGCTGCTCCCTTTAGGGGTTGCCACAGCGGATCATCTTCTTCCATATCTTTCTGTCCTCGTCATCTTGTTCTGTTACACCGATCACCTGCATGTCCTCTCTCACCACATCCATAAAAATTCTCTTAGGCCTTCCTCTTACCTGGCAGCTCTATCCTTAGCATCCTTCTCGCAATATACCCAGCATCTCTCCTCTCCACATGTCCAAACCAATGCAATCTCACCTCTCTGACTTTGTCTCCCAACTGTCCAGCTTGAGCTGACCTTCTAATGTCCTCATTTCTAATCCTGTCCATCCGCGTCACACCCAATGCAAATCTTAGCATATTTCACTCTGCCACCTCCAGCTCTGTCTCCTGCTTTCCATGGTGAGCTTTCTTGGGGTAAAGAATTTGTAAACGATTGGATGAACCTACAAACTCTATGAATTCATTCCTTCATTTTCTGAATCTATTTTGCATTCCATAAGGGACACCACAGGCTATAACAGGTCACACACAATTGGAGAGAGGTTTAAGTGTTGAAGAAGTTCAAGTTTGTTAATATGTGCCTGTTGCTATTACTAAAGGACATGTCTGTAAACACATGATGTCACATTTAGTGTGATAGAGAGTGGGATTTTGGGGTCCATCAAAACTCAGCTTGGTGATATTTTGAGGAAATTAGTTGGACAGAATTGGTGAGCTTTGTTGGGCTGAATGGCCTGTTCTTATAAAAAAAAAATGCTCTGTCACCGAATAACAAATTTTTTCAAAATATCTGGTGATTATGATGAACACCTTCAAGCTGAACACAAATATAATTTCAGGTTGTCTGTATCATGTATGAATCTTGAGACACCTAAAATGAACTACTTTTCAATTTAGCATATTTAATCGCTTAATGATGCTGAAACATTGCATTAGTTCAATTGAGCTAAAAATGTTTTGCTTTAGATTTTCGTATGTATTTGGCATCAGATGCTTCTTATTTCAGTGTTCAACAATAGTCGGCCAGCACTGATAGGCTCCACTTGCCCCTTTTCCATTTTTGAAATGTTCATCCCTGACTGCACCAGTATTAGGGAGGAAAAAGTCCAAGTGAGAATGCCGAAAATGAATCTTTAGTGACCTGTCACATTTCGTGGCTTCGTATGTTTGAAGCATGTTGTCGGATAGCTGGGGATGGTTTAATGCTTGTAGCTGCCAAAAAAAAAACATTCAACAACACCCTTGAATGCTTTCCCTGTGATTTGCACCAGCCCTCACTAGAAGATCTTTGAATCGTTTGCCACGGATGACGTGTCTTATTTGTGGACTAACAAAAACCCTGGCATCAGTTATTTGTGGAAATATCTGCTTCAAATATCGAAAATCTTTCACCTTTTTCATCATTTTTGAAAACAGTTTCATCAGTCCAAGTTTTATACGAAGAAGAGGCAAAATTATCTTTGTTGGGTCAACAAGTGGTTTATGTGCCACACATTTCTGCTGTGGAACCAAATGCTTATGGAGGTCTTTTTAATGTAATGAGGCTCCATCACAGGTGTCACCTTTGCAGTGCTTGGTCTACCTAAGCTGCATATCTAGTAGCACTGCCACTACTTTTAGACCAACAAAAATGTTCCAGTTGTACGCTTCAGCAATAGTCCCATGTACTCATAGGATTATTTCATTAGTACCGTGTAGCCATTTTCTATTAAAGGGTGGACATTGCAATCCTATAACAAGAAAGCTTTCAGGATTAACAGTGGCAAATCGATATAAAGACATCATTCTTGTGGTTCTTGTTCATAACCCAAAACCACGCCAGGACTAAACAGATCAGCTTACTTTGTGAGCAACATATTAGACTTAAAATATGAGAGGAAGTCATTAAAATAGGCAATTGCAACAAAATTAGGTACGCAATAGTATGTTATCAGTAAGCCAAAATTTAAAGTATCCAGGAAACAAAATCTTCATTGCCCTGTATGTTATAGCCTTCTAGAATTAGGTGAAACTAAAGATTTTCCCAAGTAATTCCTTTTTTTTTTTAACATGTTAGGTTATTTAGCAGTCCTAGATGAGAGAATGTACCATCTATAAACCCTGATGCAAATGGCATATCATCCATTAATACATTGATTTCTGGAGTTACCTTGAACCAGATACAGGGCTCCCGTCGACAGTGGGGCATGCTGGCACACAAACATGCTAACAATAACAAATGGCTAATAGCACACAACTTATGTCCTGAATGCTCAGTCAAACTGGCAATCCTCCAAATTCAGTGGAAGCTCTCTCTTGAAATACATATCATACAAGTGCCCACCATGCACATGCTGGAGCACTTCTGCTGCATTGTGCTACCAAATTTGCTTCAGTAAAGTTGACATATGTGACTGATTTTTGCATTGATAGCCTGTATTGTTCTCATTTGTGTTTTGTACCATTGTTCCATTTATTTTCATTCCCTTTTTAATTGTAGGCTGGTGGGGGAAGAGACAAGGTCTATCCCACCAGCATGGGGTTGAAGGTAGAACCAAACTTCTGATTGGGATGCCAGTCCATTACAGGGTGCATTCATACAGATATTCCTACCCTAACCTACATTTGTTTATTCATTCATTTTCTCTCCATTTAAACTTTGTTATGGGCAAAATGGAAAATAAAGCAGGATGGGACAAATGCCAGGATTCGGCTTGGTGCAGATGTCCTCCAGTCAGGTGAGTCCTGTCTGAATCTGCAGTGGTAAGGCTGTTACAACACAGATAAAGGGGGGAAAAAACCTTGTGCTGAGTGAAAAGGACAGTCTCGCTGTTTATCAGTGATGAATGCTTCACTTACCCAAAGGTTTGGGAAAAGCAGACTGAAAAATGTTACAATGAGATCTGTCCTCAGCATGGCAGAAAAGTCGTATCTTTGATCGCTTTAGGATGACCTTGGCATAATATTTTGTTCCACCAAGACTGCACTTGCATTGTAATCTTCTGAATTAGTTACACAAATGAAGGTAAAACAGGATTTTGTATTTTACTGGAAATAAAATGGTGGTTCCCCTGCTATCGCCGTAAATACAGCCCTCCAGAAGCAGGATCTGGCCTTTCCATTTATTTATTTTTTACTTTTTCATTATCTGTTGTGACGGATTGCTGGGGCACTTGCCTGGAATGGATGCCTATATGATGGAAGGACTGGGGATGAGAATGGATTCAGGACATTATCTCCTCCCATACGCTAGGTGGTAGCCCCCCTGGGTTGTTGCAGTGCCACGGATTCTGGCAGGGCTCCGTGGAAGTTCACTGCAGCCCTGTTGGGTTCCATGGATGCCACCATGGGGAGCTGTGGAGTTTGCAGAGCCCTGCTACATTGAGCCTTCACCACACCTGGGAGTGACTCCAGACCCAGCTAATGAGCCACCTGAAGAACTTCCGGGGACAGAATAAAAGGGGCCAGCTGCCACTACCCTGGGAGCCAGAGTTGGAAGGGAGAGGATAACGCTTGCTGTAGGAGGAGTGGACGTGACTGAGAGGGAGAGAAAGAGAAGAAAGGACTATGTATTTATGGTCCTGTTGGTATTGTGCTGCTTAATGGAACGATTTGAGAAGCGTTTCCCCACTTAATAATGTGTGCTGTGTTTTAGACTTGTGTCTATGTTTGGTCAGCTGGAGATCCCCTGTCTGGTCACACTGTGTAATTATACCCTGTTTTTGGATTAGTCAAAATGAAGATTTCTTGTATGAACTTTTAGTCTCCTTGACTCCTTTTCTTTTCTGGGTGTGGAAGGTTGCCTTGAGGAGCCCCCGTGATAATACATGTAATGACCTTTAAGATGCGCGTGTGAGGCGACCTAAACCCAGAGTAAACCAATGAAGCCCAGGCAAATTTATAAATAAAGGAAACTAAATACACAAAGGAAGGTGTAGCTGCAGGAGAATCACAACATGCAAGAGTGGCAAAACCAACCCTTACTAATACAATGTCATGGGAAGGTCCACTTTCCTACTCTAAGAAGCAAACAATACGTTACTTCTCATCTCTCTCACCTCTCATTCAAAAACCCCTGGACTGTTCCCCCCCTGCCAGATGAACATGTGCCCTTCATTAATCTAATGTCACCATGTTTGCCACCCCTATACTCCATGGCTTCTTTTACTGTTAGTGTGTACTAAGAAGTACTCTCAGGACCCAAGAACTAGCCTTATTAAACTCTTGGGATCATTTTTCCAGAGCTCCCCTGAGTCTCCCCACCGGCCTTCTGCCCTTTTATAATAAATGTGTAGAGATCTTAACATAAGCAGACTGATCCTGCAGCCCCCCAGTTACACAGGTGGGGAATGTGTGATTCCTTAGCTGGCACTCCTTACTGTTCTTTTATTGCTACTCTGTCATCTTTACTAATTCCCTCCAGGGTAGGATAACCTTGGCCTTTATATACAGTATACAGTGGATTATGAAATCCAAATTATGGTCAGGAGCCTCCTGTCTGCTTTAATTCTCTTGGAGATGTGTGTTGAACTTGATTGGCATCCACCTCTGGTAAAATGAACTGATTGGACATTATTTAGAAAGGCACGCATGTGGACCTGTGTATATGAGGTCTATAATTCACACTGCATGTCAGGATGCAAGCCAAGCCATGAGGTCCAAGGAACTCCCTGTAGAAATCTTCAAAAGAAGAGCTATGGCAAGTTGCCTGAAGGAAGGTAACATGGGACTGCTTGAAAAAATGAGGCAGCAATGCTCCAAAGCAAATAGCTTTAGTTTTCCATGCTAAGGTAGGTATTGAAAAATACGGGCTTGCTTTAAAAACACAACACTCTTGTTACGTTCCATTGTGTTATATAGAATCATGTTTCTTAGGTTGCACAATGCACCTATGATAATGCAGACAAAAATCACTCCAATCCTAAAAATCCAGTGACGTAGAGTAGGAGAACGTGTCGAGGTGTCGAATCCATATCTTGTATGTCAAGTTGGACAAACACTTTGACAGCATGGTCTTGTTCCAAATCGTTTCTTAATTAGTGGTCAGTCCACTTGACATTTTAGTAACCTCTATGATAAAGATGAGATTGAGCAACACCTGGCAAGGAGAGGAGTTATTCAGAACAGTCAGCATTGGGGTCAGAAGAGGGTGGTTGTGTTTTACTAACACGCTGGAATTCTATAAGGATAAGGACAAAAGGATACGATCAGAGTGGAGCTTATGATATTATTTATCCTGATTTTCAGAAAGTATTTGGTAAGGCGCCATATGAGAGGTTGGCATCAAGCTTAAAGAAGTGGGAGTTTAGGGCATGCTGTGTAAATGGGTGCAGAATTGTCTCAGACACAGGAACCTTTTCAAAACTGGCGGATGTTAAGAGTGGTGTTCCACAGGGGTCAGTTGAGGGCTGTTTTTAATATATATAAATGATTTAGATAGGAATATAAGTAACAAGCTGGTTAAGCTTGCCAATGATACCAAGATAGGTGGATTGGCAGATAATTTGGAATCCATTATATCATTGCAGAAGGACTTGGGCAGATTTATGGCAGATGAAATTTAACATCAGTAAATTTCAAAGTATAAGGTGGCACGGTGGTGCAGTGGGAGCGCTGCTGCCTCGCAGTAAGGAGACCTGAGTTCGCTTCCCGGGTCCTCCTTGCGTGGAGTTTGCATGTTCTCCCTGTGTCTGCGTGGGTTTCCTCCCACAGTCCAAAGACATGCAGGTTAGGTGCATTGGCGATCCTAAATTGTTCCTAGTGTGGGGGTGTGTGTCGGGGTTTGTTCCTGCCTTGAGCCCTGTGCTGGCTGGGATTGGCTCCAGCAGACCCCCCGTGACCCTGTGTTAGGATGTAGCGGGTTGGAGAATGACTGACTAAATGTAAAGTATTACACATAAGAAGTAAAAATGTTAGGTCTGAATACAATGGGCGGTTGGAAAATCGAGAGTACACCTTATGAGAAGGATATAGGAGTTGTAGTGGACTCTAAGCTATCAACTTCCCGACAGTGTTCAGAAGCCATTAAGAAGGCTAACAGAACAGTCAGGTTATATAGCGCCCTGATGTGTGGAGTCCAAGTCCAAGGATGTTCTGCTCAACCTTTATAACACACTGGTGAGGCCTCATCTGGAGTACTGTGTGCAGTTTTAGTCACCAGGCTACAAAAAGGACATAGCAGCACTAGAAAGGGTCCAGAGAAGAGCGACTAGGCTGATTCCAGGTCTACAGGGGTTGAATTATGAGGAAAGATTAAAAGAGCTGAGTCTTTACAGTTTAAGCAAAATAGTTGGAAACTTATTAAGGGTAAATTTTGCATAAAACATTAGGGAGTTTTTCTTTTACACAGAGAACCAAAGACAATTGGAATAAGCTACCAAGAATTGTGGTAGACATTAAGACTTTAGGGACTTTCAAAAGTCAACGTGATGTTTTTCTGGAAGAAATAAGTGGAAAGGACTGGCGAGCTCTGTTGGGCTGAATGGTCTTTTCTTGTCTAGAGAGTTCTAATGTTCTAACACCAAAATAAAAATTGGGATTTGCCTTTCTAATTAAGGACTCATTTGGAAACAGAGGAGGTGGTAGATGCAAGGGGTAAGGGCAGAGGCCATCATTGCTTTTTTAATGTTTCTAGTCTAATTTGAAAGTGAAGCACACGTTGGTATTAATTCTTCCTACTCCGTTAGCAGCAGTTCCCACATTCAATTATAAATTAATGTTCTGGGACCGGCTGGCCTCAGATGGTGCTGTTTGGTAAATATTGATTTACCTCTCAGGTAAAACAAACCCTTTTTTCTTTGGGAATGCAGTGGACAATTACGCAAACACATGTCTTGTCCAATTCCTGGATTGCATTTGCATTGCTCATAATAAACTCTTTTAACTTTCTAGCCTGCATAATTGATTTAAAATAAATGGGGCTTGGGGCTGATTTAGAGAGCAATGGGTTCACAGTGAGTACCAGCAAGGGATGTGCCACTGCTCCACTGCCGGCCACACGCAGTCACTTTCACACATCAAATTGCTTTATTGTCAGCACTTATTAAATTAACATGCACAGTGGGTTTAGGGAAAGGGGATTTTATTATATTTCATTTGCGTTAAAATGTTAGAAAGCATTATAGACAATATTTCATGATGTTAGACAGTGTATTAAAAGTGTCTTTTCTTTTTACTTGAACGTTTGAGCTAAACTACGGAAACAGGAAGTGTCTAGCACAGAGATGTTATTGGAAGTTAAAAACAGCAAAAGGGTGCTCTGACAAGGTGAAAGATCAAAACCTAAAATAGTGATAAAGCAAAGCCCCCAAACCAATGTTATAAGTGTGTATGGATATGGTTATTCAATTTGAAATTGGACAGAGGGGGCGAAGGGTGTTCACCTCAGACCTGACAAGCTTTTAAAGTCAGCAACTCACAGAAAGAAGCAAGAAGAAGGAGAGCAAGAAAGAGCACAGTCACCAAGAAGACCCATACTGTGAGACCCGGCAATGTTGTAACAATCATCCTCTAAAAGGAGTGACAGCTGCACTTCACCGTCCACTCGGGAAATGGAGGATGTTTTGGAAGGTCACCAGCATCAAACCTGATCAGTCCTCAACCGCATTCCCGGCTTCCACTAATCCCAAAATACTGCCAAAGCAGTCAATTCTGAATAAAAAAATTGTATTTTTAACATTCATAATACTGATACAAGCAAACAAGCTTACTTATCTATTTACAAAAAAAAAATTAAACTGGTAGTATATGTTATTAGTATCCCAATGGGTATTCACCCTCCAGAACTAGCAACTGAATTTTCCCTCTATGAAAAATGCACACACAGATATATATATATATATATATATATATATATATATATATATATATTGTCACACATGCGCTCATGGGAGTCAGTTAAAGGGCTCGAAAGATGGTAATCCCACCCTGGACCAGGGGTTGGCAGTGTGCACTAACTCTTTCTTTCTTTCTCTTGTAGACCACCTGAGGGAAATCCGGCCTGAGCCTGTCAACATCACTTCTGGTTCCGGGCTCAATGATGTCTCTTCCTGTGACTGACTATAAATACATTATCTTGCTAACAATGAATAAGTTCTGTTTTGGACTCAAGTCTCTAAAGACATATTGCTGATTTTTGCATTTTTTCCAACAGAATCTCCAAGTATGCTTTTTTCTGTGTTGTTCTATATATATATATATATATATATATATATATATATATATATATATACACTCACCTAAAGGATTATTAGGAACACCTGTTCAATTTCTCATTAATGCAATTATCTAATCAACCAATCACATGGCAGTTGCTTCAATGCATTTAGGGTGTGGTCCTGGTCAAGACAATCTCCTGAACTCCAAACTGAATGTCAGAATGGGAAAGAAAGGTGATTTAAGCAATTCTGAGCATGGCATGGTTGTTGGTGCCAGACGGGCGGTCTGAGTATTTCACAATCTGCTCAGTTACTGGGATTTTCACGCACAACCATTTCTAGGGTTTACAAAGAATGGTGTGAAAAGGGAAAAACATCCAGTATGCGGCAGTCCTGTGGGCGAAAATGCCTTGTTGATGCTAGAGGTCAGAGGAGAATGGGCCGACTGATTCAAGCTGATAGAAGAGCAACTTTGACTGAAATAACCACTCGTTACAACCGAGGTATGCAGCAAAGCGTTTGTGAAGCCACAACACGCACAACCTTGAGGCGGATGGGCTACAACAGCAGAAGACCCCACCGGGTACCACTCATCTCCACTACAAATAGGAAAAAGAGGCTACAATTTGCACGAGCTCACCAAAATTGGACAGTTGAAGACTGGAAAAATGTTGCCTGGTCTGATGAGTCTCGATTTCTGTTGAGACATTCAAATGGTAGAGTCAGAATTTGGCGTAAACAGAATGAGAACATGGATCCATCATGCCTTGTTACCACTGTGCAGGCTGGTGGTGGTGGTGTAATGGTGTGGGGGATGTTTTCTTGGCACACTTTAGGCCCCTTAGTGCCAATTGGGCATCGTTTAAATGCCACGGGCTACCTGAGCAGTTTCTGACCATGTCCATCCCTTCATGACCACCATGTACCCATCCTCTGATGGCTACTTCCAGCAGGATAATGCACCATGTCACAAAGCTCGAATCATTTCAAATTGGTTTCTTGAACATGACAATGAGTTCACTGTACTAAAATGGCCCCCACAGTCACCAGATCTCAACCCAATAGAGCATCTTTGGGATGTGGTGGAACGGGAGCTTCGTGCCCTGGATGTACATCCCACAAATCTCCATCCTATCAATATGGGCCAACATTTCTAAAGAATGCTTTCTGCACCTTGTTGAATCAATGCCACATAGAATGAAGGCAGTTCTGAAGGCGAAAGGGGGTCAAACATCGTATTAGTGTGGTGTTCCTAATAATCCTTTAGGTGAGTGTATATATAAAGGAACACTTTGAAAACACATCAGATCTCAATGGGGAAAAGTCATGGTGGATGGACTGGGTAAAGTGTTAGGAACGAAAGGATGTCACATTGTTTGATGGAAATGAAAATGATCAACCTACAGAGGGCTGAATTCAAAAACACCCCAAAAATCAAAGTGAAAAAATGATACAGCTGGCTAGTCCATTTTGCAGAAATTTCATTACAACAACTCCAAATCGTACTCAGTAATTTGTTTGGCCCCCACCTACTTGTATGCATGCCCAATAATGTCGGGGGATATGCTCCTAATGAGATGATGGATGGTGTCCTGGAGGGTCTCCTTCCAGATCTGGACCAGGGCATCACTGAGCTCCTGCACAGTCTGAGGTGCAACCTGGTGGTGTCTGATGGACTAAAACATGATGTCACACACAGAGGTGTTCTATTGGATTGAGGTCAGGCAAGTGAGCATGGGGGCCAGTCAATGGTATCATTTCCTTCATCCTCCAGGAACTGCCTACATACTCTCGCCACATGAGGCCGGGCATTGTTGTGCACCAGGAGGAACCAGGACCCACTGCACCAGCATAGGGTCTGACAATGGGTCCAAGGATTTTATCCTAATGGTAGTCAAGGTGTCGTTGTCTAGCCTGTAGAGGTCTGTGCATCCCTCCATGGATATGCCTCCCCAGACCATCACTGACTCACCACCAAACCAGTCATTTTGAACAATGATACAGGCAACATAACATTCTCCATGACTTCTCCAGACCCTTTCATGTCTGTCTCATGTGCTCAGGGTGAACATGCTCTCAACTGTGAAAAGCACAGGGCGCCAGTGGTGGACCTGCCAATTCTCGTATTAAATGGCAAATGCCAATCGAGCTCCATGATGCCGGGCAGTGAGCACAGGGCCTTCAGGCCACCCTCATGAAGTCTGTTTCTGATTGTTTGTCCTCGTTCTCCAAAGGAGCAGATACTGGTGGGTCTTGCCAATCGGTTAAGGACCTTCTATGGCCCTGTCCAGCTTTCCTAGAGTAACTGCCTGTCTCCTGGAATCTCCTTCATGCCCTTGAGACTGTGCTGGGAGACACAGCAAACCTTCTGGCAATGACACGCATTGGTGTGCCATCCTGGAGAATTAGGACTACCTGTGCCAGCTCTGTAGGGTCCAGGTATGGTCTCATGCTGCCAGTAGTGACACTGACCGTAGACAAATGCAAAACTAGTGAAGAAACAGATGAGGAGGGAAAAATATCAGTGGCCTCCACCTGTTAAAAAATTTCTGTTTTGGGGGTGGTCTCATTGTTGCCACCTCTTGTTAAGTTCATTAACACCAAAGCAGCTGAAACTGACTAACAATGCCCTCTGCTACTTAACTGACCAGATCAATAGTCCAGAAGGTTCATTGACTTGATGAAATTTCCTATGTGTGAGTGAGAACTACAATGGATTGCGACCCTTTCCAGGTCTTGTTCACTCCTTGTGTTTCATTCTCCTCTGCTACTAAATGACACAATAAACCCAACAAAATACTGACAGGGCATATTAGCTCGGACCCAAACATAAAACTCATCCCCAAAAGCAATTTTAAAAAGTGAGTCTTCTTCAGCCAAGTGAAGTGTAGACAACTAAATTAGCAAGCCTTTGGAATAAAATGTCTCCAAAGTGAAACACACACATCTTTTGTATTTCCTTGTATTAGTGACTCAGCAAATGAGCTGGATTTTTATAACACATAAGCCTAATTTTGCCTTAAATTGCCAAAGAGGAGGCTGTCCTTCTTTAATGAGGAAAACAGACATTTTCTAATTAAAAATCTTTGCATAGCAGGAAGAAAAAGAATGTGAGCCAATTCTGGAAATTCACTTTCTGTATTCTGTTTAAACTAAAAAAACTGTAAAGTGTGCTATGATGTGACTCAATAAGAGAAAATGTATTTACTATAAAGTGTAAGCGGAGTAACAAGTAGAAGAAGCAATGTACTGTAAATCATAGGCAATATAATATGGCGGGCCCTACAGTTGACTGCCGTTTTGTCCAGAACTGAATCCTGACTGGTGAAGGGTGATGCCAGGAAAAGCTCTAGTGCCCATGGCCTTGAACTGAATTTAGTGAGATCAAAGTGAATGAATGGATGAATGGGTGGGCTTTGTTAGAGAATATGTAGAAGGACACCAGAAAAGTGAAAGGTAATGAACAGACTGTTCAACGGGACAAAGAACTGATTTTCTTCTGGTGAAGTAATTAATACTGAGAAGAATGCAAAGAATGAGTCGGCGTTCATGGTACTCCTTGCTCAAAACCCAAAGGTTTGTGTTTCAGGGTAATTGACCACCCTACTTTGACCCTATGTGCTGTGACTTCAGTGAGTTGGCCCTCTGATAGACTGGAAAAAGTAAAAAGAAAAATGGAAGAAACCAACAAAAAGTAACCACTAACTTGCACTTTGTTAATTAAATTTTCTTAACAATTACGATGCCAATGGCAAAGGAACCAGCAGTTCCATATCTAACGTGTTTCAATCTATGAATTTAAACAAAATATTATGAAGGAAACCAAAATGAGGAAAAAGTGAAGAGAGAGATTTAGTCATGTGCTTCAAGCTACAAGTCATTTGGATGAAATCCTTGGAAAGGGAAGAATTTACGATGTAATCATATCTGGACCATGACAGAATGAAAACATTGATAAGCCATCAAATTTAAGAAGATCTGCTACTGGCAAGGATTGGCTTCTCATTCAGCAATCAGTTTGAAACAAAAACCTGCAGCCGGTACGGCCCTCCAGACCCCTACTCTGGAGATGTGACTTTTAATTAAGAAAACTGTACCTGACTCCTATTGTTAAAACATAAAGAGAGGCAAATATCCCCCCAGTCAATACTGCTGGTATTAAATAGCTTGTTCATTTTATCGTTTTTCTGTTGGCTGCAATTGATACTGTAGGTACTGTATATGTTTCATTTCTTCATTTTATTGTTTTTGTTTTGTCCCTTTTCATCTTTTTTGAAAGCTACAAATAAGTAAGAACTACAGTAAAGTGATTACACACAAGGGGCAAAGTGGCAGCAGTGCTGCCTCAGAGCTGCAGCAACCTGACCTCACTGCCCACGCTGGGCCCTCTCTGTCTGACACAGGTAACCAAAGTAATGACATCAGAACTGGAGAGATGTGCTCGGATTTATTGTTCCTAGTTAAGGTTCTAGCAGCTGCATTCTGCATTCGTTGCAACCGATTGATGTCTTTTTTGGGTGGTCGACTTAAAAACAAAAGCGTGAACTAATTTTTCAGCTTCTTGCAAAGTTATAAGGGATCTAACGTTTGCTATATACACACAGGTGTTTTAGTCCTCTCAAACAGACCTCATCTGTCTTCTTCTTGTTCTTTCAGCTGCTCCTGTTAGGGGTCACCACAGCAGATCATCTTCTTCCATATCTTCCTGTCCTCCGCATCTTGTTCTGTTACACCCACCACCTGCATGTCCCCTCTCACCACATCCATAAACCTCCTCTTAGCCCTTCCTCTTCTTCTCTTGCCTGGCAGCTCTGTCCTTAGCATCCTTCTCCCAATATACCCAGCATCTCTCCTCTGCACATGTCCAAGCAAACACAATCTTTCTAATGTCTCATATTTTATGTACCATGACAAAATTGAAAAACAAAGAAAACAGCCAAGACTGCAGCTAAACTTACTATACCTGTAAACGTGTCACAGACGGCCGTGGTCCTTGTCCTTGTCCACTGAAGGGACCGATGGAGCAAGCATGGACAGAACAGTACCTTCCTCTGGGTGCTAGATGGCAGCCCCCATGGGTGACAGTGGTGCCTTGGATTCCCGCAGGGCTTCATGGGAGATGGAGTTCTCTACAACCCTGTTGGGATCTGGGGGTGCTGCCAGGGGGTGCTGCAGTTGTTCCTGATCCTGTGTGGGCGGCACTTCTGCCACACCCAGAAATAGGTCATCAAACACCTGGAGCACTTCTGGGTGGGCTATAAAAGGAGCCAGCAGCCACCACTCCAGGAGCCAGAGTAGGGAGGAGAGGGACTAAGCTTGCCGGAGAGGAGAAAGAAGGAGAAAGTAAAGTATTGTTTAGAGATGATTTGTGCTTTGGACTCTGTTGTGGGTCGTAGGGACAAGGAAGACGTTCCACGTGAGAGATGAAAGATGAAAAGCATCTTTGTATTTATGAGTGTGCCTTCCATGTCTGTCTGTGTTGGGTTAAGTGCTGGTATAGTGCCATCATCGTCACAGCGTTTACATGGGCAGCAACTCCATCAGGTAACACATTATTGGATGTCAGAAAAAAGGGACGAGAATGTGATACTTTGGAAAAGTGAAACTGTGCTGGAAGGTCATCACATGTCATCTAATTTGACATGCCTGTCATTTCTAGTCCCATAATGTGACATTTCCTGGCGACAAAATCAGCAAGAGTAGTCACCAAGTTTGACTCGAAATCACATGTTGTGACATCTGTGGTCCCTCCACTGCTCCAAGAGTCGCTCTTCTGAAGACTAGGGGGTTGTTCTGGAAAATGATGCCAAGGATAGACTATGATATTGTAACGATGGCCTGCACTGATGTCCCAGGAGGCTCTGCGGTGCTTCACTTAAAATGAGACTGTTAATTATGATTTCTTTCATTTTGGGTTTCAGACAGTTGTGTTCAATTTTGGTTTGTAGCTTTTGGCAACGAGAATGTTCTACTGAAGTTAAAAGGGAGAGTTTGAGTTTGTCTACCACCACTAACCGATGTTGCCCTGTGCATGCGTGCCAGTATCGGGACTAAAGTGGGGAGACTTCATTTGAATATTACCTTCTTGTAATGGTTGTTTGTATTACTTGAATGTACAACACTATCAATTTTAATAGAGGAGTAAAGAAAAAGTGTTTTTCTTGATAAATTGAGTGTTTCTGTTTGTCACAATATAAAGAAAAGTGCTTTCTAAACAAAAACAAAATCTTCAATGGACACTCTCTGTCTGGAGTTGGCACGCTCTCCTTGGGTCTCCCTGGGCTTTGCTGTAGAACTGGTCCATTCTCCACACATTCATATGACTGTTTCTCTCGTTTCTCAAAAATGTGCTGATTAGATTAATCCACCCTTCCAATGTCTTACCTGATCATCCAATTCAGTTCAGGGCTATGGGATGCCAGTGCCTAGGTGGAAACTAATCTTGGATGAAGTGCCAGCCTAGCTCTGGGAACTGGTATCTCTGGAGTGGACAAGTGTGCCATTGGATGGACAATTTCCTCATCTACAGCCGATTTCTGCCTTGCACACAAAGGTGCTGGGGTGGGCCATGGCTTTCTGTGGCCCAACATTAGAAGAGGCAAAAGAATGGAAAACTAAAAATATGAATGACTTGCAATCATGTGTTTGCTTAAAATCACCTTTTCCTTTCTTTTCCAAAAATCATATTGTTGTCATTTCTTTCCTAATTATTCTTTTGAAGGCCACAGTTTGCTCAATGAACCTGTTCTGTCTAACAGTCCAGCCATTTGTATGCCAGCTGGTTGCTGTGTTCAGAGCTATGCCACAGAGACTCTGCATCAAAAGGATGATGCCAAGCTGCTGCCAAGGTTTCCCCATATTGTTCTACACATTAAGCTCCTCCCATGTCTCCTCCCCCTCTCCTAACCACCTGACTCTCCTTTAGCAGTAGCAGAAGACATAATGGTGTTGTCATGTGTACCAAGGACAATGAGCACTTTTGCTCCTTTATAATGAAATGTGGAGCTACAGAAGAAATGGCAGCAAGCTGCAAAACAAAGAATGTCACCGTGGTCGATGACTGGGAGCCACACTTTAGTACAGGTGGAAATTACGCTTGTGTTAGGACTGTGGAAGACAGCTTACATTCTGGAAATATTTAAAGTCCACAAAGACCACCTACTGTGGCCCCTTCAAGAAGCAGCAATGACCTCCCCATCCAAGTCAAGCTCATCAGCTTTGAATGATCTTTAATATTTATTCACTTAGCAAAAACTTTCATTACAATAGAGGTCAACCTAATCACGTAAACATCAGTACTGGGGACTGTTTAGGAACAAAGGTTACAGCACAAGGTAACACAACTGATCACTGCAAATGAAGAGCTCTAAACAAAATGCAAGCATGTTACAAGAACCGATCAAAGCCATTATCAATTAGACAGAAATTCACAGAACAAGAAAAAAGGAGACGAGAAAAATAAGCTCCCGGGACCTCCTGAGCCGTGACCCCTCAAGAAACTAAGTAAAGCACAAGCTTTCTAAAAACACCAAGTTAATGAGAGGCTGGCTGGCCAGCAGTCCATTTCTCAAATGTGGTAAGCTTGATGGTCCTGAGGAATGAAAACCGTCATTTGTGACTGATGGTGGGTTAATGTGGCAGTTCTGTTCTGTCAGGATATAGCAGGGGGATCACATGCTTGGAGCGCCCAGCACTGCGGTGCCCTCAAGGATGCAGCGTGCTTTCTTCATAGGCTCATCATATTGAAAGTGATGTGACTGCAGTTCTCTCTTTGTAAACTTGAGGTAGCCATTTATGTTAAGTAACAGCCTCTCTGATGTTCTTATCTGTAACAAAATATAGCAAGTCACCCCTCCGGTTCACCAGATAAACAAAAGACAACATCCTGGCCTAAAAACATGGTGTCTCAAAAAAAAAAAAGAGCTTTGTGAGTTCATAAATTTAAACCCCAGCCACATGTGCTGCAGGCAGTCTATGGGTTGTAATTCAAATCTAAAAAATGATCCATTTTGTTGATTTTAACAGGTAGTTTGTTTTTTTTTTAAGTTAATTCAATAATCCATCCATGTTCTAAAGCTGTCAATCCCAATACAGGATGGCAGCAATCAGAGTCTATCCCAGTAGCATTTTTGGGGCAACCCTGGGCATGGTGTCAATTCAACAGTAAGCGTACTATTTTATGCATTTTTTTATTATTATTGGTAGTAAAATTTTAAAAAATAATACTCATAATAACATTTCTTTCTTTCTGTCTTTCTTTCTTTAATTGCACTGAATAATTTAATTACTGCTGAACTCAGTTAGAGCCCAGGAACACTGGCATCTGATGAGCCATGATGAGCCAGATTGTATGAAAGATTTCTAAAAATACAACTAGAGCTTCATTTCCCCTGTTGGGCATAACAAAGACTTGACAATCCACACTGAATTAATTTTTGTTAATTTTCTTTGTGTATGTTAATGGCAATTTAAAAAAAAAAAAAGAGAGCATAGTTAAGGCAGCTCCACCTGATCTTCTAGGACATTTAGTTACTAGCAGTTCAGATTAACACACACTCTAGTGATTTAGCTTTGCAAGTTAATTGGAGGTGGCACGGTGGCGCAGTGGGTAGTGCTGCTGCTGCCTCGCAGTTAGGAGACCCGGGTTCACTTCCTGGGTCCTCCCTGCGTGGAGTTTGCATGTTCTCCCCGTGTCTGCGAGGGTTTCCTCCCAAAGGCATGCAGGTTAGGTGGATTGGCGATCCTAAATTGTCCCTGGTGTGTGTGCCCTGCCCATGTTTTTTTCCTGCCCTGTGCTGGCTAGGATTGGCTCCAGCAGACCCCCATGAGCCTGTGTTAGGATATAGCGAGTTGGATAATGGATGGATGGGATGGAAGTTAATCGGATAGAATATATGTACAAATAAGAGTAACTCAGTCATTTTCAAACCTGCTTAGTCTGAACAGGGTCAAGGGGGTCTGCTGGAGCCTATCCAGGTAGCACAAGGCGCAAGGCAGGGAGCAGACCCCGGACACAGATCACACACACACCAACCATTGCTACAGCCAGTTAAGCATCTCCAGTTCACCTAACCTGAATGTCTTTGGACAGTGGGAGGAAACCAGAGCACCCGGAGGAGACCCACACAAGGAGAACATGAAAACTTCACGCAGGGAGAACCCAGGATGCACCTCCTGGTCTACTTAGTACAAGGCAGCAGTGCTACCACTGCACCACTGTGCCACCATAACAATAAGTAAAATACTGTATATTAACTGCTCAAAAAAAGTAAAGGAACACTTTGAAAACACATCAGATCTCAATGGGAATAAAAATTTTCACACAAGTGATCTACAGTATCTCAACTAAATTGCGGTAATATGAATGCTTTTACTAATTAGCTCAGAATATAACAACACAAATATAACCACCAATGTGGCAATATACAAAGTTGTGATTTTACGGTAATACAAATAATAAATTCTTGCATCCGAGAGTCACCTTCCAAACTCATCTGAAGTAAAGTGCTGCCACTCCAGAGCACCAGGGGGCACGACAGCTAACTCTTGTAATTCTCTTATCATCCACACCATTGAGAAGATGCCCACTGAGAGTACCTGACCACACCCTTTCAAGTCTGGGAGCTATAAAAGCGAGGCTCTCCCAAGAAAGTCTAATTCAGGAGATAAATGCACCACCTTACGGAGCACCGATCCTATGCCTAGGCCACTCTCCTGAAACCTTACCTTCTGTTAACCATTGCGCTCATTATTTTCACTTCTTTTTCTTCATTTGAAGTCAACGGGATGTCCCAATTGGCAGTCCTGTCCTTCCCTCGACCAATGACAAAATGCAGGCTTAAACGGTCAAATAAGGCAATGTCCATTTAACTTAAATCTTAGAACAATCTTTTCAGCGTCAGGGTGTAATGTCCAGAAAAGCTGATGTGTTTTGGGAAATCTTCACCTTCTTCAGCGCCAAGGCAAGAAACTAAGGATAAAAATTATACAACCGCCGCATATTGGGTAAATGATGTGTGCAGATGGGATGATACGTCAGTGAGCGAGGCTAAGAATGTGAACTGAACTGACCAAGAGGACTCGTATCCTTGAATTTGGAAATAAAGTGATTTACGGCATTAGCTGAACTTGCACCAGACTTTCACTTTGCCTGGCGTTATTATCAGCAATAATCCATTTATGTAGCGCCTTTCATGCTAAATAAAGCTCCAGGCCAGTTTCAGCGATAAAAATCACTCACGCTTTTGAGAGTCACAAAGCGTTCGAGCGGTGACACACTTCGGTGCCACTAGACTCCTTGATTACAGTGTTGTAATAATTTGCACCTCCCCATGGGTTACAGATATAGAATTAAGTATCTGTGGCTCCTTCGAGGACACATTTGTTAGCCAGCTGGCTGGCATGCGTGAATCAATTAGCCATATTCCCCTGCCGCCCTGGATTCATGACTCTGAGCGCATTAGTGCAGCTAGACTGTGAATTGCTCCGGGAGCTGGAAACAACGGGAGACTCACACCCGGCCACCCGGCGCTCCCGTGGAGTTGTCTTCCAGTCTGCCACTTGAAAAAAGCATCTTGTGGATATTACAGAATCTACTTGTAAACGGTCTGGAAATTAGACTGCGTTGTTTTTCTTTTTTTTTTTTTTAATTTTCCAGAATACCTTATAAACAAAAGGATTTATCTCAGTGCAGGAAACAACAGGCTCCAGTGGCAGAGTTTCAATGAATCAGTTTCATTAATGGAAGAGGTGGGGTGCTGGGAGTGTTAATATCTTTTAGTGTGGTTTTCATATTCAGCACAACTTAGTCTACAGCATATAAGCCTTGGGAGCTGTCCTCCTCCCACGCACAACACCTACTCAGTAGTAATAATAATGCCTCTGACGAAAAGCGGTAAATCGTGACTCTCCCGTCATTCACCTACACTCCATTACAAATTGAGTTTCTGGTATCCCTCCAAAAACAGCGCAACTGGATGACTGCTCTGCATACAGGAAAAGGCAGCAGCGCTTTGCGTCTTTCCATATAACTAAGTGACACATGTAAGAGATATCTCTATTTGTAGTGCGGCAGCAATAAATTAAAGTAAAGTAAGATCTTTTCATGGATTGATCTATTACAATATGGCTTTTTTATTTAATAATAATTGGTCTTTTTTGGCCCAAGCAAAAAATAATAATTCTGGTTTTGATAACTGGAAGTATCAGGGTGTCTTGGTGAGTTTTCCCATACCTTATCTTTGAACGTCACTCTTGCTGCTTGTAAGAACCAATCCTAGAAAGTTGATGCTTTAAGTCAGTGAGTCAGTCATCTTCCAACTGACTATATCCTAACTACAGGGTCACGGGGGTCTGCTGGAGTCAATCCCAGCCAACACAGGAACAAACCCCAGGCAGGGTGCCAGCCCACCGCAGGGCACACACCCAAACACCAAGCACACGCTAGGGACAATTTAGGACCTAACCTGCATGTCTTTCGACTGTGGGAGGAAACTCGAGCACCCGGAGGAAACCCGCGCGGACAACATCCAAACTCCACGCAGGTTGGACCCGGGAAGCGAACCTAAGACTTCTTACTGCGAGGCAGCAGCACTACCACTGCACCACCGTGCTGCCCTAATGCTTAAAGTTCAACTCATATTAGTGTTTGCTTAATTTGAATAGAATAGAATTTTCTTTAGTGCTGCTGCCTCGCAGTTAGGAGACTCGGGTTCGCTTCCTGGGTCCTCCCTGTGTGGAGCTTGCATGTTCTCCCCGTGTCTGGGTGGGTTTCCTCCGGGCGCTCCGGTTTCCTCCCACAGTCCAAAATCATGCAGGTTAGGTGGATTGGCGATTGTAAATTGGCCCTAATGTGTGCTTGGTGTGTGGGTGTGTTTGTGTGTGTCCTGCGGTGGGTTGGCACCCTGCCCAGGATTAGTTCCTGCCTTGTGCCCTGTGTTGGCTGGGATTGGCTCCAGCAGACCCCCGTGACCCTGTGTTTGGATTCAGAGGGCTGGATAATGGATGGATGGATGGATGGATAGAATTTTCTTTTATAGCCGTAGATCAGCGATCTCAAACTCCAGTCCTGGAGGGCCGCAGTGGCTGCAGGTTTTCATTCTAACGCAGCGTTTCTCAACCTTTAAGTATTTGTGACCTGAGTTTTCATAACAGTTTTAATCGGGCCCCCCTAACGTTTTTTTGAAAGGAGCCCACTAATACCAATTTGTTCTTTCTTAATTAATGATATATCATAGATGCATATTTTATTATATCTACTTAACTTTTATCGACATTTATCTAACTCTATATTTATTGTTCTAGTATCAGAATGTAGTTTAATTTGTTTTGATTTCAATAGATGTATTTTTCATATTTTTGATTTTTGTTTTCTTTTTTTCACATCTCGTGGCCCCCCTTTTTGTTAATTCGCGCCCCCCTAGGGGGGCCCGGCCCACAGGTTGAGAACCGCAGTTCTAACCCTATCGTTAATTAGTGACCTATTTTTGCTGCTAATTGACTTCTTTTAAATTCATTTTACTTGACTTGCTCTTGAAGACTCAGATCCAATAATTGTTTCTTTTTCCTTAATTAGCGACTAAACAATAGTGAGATCTACAATGAGCCAAAACGTGACCCACAAACTGTGTCTGTCATACAAAATCGGAAAATAATAAGGGTGGAGGTCTCAGGAATGTTAAATTGTTCAGGTCCACAAGTAAAGAAAAGTAAAGAAAAAATCAACAATTTCAGAAATCAAGCAGCATCAAGCCACAGATTTAAAGAACCACAAGACTTGGCACCTAATTAAGCAACTGGTTGGAGTGAAATTGGTTGGAGTTTGAGGCCCTGACTTATTGGTCTTCTGTTGGCTCCCTCACTTCACATTTCATTTCTGTTTAAAGAAGAAATGAAAGAATTCAGAGGGGCGATGAAGAAATTTTAGGGAATAAATCTTAAAAAACAAGTCAATTAAAATGAATTCAAAAGAAGTTAATTAGCAGTAAAAACCGTTCACTAATTAAGAAAATGGTTAGAATGAAAACCTTCAGCCACTGCAGCCCCCCAGGACGGGAGTTTGAGATCCCTGGCTTATGGTATAGCCTTTCACCCCCTGTACGTTAACTCGAGATCGAACTTTCTTAGCTCTATCTGTAATATTGTGTGTTAATTAAGTCAGTGTATTTTGGAATAGGCTCTTAGCTAGCATGGACTGAAAGACCCATTTGCAGTTTGTAAAAGAGATAGGCATACAGTTTTCTGACCATATAGGAAAGGTTCAACTGTATGAGCAAACTTAAAGAATGAAATAAGATAAATAAGCTTTAAACAGAACTTTATCTTAAAGAAGAACTTTTCTTTTCTTTGCTATATCAATTTTTCGTGTAAACTGTTTTACTTTGAATTTTACTAAAACAAAGATACTTTGTCTGTGGAATCATTTCAACGTGTCAAGTTACTGCCAGAATCCCATGAAGCAAACTAAAGCTACAGGACTTTGGTAATTTTGGGTAGACGCAGCTACACTGCTCATTTCCACTTCATCAGCTGAACCTGTAAGCTCCCCCATTTTAGGGATTGCCTTCTTTATTAGTGGCTGGCATACATGGACTGGTAAGGCTAAAAGCCAAATAAAACAGGAATTTATACACAAAATTCAAATAATCTCAGGGATCCACTGCCACAAAGAGGTCTTTACACTTCCTTTGTTCTCGTCTTGAAATTTGGACGGGGCTGCAGTGCACTTGGTAGCAGCAGCACTTTTCACACAGCGGTTGTACTTGCTGTTTTTTCCTAGTTGAGGCCGGGTGGTCTTTTGCTAATAGTACCCCTAGAGCAGGGGTCCTCAATCCCAGCCCTGGAGAGCCGCAGTGGCTGCAGGTTTTTGTTCTGATCTGGTTGCTTAATTAGAAAGCAATTCTTGCCAATAAAGCACTAACAAGCTATGAAATTAAATTAACTCTGCTATGTCAGGTCATTCTTATATCCTAGATTTTCTTTCCCTTTCTATCATGCAAATGATTTGAAGGCTAAAATGGACGAGTGATTCTCAGTCCTTCACTTTTTTCTCTTCGTTTTTCTTCCAAGTATTTAATTAAACCCAATAGTGCAGATAAATACACACAGGTGTAAATGTAAATAAGCTAAATGGAGAAATGCTGCTCTCTCTTGTCATTTGCATGTTATTGATAATAAGGAGCAATTCAAATAACTGTTTAAGACAAAATTAAGCAATAAGGGCTCAAAATCACTAAAGTGAAGCAGAAGTGTTACTTTAGCAATAAGTGCTTTTTATTAAGCAACTGGGTTGGAGCAAAAACCTGCAGCCACTGCGGCTCTCCAGGACCGTGATTGAGGACCCCTGGGCTAGAGAAGTGGTTCTCAAGTACAAACATCCACATGGCTGTAGGTTTTAAGTCCAATCGAATTCTTCTGTGTTAATTAAGCAAGTTGTAAATTGGAGTTTGTTTCACTTCAGAAACTACATATTAGTTATGTTAAATGAACTAAATAAACTAATAAGTAATTAACTAAATGCTAAATACTTAATAAGCTACAAACTAGTTATGCTAGAACAAAAGTAAACTAAACTAGTTATGGCTAAATAAAGCAGGACTACAGGCATGTATGAATTCTTTTTTGCTTTCTTGTGTGTGGTTCTTTTTAATTTTCAAGATATTTATTCCAAGTGTGAGTGTGTCCTTAATGAACTGGCCCCGCGTTCGGGGCTGATTCCCACATTGTAACCAGTGATGCCTGGATAGACAGCAGCTCCTGTGACCCTTGCTCTGGAGAAGTGGGCTAGATAATGGATGGACAGATGTGTTAGACAGATAAAATGTTAATGAACATGGAAGGGTAGCTAGTTGTGGCTTGTGCCAGTACTGTATGGAGCCAATTCTACAATCCAACACCACTCTAGGTGAAATTCTCCAACCTCCTTAACCCAATACACGGTCATGGAAAGCCAGAGCCTGATCACTTACATGCCAACCCACGCTCAGACAGGGCTTATTTAGTACCAAATTTTTGGGGTGTACCAAGAGAACATTCCATTTAAACTAAGGAAGAACATCCAGACTACACAAGGACAATGACTTGCCATTAAATTTCAGCCCAATACATACTGCTGAGCACTATGCCACCATGTTACCCACAACCCCATTTAATCGAAATGTCTTTGCTGTTCAGGACTTTTGAGTTGGGAAAGACATTGATGTCTTAACTGAACTATCTTAACTTTCACAGACATTTGGTCAATAATGAAATAATCTATAATTTTCTCCATATTATGCTATATGTGTCAAAGAATCAATAAGGCTTCCGTCTGATCTTGTAGTGCCTCACCAATCCCTGGTAGAGATGGATCACGAAGAAGAACACAAGACTGTCTTCCTCTTCTGGGCCTAAAGTTGTTTTTTTTATTTTTCTTGTCACCCCTCCGTCTGTCCTCACTACCAGCAGCCACCAGTCTATTTTTATTCCATGGTGACCTCCTTTAGCAGTAACAGAGAGAAACCAAGATGCTCAAATGCAGATCTTGTGACAAACTTAAGATTGCACAGCACAAACCAAAGCACCGCCTGAAGTGACGTGGAATGAAGAGACAACAGGAGGCGACGCTTTTTATTTGGCTTTGTGTTTGTCATCTACTCACACACATGCACACACACTCGCACACACACACACACACAGACGCACTCATCTTTGCCCTCCTACGCTTGTGGAAGCACTGAGACATTCCCATGACTCTCACTTTATTTTTATCTCTGGTTCCTCATTGCAGCTCAATAAAAGTCCTAGTCTGTCATATGTTGAATAATAATTTTAATATGGTGTTATTTTATTTAATTCTAAATTGAATTAAGAAGTTTTTGTTTTTTTCTCTCACTTCCCCAGTGACATACAAGCTAAATTAAATGGTAATTCCATACTGTTCACTGTGTGAGTGTTGAGGGGTCCTGTGACAGACTGGCATCCTGTCTTTGGCTTCCCTGGCTAACCAACAACCCTGAATTAGATGAAGAGGGTCTGAGAATGGTATTTTATATTACTAACTGTGCCCCAGTGTATTAGTGAAACGGGACAGTGAGGAGGGACCTGCCCGGCTCTCCACTCCTGACGTCACGCTTCCCCCACCCCTCGGCCCGCAGCCTCTGTCTCAGATTAGTGCGAATATATCGCTCCTGCAAGTGAACTATGATTCTTAGCGTCATGAGAGAAGTAGCAAAATCAACTGGAATGTTCAAGCAAAATATAAAAAGCCGGATCTAAATCTATTACTAGTTCTCTCATTCGCTAGCTAAGCAGATGTAAGATACGCTGGTACATGAGTGAGGAGGGCCCCAGCCCCTTCCCCTTGGCCCGCTGCGTCTTGGACTCGCACAAATAAATTGATAACGCGAGCAAACTATGATACTTAGCATAATGAGAAATGTCACAAAATCAACCGGAATGTTCAAGCAAATTATAGCAAAAAACCTGATCTAAATCCAGTAAGTAGTTCTCTCGTGAAAATTGGACAGACATACAGACATAGAGATGTTGGATTCCATATGTGTAGAGATGTGTGGTTAGTATTTTGAAGGAATACTTCCCAATGCGTCGATCACGATCGACCGGTAGATCGCAAAGGGACTGCAGGTAGATCGCGTTGCATTAAAAAAAATTTTTCTTTAAACGTTAGTCTATCAATTATTCTCCCTATGCCATTTGCCACTTGATTGACATACAGAGTGGCAAGTCTGAGATCTCTTTTCTTCTAACACACTGATCATCCCGCTACTGCAAAACTCCGGATGTGATCTAGTTAGCCTTCCAATTTATATCGACTAAAGAAGGGATTTTAAAAAAAAAATGATTAGGGTGGGTATGGGCTGGATGTGGAATTGGAAGAGGATTTTTTTTCTCATATTGTCACAATCAAAGTGCGTTTGTCTGACATTCAAGGTTCGATCCCCGATGAGGGGTGCAGTGGAGTGTGTTTGCCCAGAGGGGACTGGGCGGTCTCATGGTCTGGAATCCCTACAGATTTTATTTGTTTCTCCAGCCGTCTGGAGTGTTTTTTTGTTTTTTCTGTCCACCCTGACCATTGAACCTTACTCGTATTCTATGTTAATTAATGTTGACTTATTTTATTTTCTTATTGTGTCTTTTATTTTTCTATTCTTCATTATGTAAAGCACTTTGAGCTACTGTTTGTATGAAAATGTGCTATAGAAATAAATGTTGTTGTTGTACGCCTGATGAGCCTAAAATAGGGTGAAACACGTGTTGCGTACTCTTTGCATTATTTGACAGTTAACTATGTAACATTCTATGATCTGCTTCTCGCAACTGAGAGGGCACCCGTGGCGCATGTCTGCCAACTTGCAGACCAACCACATGCAGTTACCTTATAGGTAACCACCCATACAATCAAATCGTGATTCAGACTTCAGATGATATAGATATATGTATATCATTTTTGATGTAGGTAGATCATTTTGACCTGGTCATTTTAAAAGTAGCTCATAAGCCGAAAAAGCGTGGGCAACCCTGACTTAGAGTGACGGGTGTTCAAAGCAGTGCCATGTGCCTAGCCCCTGAACTTTTTGCCTGTTTTATTTATTTATCTAACAAATTCAATTGGCTATACGTATGGCAATGCACTCTATGCACCTTGGTGGCCCTACACCCCTGCTCTTTGAAGTTAGATATGAAAATCGGCACATTCGTTACCTCAAGTGGGGACCCCCCCATTATGATCTGTCACATGTGTGCACATGGAAGACAGCTTAAGGGCTTTGGTGATGGAACTTGCTGCCAGGCCAGGGGTTGGCATTGTATACTAATGCCTTCTCTGCCCCTCCTTTGTGCAGAACGGAAGATTGACAGCCACTCCATCTCTGATGTCACTTCTCAGTCTGTCTGCCTGGACCTTCACCTTCCTGCCTTGTGAACTCATAACCTGGAAGTCGGACATTTTCTTTCAGTTTAACTGAGAATTCCGGTTCATTTATTTAGCATTTATTGTGTGTTTTCCTTATTTATTTTTTATCTAATTATACAGGCTCAACAAGATGGTGCTCCAACTCTTTAACTTTGTTTGGGTTCTCTATTTCAGTTTTTAGGTACTTATTTGAAGACACCTGAAACCCATTAAACCCAAATGGTATCAAATCAATAGAAATGCCCATCTGGAAACATGGGGTGTAAGGAAGGAACCCGCCTTAGATGGGGTACCCTTTATTCTGTCCAAGGGCATACCCAGCCATGTTCAGTAATAGCAGGCCAGGTGAACATTGGCAACTATGGTGCCTATAAAAAGTATTCACCTTTTTGGAAGTTTTTATATTTGACTATTATACAACATTGAATCACAGTGGATTACATTTAGGCTAACACTGATTTAAAGAAAATCTCTCTTTAATGAACTGTATAATGAAGGGAAGGTCACTATATAAAATTATTATTTCATATTTGGCCCATGCCTTAATTCAGTATGACTTACAAGATTATATAATGCTATAGCTGTTTACAGATTTTTTAACAGTCAGCACACAGGCAGGTTGAACGATTTGCTGAGGGTCACATAGTGAAGCCGAGGAAGAAATTGAACCAGCATCCTTGTGCTTTAGGGGCCAGTGCCTCAGTCATTAGATCAAACTACCCGATTCAAAAGTCAGTTACTTTCTGCATACACATTTCCCTTGGACAAGCTCCAGAAACAGAAATCTCCTCATCAGGAAATTAGGGTCCGGGCAGTGCAAAGTGTTCACAAATCCTGGTAATTGTTCGCTACACCACTGAGTTCTCTCTTTGAATGACCATCCAATTTGTCCTTTTCTCTTTTGTGGCACATTAACACATCCAATGTACAATCGCATAAAAGTGACCTATGAGACACCTGCTCTTATCATAGATTGAACTTTATATGTCCCTAGTGGGTAATTTAGCTTTTTACAGAAACTCTTTAAATAAATAAATACATACATACGTACATAAAAAGGCACACAGATAAATAAATTATTAAATATACAGACACACTATGGTCTGAAAACATACCAGAATGACTAAAAAGCAAGAAAATAAGAGTCGAATAATAATAATACATTTTATCTATTTAGCACCTTTCTGATTTGGCGGTCCCAGGCCCAGTGAAGCGTTATGGAGGTGTACTGCTGTTGGTATGAAGGAGCCCCCGTCACTTTTCTTGACACACCTCTGCTGAACGATTCATTGGCTGAACGTCCTCGGTGTTAGTGCGTCACATATAGAGGTTGTGCAACTTTGTTCATAATGGCACTCAATGTTGTTTTTCTTCTCTGCCTTGCTATGACTTCCAGGAGTGTGTCCTATTACTGAGCTTGTCTTTTTAATTAGCTTGTTGATTCAGTGGGCCTCAGTCACCAGCCCAGGACCCCACAGTGTAGAAAATCACACTGACTACCACAGAGGTGTACAAGATGTGAAGGATGTCACTTCTCACATTAAAGACACACAGTCTCCTAAGAAAGAAGAGCCTGCACTGCCCTATCTGCCCCATAGCTTGTCTGTGCCCTACCCACACATGTACATCTATTAAAAACTTTTTCTTTAGGTTTAGATGGACAGGTTTATTGTGAGGATTGAATTGGTGCAGAGATAGGTGCTGAACAGCACCTTGCTGTAAATTTCTTGATGGTGAAAACGTGGATTTTTCCTGTTATTCGGCATTTTTGCTTTGTGCCCTCCCTCACCATAACCATGAAAGCTTTAGATTTATCAAAAATTTCAATCTCCGGGCCTCAATATTTTAACTGAAAATATCGATATCTTGATGATGGATGTGTGTCTATCTGTGTGTCACAATTTCTTGATGATAGTGTAGAGCTAAAAGAGCTGGACGGAAAAATACCAATGAGACTATGAGACGACGATGTGCTGATTAGTTTATGAGCCAAATCGTGCAAGAGAAAAAGGCACTCTAGAGGAAACCTCAAATACTGCAATTCTGCAATTAATTATGAATTCTTCTCATCAGTTGCTCTTGTAATGACCTATTTTATGATCAGAAAGATGAGCATCAGAGCAGTAAATATAATTACTGAAATGCTCCAGAATCGTTCAGGTAACTTGGCTCCTAGTGCATAAAGCCTACTGAGGTTCACGTCTGACTTTTGGTTTTTTTTTTGCATATGCTAAAGTGAGCAGGAACCCAAGGTGTCCACCTGAGTCACTCTGATGGTGGATGACTAAGTACAGTACATTTGTAACAGTAGTCATGCATAATTCTTGGTTGTAGTTTATTGATGCCTTCCAAAGTTTTTGGTAAATGATGAAGAGAATCTGTCTGGGCCAGGGACACTTATGGATGGCACTGAAGGGAGCCCAAGTTTCAGGAGACCAATGAGAAATAAAAGAATGAAGGACCACATAGGAAGGAAAGGGTTAAAAAAAGGCTTAAAAAAGGGGGCAAGTAAGAACATTTATTTATGTGGCTAACACCTTCATCTAAGGCGACTGACAACTTTTATGATACAGTTGGTTCCATTTCTGCCGGTTTTCCCAATTGGAGCACAGGCAGGTCATGTGACTTGCTCAGGGTCTCACAATGTCATTAGCAGGATTTGAAGCCACATCTTCAGGGTTTGAAGTCCAAAGCCTTAACCACAACAGCACACTGCCTGCCTAAGAAATGAGGACGGTGAACAGCACCAGAGACAAAAGAGACACTGCCCCACCTGAATGACTCCAACAGGGGACTCCGGGTTCATTACAGAAAAAATGGCAAATAAAAAGACCCTGAGGAGATGGCAAATTCTTTGTGGAACCCGTGGGCAAAGGTCTTGCTTGCCTGAAAATAAGATGGTATGGGATTTTATTTATTTATTCAGTAATCCCTCTGATTTACGGAACATTAAAATAGAAAGCTGCTTTTATAACAGATGTTTCATTTTTTCCTTGCTTCTGAACTCACTGTACAATTACTGCTAGTGTATTAGTGGCTTATTATCAATTGTCTTGTATCGTGATTCATGTGGGGGATTTTTTGTAGAGCTGAAATATTATGGGTTTGTGTTTTTGAAATTTACAAAAGTAATTTCAATGACGTTCTTTCATTTGATATTTTCTGTATTTTTGACTGGCTAGTAGTAGAGTAGTGTTGCACATTTCTCGATCATTTATTTTTTTCCTTTTCTGCTGCTATTCTGAGGATCAATAGCTTTCAGTATAATCATGCTGGTTCAGGGTGGGAACAGATCGAATAAATAATACATCATCCAAGGTTCAAGGTTTAATGAAATCATCTATGGTTTATATTGAAGGAGCATTTTCTTGTTCGATCTCTATGGAGCCACAAGCTTAGACCTTTGGCTAAGTAACTTCTCCTCCTTATTTAATATGGTCTTTCTTAGACACTGATACTGTGCCTAGAGTGGAAGTATTCCTACATGACTAATGTCAGTCAGACTCTCTTCTATCTATAGGGCATTGCCTCGAGGGGAGGGTAGAAGCACCTTCAGCTTAATGGAGTCAGACCTGCCCTGTCATTTACTGTGTGATCATCAGAGTTTAATGAAGCCATCGGTGGACTACATTTACTTCTTAAAAGAAAGTTCAAGGAGATGAACCTTCTCCCTGCTGGCTTTGTAAGTCTTTGCCAAAATGACTTCACTTATTTATGGGACATTGCCTCAAAGGAGACCGAAGAAGAAGAATCATTACATTGGAATAGGAGCTGCGCTGTCACCTAACATGTTAACAACACAATTCCTGGGCTATCTTGTTTGGACATTTTCTCAGAGGACGGAAAATGTGGCTTAGGCCAATAAAACTTTCACCTAATTGAGGAATTAGAGGCAACTGGTGAAGCTTCTTGACAAAACATGTTGTGTCCACTATCAGTAATGGTCATTACAAGACATTTAAAAATGCTGCCCTTCGCCGCTATAAGTAATAAGAAGGGGGAATCATTACATCCCAGCACAATGTCCTCCATACTGACTCACAGTGCAGAGCACTCCATAGGATAATGTGCTGAGCCCCCTACTGTACATCATGTTCATCTGTGTGACCAGGCACAGGTCCACCTACATCATTAAATGGGCTGAAGATACCCCCATCATAAGCTTAACCACCAGCAATGATGAGACGGCTTACAGAGCAGAGGTCTACCTACTGACCCAGTGGTACCAAGATCATCAGTGGCGGTTTTAGGCATGGGCGAACGGGGCAGCCGCCCGGGGCGGCATTTTTCATGACACGTGGGGGGCGGCACACAAACTTGGAGGAAAAAAAAAATCATCTGTGCCGCTAAGCGGTTTTCTATTATCTATGATACCTGCGCCGCCCCTGCTGCTGAAGGAGCCGCACAGAAGCCGCGAGTAGGAGGCCGCGGACGGATTCGAGCGCACCTAGGAACGTGTTCGCCGGCAGGGAATGGCGGGTACTAACTTTCTCCCTCTGCTTCCTCATAGGAAAAAAGACCTCCCTCCGCCATAGCTGACGGCTGACCGCAGTACGGCACTTCCGCCCTTCCTCCGCCATCTTGCCATGACGTCATCCTTCCCGTCCTCCCTCACGGTCCTTCCCAGCATCCTTGCACCTCCGGCTCCTCCCCTATAAAATGGCCACGGACGCCACGGTCTGGCGTCACGCTTATGAACATTCAGTTGTTTATGATTTTGACCTGCTTTTTTTTGTTGTTGTGGAATCGCGACAATATACGGGGCCGGAGAACCCCAAACCTCTTTGCTGTCTCCTGCTCCATCTGTTACATTGGCGTAGTCGGCAGGATACAAGAGTCCTTGAGATGACGGAGGGACAGGACCTCAATACTGTGCTGCAGAACATGAATGCCCAACTCCAGGCCCTGCAGCAGGCGCAAGCCAGCACCACCAGGGAGTTAGAGGCCACGAAGGCCAGGCTGGCCGAGGCACAGTGCAACAGGCAAGAGTCGGCCAAAGCAAAGCCTCCCCCAGTGGTAACTATGACCGAGGCGGACGACATCGAATCCTACCTCGGGATTTTTGAAAGGACGGCCACCCGGAACGAGTGGCAGTGGTCAGGGCGTCCACTCTGGCGCCTACCTCAAGGGACCCGCGCAGCGGGCCTACTATGACCTCCCGGAGGAAGAGGCCGCGGACTACGACCTCTTGAAGCCAGAGATCTTGGCCCGCTACGGCATAACGCCGGGCCAGCAGGCGGTAGAGTGGCGGAGTTGGCAGTTCTCCCCAGAAAAGCCTGCCCGTGCCCAGGCGTTCGAGTTCTGGGGCAAAATGGGGCGCTGGCTACGGCCAGAGGGACCCCAGGCTCGGAGAGTCGTGGAGCAGGTGGCCTGTGAGGGCCTGGTGAACGCTATGCCCAACTCCCTCACCCAGCAGGTCCGGCGCCAACCCTATAAAGACATGCCGGGTCTCTTGGAAGTTCTTGAGCGACAGCTCGCGGTCCTCCGACTTGGGGAGGCAGAACGGTCCGCCCGTGGGAACCGACAGGGACGGGCGGCCAACCCAAGCCTACTCGACGCGCTGCAGAAGCGCCAGCCAGACCTAAAGACAAGCCGGGCCCACCGCGCTGTTATAACTGCGGTGAGCCCGGCCACCTGCTGCCAGCCTGCCCTTTAAACGTCTCCGCGGAGCCGATGGACTGCACCTTGGCGTTCGCCGAAAGGTACTGTACCCCGCCGCACCCCTTGGCGACTCTGAACACGGGAGTGGTTTTATTGAATGGGCACATGGTGATGGCTTTGTTTGACTCCGGCAGCAACATAACCATTGTTGCTCGCCGTTATGTGTTGCCGCAACAATGGCTGACTCGGCATTTTCAGGTTACTTGCGTGCATGGAGGGACCAAGTCTTATCGTTCCGCACAATGTTATATTACCTGGAAGGGGGACCCAGTTAAACTGACGGTCGCGGTGTTGCCCGAACCCTCCTATCCAGTGATATTGGGACATGACTGGTCAAAAAGAACATGCGGTAAAACACTTACCACTTCCGGGGCCTCGCTGGATCTAGTAATGAGGGGGCAGGGCGCCCCTCCCGCGGTCTCCACACCATGCTCTGGGGCACGTCCTAATGGTGTTGGCACTTCAGGCAATGTTTCCTCTGCGACGGGCCCTGACCCGGACGACTCCTCCGGGGAAGGGCCGAGCCAGGGAACACTCCCGGTGCCCCGAACACAAGACCCTCTCGATGGGCTGGATCACCGGTTTCGGTCCACGCCGGCATCATTCAAGAGGGAGCAGTGGAATGACGATTCCCTGCGGGCTGCCCGGAATGCCGTGGTTTTGCCTAACAGCTCACAGGCCGACGGTTCCTCACCACGCAACCCTTCTTTGTCCTCGAGAATGATCTGGTGTATCGGGTGGCGACCCACGAGGGCGAGGTGCGGAAGTTGTTGCTAGTGCCGCGTACCTTCCGGCGGGAGGTATGCGAGCTAGCTCACGCCCACCTCCTAGGTGCCCATCTCGGCGCCGAGAAACTCTGGAGAGGATTAAACTCCGATTTTACTGGCCTGGGATTAATGAGGAGGTCCGGCGTTTCTGCCAGTCCTGTCCGGACTGCCAAATTCACCAGATTCCTAGGAGGGACCGCGCTCCTCTTGTCCCTATTCCCCTCATTGATGTCCCGTTTGACAGAATAGGGGTCGACCTAGTAGGACCCTTGGAGCCCTCTACCCGTGGCTACAAATATATATTAGTCATGGTGGATTACGCCACCCGGTACCCAGAGGCGGTTCCCCTGCGCTCCGCTAATACAAAAACCATTGCACGGGAATTAGTTAATGTATTTTCTAGAGTGGGTATACCCAAAGAAGTCCTTACGGACCAAGGTACACACTTCACCTAGGATACGTTCAGGGAAGTGGCCAGATTACTGAGAATAAAGCACCTGAAAGCGTCTGTCTATCACCCTCAAATAGACGGGCTGGTCGAGCACTTTAACCAGACGCTTAAGCAGATGCTTCGCAAGGTAGTCAGCGCGGACGGTAGGAACTGGGACCAGCTTCTACCGCTCGTGCTGTTTGCTTATCGGGAGGTACCTCAGGCCTCCACAGGCTTCTCCCCATTTGAACTTTTATACGGACGTCAACCCCGAGGAATTTTGGACATATTAAAAGAGGGCTGGGAGGCGGAGCCCCTCCCTTCCTCCAACATATTGGAGTACGTAGCGCAACTGCGCGACCGGCTCACAAAGATCAGGCCAATCCTCAAAGATCACGTGACTCGTGCGCAAGCAGCGCAGGCCCGGTGTTACAACCGGAACTCCGTCCTCAGGGAGTTCCGCCCTGGGGACCGAGTTATGGTGCTCGTTCCAACCTCCCACTCTAAGTTGCTCGCTCACTGGCAAGGGCCGTACGAGGTTAAGGAGAGAAAGGGCCTCGTCGATTATCTGGTGAAACAACCCAATCGTCGACCGAGTGAGAGGATCTATCATATCAACCTGTTGAAACCTTGGAAAGAAAGGGAGGAGCTTCCCGACTCCCATAGGTCACTCTCCCTTTTTTCGAGAGTAACTGCCCTTAACCTCGGTGAAGAGCTAACCCCCAGGCAGCGGCAGGAGTTAACCCAAACACTCCGCACCATCCCCGAAGTAGTAAGCGAGTCACCTGGCCGGACCTCGTTGATTGCCCATGACATTGTCACGGACCCGGGGGTGATTGTCCGGGAGAGGCCCTATAGACTCCCGGAAGCAAAACGCGCGGAGGTAGAACTAGAGGTACAACGGATGTTGGACATGGACATAATAGAGGAAAGCCATAGCCCCTGGTCCAGTCCTATCGTCCTCGTGTCCAAGCCCGACGGCTCCTGGAGGTTTTGTAATGACTTTAGACGTCTGAACCAAGTCTCCAAGTTCGATGCCTATCCTATGCCCCGCATTGATGACCTCCTTGAGAGGTTGGGTACGGCTCGATATTTGACTACACTGGATATGACTAAAGGGTATTGGCAAATTCCCTTAACGGCATCCGAAAGAAAAAACAGCCTTTAGCACCCCTAGCGGGCACTGGCAATACAAGGTACTCCCATTTGGACTGCACGGGGCCCCGGCGACTTTCCAACGTCTGGTAGATAGAGTGCTGAAGCCTCACCAGTCCTATAGTGCCGCCTACCTGGATGACGTCGTCATCTATTCTGGCACCTGGGAGGAACATCTATTGCAGGTATCGGTTGTCCTCCGAACACTAGGTGGAGCCGGCCTCCGCATCAACCCACGGAAATGTTTTTTTGGCTTAAAAGAGGCCAAATATTTAGGCTATCTAGTGGGACTGGGACAGGTGCGACCCCAGTGCTCTAAAATTAAAGACATCTTGGAATGGCCCCGTCCGAATACCAAGAGGCAGGTGCAGGCTTTCTTGGGGTTAGCGGGGTACTACCGCGGTTTGTTCCCCGTTTCTCCGAAGAGCAGCACCCTTGACTGACTTGACAAAGAAGGGTGCTCCCCTGTACGTGGTGTGGACCAACAAGGCGGAACACGCATTCAGTGACCTAAAGAAGGCCCTAACGTCGGCACCTGTGTTAAGGTCGCCCGATTTTGGGCTCCCTTTTATTCTCCAGACCGACGCTTCGGACACAGGCCTGGGCGCCGTGTTAAGCCAGAGCGTCCATGGTGTCGAACACCCGTAATGTATCTAAGCCGGAAACTGATGGACCGGGAGACCCGGTATGCGGCAGTGGAGAGGGAGGCCTTGGCCATTAAGTGGGCAGTGACCCAGCTCCGTTACTACCTGTTGGGTCGCGAATTCACTCTGGTGACTGATCACGCTGCTCTTCAGTGTATGTCCCTGCACAAGGAGTCGAATCCGCGGGTCACCAGATGGTTTCTGGACCTACAACCGTATAAGTTCGCTGTCACTTATCGGCGAGGTACCCTTCAGGCCAATGCCGATGCCCTCTCTCGGGTTCACGACCTCTCGGTTAGGTCCGCCCGACCTGACGGGTCTGGGCTAAGGGGGGGATCATGTCACGCACGCGCGAGTAGGAGGCCGCGGACGGATTCGAGCGCACCTAGGAACGTGTTCGCCGGCAGGGAATGGCGGGTACTAACTTTCTCCCTCTGCTTCCTCATAGGAAAAAAGCCCTCCCTCCGCCATAGCTGACGGCTGACCGCAGTACGGCACTTCCGCCCTTCCTCCGCCATCTTGCCATGACGTCATCCTTCCCGTCCTCCCTCACGGTCCTTCCCAGCATCCTTGCACTTCCGGCTCCTCCCCTATAAAATGGCCGCGGACGCCACGGTCTGGCGTCACGCTTATGAACATTCAGTTGTTTATGATTTTGACCTGCTTTTTTTTGTTGTTGTGGAATCGCGACAATATACGGGGCCGGAGAACCCCAAACCTCTTTGCTGTCTCCTGCTCCATCTGTTACAATATATATATATATATATATATATATATATATATATATATATATATATATATATATATATACATATATATATATATATTTTAAATCTGAATTAGGGATATTGATAAAGTCTTATTTGGAAGATGATAAATTAAGGAAATTAAGTTTTATTACACAGTCCAACCACAACTGACAGCTCAAGAAATTAAATGAGGCTTGGCCAGATTGATTTGTACTGCCAAGCAAATGTTTCATTAAGTTTAGTCTCTTATTAAGATAGAAAAAAATATCAATCACTTGCTCATATAGCACCTTTCCACATTAAATATAGACTTACGAAGCAACCAGCAGTGCGGCACCATAATGCCCAGTCTGATGTCTCCTGTTACAACTCAGCTGCCTCATCTGTTCACTTGGCACAGAACAAAAATAGTCGGCAGTATTTTCACACTTTGTTTCCTGCTCTGTCTATTTTTACTGCCTCCCTTCTGCGTCACACGGGGCATGGGTGATAAAATGCTATTTTTTGCCCAGTGTGTTGAAATAATGATGACTTGCTGAATTTTATATATTCATCAAATGGGCTGATTTTTCCAGAAAAGGAATTGCCTCGAGTTAGCCAAATGGGACTGAGATAAAGTTTAACATGGACTCTTCAGTAGAGGTGAGGGTCTAATTCCATTTATATGTGACAATGAAGAAAAACAAATATGAAAAAGAAGCCATGCTTATCCAGCACCTTCAGCTATTACAATGTGATAGTCATTTATAAAAATGGAAAAGGGAGATAGGTGTCTTAACAGTTTGACAGGAGACATGCTCACTCTGGGACACACACATCTGTGTTTTGAAGCGAGGAAGGAATGTCTCATCTGCTTTGAACTGTTTCATCAAAGAGTAGCAGGGAAATTATTAGTTCACCAGTAGAGACTTTTTTTTTCTGATTCTTCAATACATTTGCTTGAAGTATTTTCAAGTCTAAAATGATTTGACCAACAGTACCAATTGTTCAATAAATCAATCCATCAATTGTTCGATCGATCAATATTTACATAAAGTGCATCATCATATGGATTGTGCAAAAACACAATTGGCAGTAAATACAGTAAACACTCAATTTAATTTCAGCTCATGATAAATCATTAAAAACACGACACTGAGCAGAGAACACAAACGTCTAGACATTCATCCATCTGTCAGGATCATCTGTGAATTAAATTTAAATTGTTTCATTATGAAAATGTTTTCCATCTTTGGGTTTCCTAGACATTTTGTAACTTGTATTTATTATTTACATTTTTTCTTGTTGATTTAACTGTGTTTCCAGTGAGAGTTGGACTCCGCCAGGGCTGCCCTTTGTCACCGATTCTGTTCATAACTTTTATGGACAGAATTTCTAGGCGCAGCCAGGGTGTTGAAGGGGTCCGGTTTGGTGGACTCAGGATTGGGTCACTGCTTTTTGCAGAGGATGTTGTCCTGTTTGCTTCATCAGGCCGTGATCTTCAGCTCTCTCTGGATCGGTTTGCAGCTGAGTGTGAAGCGGCTGGGATGAGAATCAGCACCTCCAAATCCGAGAGCATGGTCCTCAGCCGGAAAAGGGTGGAGTGCCCTCTCAGGGTTGGAGGAGAGATCCTGCCCCAAGTGGAGGAGTTCAAGTATCTCGGGGTCTTGTTCACAAGTGAGGGAAGAATGGAGCGTGAGATCGACAGGCGGATCGGTGCGGCATCCGCAGTGATACGGGCTCTGCATCGGTCTGTCGTGGTGAAAAAGGAGCTGAGCCGTAAGGCAAAGCTCTCAATTTACCAGTCGATCTACGCTCCTACCCTCACCTATGGTCATGAGCTATGGGTAGTGACTGAAAGAACGAGATCGCGAATACAAGCGGCTGAAATGAGTTTCCTCCGCAGGGTGTCTGGGCTTTCCCTTAAAAAAAAGGGTGAGAAGCTCAGTTCCGGGAGGGGCTCAGAGTAGAGCCGCTGCTCCTCTGCATCGAGAGGAGTCAGATGAGGTGGCTCGGGCATCTGATCAGGATGCCTCCTGGACGCCTCCCTGGTGAGGTGTTCCGGGCACGTCCAACCGGGAGGAGGCCCTGGGGAAGACCCAGGACACGCTGGAGGGACTATGTCTCCCGGCTGGCCTGGGAACGCCATGGGATTCTCCGGAAGAGCTGGAAGAAGTGGCCGGGGAGAGGGAAGTCTGGGCCTCTCTGCTTAAGCTGCTACCCCCGCGACCCGACCTCGGATAAGCGGAAGAGGATGGATGGATGGATGGATGGATGGATGATTTAACTGTGTAAGTCTCGCTTTGCATCTATGGCTAATTTCTATGTAAGTCAGTTAGTGACTAGTTGACTAGTCGTCTTGTTTAAGCAACAAGCTTCATGACTCTGTGTGTTTGAATTTTTTTTAATGGTTGCCTATAGTTCCCTTCTTAATTTTAATTTCCTATTTTGTTTCTTTGTTGAACAGATTTATATTCTGGAATTAATTTATAATCTGGATTCATGTTCAATGATTACAAATTATTAAATTTCATTTTTGACGCCATTTTGCTTCTCTCTGGAGATCACCATTTTGTTGTCATGGTACGACAATTACACAATTACGCAACTGATGTTATCGGATCAGCAGTATAAAAATCATTATGCTAAATGAGTCAGCATTCGAGTTTGCAGATATTCCTAGCATAAAGCCTTTGAGTGAGAGTAGTAATGCTCTTTAAAAAAAAAATTATTTCCAAGTTCCTTCTTATTATGAGTTTTGATTAGAAGAACGATAGGACGGATTTAAAGTCGAAACGTTTTGGCTCGCTTACTGTTTCCTCTCCTAGTCTTTTAAATTCGTGCTGTTTGCTTTCCCTGGCATAACAGCAAGAGGCTGGGATCACTTTAAACAGAAAATTACAGACTCAAAATCAAAAAGTGTTAAAACAAATCATTTGGTTAGATCTTCTGGAATAAATACAGTATATGCTTCCTTGACTTTGTATCAACATCCGATATTGTGGATATTGTTAACAAAAAACCTTTGTGCATGTGTATAGCAGTGTTATTTAGATTTTCCCAGATCCTGACTTCTAACTTCTACATCTTGTTACTATTCTTGGATTGCAATTTTCAATTAGATGAAAGATAGGCCTAGTTCTTGGTTATGACTTTCTGGCTTGTTTAACATTTTCCATCCCAGTCACTTACATTCATTCTGTTTGCTTTTCCTGGTGCTATGCATAACAGCGGGGGCTGTGGTCAACTCTCGCTGATATTTTAAATAGAAGATTAAAGACTCAAAATCAACAAGTGTTAAAACAAATCATTTGGTTAGGCATTCCATAATAAGTATGTGCTTCTTTGAGATTGATTTCTGGTTTGATTGATGGGGATGACACTGCCTCCCCCAAGACGCCAGATGGCAAGTTCCCCACAGCATAGCAGTGCCCCGGATTCCTGTAGGGCATCATGGAGTCTGTAGTTCGGCATCACAGCCCTGATGAGTACTGTGGGTGCTGTCAGAAGAAGCTGCAGGAAGATCTGGGGATTTGTATTTTCCATATAGCCCGGAAGTACTCCCAAGTCACGGAGTCGGAAGCCCCAAAGTACATCCAGGCTGAAGAATACCTCAAGTCCTCCATTTAACCCGGAAGTGCTGGCAAGTCATGGGGACAGAAGAACGGAAACACTTTCGGGTCAAGGACTATATAAAAGACTACTGAAGACCCAGCAAGTGAGCTGAAGTTCGGAGGCAGTGGACAGAGCTTGCTGGGAGTTGTGGAGGAGAAATTTCTGTGTATTATTATTGTTATTGTGTTGCCTGTTTATGGTGGTGGAGGTGCTTCAGGGCACTTTTACAAGAAGAAAAAGTATTAAACAAGTTCTTGGTGATTTTATCCTGTGTTCTGTGTGTCTGTCTGTTGGATTGAAAGGCAACAGCATCCTGTTTTTATCTGCTATAATAAAACACCACTATGTGTGTGTGTGTTCATGTGTCCAGTCCCTCCAAACAATCAGATTGGTCAGTTTGGTTTTGGTGGCTCAGTAGTAGGGGTGGCAACATGATAATTGAAGGGCACGTATAGCGATAATGAAATGATACTGTAGGGGTGTGAAGTTCAATTCCTGATTGTGACAATTTTATAATTATTACAAAAAAAAAATTAAAATGGAGCATTCCGATGACAAGTCATCAAGTGATGTTGTGTCTCTAAATACTAAAGCGGGGCAACCTAAGTCATCTTCAATCATGGGAAGTATTTGCAAGAGTTTCTTCTTGAATGGTGGTTTCACAATTGGAAAAGGAGGCTTGCTTACCATTGGTGGCAGTCAAAAAGTGGATAGGAGATGAGCAAGGTGCCTACAAAATGACAGAGACTGAGAAGCAGGCAAAACCTGATCGAGAGGTGAGCACCAAGCAAGAGAGGTTGAGACACATGAGGATACCAAGGAAAGGTGTAGGAGGAACGCCGAGGGCACATGCAGGGAAAGAAAGGTAGAGCCACAAGAAGACACAGAGGAGAGGCGCAGGAGGAACTCTACAGGTAAATGTAGAGCAAGAGAGGATGAGACACATTAGGATACAGAGGAAAGGTGAATACTGACATTACACGTAGGATAAGAAAGGCTGAGGAACGTGAAGACACAGAGGAGAGGTGCGGGAGGAACTCTGCAGATACATGTATGGCAATAGAAGTTGAGGCACACAAAGACACCAAGTCAAGGCTCAGGGACAGGCACTATATATCTCCCTCAGCCAATGTTTGTATATGGCCATCTATATGTGGCACTTTCAAGAGTCATAAGAAGAAAAGAAGTGAAGGTAATGACAGCTGGTGAGCAAAGTAATAGTGTTGCAAGAAACATTATTTATGGAGAGGTTCTAGAGAGATAGAAGTAGAAGATGGGGAGTGTGGACAGGCTAGGGGATATGGTAGCAGCAGATTTCAATGTCATTTATGCTATACTTATATGCTGGTTCATCTAATATACAGGTGCCGGTCCTAAAATTAGAATATCATGACAAAGTTGATTTATTTCAGTAATTCCATTCAAAAAGTGAAACTTGTATATTAGATTAATTCATTACACACAGACTGATGTATTTCAAATGTTTATTTCTTTTAATTTTGATGATTACAACTGACAACTAATGAAAGTCCCAAATTCAGTATCTCAGAAAATCAGAGTATCAGAGAATATCAATTAAGACCAATGCAAAAAAAAAGGATTTTTAGAAATGTTGGCCAACTGAAAGGTACGAATGGTAAGGTGAAAGGTAGAAGTAGTCATGCATCATGTATTTAATAATATTGTTTAATAAAGAAAATTAATAAAACAGTATTTTTGTATTATTTAAATTAAACTGTTTTTAAAATTTTATTAACTGGTTTAAATTTTACCTAATATCTACATTCATTATTTAAAAACTTAATTATATTTACAGCAACAATTATTAATGTAATGAAATAATAAATTGTACATACTGTGTATGCATAGCTAATTTATTATAAAGGCTGTTTTCTCTGGTCTCACTTTCCACCTTCACCCCCATTTAATCCACTTGTGGATAATTAGCCATCAAAGATGAACGCTTTGAACGTGCACCTGCAGTGGACTGGTGACCTGTGTGAAACTGGCACCTGCCTTCCACTCAATGCTTTCATGACAGGCTTTTGTTTCTCTTGACCGTGAATTGGATTGAGTAAGTTGAAGCTGGATGGATAAATGGATTTGTGACCCTCGCAGGCAGACCAATGGAGACGCGATGATAGAGTAGAAGCTATAAAGCTGCATGGCAGGGCTTTGGAATAGAAAAGGTATTCAGAGTCAGGCGGTCTTGATGCTCTTAGATTTGGTGCCATTCTTGAGTTGCTAAGTTTTACCTGTCCTGGCACTCTGCATCTGGTCAGACGTACGCTGTCATAAAGTTGTAGCCTCTGCGTTCAGTGCCAGCCCTTGCACTAATATTATATCCGCCATCTGGTTTGCTCTCCACATCTGGCCAAGCAATCTACACCCATGTTGCAAAGCTGATCAGATCAGAAATCATCTGTCTGTTTCAAAAACAACTTTAGCACTAATTGTACTGCTGTGGCCAACTCAGCATGGCGAGGCCAACTGTTCTGCCACTGCTGGATAGAAGCTACATGGCCTTCTCTGCTAGCACATTAGAAAGCAGCAGCACAGCAGCCATTATCACTGGGATTCCTTGCGATCAAGAAACAGATCTCCTAAAGACAGTGCAGAAGTGGCCACATTAAAATCATCTGTGTAAAAATTAGATGCACTCCATTAGTCCACTGGAAGTTATATTAAGAAAAAGATCAATAAATCTGGAAGCAGAGCAGAGTGAAACGGGGGCAGAGGTGGGAGCGAAGGACATGGCAGTTGAGAAAGATACGCACGCTCTGTCTGTAACCTGCTTAGAAAATTACATCCCTTTCGGGACCCTTGTGTCATCATAAGTGGTCTTAACTGAATTTATTGATTCTGTTGCTGCATGGTTAATAAACGGGAACTGCTATTAAAATGAACAATGTTCTGAGTTTTTTTTTTTTTTTTGGTTCCTTTCAGTTTTTTTTACAGGAATTACTGAACTGAGGGTGATGCCGTTAAAACTGTCGTGTAACACAGCCAGGGACTTGGGCTCACAGTCTGCTTGGAATGTGTGCATTTTGGACCACTCTCTGTCTCTCTGAGTTCTCCTCCGGCTTCTCTGGTTTCTTCCAATATCCTTAAGAAGCACACGTTAAGCTACCTGGCACTTCTAAAGTGGCCTGTTATGTGCGAGTGGGACGATGTCCTGTGTGGCTGATACTAAAATGGACAAAGTGAATGAATTGTTGAAGAGAGATTTTCAATGTACATTTACACCTGTGTGTATTTATCTGCACTATTGGGTTTAATTAAATACTTGGAAGAAAAATGAAGAGAAAAAAGTGAAGGACTGAGAATTACTCGTCCATTTTAGCCTTCAAATCATTTGCATGATAGAAAGGGAAAGAAAATCTAGGATATGAGAATGACCTGACATAGCAGAGTTAATTTAATTTCATAGCTTGTTAGTGCTTTATTGGCAAGAATTGCTTTCTAATTAAGCAACCAGGTCAGAAGAAAAACCTGCAGCCACTGTGGCTCTCCATGACTGGGATTGAGGACCCCTGGTCTAGCCCAATGGGTTGGGGAAGTGATCACGTGACAAATGGACTGGCCTTAGGATTTTATGATATGATTGTGTGTATGCGTATTCACTGAGTACACATATAAATGCAAAATAAAAATGAATATTCAGAATGCCTTATAAATGATCTGTTCACAAAAATATTTTTCCAATTTCTTTGCTATTTTACGTTGTCAGATATAACATTTTTAATTCTGTCAACTGCATTTTGTTAGTATCTTTTTTGGTTAAGAACAGAGTATTATGTATCATGTTGTATATTGTTTATCTAGTGACTATCTAAAAAATCCACATAAATAATATATGTAAATGTTTGTAAATTACATACATAGAGTTGAATTTTTCTAATCACATCCTAACCCCTTATCAAAAAGATAAGGGGTCTTATGGCTGATACTAAAATGGACAAAGTGAATGAATTGTTGAAGAGAGATTTTCAATGTACAGGGCATATCAAAAGTATTCACCCCCTTGGACGTTTTCACATTTTATTGTTTTAATGACATTAAATCCGCTGTGATTCAGTGCTGTGTAATAATAAAATGTGAAAATGTCCAAGGGGTAAATACTGTTTAAAGTCATTGTATGCTTTTTGTATTATTTGTTATAAAATATTTCTAATTTGAAAAGCTGTTTTGTGATAATTAGTTCCCAACAGATCCATCGCTCCATCCATCCATCCATCCATTGTCATTCCTACCATTTTGTTCTAGTTGTTCAGTGCTAGTCTATTATAGGACAACAATTAAAGATAACTGACTTCATTTATAATAAGATGAATAAATAACAGTTTGTGAGTAAATAACAGTTCAGGCCACTGCCTTTGAGGAGCTTGTGTGTTGCCCCCATTTTCAAACTGTCTTTCTCTAGATCAGGGGCATCCAACTCAGGTACTGGAGCATGACTGTGGCTGCAGGTTTAGAGTTAGAGTTAGGCTTAGGGTTAGTTTTCAACCTAACTGACCAGTATTTGTTGCTAATTACCGTCTTTTTCCTTCATTGTAATAGACTTATTTTTTAAAGACACAACTCAGTCCTCTGAATTGCTTCATTTTTTTTCTTAAACAGCGCCCAAAGAGCAATAAGATGTGAACTGAGCCATAGCTTCAAACTCCAACCAATGAGAATCCAACCAATTTCAGTCCTACCAGTTTCTTAATTAGAAGCTGATTCTTATTTGATAATTAAACCTGTTATTCAATTTAATAATGTTATGTGGACCTGAGCAGATCAACATTACCAAGACCTTCAGCTTTCTTTATTTTTAGATTTAACATGATGGACACTGGTTGGCTGGTCATGTGTTGGCTTCTTTTATATCTCACTGTTTGGTTGCTAATTAAGGAAAAAGAGAAAGAATGAAGGGGTCTGAATGTTAAATAGTAAGTCAAATAAAATTAAGGCACAAGAGTTAATTAACACCAAAAACTGGCCATTAATTAAGAAAAAGATTAGAATGAAAACCTGCAGCCAGAGTGGCACTCTAGAAGTGGAATTGGAGACCCTCCCAAAGATGGTTAATTGGTGTCTTCAAATACTCTAAACACATTAGTGGACTGGCAGCAAGCGTGCTCACTGGGTAAAATTATCATTTTGCATTCCCACTTTCACCATAGACAATTTTCTCTATTTATATACTGTATATATTCAATTTAACAATATGTATTACCTCAGTTATCAATAAAATATCTATCTGTCTATCTATTTATCTATCTATCTATCTAACCTCAGTAAATACATGATAATGATGTTCTTCCAATATGGAGCATACATAGTTTTTATATTATGTTTTTTGAATTTTGCTTCTTTGAATTTAAAATATTATACCATGACTAAGAAAAATTACATTTAATAAAACTGATAGGACAAAATTCCTTTATTTAAAAAAATACCTTATATAAATTTAGTATTATGCATTTGCAATTATATTAAATTGTTTAATATTACATTGTTAGTAATACATTATATTAACCTATTATAGGTCCTCCTTTTAACTTATAAAGTTTTAAATAGTCAAATGCCTTGATTACTTATTGTATCTGAGTTTATCAGTTCTTACAAACCAGAGTACACATGGAGATCTGAAGATACAGAAGATTCCAAAAATTAATAAAATCACAGTAGGAGGTCGAGCTTGTAGTCGCAGGACCCCAAAGCTATGGAATGATCTACCTGCTAATATCAGAAATGCCCCTTTAGTCTCAGCTTTTAAAGAAGACTCATAACTTTAGTGCAGCATACCCTGACTAGAGCTGCTGATTAGTCTGTTTGTTAGGCATTTTTACCAAAATATAAGTATCACAAATTTGTTAAACTGTTACTACTGCTCTTCAATTCTAGTTCTCTACTCGGTATCTGGATGTGGCTCTTGGTGCCACTCTTCTACTGCCAGATTGCTCTCCTTGCATATGGAAAAGTCAACTTGGATGAAGGAGTGTTGGAGTCATCAAGTGGAAAATTTCTCTCGTCAGATTAGACGGCCAGCGCAGACTCCACTATAAAAGATACAGGAATGAGTAGACGGCCAGTTGACTGTTGGACAGATAATGTTGATTTCCGTTTATGTTTAATCAGTTTCTACCTTGTTCTTTGTGCTTTTTAACAAATCTTTAATCTATATATGTATTTTAAATGAGAATCATCACAGTGCTCTGCGCCTGAACTCAGTGAAAAAATAAGTTGTATAGGAAAGAAGCAAAAATTAAAAAGTAAGACGTAAATCAGGTTTCTATCATCAAATTATTGTTGTAATCTGTTGCATTCAAAAAATTTCCAAATCATTTCCTTCTACAATAATGAGGTCTGCTGTTTTTTTTTTTTTTACTAACTTAACATCTCATGATCCGCCACCGGGCAATACAATCGGACGTATCCAATCTCTGAACTGAATCATTTTGAATTGACAACACAGAAAGTGATGATGGCTTCTCATCTGTCTTTGTCACTCTCAGTCAGTTTTTTTTCTTGCCTCTTTCCTGGCTACCATCAGCGACATTGTCAGCTGCCTTCAGTGAGAATCTACCAATGTAAATGGTCATGAAAATAAAGAAAACACATTGAATGAGGAGGTGTGTCCAAACTTTTGGCCTGTACTGTATGTGCCATTATTAACCAAGAAGACTTTTCTCCCTCATCTTCCTTTTCATGCTTCCTTAGTGTTAATACCTGATAAATCAAGTCAAAAACGCTGATTTTTTTTCAACAAAAAAAAAGGTTATTGCATGTAACAGAAACATGTAAATATCAAAATGTCTGCATAAATACAGTAGGAGCGGCATGTCAAGTGTCTACTGCTATGCAGTGCTGATTTAGTAAAGGTCGTTTGTGTCATATGCTTTGAAAGAGTTACCAACGCACACTCTGATGTTGCAGTCAAGACAAGTGTAGCAGAAGCAAGTTTCAGCACACCGCGCTCTTACATTCTTCTGTTGCTTGAGCATGTGAGGGTAGAATGTCTGTCCCTGATGTGCACAATCAGCACTGCCCAATGGCTTATTGCAGGCTTCCTTGGCACAAGGCTTAGTGACTTCCACATTTCTCCTGAGATAAACACTGACAGTTTCTGAACTGTGAACAGTGCTTTGGAGGCTAACATCTTCCTTGCCTTTCTACTGCAGCATTTCTCAACCTTTAAGTATTTGCGACCCGAGCTTTCATAACAGTTTTAATCGTGCCCCCCCCTAATATTTTTTTGAAATGTAGATGCATATTTTATTATACCTACTTAACTTTTATCGACATTTATCTAACTCTATATTTATTGTTCTAGTATCAGAATGTAGTTTAAGTTAATTTGTTTTGGTTTCAACAGATGTTTTTTTCATATTTTTGATTCTTGTTTTCTTTTTTTCACATCTTCGGACCCCCCTTTTTGTTACTTCATGCCCGCCCCACAGGTTGAGAACCACTGTTCTACTGGATCAAAATTATTTTGCCTTTTTACCCAGCACCCACTTGCACCATGGAGAACCTTCAGGAGGCCCAAATTCACCAAGCATATCATGACGGTTTGATCAAAACCTGCTATATGTGTCAACGTCTGACGACCAGTTCACATTGTCATTACTATCAATAGATTCCAATTATGGTTCAGTTTCAGTTTGCTCTAAAACTGGTTCTGCAGCTTCTTGTTTACACGCTGTTACGTTCTGGTTAAAGGCTCCAAACCACTCATGAACACTGATGAGTTACCTCAGGGTAGCAAAACGCAAAGAAAAATGATAGTTTTTTTTTGCAGCATAATTTAATTTTTCCACTAGATGCCAGCAGGATACTGTCCCGACAGTTATCCGGGCTTAACACTGTATAGCGGATCATCACACATCATCTCGAGTCTGACTCAGGTTTAACCATGATTACCATATATACTCGCGTATAAGTCAGGTCTTGATACATGAAAAATCAATCATAAAATCACTCTCCGACTTACTGTATACTCCCATTCAAAAATACGACACTTAAATTTATTTATTTTTTTTACATCTTCTTGCTTCCTCCAATTTCGCACCAGTTTCTCAGACACATCGAACTTTCTTGCAGCAGCGCAGTTACCAATTTCTTTTACCACTTCAATGACTTTTCATTTAAAACCAGCTTCATATTTTCTTCTGATCGAACGCTCCATCATAGATATCTTATGATAAAGGTGTATGAGGGTGTGAGATATAAAAAACACAAAACAGTGCAAATGTTACTTCGGAAAAGTTCCATTATTACTGTCTGGTCACGTAGGTACAATACATAGAAAAAAAAGACCGTGTGCTCCATGGTTACTCTCTCAGGTGGGCGTTAGCACATCATAATCTCTTGGACCAATAGCGTGAGTTTTCCGCATTCAACTTATACGACCAACATTATAAAATACCGGAAATTATACGGTAAAATCAAGCCCCGACTTATCTGCGGGAGATCTTAAACACGAGCTTATACAGTAAATAGAATTCTGAGCCCAAGTCATGCTTGAAGTTAACACCAAGGAGGTTAATGGAAGGTCAGGCATCACAATGCAGCGATAGGTTGGCTGTTAGGAAGTCTGACTTCTTCCTCCCGTATCCGTGGACCGTGTGAGGTTTGAGAGTCAGGCGCTCCATTATGTTGAGCAGTATATGGACTGCTCAGGGTTCATCTGCCAGTTCTGTTTTTTAATTAAATTCCAACCGAATGTCAGTTTAGGCCACCTAGTACATGCAGAAAATCTCTGGGCAGAATCAATTCATGCCTACATTTCTGCCCTGTAGCCATCATAGCCACAATCCTTTAATTATGGCAGAAATGATTCTTTGTAAGTTACATTTTTTTAAATGTCTGTGTGCATCCATTTTTCCTCATTTTGATAAGATTGTTTTTTTTTTTTAAGAAAAGCACTTCAATGCTTGTGTGGCTGATTTTTTTTTTCTCATTTACAAGTGCAAAGCAATTTTCTTTTTGATAAGGGGTTAGGATGTGATTAGAAAAATTCAACTCTATGTATGTAATTTACAAACATTTACATATATTATTTATGTGGATTTTTTAGATAGTCACTAGATAAACAATATACAACATGATACATAATACTCTGTTCTTAACCAAAAAAGATACTAACAAAATGCAGTTGACATAATTAAAAATGTTATTTATATCTGACAACGTAAAATAGCAAAGAAATTGGAAAAATATTTTTGTGAACAGATAATTTATAAGGCATTCTGAATATTCATTTTTATTTTGCATTTATATGTGTACTCAGTGAATACGCATACACACAATCATATCATAAAATCCTAAGGCCAGTCCATCTGTCACGTGATCACTTCCCCAACCCATTGGGCTAGACCAGGGGTCCTCAATCCCAGTCGTGGAGAGCCGCAGTGGCTGCAGGTTTTTGTTCTGACCTGGTTGCTTAATTAGAAAGCAATTCTTGCCAATAAAGCACTAACAAGCTATGAAATTAAATTAACTCTGCTATGTCAGGTCATTCTCATATCCTAGATTTTCTTTCCCTTTCTATCATGCAAATGATTTGAAGGCTAAAATGGACGAGTAATTCTCAGTCCTTCACTTTTTTCTCTTCATTTTTCTTCCAAGTATTTAATTAAACCCAATAGTGCAGATAAATACACACAGGTGTAAATGTAAATAAGCTAAATGGAGAAATGCTGCTCTCTCTTGTCATTTGCATGTTATTGATAATAAGGAGCAATTAAAATAGCTGTTTAAGACAAAATTAAGCAATAAGGGCTCAAAATCACTAAAGTGAAGCAGAAGTGTTACTTTAGCAATAAGTGCTTTTTATTAAGCAACTGGGTTGGAGCAAAAACCTGCAGCCACTGTGGCTCTCCAGGCCCGTGATGGAGGACCTCTGGGCTAGACCCTTGATGTTGGCCTTAATGGAAAGCTTATTAGCTGATATGTTCAGGAAATGCAAAAACGTCAGATAAAGCGAACTATAGTCTTGGGGTTATAATGACGAAGTGAACACAAAACTAAGTGACATGGCAGAAAGAAAAAGAACAGCAGCAACCTCTGCTGAACGTCAAGCAAATCACTGAGGCCGATTACGTAATGAAGGACACCATACATAATAGGAAGAAGAAGAATAACAGCAGCGCTATCTGAGAAAGATGGAGAAATACATGCCGACAATCACGCAAAAATTTATTCTTGTTTATATCTAGTCTTTTGCTGGCTCACATGACCCGCTCTCATAAAACGACAAAACACTGAAGAAATGTTGACTAGTCAGAAGTAATCCTGAATGCAGAGCATTAGAGCAGCAGACCATCACAGTGGCTCCTAGGCATGCAAGATGAGAAAGATCAGGAAATTTACAGGGATAATCGAGAAGGTCGTCTAGCATATGAAAGCCTTGCTTGTACAGCCTTGCATCAATGTTTCTTTGAAGACCACTACTTCGCAAAGTTACGTGAGCGCTGTGATGAATGTCAAGCTGTGTTTTTCATGTTCAATACAAAACAACATTTGGACAAAACTTCCACTTACTATACACGAGACAGCAGAAGCAATACAATACATTATCACTTCTAGAGGAACTGAACTATTTGGAAAACATAACATGTGTCAACTGCTCCTTATCTTTATCGTGGAGTTTATTTGCATTTTATTTGAGGACCTTGCGTGTTTCACTAATATGCAGTATATATTCAAATTTCCTGGAAATGTCTGAGTATTAATCCTGTCATGTTAATGTTCAGGAAATGTCTAAAGGATATGAAAGACACATCAAAAGAAAATAGTAGGAAGTCTTCAATGACTGAGGTGAAGTAACACTTGGAGCAAATTTTACACCAATGTTTGCCCTCAGTTCAGGCAAATATAAAGTGAAATATTTTTGTTTCATAATATTAGAGCCACCTTAGGAGCAGTGAAGCCATCCATTCATCCATCAGTGCATTGATTGATTCATCCATCCATCCATTCCTTTCTGAATCCACTTTGTGTGTTCTCTCCAAGCAGCAGATTGTGACTTGACCAGTCTATACTTGGTGTGGACAGAGTGGCTGCCTCTCACCTCTGTTTCTTATGGAAAACACGCCACGGCAGGAGATTATTTTGAATTCTGCGCGGAGCCAGTGCAGGAAGAAAGTTAGTGACAAGGGAAGAGAATGAAGAATGATATGTGGAAGGGTATCGCTGGAGGTGGAGTTCCTCCTCCTCTTTAATTTCACCCAACTAACCAGGTTGACACATTTCAATTTGCGCTTTTATGCACAGGGAAGCAAAAATGACACTGAAAGAAATGCCTGAGAGAGCACGCTGGGAAATTAAGCCAAATTCCTGCTTGATTTAGCTTGGCTGACTGAAAGTCATTTTCCGCACAATTTGTTGTATAATTTGTCCCCTCTGATGTGACAAAGCAATGTTTTCCATTGCATAGGAAACACCTGACACAGTCTTGGCCAAATCTACATTCTTATTTTCTCGTTAAAGCCTGGTATTATCAGAATGAGGCTGGGGATTTTGTATCCAGGCCTGTCCCGAATAGAATCTTCATATTCACTTACTAACATGAAACGAGCATTTTATCTCCAATTCTAACAGCCAAGCTACACATTTCTATAGGCATTTTGTTCATCACCTTGTACATAATGATGTGTATTTTAGGCAACATTACACCATTTTTCATTTAGAAATTTGAAGGTAACCTTAAAATTTTGCAATGTCTTTAATGGAAGCTGTGCAAAGTTGGCACTCTGCCACAAAAACAAATGAAATGAGATTTTGGCAAAGATGAAACACAAGTGTCGGCTGATAAGTGACCCTTAACAAAGTCTCTTGAACTCATCAGTTGGGTTCAGTGAACAAAGCTGTTCGGTTTCAAGTTGAAGATTAAGAAAACAGTGAATGTAGGTCTTATTAGATACAGTGATGAGCGAAATAGGCAAGTTTCAATTCACATACAGTTTTGAGATGCTGCAACTAAAATTTGGTTCACAGGGGACTGCACAGTTGCAAAATGTGACCTGACTAAAGATAATCAAATATGAAAGGTCATCAACTACGAACACATAACTCCAGTTCTTACATCCTAACACTGGCTGCTGGTTAGTTTAGGGCAGATTTTAAAATCCTCCTCTTAACATATAAATCTTCAAACAGCCAAGGTCCGGCTTACTTATCTGAATTTTTCATGACTTACAAACCAGAGCGCACATTAAGATCTCAAGATGCCGGTCTGCTTAGGATTCCAATGATTAATAAAATAACAGTGGGAGGTCGAGCTTTTAGTTACAGGGCCCCTAAACTGTGGAATGGTCTTCCTGCTACTATAAGAGATGCCCCTTCGGTCTCAGCATTTAAATCCCGGCTGAAGACTCACTACTTCAGTTTGGCACATCCTGACTAAAGCTGCTGATTACCTGTACAGACTGCATCTCTGTTGTTGGTCATTAGCACTAAAACATAAGTAACATGATAGTTATAATTTGTAACTAACCCTCACCTATTCTGCTTCTTTCATCGGTACTCAAATGTGGTACTTGATGCTACTACCCACCTGCAAAGTTGTTTGCCTGCCTGTGGTAAAGTCATCTCTGATAGAGAATCACAGGAATCATGGGGTAGAGGGGTCCTTTCATCGGATTGGCTTGCCTAGCACTATTCCAGCTGTGGAATGGACAATAGGGGGAGGCAGCTTGATGGCTGAGGTCTCCAGGACTCTGAACAAATCCAAATCGTATTATGGGATATCATCTAGTGCTGAATTCTGCTCTGTACTTGTAATATTTGTATTGCACTATTGTATTGTATTGAGGATTACTTGTGTTTTGTTCTGTGTATTGTATTTACCCCCTTTTTTTGACACCCACTGCACGTCAAACCTACCTGGAAAGGGGTCTCTCTTTGAACTGCCTTTCCCAAGGTCCATTTTTTCCTACTAGGGTTTTTTTTGGGAGTTTTTCCTTGTCTTCTTAGAGAGTCAAGACTTGGGGGTTCTGTCAAAATGCAGGGCATGTTAAAGTCCAATGTGGCACTCCTAGTGTGATTTTGGGCTATACAAAAATAAATGATATGGTATTGTATTGTATAATATACTCAAAAAATAATAAAGAAGCAAGAGTACAATATGCATGTTGGCACATTATACCATCACAGCCTAAATAGCAGTGCATCTTGGTGGCTCTCGGCTTATCTTCAGTCTAATTTGTTCTGTGCTACCACAGTCTTTAAATGGAGTACTGAAACAGGCAGTATGGCTGTCGCAATATGGCTGCTGAGTTGCCTTCATCATGAAGAAAATGCAAGGTGAAAGTTGTGGTCATCTCTTCAATCAATCAATCAATCAATCAACATTTATTTATATAGCACATATTCATACAAAAAAAATGTAGCTCAAAGTGCTTTACAAAATGAATAGAGAAATAGAAGACACAATAAAAGATAAACATAAGTCAACATTAATTAACATAGAATAAGAGTAAGGTCCGATGGCCAGGGTGGACAGAAAAAACAAAAAAATAACTCCAAAGGCTGGAGAAAAAAATAAAGGCCATATGGTGAGAGAGTGTTAGGTAAAGGCGAGGTGACCAACTTTATACCATTCTTATCACAAATCCCGAACCAATGAGGCGCTGTGGTACAGAATGGCCTCTGATTCAAAATCAATCATAAACAGCCATACTTCAGACCAATAGAATTAGTTTGCCTGTTCCTTTCTGTGCAATTTGCCAATGTAAGCACTCAGGTAGAACCCATCCCTCAGTTGCTTTGTTTAGTTGTGGCCTGTTCTTGACAGCTAAGTAGTCTGTGGTCTTCCTACTGAGGATGACTTAAAGCCTTATATACATCCAAACATAGTCACCCTCAACAAACTGGTCTGATACATCCTCCATTACCACCATAAAATTCACATCCTGAGTTGGTTCTAAAGTCTCAGATTATATTGTGTTTAGATGCACATCAGAGTACCACGGTTCTTATCATGGTTATTGAAACACTAATGTATACGAAGGGGGACCCAAAGATAATGAGAATGTTTTTTTAAAATATTTGTATATTTCCCAGAACATTTCCAAAATGTAATCACCATCACAATATTCTCCCTGAGATGCAATCCACTTGTCCCACCATTGTTCAAAACTGTTCTGAAACTCTTGCAAAGTGACAGCCTTCATCATTTGCTTCTTGACCTCCTCTACATCCTGAAAACACTTTCATTTAAGGCCCCTCTTTATCCTTGGAAATAAGAAAAAATCACAGGGTGCAAGGTCCAGGGAGTGGGGGCGGGGGGGGTTTGCATTGCAATCCCGTTTTTCGTGAGAAACTGCCTCACACTCAATGCTGTGTTGTCGTGATGCAGAAGCCACAATCCATGCTGTTTTCTCTGCACTACATCACGCAATCGCTTTAGCATTTCAAGAACGCCGCTTGGCCAAATGATGCAGAGGGCAGTCCAGTACACGCACCTAGTGGCAAAAGTCAGAACTACCGCCCCTCAAGCCTCCGGAAAAATGTTTCTGTTAATTTTGGGTCCCACCTCGTATATTGGGTTTGTCTAGCTTACAAATAAAGATATACTGTACAAAATATTTATCCATTTATATGCTAGTTATACAATCCACTACACGAACAGCAAATGGAATTTGTCTTAAGCCTAATTCAAGAATGTTAGTGTGCTGCCGTATGATTTGAGATATGCAACACAAGCAAGACATGCAGATGAAGTTACGGAGAGACGGTGTGCCTGAGCAGGTTTAGGGTGTATGTGTGACGCTGTGCACAGGGCTGTGTTTTAACCCCATTCCCACAGATAGCAAAAAACTTATCTTAATCCTATAAAATAAACAAATAATAATAATAATTTACAATCTGTTAAGAAAGGGTTAGTATTTCAATGACGACAAAACCACCGTGGTGTGTAGCCATATCAGTGAAGTTCTGAGCAAGCAGTGCAAAGTCTTTACGGCTGTAAAATCACAAATGTCTTCACACATAAAGTTCAACACAGTTTTCTGTTTTTTTTCTTGCTTAATGTTAGCTGGGGGCTTACCTTTCTCTTCTCCGAAATGGAATTTGGTGAGGCCAAGAAGGATTAAACACAACTCAGCTACTTCCTATTTAAATCAAACACCAGTGAATGCCTGTTCCAAATGTCTAACTTCACCTTTTTTTACAGTGGAATACTGCCCAGTTTTGATTGTCTTTTCGACATTTGCCTGGTTTATTTTTTAAACATACCTTGAATATCTGGTGCTAAGGAAGGAAATCTTAAAAGTAGATAGATAGATAGATAGATAGATAGATAGATAGATAGATAGATAGATAGATAGATAGATAGATAGGCACTATATGATAGATAGATAGATAGATAGATAGATAGATAGATAGATAGATAGATAGATAGATAGATAGATAGATAGATACTTTATTAATCCCAAGGGGAAATTCACAAAAAAGTAATGGCATTGGACAGGATTTTTAATCCGTAATGTACTCGTGTGTGTGTGTGTGAGAACCTCTCTTGACTGGCGCTCCCTCTTTCTCAAGCTCATTCCCATAAAGCCTGCTTCACAGACTCTGTCATTATTTACGAGGTGCCACTTTTATACTTCTCATTTTTTTATACCTCCTCCTCTTCCTCCTCGTGTGTCTGACACTCACATTTCCCCTTTCGATTGCATCACCAAAGCCAAAATGACTAGTCACAACAAAACCAGGCTGACCAGTCATACTGCTTAGTTATCCCGCATTTCTCGGTTCTGGCCGTTATTATATCCTGAATTAAAGTGAACAGGTCCTGTACCCATAACTTTTAGGTTAAGTCCTGATGCACACCTCTAATATGCACTTCTTCATTCTCCATCTTCCTCATTCACCTAATATATATGAGAATAGGGTGTGCATCATAATTTTCGATGTTATAAATTAATGACTACCAAGTAGTCATTACAGAAAAGTAATGTCTCTAGTAATTGCTACAATTAGAATAGCAGCATTTGCAAAAGCTTGAGTCAGAAGCTTTTTTCACGGAATGCTGACCAGAAAGCAGGAGACAGAGCTGGAGGTGGAAGAGTTAAAGATGCTAAGATTTGCATTGGGTGTGATGAAGATTGACAGGATTAGAAATGAGGATATTAGAAGGTCAGCTGAAGTTGGAGAGTTGGGAGACAAAGTCAGATTGCATTGGTTTGGACATGTGCAGAGGAGAGATGCTGAGTATATTGGAAGAAGGATGCTAAGGATAGAGCGAGGAAAAGAGAAAGACCTAAGAGAAGGTTTATGGATGTGGTGTGAGAGGACATGCAGGTGATGGGTGTAATAGAAGAAGATGACGAGGACAGAAAGATATGGAAGAAGATGATCCGCTGTGGCAACCCCTAACGGGAGCAGCCGAAAGAAGAAGAAGCTGTACATGAAATTAAAAATGTAAATGTGTAGCTTACCCTAATTCTGATGCACTAGAAGGACTACAAACTTATCTACTGATTTAAATTGATTACTATTAAGTCTTTAAGTGTTTTAATAGTCATTTTCATATTTATATACAACTCCTTCCATTCCTCATTTTTCATTAATGAAATTTCTAGGTATTCGCTTTGCACTGTGGTAGGAATGGAGGTCGGCCAGGCATCCTGGCCGTGAAGAAGGATGAATTCTTGTTCGAACAGGGGGCTATAATGGATGGAATGGGCAAAGGGGAATACCGGGACCAGTTCATTCCCCCACATGACAGGTGACAGTGTTCCTCAGGGCTTAACCCAATTAGGACACCCGCAGGTTGGCACAGGAGTTGGAGTTTGGAAATACAGCCCTGCAGGGGTCTTTGGGTACCATCAGAGGTCACTGACAGGGGAAGACTGCCCTGATTTCCACACAACCCAGGCATGCTCTTGGCAGATTTGGGCTTCTGAGTGGAAGTAGTTCTCGGGTCGGTTTTAAAGGGAGAGCCTCATTTAATTCAGTCAGAGTTGGGTGGCAGCGGGCAAAACTCTATGGAAAGTGGTTGGAGAGAATTTATATTTGTGCATTGTGGCAAATGTTTCCTTCAGAAGGTGTTGGAGGTGAATAAATATCTTTTATTTGAATTGGAATTGTGTTTGGGCATTATTTTGTCTGTGGTTTGGTGCTCAGCGGCCGCCTCTTGTGGTTACAACTGCTATATAAAAGCTCCCAGAGATGCCTGCTCTGACCAAGTAGCATTTGCACATCCTCCCTGCATCTCCAGGTATTCCAGTTTTTGTCTTTCATATTAAAATATGCAGGTTAGGTCAATGGAGTCCCTACATTGGGCAGATGTCAATAAGTGAATCCTGCAATGGACTGGCACCCTGTCCTGGGTAGGTTCTTGCTTTACAAATAGTGGCCGTAGGATAGGCTCTGGTCCCAACAATCCTGAAATGGATTCAGACAATGAACACGATTTGTTCCAAGGCCTCCTGCTGACTACGTGATCAAACAAGTACTGTGTGTTAACTTTTTATATTCTGACCAAACCAGGAGATGGCACTTCTATCTAGAACAGCTACACTCTCCTCTGGTTCTGCCCATGCTATATGTTTGGAAAGCAAATCAATCAAACGGATCAGCAAACAGCAGTAGCGCATTCCTGTTAATATGCATAGATAAAAGATGCCAGCTGAGCACTTAACACAAAGAACTGTAAAACAAAACACCTGCATCACTTTTTCCATTACCACTTTTTCTAAATAAAATGCAGATGGCGTCAACATTGTTTTGTTTGTTTGTTTGTTTGTTGTTTTATTTAGCATTCACTGATGTTACTAAGGAAGGAGAACTTAGGCTGAGAAGAAATTAAATAAATGCAATGCCCCAGAAAGTGCTCTGGATGAAGGACGGGCATCCTGGCCAGAATGGAAGAGGATTTCTTGCCCGGCTAGTAAGCCATAATAGAAGTATGACCAGATTGCAGAAACTCCCTGGCCAGGCTGTCTTATAATTCCCATCCTGGCTGGGATGCTGAAAGAAAGAAGGGATTGGTGAGAGCTGCAAGCTGGGAGCAGTCAATCCCCCCAATGAATAGGTGGCAATGTTTCCTACAAGTAGTCCCATGAAGCGCTGCATGAGAACTGGAGTCAAGAAACGCAACCTTGTAGGGGTCCTTGGGTGATGGTAGAGGGCGCTGCTGGGGGAGGACCTCCCTGATTTATGTATGACCTGAAGTGTTTCCAACAAGCCACGATGTGCCACAGGATGTACTCACGGTTCCATCTTAAATGGAGCCCGCCATACCTCATGGAGTCAGAGTCGGGAGGCAGCCGGCAAAACACACTGGAGGAGAGAAGGAGACAAGAGATGGCATCGGTTTTGTGACTGTTTTGGCTGTGTCTATTGTATCATTGCAGCTGGTTCAATTAAAAATCTGTTTATTGAACCTGGAGTGTGTTGGGTATTGTGTGTCTGGGGTTTGAGGGCTCAGTGCCACCCTCCTACTGCTCACACCCCTGAATTGTGCTAAATTCGATGGAGGATGTTTTGTTACACTGTGTAGAAAAGAATTAAACCCAGGAAGCTTATGTATTGCACAGTGGCATGGTGGTCAGTACTGATGGTTGATTCCTAGTGTATCGGTGGTCAGTTTGAAGTTGGCTTCTTCACTGCTTGTTCTTTGAGGCAGCTTAAAGGCTATGGTGGTGGTGATTCAACACCAATCCACAAGGTGGCGGTGTATGCTAATGCCTCCTCTCTTCCTCCCTCTTGACAGACCAACCATCAATGACATCACTTCTGGTGTCTGTCCCCTTGGACCCGCCTCTTCTTACTTGGCCAGGAGCGTCGCCATCTTGTACAGTCTCGTCTTAGATTCGTGTCCCAAGGGGCATTAATTTTTGCTAAAAAGCCTAATGATTTTGCACTTGAATATATGGTTGTGGTGTCATCCCAAACCTTTTTGATTTGTTCTATCTCATTTTCCACCACGTGGAAGTCAAGGTAAATTTGAAAGACTAAATTAGTAATGGAGCTCACACAGAATGCTTTTAAAATAAGACAATTTCCGATATTCACAACTACTTTTTAACAGGGAGTTATTGAAATTTCAAAAATTTATAGAACACACTGTGCTCAACATATCGCTAAAAAATTGAACTTTTCTGACAAAATTCATTAAAAGTATAAGAGAACCAAATTTCAACTAAATCATCCCACTGGGAGCTACTTTGTGATGACAGACAGACAGGACAACGGCAATAGGTGCTTTAGCACTTCACGTGAACACACCTAAAAAAAAATGTGATGTGTTCATCATAAAAAGGCAGTAAATATCAAATGTTAGAATAAAACCCACAGACCTTGTGCCAAATGCACCACAGGACCTTATCTAGTTTGGGATTTATTCAGGGTAGCTATTCTAAAAGTTGTAAAAGAAGCAGCAAAATTGACAAGATCTTTAGATGGACCGTTCTGTTTGCTTTCTTGTAGATTAGACTTCAGGTCACTGTCAGCTACAGTGTGTGACAGATAGAGGTCGCTATCATCCTCTTGAACCCTCAGATCAAACGTCAGACACCAGGTAAAAATCCAATAATTCGACTTTTTATTAATACACAGTGCACAAAGCACCCTCTTCTCCACAATACTCATACAATTCTCAATTCTCAATAAAAATAAACCAATCCTCCACTCCCAGACGAGTTGCCACCCTTCCACCCAGCTCAGCTCGACGTCTGGGATTTCCCATAGTCCTATTATATTGCCTGACCCGGAAGTGTTTTGATCCTTCAGTCCACATGACCTCCTATCACTTCCGGTTCAGATTAAAAAAATTCCTCTTCTTCATCCCGGAAGTATGTCATTTTCCCTGCCGCTGTGACTAAGACGTACTTCCGGGTTATAGGGCACATATGATTCTCTGGGCCCCCCTGCAGCGTCCTCTATGGGCCCCTATGGTATCCAGCAGGTCTTTGGATAAAAACTCCAATGTCCTGAAATCCCTGCTGGCATTCGGGGCACCTCAATGCTGCAAGGAGAGCGCCACCTGGTGGCCTGGGGGTATTGGTTGGGATATACCCAGCCATAGTTCACAAGTGAGAAATGTCAAGTAACCCCGATAAACCAAAAAAGAGAAGACCATGGCTTACATCTCTGTTCCCCTTGAATGACTTTACTTGTTAATATGTATTGTTTACATTGTGTAATGCTGCTGAAATAAGAGAACAGAATATCACAAAGGGTTGAGGACCAACTGGGCACCCCTTTTAATAAAGGAAATCAAAATGTGAAATACTGTGGTGGGCTGGCATCCTGCCCGGGATTTGTTTCCTGCCTTGCGCCCTGTGTTGGCTGGGATTGGCTCCAGCGGACCCCTGTGACCCTGAGGTTAGGATATAGCGGGTTGGATAATGGATGGATGGAAATTGTGAAATAAAAGAAAGCAACAATTTTTGTGTCGCAAAAGCACTTCTCCACCAAATGGGTGCTGCCTTCTGGTACCTGTGCAGATTAAGTGGCTCCCAGGCGAGACCCCCGAGATCGTACCGAAAGTGGTGCTAAGGGTCTCCCCAGGATTCATGCTCTGGTCTGCAGGGCTGGGTGAAGAGGTGGTTAGTGATTGCTTTTGCACTTTTCATGTGGTTGACTGGTATTATTGGCTCTCCAGCCACCATAAAAAACTCACACTGTTCCACTCCATCTGAACTAGTGTGGTGCTGAGGTGTCACTCGTTCCATGGCTGCACTCAGGTCCTAATCTGGGATCCTGAGGTGGTTTGACATGTGGTGGGTGCGGCAATGCACTGTATCAGCACTTACTCCTAACCTCTGACTGGCATACCTTTATGGAGCCCCTAAGACGCTCCCCAGCATTCAAAATGAAAAGAATTCTACTCCTGTGGTACAAAAGCCATGATAACATGTTTCTGAGGTATCACTCAGATTATTTTTGCATATTTTATAAATTATGTAAAACTTTCATGCCATTAGAAGGCCAGTGGATTGGCGATAGTTTCCATCAGTAAAGTAATTGCTGACTGAAACTTCTAAATCGGAGAGTGAAGCGTACATCTTCCACAAGTTGATTTGTATCCAACAGAGGTGTAAAGTTTGGAAGATTAAAAGCATTCACATTCAAAACACATAAACTTGCAAATGCCATAAAAGTCTATAGTGTTATTCTGGCCTTTCAAACATGACCTTTCAAAACTGAAGAAGGAAAATTCAATAATCTTTCCAGACGCTAATGAAAAGGTCAGTGCATTTTTTAAGACAGAACTGGATTGCTTCAGTTCAAATTCATACAGTGCCGGGTGTAATTTGCTGTTTTAATGTTGATGAGCACTCATCTTGCTGTTGGTTAAAACCCAATGTCCATGTTGGGGCACAAGGGTTTCCTGGAATATTACTTACTAATAAAGAAAGTGTGGCATTAAAGCCGCAGGCGGACAAGTCCAACATGATTTGAGAGATGCATATTGCGCGTAAACTAAAGAGCAGCAGAACAACGAGAGAATCACTCACTTCATGGCAACTCATTGATGTGTGACTGCGCATTTCTGTAGGTGAATGTACACTGTATGCATTTCACTGTATTTAGATGTGCGTTGGCAAATGCGCCCATTGCACAGGAATTTTGTGTCTCTACTGCCAAGGGGTGACAGACTATCACAAGGCTACCTGTTGTGGTCCATGGCCGGCCTTTTATCCCGGCCAATACCCCCAGGCCGCCAGAGGGAGCTATCCCTACGACATGGAGATACTTCAGATTCCAGCAGGGCATCATGGACTATGGAGTTTTCCTGTAAAGCCCTGCTGGATAACATCAGGACCACCAGTTGTCGCCCCAGGGAGAACCAGGGACTGCTATTTGCCCTACGCCCCGGAAGTACTTCCGAGTCACATGAACGGAAGGAATGATGTACTTCCGGCGTGAAAAAAGGACTTTTTATCTGACCCGGAAGTGATAAGGAATTATGAACTGAAGGGTGAGAAACACTTCTGGGTCAGGAACTATATAAGAACTTTGAGAACTCCCAGACGACGAGTTGAGCTGGGTGGTAGGAGTGGTGGAGAGTTTATTGTTATTGTGTTTACTGTTGTGATTTATGAGTATAGTGGAGGAAAGGGTGCTTGGTGCACATTATTATAATAAAAATAAGAATTATTGGACTTTTACCTGGTGTTTGGCGTGGTACCTGAGGGTTCAAGGGAGCAATAGCGTCCCCTACTGTGACACTCACTGTGCAAGACCACCAAAAGGATGGTAAAAGACAAGACTCCAAAAGACAAAAAGACTGCTGACTGGCTCTAAGCTCAGTCACCCTTGTTGCCTGAAATGAATCCAAGTTAGTGAAGTTCATAATTTAATTAATTTTTTAGAACATATTTATTTCTGTTCTTTATTTATTTTGCCATTTTTCTGGTGACACCATTTTGTATTCTGATATTTTGGTCGTTTATCATTATCATCCTGTTACGCTATTGTATTTTTCTTGCCTCCTGTTTCTAATATGACGGTGAATACCTCCACTCCCCCTAATGATTTTGATTATGTTGCTTTATCACTGGAACTTTCTTATACTAATGCAGACTTGCTTGAATCCGTTGCTCGAGGTAATATCTGTTGTTGTTTGAAAGGACAGAAAGTGGGGACTTGTGAATTGTTAAAGCAGACAGTTCATTTCTGCTTTGATCTTTCTCCTAGTTTTAGCAGGAAAGAAAAATTTTCTCTTTTCAGGGTTTTGTTTATCTTGTTTATAACTTACAAATACGTACACACAACTGCAAATTTGAGATGTATTTAAGAAGTTAATTAACAGCTGTAAGTCAGTCATTGTCTTCCCTATGCTGCATGGCTTCTCCTCCATCCTGAGAATGGCTCAGTGAATTTATCTTTGATGGTAGTCTCTGAGTTACTGGGCAGCATGTAATTCCTGACTCGGACGAGTGGGACAGCGTGTCTACATGCTGACAACCTGAGAGATCCAAGCCGTCAAGACTCAGAGGAGCACTCATGGCAGGGACCACTAGAAGGGTTTCCAGCCTGGTATCCGCAAAGCCAAAGATGGCTGCCCCGTGTTTAAAGCCACCATATGCCAGAGCTTGTATGAGTCTAGAGGGCAGGTCAGTGAAAGAGAATGAGAGCAACAGAAAGAGGGTGAGAATGGACTGGGATTTGGTGTGATAATTGGGGGAAGGAAAAGTGGGCAACCATCCCACCGCATAGGTAAGCAGTTCAGGCCTGATCTAGTTAAACGTTGGGGGCAGCCACGACTCCATTTGTTTTTCCTTTCCTTTGGACTTTGTGTTCTGGTTGTGTTTATGTTCACACACATTTTGACAAAAACTGTTTAGTGGAATTATTCTGTATGTAGAAAAATGCCATGGGGGCACACTTCTTGTTCACACACTCATCTGTACTGTGCATAGATACGCTACTTTTAAATCAATTAGAGCACAAATTTCAAATCTACCTAATCCCAAAACCATATTGAAATCAATCCATTTGAAAGGAAGACCCCCAGCTGTGAAAGCTACTTGGACTAACCATAATTTAAGACCTTCAAGCTGTTTATTCTGTAAGACAAAATGTTGGATTTAGAAATCATCTGGTATAAATTCTCCTCAGTATTTTTCTGTCATATGCCTTTAGTAAATAATTTCAATAAGTATGAACCTAAAAAGACAAAAAAGGAAAGCAAGGATATCCTTAATGTTGACACTCTAGCTGTCCTTTGTCAGGTTCAGGACATGCTTGATGATAATTTTGGTGACTTTTTCAGTTTGTAAAGAGTTTAATTTTGCTTTGCCTTGTTTAATTCATGAATGAATTAATTAATTGTTAATACCTTTCTTGTCATCCATTGATGATATACAGTACCAGACTTTTTCCTGATGCTCGTAATGTGTGTGAGCCTGTGTGTCATGACATGCTATTTGAATTAAATAAGAGTGAACTGCACATCGAATAAACATTTGATCTTTGTTCTAAAGAAATCATATCTGCTGCAATGTTCTATTTAATTTACAGATTAAGAGTTTGGATTCACACTTTTAACAAAGATGTCCGTGTCTGCTGGTTTTGTTTACTGATTTGCACCCATTCGGAATTCTCCTTATTATTCCCATTCAAAAAAGAAATTTCTGCCACCAGAGAGGAGGAAAAGTAATAAATAAGATCCGTAAATGTTTGTGACACCCCTACAATTTACCAAAGGCTATAACCATCATGCTGTAATAATAGATAGATAGATAGATAGATAGATAGATAGATAGATAGATAGATAGATAGATAGATAGATAGGAATATAAGTAACAAGCTGGTTAAGTTTGCAGATGATACCAAGATAGGTGGATTAGCAGATAATTTGGAATCCGTTAAATCATTAGAGAAGGACTTGGATAGCATACAGGCTGGGGCAGATTTGTGGCAGATGAATTTAATGTCAGTAAATGTAAAGTATTACACATAGGAAGTAAAAATATTAGGTTTGAATGCACAATGGGAGGTCAAAAAATCGAGAGTACACCTTATGAGAAGGATTTAGGAGTCATAGTGGACTCAAAGCTATCGACTTCCCGACAGTGTTCAGAAGCCATTAAGAAGGCTAACAGAATGTCAGGTTATATAGCACGATCTGTGGAGTACAAGTCACAGGAGGTTCTGCTCAAACTTTATAATGCACTGGTGAGGCCTCATCTTGAGTACTGTGTGCAGTTTTGGTCTCCAGGCTACAAAAAGGACATAGCAGCACTAGAAAAGGTCCAGAGAAGAGCGACGAGGCTGATTCCAGGGCTACAGGGGATGAATTATGAAGAAAGATTAAAAGAGCTGAGCCTTTACAGTTTAAGCAAAAGAAGATTAAGAGGTGACATGATTGAAAGTGTTTAAAATTATGAAGGGAATTAGTACAGTGGATCGAGACTTGTATTTTAAAATGAGCTCATCAAGAACACGGGGACACAGTTGGAAACTTGTTAAGGGTAAATTTCGCACAAACATTAGGAAGTTTTTCTTTACACAAAGAACGATAGACACTTGGAATAAGCTACCAAGTAGTGTGGTAGACAGTAAGACGTTAGGGACTTTCAAAACTCGACTTGATGTTATTTTGGAAGAAATACGTGGATAGGACTGGCGAGCTTTGTTGGGCTGAATGGCCTGTTCTCGTCTAGAGTGTTCTAACGTTCTAATAATAATAATACATTTTATTTATTTGTAGGTACCTTTCTAAACACTCAAGGACACCAAACAATAGGCAAAACACAGATTATAAAGAAAAGTAAAATACAAAAGTTAAAATCAGACAGAGCAATTGTAATCAAAGAGAAAAAGCAGTCTTAAACAAATGAGTTTTAAGTTTAGATTTGAAAAGTGAAAATGATTCGATATTTCTAAGCTCAGATGGTAGTGAGTTCCAAAGCTGGGGAGCAGCAAACTTAATGCTCTGCTCCTCATAGTGGTAAGACAGATGAAGGGGACAGTCAAGTGGATGGAGGAAGAGGATCTCAGGGTGCGGGAGGGAATGGCAACATGGAGGAGGTTGGACAGAAATGGAGGGCAAGGTTGTGGATAGGCTTAAAAGTTAGTAGAAGAATTTTGAATTGAATTTGGAACTGAACTGGAAGCCAATGAAGCTGCTGCAAAATGGGAGTGATATGGTGAATAGAAGGGATTCTAGTAATGATGCGGGCAGCTGAATTCTGGACCAGTTGAAGCTTATAAAGAGATTTGTGAGAAAGACCAAAGAAAAAGGAATTACAATAAACCAGACGAGAAGTGACAAAGATATGAACAAGGATAGCAGTGGTGTGGGGAGTGAGGGAGGGATGAATACGATTAATGTTACGCAAGTGGAAATATGAAGACCGGGAGATGTTATTGATGTGGGACTGAAAGGATAAAGTACTGTCAAGGATGACACCCAGACTCTTGACCTGTGGGGAAGGGGAGGCAGAGGAATTATCAATAACAAATGAACAATGATCAGTATTGGATAATGTTGATTTTGTACCAATGAGGAGAACCTCAGTTTTGTCACTATTTAATTTAAGAAAATTTGAAGAAAAGATTTGATTTCTGCTATGCAATCAATACGTGAGGAGGGTGGAAAGGAAGCAGTAGGTTTGCTAGTGAGATAGAGCTGGGTGTCATCAGCGTAACAGTGGAAGCTAATGTTGTATTTCCGAAAGATATTGACAAAGGGAAGGAGGGTAAATAATGAAAAGGAGGGACCCCAGGACAGAGCTTGGGGCACACCTGAAGTAACAGCGGTGGGTTGGGATGTGAAAGTGAACAAACTGAGTCTGGCCTGAGAGGTAGGATCTGAACCAATCTAGTGCAGTGTGGGTAATTCCAATCGAAGATAATCTATTGAGAAGAGTAGTGTGACAAATAGTGTCAAAGGCTGCACTCAGATCAATTAATATTGAGCTCTATTTTCTAATTTAGTTTTTGTTTCTATGTCTTATTCATTTTTATTTTCAATTACTGAATTTTTTTATTGTTATTTTGGTGTTATCATTACTTTTGGTTGCCAGGCAAGTGACGCTCATGTCATGTGATGTGTGACTTGATGAGGTTCATGATATAAAAGATTAAGACAACCATCTCACAGAATGTTAAAGTATGAATACAGTGTATAAAGCATGCAAAGTGTAGCTATTTTTCTGCACACACACACATATTGTGGACACTAGGGGCACCCAGAGCCTAAACACCAGACACAACCCAGTCTCAAACCAGTTCAAGATAAAATAAAAGTGTTATGTATTGGCTTATGGTACCTTATAATAAAAACAAATCAGTCCAGCACCATAAAGTCCATAAAGCACCTCCTTCTCCCTTTGTGTCTCCTCTGTAAGTGTCATCCAGCTTCCTCTCGACTCTGACTCCCCACGCAAGACGCCTCCTTTTATATCAGAGCACATAAATACTTCTGGTGTTACAGCAGTGTATGATGGAAGCACTTTTGGGTCATATGGAAGCTCCCCAAAATAGTGAGATCCATTGTTCACAGTACACCCAAGGACCCTGATAGGGTTGCCCTCCCATACTACAGTACCCAGGCAATCCTTCAGGTGCCCAGACTGGGCTCCAGCTGGGGGGAGCACTGCCACCTCTTGTGCTTGGAGACAAACTGTTCCAAAATTCTATTTGTCCCTTGTCCATCCATTATCTGGGCATCCTGACTGGGACATTAACTGAGAACCATCCCGGCAGGACCAACCCTTAAGTTCCTGCATAACCAAAACCTTTTTGATATAAATTGGGACACAATGGTGCATTGTTGTTTCATAAATTCTGCATCCCGAGTTTAAATCCTATGCCCCATCCCTGTCTGTACGGAGTCTCGCCATGCCTGTCAGGGTTTTTCTTCATTTCCACTCTTGATCTAGGCATTAGGTATATAGACATGTCTAAACTGAACCTATGTGCTTGGGTGGGCCTTGTGATGCAATGAAACTCTGCCCAGGGTTGGTTCCAGCATTACATCTGATGCTGCCATCATAGGCTCCAGACCTCCGCAACCTTAAACCGGATTAGACGAGTTTTAGAATGTTATACCATGTCCACAAATTGATATTTCTCTTGATGATTTCTACCTTCTTTTCCTGGTTATACATTTTCAGTTGCCATCAATACGACAGGCGCCCAAGCACATTATTGCTATGCTGTCTGAATCCATGCACTTTTTTTGTCTCTTATAAGTAACCATCAAACTTCAGCAACATGACAGGTTGGTGACGCTGCTGTCTTACATGTCATCACCAGTTGAGGGTCATTTGTCTTCAGTTAATGAATATGTAACATAGCTATATAGCCTTGAAGTAATCTTTAATAGTGGTCTGACATTTATTTCTCAGCATCCCCGCCGCTGTTAGAACGTCACAGTATCATCTCCATGTTGGCCTCACCTCCCCATCTGTCAAGGAGAAGGGAAATCCCGTGACTTCACCGCCTCGCAGCTGCATTGCTGCAGTTCTGTTCTCAGTGGCTTCTTTTAAATTCCATCTGGTTCATAATGCTTCTGCTTGTTGTGGATATGTGTGCGGATATTCCTGAGTCTATTTGCTCAATCTGTGGAACTTTTATTGCTCATATTTGAGCATTTTTATATTATAGTCTTATTCTAACATCACCCATTTGAGTCATGTTTTAATACAAGTTGGGACCCAAAAATTCCCAGAATCGGTCAATAGCACAGGAGTGAGGTGTAGTTATCGACTGTGCCGCTAGGTATTGTAAGACTACATTCTTGTTAATCAGTCTACAAAATGGCATTATGCTTAGTTGATCGAATGCGTATTTCTGACATTTATTCTACAATTGAGTATATGACTTTAGCAACTTTTTTCCTCCCAACTCGAAAAAACAATTCAGTTGATATTGAATGTCAAAACAATGATAATTACGTTTTTTGACATTAACTGACCTGTTAATAAAGAGTTTCCCAGTAAGCAGTCTGTTAATCAGCAACATTTCACTGAACTGCTGAGGTATCTGTAAGAAAGTATCAAGCAAAAGAAAAAAAATCGGCGCACTCTAAACTGCATTTTGCACCATAACAGCGCACCTCCACACAAACTGTGCTGTCAGACAAAGAGCTTTACGCTGTAGACTAAAAACATGGTGGGTGTTGGGTTGTACCCAACCCCCCAATTCTCCAGGACTCACTCCCTGTGACATCTTTTTTTTTTTTTTTTCAAATTTATAATTGAGACTGAACAAAAGGCGATTTGCAGCTCTGGAAGAAATCTACAAAAAAAAGTGCTGGGAGCTCTAGACACAGTAACAAAAGATAAGTGCAGGAAATGCTCCCAGGAATCGAAGAAGTGCTGGGACCAGTGGATTGCATCTCAAGGGGTGTATTTTGATGATGACAAAAATGAAATTCCTGAAAATTATTTGTTTTTTTATTCCAGGAATTACTGGGTCTTACCTCTTATCTATCTTTGCATAGCCAAGAAATGTTGTTTGTATTGGCTGTGCCTGCTGCTGGTCATGTGACACAGAGATCATCTGATATGCTGTGTCATCAGGCTCCACCTATATAAGAGCTCATGGCCCAGCAGCCTCTGAGCATTAGGTCAAAGACATACAAACAACACACTCTGAGAGACGGGGATTCATGTAATTGAACTAGTGGTAGGACCTTTGCAATAATTACTTTGGGTATTTTAACTTGGCTCGGCCTGCTGGCTACAGTTCTGTTTGCAAATAAAATATTTATTTTTTCATCACTGGCCGTTAAACAGCAAAGTGGATGAATCATGAAAAAATTATAAAAAGCAAAACTGGGAAAATAATTCAAACACACCAAAATATTCCTAAACTACAGAAGAGCATTCCATTCTGATGCCCATTGAGTACATCTGGATTGTCCTGTGATGTGTGCTTATGCTGTGCCCTCCTTCAGATAGTGAAGACACATCAGTGGCCATCACAGAAGTAACAGGACCAAATTCAAATGCGCCTGATCATCTATCTATCTATCTATCTATCTATCTATCTATCTATCTATCTATCTATCTATCTATCTATCTATCTATCTATCTATCTATCTATCTATCTATCTATGTCAAATAAGGCATCTATCTATCTATCTATCTATCTATCTATCTATCTATCTATCTATCTATCTATCTATCTATCTATCTATTTCCCATTATTCCTACTGATTACCCTTTCCAATTCAAAAGAATACAAGTTCCAGTAAAATTGTGTTTTGCAATGACCATCAATTAAAGCCAAGTCACGAGATAAAGCAGGAACTGACCTACAGCAGGAACGTTTTACTCATGGACAATTGCTGTTCTTTTTCCGGTTTTCTGTGGAAAACCTTTATGTGATCAAGGCACCTTGCAGTCCCTACGTTGATGGATTGAAGGCCAGAGGTCCACATGACCTTCATCATCTAATTCTTCTATGTGGCCATGATGACTGATTGAGATCATTTATGTCAGGTAGAATGCCTAGTGGGGACTGGGTGGTCTCGTGGCCTTAGAACCCCTGCAGATTTTTTTTTTTTTCTCCAGCCCTCTGGAGTTTTTTTTCTTTTTCTGTCCCTTCAGCCATTAGACCTTACTTTATTCTTTGTTATTCTGTTTTGCCTAATCTTATTTTTATTTTTTATAAACTTTTCTTTCTTCAGCTTGTAAAGGTGCACTTTGAGCTTTGCCATTTGTATGTAAATGTGCTATAAAAATAAATGTTGCTTTTGTTGTTGTCCAAGAATAAGTGGCTCCAGTGACCTAATAATATTATTACGATTATTTGACTAAGTCGACTTTCAACATTTGGTTACATTTCATTTGTTTTACAAGTTGGAGCCCAGGTAGGTGTTCTGGTCACACCGTGCCAGGAGTGGGGTTTGACCTCAGGACTTGAAGTAGTAGGCCACACCACACTGCCTGCAAATACTATTAGTGCTTGGTAAAGAAAATATATACATTGTGTATAGAAAAGTGCTTCTCAATGGCAGTATAACTGATGCCCATTCATTGTCTTATGAAATTACCTGGGCCAAGTATATAATTAATAATCTAATATTTTATGTAGTGTTTTAATTTTGCAGTTTAATAAAAAATATCATTGAGAGAAGGGATCTTAATTTTAAATTTAGAGCTGGGGTGTTTGGCTTTTAGACTGTGAAGTTCGGGTGGGGATGAAATTCTTGTTGACCTTAAACACTGTTTTGATATGACTTGTCCTGAATCATCCCTTTTTTTGATTCAAACTAGCTTGACAAGTCAAGTCAAAAATATGATGCTGCATCTCAGCTGGCTAATGGTGCACATCTATTTGCTAAAAAGAAATAACTGAGGTGCCATATCTGATTTAATGCAAGATTAAGCAAGAATGGAGGGAGAGAGAGTTTATGCACTGGTTGGGGGGGCTGTGTGTGTGCGTGTGTGTGTGTGTGAAAGGCTGAGCAAGTGGAATTGTAATTAGTCAAATGTGCTGAAGGTGACAGGCTAGAACTGCTGCCACACGGCTGTTGAGCCGGGGTTCAAATCCTGCCTCAGTGGCTTCCTCTTCTGATTCTCTTTCTCCAGGCTTTATGGTTTCCTCTCACATCCCCATGACATGTTTAAATAAATTAGGTTATTCATTTGGCCCAGTGTAATTAAGTGTGAGTGCACCGTAATGTACAGGGGCAGTTCCTGTCTCACATCTCACACATTTAGGATATGTCTTCCCCCCTTTGCACCCTAAGAATAAGTGATTTGAATAAATGAAAGAACGAGTGAATGGGTTCAAAAAGTAAAAGACAAAGCAGCTGCTTGCAGATTCAATTGTTTTTACATTATAATGCAGGTACCATTCGCTTTTTCAGTCTGAAACTTAATTCAGATTGGTCCAGTCTTCTACTTAACACAGCTCACAGTGAAAAAATACATGAAGGAATATAAAGCATTTAATAAAAACTCTTATCAGAGTGTGTGTTTTAATCCAAATGGAAACAAAGCCAATAGCTATCCATCCTTAAATCCATAAATCATCTAATAATCAATTTTTACAAATCCATCCATCAACCCATCCATCCATTCATTCTTTGATTCATTTCTTGACCCCTTATTATTTTTTGGAACCCATTGGTATATCCCTCAGTTCTTTCCCTGAACCCATTGCAGAGTTGTCACAGAACTTGGAGTGCCCTTGCAATAAACTACAGGTTTTAGAAAAGATTAATTCTTACAAAGCCATCCATTTCATGTTTGCATTTCCACAACGGCACCTTGGACATTTGGGACTATCCCAGAAACAGCAACAGCAGCAGGCAAAGGCAGTAGTCTAATCCTCTGAATAATAAACTCATATGAATTGCCACACTCAGCAGGTCAATTGTGGTAACAACAATGCAGGAATGAAAGGGTCTCAGCAGTGGGGTGACCCTGGAATGTCACCACCTTCATTATTCTTTCAGATCCGAGCTGCTCCACTCAGTCAAGTCATAGTGGGTGCACAGGTCAGGTCAGGTTGGGTAGCGTGCACTGGTACAGTGAATTGCTACACCCATCAGACGACGAAACAGCTCGGGATCCTGGTTGGCAACACCCAGGCAGACATGCAGTCCAGTCTCACCCTCTGAAAATGACACTCTATCTGCCGCAGCCCAGCCAGGTGTTACGTGGGCGACCCCTTGGCCTGCTCCAGTCACTTAGGTCCCGAACAATGAGGATCTTACGAGCTGGATCACCCTCAGAGAATCGCGCCACATGGCCGTAGTGCCATAACTGATGCTAGCCCAATGAGTTTCTCTTGGATTTGCGCTAATAAATCGGTACCGCAAGCGAACTATGATACTTAGCGCGATAAGAAAGTCGCAAAATCAATGGAATATTCAAGCAAATTATAGAAAAAAACCTGATCTGAATCCGTTAGTACTTCTCTCATGAAAAGCGGACAAACATACAAACGGGTCTAAAAAACTATAAGAAATTTCTTACTTGGACCATGAAATTTTTAAAAACCATTTCTTAGTGAGCACCTATGGACCAAGGGTAACCTTCATTCCAAATTTCAAGTCCCAAGTTCTCATGGTTCAGGAGATTTTGTGATGAGTGAGTCAGTGTTATTTGGCTTTTATATAAATAGATTTCTTTGTTATGTCCTTTTTGTCCATTTTTGATTCTTTTATTTATGTTATATGTTACTGGTATTAATTACAGTATTTGCATTATTTTATCATTCTTATTAGATCTGTGAAGTATTTAATCTCAATGAGTCTGTGCTTGTTCTGTTATGTTCCATGTATCTTATGGGTGATTCCTCAAGGGGAGGGGCCACCTCACCATCAAGACCCTGCCCACAGCTCTATAAAGACTCCTGCAGTCTCTTGCGGTTCATTGAATGTGCTGGTGTTAGGTAGTTTCTCTGGTGATTATTCTGTGCTTTTTTGAGTTTCCTTTTTTTTTTGCTTGGTCTTTTGACCGCTCGTGGTTCTGCTTGTTTTATATTCAGCAGTTCCTTTAAAGTGTCTTCTTTTTGGCTTATGGCTGACCGCAGATCCAATTACATGTCCCAGGCTTTGTTATTTAATCCTGAACATATTCTGACTTCTACATGCCATCTCCTAATCTCAAACCTGCTGTCAACTTGTGTAAAGAGTAAGTAAAGTTAATCATATTTAAGTAGACTAGGGGGCTCCGTCCCCTGCTCGCTTCGCTCGCCCACCCCTGTGTTTGGTTTACCGGATATACAATACAATACAATTTATTTCTGTATAGCCCAAAATCACACAAGAAGTCCCACGATGGGCTTTAACAGACCCTGCCTCTTGACAACCCCCAGCCTTGACTCTCTAAGAAGACAAGGAAAAACTCACAAAAAAAACCCAGTAGGGAAAAAAAATGGAAGAAACCTCGGGAAAGGCAGTTCAAAGAGAGACCCATTTCCAGGTAGGTTGGGCGTGCAGTGGGTGTCAAAAAGAAGGGGGTCAATATAATACAATACAATACAATACAACACACTGAACAGAACAAATCCTCAATGCAGTATAAAAATAAAAATTCTAGAAGTACGGAGTACAATTTTACATTAGATGATATCACATCATATGATTTGGATTTGTTTTAAGTCCTAGAGACCTCATTCATCAAGCTGCCTCCCTCATTTTACCATTCCACCTCTGAAATAGCACTAATCCGATGAAAAGACCCCTCTTTCCCACGATTCCTGCAATCCTCCATCAGGGATGACTTTACCTTAGGCAGGCAATATACAACTTAAAGAGATTATTATTTTCTTGGGAATTGTTACATATGCAATATTTTCACTTTTACTTTAAAAACTTTTGTAAAAACAATACTCGTCCTTTATTTCCGGCCTCGTGCGTGGTTACATCTCTTTTTCGCAGGACGTATAATGCTGCTTGTGTTGTGAAGGGGGGACGGCTGAATGGACGCTAAGGATATGCCTTTGGATTATTTGCTGTCTTTTTGCTGCTTGCGAGCTGCCTCTTCTGCTTGTCTATTGTCGTTGTTTTAAGTGCTGGGAGCACATGATGTGCGTCTGCCAAAAGCAATCCAACAACTGCTAGGTTAGATATCTGTGGACTTGTTTTAAATGATGGCTCACTGCCTGGTCTCATGTGACGTTGTAAAAACAATACTTGTCCTTTATTTCCGGCCCCAGGCGTGGTTAAATTCTTTCTTGCAGGACGTATAACGCTGCTCGCGTTGTTGGGGGTGGCTGCTGTCGTGCTGCCCTTCGATCTTTTTAAAGCCTGTACATCCGCTGTCCATTTTGCTACTTTGTGTCTGTGCTGCTCGCGTTGTGATCGCTTCTCCGTGATCATAAATATACACCTGACCGAATTGTGTTTTCTTTGAAATTAAACTTGTCGTTGCTTTAACTGTTGCGGGTCCACAGATTTTCACAGTGTGTGTTCCATTATTGTATAAATCTGTTTTGTGTATTGAATGATGCGAATGCAAAAAGACTTTGTTTTCTGCTCTTTTCTTTTTATTTCTGACCTCGCTTTGTCCTGCTATTTTTTCAGTTACACCTGATCCTGGTGATTAATTTCCTTTTTTTGCACTAATGCGATCTTTTATTTGTCGACGTTTCATTTATAACGTATTGTCCTTTATGCGCTTTATATGCACTGAGACACCTGTATCTGTATGTGTTGCTTCTCTTTACACTACTGCTTTTTTTTTTGCCCATTCTCTTTCATCTCGCGGTTCTTTAATTTGTCTTTCGTGATCTTAACGTGAAGATCACGTATCGTCTCCTAGTCATTCATTCCACACAATTTTTTTTTATAATAGAGAGAAGGAGAACAGAGTTGAATCCTGCTTTGGGACAATTGATGGCCAGAGAAGGCCTTTACTACCTTCCACCACTTGTATTGGAAAAATGACATTTTAGAGAACAAACTGATGAATGAACCCAGGAATCCAATCATTTTTCAAAGAAATGAGATTAAGAAATTGCCTCATTTCAGAACACTGTAATTCTTTTTTAGTCAGCAATATTTTGAGTCTCTTCCAGTGCCCTCATGTCCAAATCCAATATTCATCTTGATTTCCCCAGCCAGTCCATGGGACTTGGGTTCCATTTTCTGTACAATTAAACTTGTTGCTGGAATTCTGACATTTCTTCTACCTCATCAACTCATAGTTTGTTGCCAAAGGTGTCAAAAGTAAGCAAGCAAAGCAAAACGAGAACATGCTGCACAATGGCTGACAGATCAATCTTCCTGTCAGCTTGTAATGCCTCAACAGACAGTAATGATTTCCAGTGTCGGTAATATAACCCTTTAACCACTACACTCACCAAAATACTCATCCTTTGTCACATGTCATACACCAATGTCAACATGTAAAGACTCTTTCTGAAAATATGTCATTATTGTTTGTGAAGTCATTTTGCCAAATTGGATATACAGTCTTAGAAATAAAGATGTGGTACTCCAGAGCCATGCCATAGGGAAACCATTTTTCATTCCCAAAAGACCCATCCATGTGAAGGTTTCAGTAAGAATCTTTATTTCTTTAAATCTATAACAGGCTCCCTACAGTAAATAACCTTGACTTGATGGTAACTGATTTGTGAAATACCAATGGCTCATGATTTTAAAAGGGCTCTTGCTGCACACATTAAGTAACACCGGATAATTTCAGGTTATCCTAATCTGTTTGTACCCTGCTAGGTAGCCTACCATACATTAAAGATTTCAGTTTTTTCTAAATTAAGAGGTTTTTCAAAGCAAAAGAATTAACTTCATGTGCAAATAACCCATCACAGAATGAAATGGTGCGTTGTCAAGCAATGGGTCAACAAGAAACCATACAATCCGGTTAGAAACCATAAAGTGCTGTTAAAGACCCAGGATTTTTAAGAGTGTTGCCACGAAAGTAATAAGAATCAAACCATAGGTGGAGTTTAAGGTCGGACATAGCCACCTCAATGGATGCACTAAGTTACTAAAATAAAACGTCAATAGAGGGTTGTTTTTTTTTTCTTAAAGGTCTGCTTTTTGTTTTATTGGCCACAGCTAATGTTAAGATGTTGATGATCAACAAATTCTTCTTGTTCGTCTTTTGACTGCTCTCATTAGGGGTTGCCACAGCGGATCATCTTGTTCCATATCTTCCTGTCCTCTGCCTCTTGCAATGTTGCACCCATCACCTGCATGTCCTTTCTCACCACATCCATAAACCTCCTCTTAGATTTTCCTCTTTTCCTCTTGCCTGGCAGTTCTATCTTTAGCATCCTTCTCCCAATATACCCAGCATCTCTCCTCTGCACATGTCCAAACGAACTCAATTTCGCCTCTCTAACTTTGTCTATAAACCATCCAAACTGAGCTGACCCTCAAATGTACTCATTTCTAATCCTATCCATCCTCATCACACTCAATGCAAATCTTAGCAACTTTAACTCTGTTACTTCCAGCTCTGTCTCCTGCTTTCTGGTCAGTGCCACCATCTTCAACCCATATAACATAGCTAGTCTCACTACCGTCCTGTAGACCTTCCCTTTCACTCTTGCTGATACCCGTCTGTCACAAATCACTCCTGACACTTTTCTCCACCCATTCCACCCTGCCTGCACTCTCTTTCTCACCTCTCTTCCACAATCCCCGTTACTCTGTACTGTTAATCCCAAGTATTTAAACTCATCCACCTTCGCCAGCTCTACTCCCCTCATCCTCACCATTCCACTGACCTTCCTCTCATTCACACACATGTATTCTGTCTTTTTCCTATTGACCTTCATTCCTCTCCTCTCTAGAGCATATCTCCACCACCTCTCCAGGGTCTCCTCAACCTGCTCCCTACTATCGCTGCAGATCACAATGTCATCAGCAAACATCATAGTCCTTTCTAATCTTGTCTGTCAACCTATCCATCACCATTGCAAATAAGATAGGGCTCAGAGCCGATCCCTGATGTAATTCCACCTCCACCTTAAACACATCCGTCACTCCTACCGCAGACCTCACCACAGTCACACTTCCCTTGTACATATCCTGTACAACTCTTATATACTTCTCTGCCACTCCCGACTTCCTCATACAATACCACAACTCCTCTCGAGGCACCCTGTCATATACTTTCTCCAGGTCCACAAAGACGCAATGCAACTCCTTCTGGCCTTCTCTATACTTCTCCATCAACATCCTCCGAGCAAACATCACATATGTGGTGCTCTTATCTGGCATGACACCATACTGCTGCTCACTAATCATCACCTCACTTCTTAACCGAGCTTCCACTACTCTTTCCCATAACTTCATGCTGTGGCTCATCAATTTTATCCCCTTGTAGTTACTACAGTCCTGCACATCCCCCTTATTCTTAAATATCGGCACCAGTACACTTCTTCTCCACTCCTCAGGTATACTCTCACTTTCCAAGATTCCATTAAACAATCTGGTTAAAAACTCTACTGCCATTTCTCCTAAACACCTCCATGCTTCCACAGGTATGTCATCTAGACCAATGGCCTTTCCAATCTTCATCCTCTTCATAGCTGTCCTTACTTCTTCCTTGCTAATCCGTTGTACTTCCTGATTCACTATCTCCACATCATCCAAACTCTTCTCTCTCTCTCGTTCTCTTCATTCATCAGCCTCTCAAAGTACTCTTTCCATCTGCTCAACACATCCTCCTCGCTTGTCAGTACGTTTCCATCTTTATCCTTTATCACCCTAACCTGCTGCACATCTTTTCCCAGCTCGGTCCCTCTGCCTAGCCAATCAGGTAATCAACGAATATGATAATTAAATGCAACCTGCCCAAGCAATTTTCATATGCATGTCGCCAATCTAACCAACATTTTGAACTACACAAATTGCAGTCAAATTCACCTTGAGAGAGGTCACCTTAACTTTTAATATTTTTTACATGTCATATAGCCACTCCAGTCGGCAAACAGATCGTCAAGCAATGATTTAAATCACTGAAAAGTCATGTGTGTGTGTGTGTCTGTGTGTTCATGTCTTATGGTTGAATGTGCTGCCAGTGCAAATAGTGGTGTGGTGGTCTAAACAAACCACTGTGACACAATATTTAATAAACAAAAATGTCTCTTTGATAAGGTAAATAAAAAAATGAAAAATGCTTCAATCTTCCATCAATCCATTCATTTTCTAAACGCACTTACTGTATCCAGAGCAGGGATACAAGGACTCAGGGATGCTCATTAGGTATAATGTAGGAACAATCATTGGACAGGATGCCAGCCCATCATAGGGTGAACACACACACACACACACACACACATGTCAAGTGCAAATGTAGTTTTGCCAACCGACTTAAACTCTAAGTTTTTCAATGCAGCAAACACAATCCCATGCATTTTCTATACTTATTAAAAAACAAGAATATTTTTATTTTTGCACTAGTTCAATAAGCAGAAAAAAACAAACAAACAAGAAAAGTTTTCTGTCATTTAGCAGGACAGGGCAAGAAGCAAGCTTCTGAAAAATGCAGTGTGCTCTGTTTCTACAGTTGTGTAATAGTTTTCGAGTTTTTATCTGGTAGTTCTGAAAATCTTATTAAAAAATGAAGATAATGACAATCATTAAAAAATCATTAAAAGTAAACATAATGATAATCACCCACGCATCTTTTCCAGTGTCTGCATGAGTTTTCTTCCCACATCCCAAAGATGTGTGCATGTTAATTTACTTGTCAATACTAACTGAACCTCATGGGAGTGTGAATACAGGTGTGTGTGTGTGTGTGAGTGGGCCTGTGATGGCTGCTTCTGGAAAAGGCTCTGGTCCTCGTGAACGTGAGTGGGTTAAGAGAGGAGAAGATGTACTTCATGAATCCACCATTTCTTATGCAAGATTACCAGGAGCCAGAGCATATTCCACCAGCATTGCATGAATAAGATGAAACCAGAGGAATTCAGAGGAAGGATGAAGAAATCTTTAAAAAGCAATTCAATTTAAGTGAATCCACAAGAAGTGAATTAGCAGCACATACAGGGCACTCGTTAAAAAAAGGGTTAGAATGAAAACTCGTAGCCATAGTGGTCCTCCAGGACCGGAGTTGGCGACCCCTGGTCTACAGGACTGTCTGGGAAGGACAAGGATACTATATCGATCATCACAAGTGCAGAGCTCTGAATGAAATACTTCCTTAATGTGTATTATTTATCCAGAGCCCTTGCATAGCCAGACAGCGGAGATCAGCTAGTGCTTTACTTTTGCCTAAAAAACCCTAGGGGGAGCTGGAGTGCCTGTAGACGCAGGTGCTGCAGTGGCCATTTTACACAGGAGGAGCTCATTCTTCATCCTTTGCACCTGAGCCTTCTCATTATGAATAGGCAATTAAAGAATAAGCTGAGCAACGGGAATGACAAAATGTAAGCCTGAGGCCCACAAAGATCATACACAGTACTACAAAGAAGGTTCAAAATGTTTATGGTTAGACTTAAAGATCACAAGAAGCAGACATGTGATTAGTCACAGATACACGATTTCCCTTCAATCATTTACTCAAATGTCTTTTATCACATCATAGTCTTTTGAAGTGCAGAGTCTGTCCTGTCAGAATTAGGTTCATGGCAGAATGAAATTCTGGGTTTGACTCCAGAAATTCAGCACCCGGTTGTGTGCCTATTCACCCCTTGGATGTTTGCACATTTTATTGTTATACAACACTGAATCACAATGGGTTTAATTTGGTGTTTTTGCACTTGACCAACTGAAAAAGACCCTTTTGTGTCAAAGTGAAAATAGGTCTCTTCAAAGTGGTTAAAAATGAACCTTAACCCTAGCAATTTGGACAGAACCTAAGGGAACCCAGTTTTTCCCTAACCTTCATCTAGCCCCATCACCCCAAAATCTTGGGCCACTGACAATTATGGCTGAGTACCTGGGTCCCCTGGCTCCGTACTACGATAATTTTGCCTCCCCAAGCTGATCGAGTGACGTGCCTATACTACACTCAAGCTTGACATCAATCACATTGAAATTTCACGCAACCATAATTAAAATTTATTTAATATCGTATCGCATGTCGTGTCTCATGATGCATGGAGGATCTAAATTAAAATTACTAACAGAGTCAACGTATCTTTTTGCAACGTTTTCATTTCTGTATGTGTATCTTGTGATATGATATCAGTGATCACAGTGCCTACCTTTGGACCTTAACATTTGCATCATACACGTTCTGGACATGAATCACCTCATCTTTCCAATGATGTGACAGATCCTTTGAATATTTTGCATCTAAATTTGCTCAAGAGGCTGAGATCTCCTCTGTGCTCATGCTCCTAAAGTTTAAAATTGGACAAAAAAGGCAACATATGTTGCTTCGGCTTTCAAAACGCCCGGACAATTCTGAAATTAAGGAATCCATCATAATGTGAAACTTGCCTCTTCTGAATTTTACTTCTGGATATTGGGATTCCTGATCATCTGCTTCTGGGTCAGATCCATCGAACCCAATAAGACGTCTTGGTTTTTTGTGACGCCAACCTGATTTGAATACTGCAGGGATTTCCATTTCATCTGCCACAGCTTTAGCCTTGTGCAAGAGAGCCTCCCACTGCTGACAAGTGTCATGGTGGCCTTCTCCTGGCAGCGGCTCTGCCTCACCCTAAACCTAACCCTAAAAGATCAGTGGTGTAGCCAATTGATTTGAGAAGTGCCAGAATTAGTTCAGTGGGGGTCACCTGTCTGGGGTGTCAATTGTTTGTAGCCTACATGTACCTCACATGGAAGGTGAGTCAATATGGTGGAATAAATTACACAATGAAGACAAAAAAGGTTTAAAGGTAAATGAAAAGCCAGGAGATGTCAACAAGAAAACACCTGAGCCACTGAATAGCTCTTGGACTCCAGTTAAATCAACCATTTAGAAATGGAAAGAATATGACACCGCTGTAAATCTGAAGGCCATCCACAACAAATGAGTGATCATAAAAGAAGAAGATGAGTGAGGGAGGCCATCAAGGGCCCTGTGAGATTTCTAAAGGAGTTACAAGCTACACTTAATCAGACTGGAGAGGCTATGCAGATGACAACTGTTGCCTAGCCAGTCACAGCTTTATGAGAAGGTCACTGTTAAACATAAAACACTTGACATCTTGACTAGAGTTTGCCAAAGTCTGTTCTCATGCAAGACCCTGAAGTTGCTTGGAAGAAAGTTCTATGGTTTGAAGAGACCAAAATTGAGCTAAATGCTATGTTTACCATAAGGCAAAAACTGCACATAATCAAAAACCCAACATCCCTACCCTGGAGCATGGTGGTGGCAGCTTCATGCTGTGGGGGCGCTTCGCTGCAGCAGGCCTGGAAGTCTTTTGAGGGTAGAGTGTAAAATGAATGCAGCAAAACACAAGGATACCCAGGAGGAAAACCTAATGCACACTGCAAAAAAACTGCACCTTTAATAAAAAAAAATACCTTTAGAATTTATTTAAAGCAAATAACATTCCATACAAGCAAGTCAAATTTTACAAAACGAAGTTCAAATCAAATCAAACCCCACCCATGAGAAAGACAGTTAGGCCAGCATAGGTAAAATAAGTAAATACATACATACATACATACATACATACATACATACTTACATACTGTCACACACGTGCGAATAGGAGGCAGCTGAAGGGCTTAAAGAATAATGGCAAAACATCTGCCCAGGAGGTGGTGGGGTGCACTAAATCTCTTTCTAAGTCCCCTGCAGACCTTTCCCGGGAAATCCCACCAGGAACCACTGCCTCAACTCGGGACATGTCACTTCTGGTCCTGGCCCCGAGGACGACATCACTTCCCCCAGACCTCCTATAAAGTCTCACTCCCTTCCTCTGGAATTCAGTTGTGTTTTGGACTCAATCTTGTAAACTACTCGTCATACAATTCTTTACTTTTACAGCCAGGAAAATATTATACGGGTGGCTGCCCCAAACCTTTCCCATGTCCGAAGTCTCGTCTTGTTACAATACATACATACATAAATACATACATACATACATACATAAATAAGGGAAGAGAATCCACTTCCTCAATTTAATTACTTTTTCTAAAATGTTATTGATCAGATCCTGCAGATTTGTTTTCTAGTAAGAGAACAACGTCAAGCATAAAGCCAATGCTGCACAGGAATGGCTTCAACAACAATGTTAATGTCCTGAAGTCCTGATCTCAGTCCATTTCGAAATGGCTGCTCACTGATGATTCCCTGTCTAAGCTGACAGAGCTTGAGGAGCTTTGCAAAAGCAAATGAAGAAACAACAGCAATGCCCAAATGTACAAATCTGAGTGAGAGTGAGAGACCTAAGCACACCGACTCAAGGCTACAAATCTACTAAATACTGACTAGAATGAGATCAATACTTATGAAATTATTTTGTGTTTTATATTTCTATCTAGCCTTGCTATCTAATAGTAAATATTTTAAAATTATTCAGTTTCTTGCCCTATGTTGACCTTCTTTTCCTTTCCTTTGTATCCTTGTGTGTCCAAACCTCTCTTGCCCCAGCGCTGTTGAACGTGTTCCCTTAAAGTCTGCTGTTCAGTTTCTGTCACTCAATAGTTCTTTGCTCACCTCTACTACACTTTTACACTACCCACCTTTGAATGTGACTCTCAGGGGGCCTCCTGTGTCTTTTCTGCTCCTCGTATGTCTCACACTCGAACTTCTTTTGATTTTGTCACCAAAGCCAACCTAACCAATTACATCAAAGCCTAACGGACCAATCAGATTGCTCGGAGGGAATGGACACACCCACAGATCTTAGTGTTTTACTATACTGTATATTAGATTATTTTAGACCATTTTACAGAGATCTGATCTTACTTTGACATTATCGAAGTCTTTTTCTGCTGACCAGTGTCAAAAAGTATTATTCTATCTGGTATAACAAGAAAAACTGAAAACTTAGGGTGGACTAGAGTTGCTAGTTTGCCTACCTAGGTGTTTGATATCAGGAAGGATACCCACACGAACACAGAAAGGACACACAGACTTCACACAGAAAACCCTCCAGCTGGCAATCAAAGCAACGTCAAAATGGTGGTCACTGAACCTGCTGTGCCCCTCGTCTCTACTCATAGTGCCTGACAAGAGGCAAGCCAAACCTTTACATTTTGGGTTACACTTCTGATTTTAACTCAACAGGGATGAGTAATTAAAAGCAGTAAGGTGAAACTTTCCTCCTAATTATAAGTGTACAAAGTGATCTGGAAAGCTCTGGAGCTTGGGGTTTAAAGAGCACGCCTAGCCACACATTCTATTATAAAAATCAAATCGTTTTCAAAGACTTAGTACGCACCGTTAATTAAGTTAGAGAAAGGCAATTTGAAGTTGCAGTTGAAAAGTTCTTAACAGGTTTCTTCAGATTATAATTAATAGCTTTCATCTTTTAGCACAATAAAAGAAACTGTTCTTTATTGAAAAAACTTCTGTCCGTACACAGCGTCTAGTATTAAGTGCTACACAGCTAAGCCTTTTGATGTAACAGAAATAAAGCCAAAGACGTAAACCTTTTCTTTTTGTTTTGTATTTGGTAGACAATTTAATTGCAGGCTAATGAGGGGCTTTGTTTGAGCATTTAAAAAATTTGGAATCCCTCATCCAAATTAGACAAATTATGGTTGTCTTTATTATAACCATTTGAATTTATGAACATGACAGCAATGGAGTATTTAATCAAATGCAGGTTGGGGGACCTCGAGGTGACTCTGCTGTAAATAATCAGCAAGAGGCTAAGAAGGTGGTACCAAAGAGCACAATACAAAACAGACCTTAACTCTGAATGGACGGCACCTCCCACTCTCACGATATATAACACTAAAACTACAAGGATCATCTACATATTTAAAAATCAGAATAATACGAATTGACACTCTCCTTCCTCTCCACACACATATTGAAAAACGAGACACAATCCATTGATGTGGCTTATTAAAAATACAAACAGAATTCAGAATTGAATATAATGTTACAGTGCTTGATACACAATGGCCAGTGCATGTTCTTCCATTGTCTGTGTGGGTGGGTGCCTTTCAGATTGGAGTATTTCTTGCCATTTGAATACAAGGCCAACTCATTTACACCCTCACACACTCATATAGCACAAATCTGCAGTGACCACTCATGTGCTAGAGTATCCTGAGAAAAAAGCAGCTGCAGTGGTACAAGGAGAACATTGTGATGGGAGTCCACAGCCATCACCCAGCCTAAATGCCATCTGGATGGAAGGAGCGGGGAAAAAGTATCGGCAGGGCACTACCTTCCCTGGAACGCTAGAGGGCAGCCCTCCTGTGCGGCTGTGGCACCATGCTGGGAGCTGGAATTTGGCACAGCCCTGTTGGGTTCCTTGAGGGGCACCAGGGCGAGCTTCAGAGCTCCACAATGGGCTTTCACCCTACCTGGGAATGATTCTAGGTCTGATTAATGAGCCACATGGAACACTCCCAGGATCAACATAAAAGGAGCCACCTCTCTCCACTCAAGGAGCCAGAGTCAGGAGGTAGAGAGGCGAAGCTTGACCGTGGAGGAGTGGAGGCGGAAAGGGAAGAAAATGAAGAAGAAGACGATGACAGAGGGGACTGCATATTTGGTTCTCTGTGTGCTGTGCTGTTGAGGGGAGTAATGGAGACGTTCTTCTCCTTTCATAAATAAATATGTTGTTCTGCTGGAACTCATGTCTCTGCCTGTCTGTGTCGAGGTTGGGGCAGCTGGGGCACCCCTGCTTTCCCAAAACACTAATGGCAGTCACATCAGGATGTGAACAATTCAGCCTGGGGCTGGGAGGCAGCAGCAGCACTAATCATTAAACCACCATGCTACCCTAAAGAAAAAGCTTTTTAGTCAAATTCCTTCAATACCGGGAACTTTTAGAGATACTTAATAAGCAGATTTGTGAACGATAAGAATACATACTGTAAAAAAACCTTGATACCTTGATTCCATTATCAGCTTCTTTATATAGAAGACAAAAAGACCTTGTATTTGAAAAATCAACATTAAAAAGATATAAAAGCAGAAGGCGGTCTAGCACCTGACTTTCATCTGTACTACTGAGTTGTAAATATTCATAATTTGAGAAAATTAAATACAAACCTTTCTGGATGGATCTGCAAAGAAAATCTTGCAAGAACTCCTCTCGGTATGCTCTGCATTGGAGCCCAACACACACAAAATGGAGTATCTGGGTTTGTCACCAAGCCAAGACAATCAATTCAGAATCCAACTACATCAATCTTTTCTGACAATATTGTGTTATTTGAAGGAGGTATGAAAAGAGCACCATCTCAGCTTACGACAATGGCAAAATTAGCTATAGACACAGGTCTGAAAGTCAGCATCAAAGAGACAGAAGTATACACCGACCAACAGTCAAATGGCAACATCAGATCTGAAGGACAACAAATATCATGGGTTAATTACTTCAAATACTTAAGATCAGTAGTAGCATCACGGAAATCAGTCATCAGAATACGGAACGGCCCAAGCTTGGATTGCCTTCTGGCAAATGAAAAATGTATTCTGCACTTGAATCATCTCAATCAACATTAAGAAATGCATCTTACAAGCAGTGTACCTTCTTCTTCTTCTTTCAGCTGCTTATGTTAGGGGTTGCCACAGCGGATCATCTTCTTCCATATCTTTCTGTCCTCTGCATCTTGCTCTGTCACACCCATCACCTGCATGTCCTCTGCCACCACATCCATAAACTTTCTCTTAGGCCTTCCTCTTTTTCTATTCCCTGGCAGCTCTATCCTTAGCATCCTTCTCCCAATATACCTCTCATCTTTCCTCTGCACATGTCCAGACCAACGACTTTGTCTCCCAACCTGAGCTGACCCTCTAATGTACTCATTTCAAATCCTGTCCATCCTCGTCACACCCAATGCAGATCTTAGCATCTTTAATTCTGCTACCTCCAGCTCTGTCTTATGGAAGACTTGGATCATCACAGAAGAGCTCAGGAAAAGCCTGAAAAGTTTCGTTGCTAACTTCTACAGAATCTTGCACAGCTTTAGACACTTGGATAAAATAGCAAACAACTCCTTATGTGAAAGAAAGCAAGCCGAACCATTGGTTCAAGTCATACAAGAAAGGTAACTCTGATTCATCACACACTGTCTCAGGAAACCGACAAGCATGCTTATTAACTAATATGTTCTGTACGAGCCACCTGAGGAGAATGGAAAGAGAAGCAGAGGCAGACCAAGTTAGTCATACAGCAACTACATCAACAAACTTGAAAATCGTGATGTGCCACCAATAGTCAAAGTGATAAGGGAAGTGGCTGCCTGTCGAGTAAAATGTGGAGAAAGATTGTGAATGTCTACCAAGCCCACTTGATGATGATGCTCTGCTCTGTGCACTGGTCATCACTAATTGTATCACCAATTTACTAGGAATCAGATTGTGCTTCACTCTCTCAAAACTATGGAACCAATGTAGAACACACTTTAAGAAAAAGTCTTTGCTGCCTGCTGCAGCATTACAAGATAACTGTAGATTTTAGCCCTAACTCGACTATGCAATATTTAAGTCTTGGAAGAATCTAGCATCTCAAACTTCAGAGATCTTTATACTGATAAACCAGGGGGCTTTGCACCCTGCTTGCTTTGCTCGCCCACCCAAGGGCACGCTGCACTCCAGCCACTGCATGTCTCTGCCACTTGTGTTGGTGGGGAGGGGTTTGGCAGCACTGAACACACGTTAAGGAGACATGGACGGATCAGCTGCTGGCTTTCTACTGCCGAGCTGCGTATTCTGCTTGTCGCGCTGTGCATCGATCATTTAACAGCCTGTACAGCAGCTGTCCTTTTGTGACACTGCCTTGTCTCGTGCGACGTTAAAGTATCTCTCACAGGACTGTCACGGGATGTTAAAGTGTCTTCTAAGAAGATTTTTTTTATTATAATAGAAAGATATCTTTGCACTTTTTTGTTAGCTTTATTGAAAATATGTAATTATTTTTCCGAGTTAGGAACTTTGAAAGAAAGAATTTGCCAAATTTCCCTTATCTGTCACCAACCCTCACACTATTTTAATTAGTGACAAGAATATTGGCAGTATTTCAAGACTATATGAAAGATTTTCATAGTTCCCACTGCTACACCACCATTGGCACTGCAAGGAAAGAGATCTGTGCTGACTGAAATAAGGCAATCAGTAAAAATTTATGAGCAAAGACCAGAAGAAAGAACATAATCAAAAATCAAAGCAAAGTTTAAATCTGTAAGATAATAAGAAAGTCGGCAAAAGTCATAAATTCAGAGCTAAATATCAAACTCCGGGAATCACAAAAAGAATGTAGCAAGTTTATTCAATCACAGATGAAATGGGATGAGATGACACCACTGCATTGATAACATCATCGTTGCACAATCACAGTGCATCATGGGAAGATTACCATGAGAAACCCAAGCCATACAAAATTCCACCATTACCAAACAAATCTAAAATGACGTAAAAAATTAAACAACTTTTCAACTAAGGTTTTAAACAAAAAGGAAATGTAAGAACAGATTCTGGGTCTTGAAGTGGAAGAAAATTACTGGAGGTATTAATTTATTTGCGATAAAGTGACCTTCGAGCACTGGCATATATCGGGGGGAGCTCCCTCTTGAAGGTTCTCACTAGTATGCAAAAAATAGGTGCCACTATGGTAAAATGGCGATCGAACTGGGGTCACCCTTTGAAGGATAGAGCAGACTGATAACTGCATCCCCAACCTGATACTGAAGTACCACAGAAAAAGATCAATGAAGCATCTTGTTTAATTTTGGTTAACCTACTTTTCAATTTTGCTTTTTGGAAAGCACCGTTGAATGCCTGTTTTGGTTAAATGTGAAAATATTAAAAGGGCCAAACCAGTCGGCACCCCAACACTTCCTCTGTGACCAGTGTACTCCCTCGGTTTACAGACTCTGGAGAGCATTTTCAAAAGTCACACTATTCAGGGTCTGAAAATGCTGGGGTAGTGTGGACAAAAGGTGAAAACAAACACTAATGTCATGTCGTTAAATGAAAATGTAGTAGTGTGGAAGGGGGCTGAAACCCAACGAGGCATGATGAGAACACAAGGAGAACATGTAAACACCATGACCAGAGTGGAACTCAAACATGGAGCTCAGCAGTGTTAAGCACTCTGCCACCCCTCATCATCATCATCATCATCATCATCAACACTATTATTATTAGCAGCCTCTGATGAATACTGGCCACTGAGTGAATGAAAAGTAAAACAGTCATCCATTAACGTAAAGGAGTACAATTTCTACACAGGATTCTTGCTTTTCATTGATATCATATTTGAGACTAATGTGATCATCTCACCTGTCCATAAGTTCTTTCTAACCATCTTTGACATCAATTGCACAGTTTTATTGTACACCACTTTTCTTTTGTAACATTTCATTTATTTTTATGCAGTGCCCCTCACACTGGTAACCCATCTGATGTTGGTTCACACAGCACAGCGTCACACTACTCTGGTTTTTGGATTTCTTTGGGCAGAAAGTGGATACATGGGTGGAACTGACTGCATTTTTCAGTAAACTGACTAACAGCACCTCGCAGGATTTTGCCAATCACACTAATTATAAAACTCCCCATGGGCTCACCACCTATGAGAGGGGCCAAGGAGGTTGGGTGCAGTGTGAGTTGGGTGGTGGCCGAAGGCGGGGACCTTGGCTGTCTGATCCTCGGCTACAGAAACTGGCTCTTGGGACGTGGAATGTCACCTCTCTGAAGGGGAAGGAGCCTGAGCTAGTGCGCGAGGTCGAGAGGTTCCGGCTAGATATAGTCGGACTCACCTCGACGCACAGCTTGGACTCTGGAACCAATCTCCTTGAGAGGGGCTGGACTCTCTACCACTCTGGAGTTGCCCCGGTGAGAGGCGCCGAGCAGGTGTGGGCATACTTATTGCCCCCGACTCGGAGCCTGTGCATTGGGGTTTACCCCGGTGGCCGAGAGGGTGGCCTCCCTCCGCCTTCGGGTGGGGAAGGGTCCTGACTGTTGTTTGTGCGTATGCGCCAAACAGCAGTTTGGAGTATCCACCCTTTTGGAGTCTCTGGAGGGGTTGCTAGAGGGCATACCTTCTGGGGATTCCCTCGTTTTGCTGGGAGACTTCAATGCTCACGTGGGCAATGACAGTGAGACCTGGAAGGGCGTGATTGGGAGGAATGGCCCCGATCTGAACCCGAGCGGTGTTTTGTTATTGGACTTCTGTGCTCGCCACGGATTGTCCATAACGAACACCATGTTCAAGCATAAGGGTGTTCATATGTGCACTTGGCACCAGGACACCCTAGGCCTCAGGTCGATGATCGACTTTGTGGTCGTGTCGTCGGACTTGCGGCCATATGTCTTGGACACTCGGGTGAAGAGAGGGGCGAGCTGTCAACTGATCACCACCTGGTGGTGAGTTGGCTTCGATGGTGGGGGAAGATGCCGGTCAGACCTGGTAGGCCCAAACGTGTTGTGAGGGTCTGCTGGGAGCGGCTGGCAGAGTCCCCTGTCAGAAGTAGCTTCAACTCCCACCTCCGGCAGAACTTCAACCACGTCCCGAGGGAGGTGGGGGACATTGAGTCCGAATGGGCCATGTTCCGTGCCTCTATTGTTGAGGCGGCTGACCGGAGCTGTGGCCGCAAGGTGGTCGGTGCCTGTCGTGGCGGCAATCCCGAACCCCTTGGTGGACACCGCGTGAGGGATGCCGTCAAGCTGAAGAAGGAGTCCTATAGGACTTTTTGTCCTGTGGGTCTCTGGAGGCAGCTGATAGGTACCGGCAGGCCAAGCGAACGCGGCGGTTGTTGCTGAGGCAAAACTCGGGCATGGGAGGAGTTTGAGAGGCCATGGAGAACGACTTTGGACGGCTTCGAGGAGATTCTGGTCCACCGTCCGGCGTCTCAGGAGGGAAGCAGTGCAGTGTCAACACCGTATATAGTGGGGATGGTGCGCTGCTGACCTCGACTCGGGACGTTGTGGGTCGGTGGGAGGAGTACTTCGAAGACCTCCTCAATCCCACTAACATGCCTTCAATGAGGAAGCAGAGCCTGGGGACTCTGAGGTGGGCTCTCCCATCTCTGGGACTGAAGTCACCGAGGTGGTCAAAAAACTCCTTGGTGGCAGGGCCCGGGGTGGATGAGATACCGAGTTCCTTAAGGCTCTGGATGTTGTAGGACTGTCTTGGTTGACACGTCTCTGCAACATCGCATGGACATCGGGACAGTGCCTCTGGATTGGCAGACCGGGGTGGTGGTCCCCCTCTTTAAAAAGGGGGACCGGAGGGTGTGTTCCAACTATAGAGGGATCACACTCCTCAGCCTCCCTGGAAAAGTCTATTCGGGGGTTCTGGAGAGGAGGGTCCGTCGGATAGTTGAACCTCGGATTCAGGAGGAACAGTGTGGTTTTCGTCCTGGTCGCGAACAGTGGACCAGCTCTTCACCCTTAGCAGAATCCTGGAGGGTGCATGGGAGTTTGCCCGACCGGTCTACATGTGTTTTGTGGACTTGGAAAAGGCATTCGACCGTGTCCCTCGGGAATCCTGTGGGGGTGCTCGGGAGTATGGGGTACGGACCCCTGATAAGAGCTGTTCGGTCTCTGTACAACCGGTGTCAGAGCTTGGTCCGCATTGCAGTAAGTCGAGCCCGTTTCCAGTGAGAGTTGGACTCCGCCAGGGCTGCCCTTTGTCACCGATTCTGTTCATAACTTTTATGGACAGAATTTCTAGGCGCAGCCAGGGTGTTGAAGGGGTCGGTTTGGTGGACTCAGGATTGGGTCACTGCTTTTGCAGATGATGTTGTCCTGTTTGCTTCATCAGGCCGTGATCTTCAGCTCTCTGGATCGGTTCGCAGCTGAGTGTGAAGCGGCTGGGATGAGAATCAGCACCTCCAAATCCGAGAGCATGGTCCTCAGCCGGAAAAGGGTGGAGTGCCCTCTCAGGGTTGGGGGAGAGATCCTGCCCCAAGTGGAGGAGTTCAAGTATCTCGGGGTCTTGTTCACGAGTGAGGGAAGAATGGAGCGTGAGATCGACAGGCGGATCGGTGCGGCATCCGCAGTGATGCGGGCTCTGCATCGGTCTGTCGTGGTGAAAAGGAGCTGAGCCGTAAGGCAAAGCTCTCAATTTACCAGTCGATCTACCTTCCTACCCTCACCTATGGTCATGAGCTATGGGTAGTGACCGAAAGAACGAGATCGCGAATACAAGCGGCTGAAATGAGTTTCCTCCGCAGGGTGTCTGGGCTTTCCCTTAAAGATAGGGTGAGAAGCTCAGTCATCCGGGAGGGGCTCAGAGTAGAGCCGCTGCTCCTCCGCATTGAGAGGAGTCAGATGAGGTGGCTCGGGCATCTGATCAGGATGCCTCCTGGACGCCTCCCTGGTGAGGTGTTCCGGCACGTCCAACCGGGAGGAGGCCCCGGGGAAGACCCAGGACACGCTGGAGGGACTATGTCTCCCGGCTGGCCTGGGAACGCCTTGGGATTCTCCCGGAAGAGCTGGAAGAAGTGGCCGGGGAGAGGGAAGTCTGGGCCTCTCTGCTTAAGCTGCTGCCCCCGCGACCCGACCTCGGATAAGCGGAAGAGAATGGATGGATGGATGGACTAATTATAAACTAGCTAGATACAAAATGCAACTGTAATTTACATAACAGATTCAACATGGTTAAAGTTCAGAAGGTGCTTAAAGGCTTTATATCTCTTATCAGGCACGTGCACTTAGAGAACGTCTTCAAGAACTCGGGTAATTCTCCTTCTGAGATAGTCAGGGTGCTGTCGTTCACCTTTTCTACACTTTCACCCACAGACAAGACGGTTCTAGACTGGCAGAATGCTGACCCCACTTCTGTGACCTCACCCTGAGGTTCGTTCTCTTTCACTCAGAATCATACTTAACCAACGACAAACCCGTAAGTCAACGTTCAATGGATGACCCCACATCTGATGATAGCATATTGCCTTGTCATTCGTCAGACGTGTTTCTTTATCGTAACAATGTTATGCTTGCCTATTAAACTGAGTTTATCTGGCAGGTGCCCTAACACTTTGACATGTCCTTGTTATCTTTTACAGTCTTATAAACTCAAAATGATGAACCCATCTCCTTTTAAAGCATTCGTTAATCTATATTCGGCACTCCAGCATCACGGTGAAGTTCTGGAGCCTAAGGCAGCAGACGTAGCTGCAGCAGACGCAAGAATTGAGCAAGCTCTACTAGGCATGGCTGCTTGTTGCATGGCATATTTATTCACACATACAGGGTCCGCTTAGCATCACTGATAAACCTCACACAACAGTTATTATGAGGAAATCAAAGTACCAATCAAAATGGACTCCACTCCACTGCCTTGCTACTTCAGGCTAAACCAAACTTTCTTATATTGGATTTTTGAATTTTTTTCTTCCTGTTTTATTCATAAAACCTTCTTTGTTCCATATTTTAATCCATCCATCCATTCATCCATGCATTCATTTTGTAAAATGCTCATCCATCTACTTCATAATTATTGGGTTGAGATCCCTTCCTGTCAGCATTTCACAAAAGCTGGGAAATAAACGTAGACCGATTACCAGTCCATTGCAGGCCATGACTACAGACGCAACTTCAATGGCCCAGCTGACAGAGACCAAGCAACTTGTTTTTGGCTTTTGAGTTTTTTTCTTCCTGTTTTATCCCTAATATCTCTTTGCTCAATATTTTATTTCATCCATCCATCCATCCATCCATTTGTCCATGTATTCAACTCCCAACCTGCTCACCCAGTTCATAGTTATGGCGGTGAGATTCCTTCCTGGCAGCATTTTCCACAAGGTGGGAAACAAACCTGGACAAATTACCAATCCATTGCAGGCCATTTGCAGATACACCTGAAATGGCTCAGTGTAAAGTCACCAATCAACTCAAAGTGCATATCTTTGGTATGTGGGAGGAAAATCACTGTACCCAACGAAAAGCTCCTATAGAAACAGGGAGAACGTGTGACCAAGAGACTATGAAGCTTCAGTGGTAGTGGAACAAAATAAGTGAAGAATTTTGACAAACGAGAAGAGACCACTCACTTCTTTGGTCTCTTGTTTGCTTAAATAAAAGCTAAGCTGTCCAAACATCTCTTCCAGATACTTCTTCAAGGTTGTCAAGGTTTTTGCTTTAACTATATATCTTGGTAGTTTGTTTCAGATTCTCACAATGTCTTGATGAAATGTGTCATGCTTTCAGTCCTAAATGCATGTCCCCTTAATATCCACTGATGGTCTCTAGTATACGATTCACCCTTAGGCCAGGGTTATACTTCACGTGACGCAACACATGCTCCAGTGGACGCTCCTGCTACGCACGCGTTTTACTATTTATATTGCGCGCGTACTTTACATAAATCTGGAGGAATACACCAGGTGGCAGTGCGAGATATTATCACAGTGAGAACAGGTTTGGCTTCGCTGTGTTGTGAGTTGCCTGGAATACCCATTAAATTCCGATGACACCTTACCGCAATATCTCTGAAAACGGATGTTTAATACTTTAATCCATCAATCCAGGGATGTGTTCATTCCAGAAAGCATTGGACACGAGGCAGAAACAATCCCTAGATGGGGATTCAGCTTATCACAAGGTGAATACAAGCACTCACATACGCTGGCGTCATTTTAGTGCCACCAAATCTGTATATCTTTGGAAGGAAACCAGAGCACACTGTGGAAACCCAGTAAGAAAACATGTAAACTCCAGGCAGGAAATACCAGCGACGTGACTCCCTGAAAGACAGCAGCACTACAGTGTCACCCCCATGTGTTCATTATTTAAACGAAATTAACGACTTATCTGTAAAATGTAACATACATACTTTAATGCATTTCATCATGAAAGTGATATCAAGTATAAATCTAAGGATTCTAAATGTGCAGAGAGTTGGAATATCATACATTTAATGTATTCTGTGTGGTGATCTATTGCTGTTTGCCGCTGCTGTCAGATCCGGAGGAAGCCCTAGAAAACAAAGATGGCATGTGAGACTTTTAAAAAGTATCATGTCATTACGATCAGGAATATGCAACGCTTGAATATAAAAGCACCACGAATGCATCTGTATGTCAGCATTTTGCTTGACCACATCAAACCATTCATCAAACATCGAAGCATTTACATCGATCTCGTAGGATCCTCAAAACAGCTTTCTGTCGTATGTAGATAGTAAACAGAGACTCTGACGTCACATTCCAACTGTTAGCACACTGCACCCCCAGACTTATTGTTGGTACTGCAACTCGCACACGCATCACGTTAATTTCTGAGGACCTGCTCAGAGAACGCGTCAAATGAACGCTGGGAACGCGTGGCAGCCATGATGAGGGCGCGTACACGTTCTGAACGTGAAGTATAAATGAGCACTTAAGCTGAAAGAATTCTGCTGGATCTACTTTATCACTGCCACTGAGGAGCACGAAGACCTGGATTAGGTCCCCCCTAGTCTCCTCTACTCGAGATTAAACAGGTCTAATTCTTTGAGTCTGTCAGTGTAACGGTATGTCCTGAAGTCCTGGGATGCACTTGGTTGCTCTCCTCTGCACAGCTTCACGTGCTGCTCTGTCTTTCTTGTACTGCAATGACCAGAACTGCACACAAAACTCCATACAGTCCAAGAATAACATCACTTCATTTAAATTCAACAGTTCATGATATAAACTACCATTTTTCCTTTTTGTGCTTCTGCATGTTGCTTAGATGATGAAACTGTTGTGTGAACATAAATTTATTTCAGAGGTTGCTTCCTGACTGCACCATTCCAGTTCTGATTTAGTGTACTAAAATGCTGCTAATTGAATGTAAGACAGGACCTTCTATGAAAGATGTCCCACCATAAAAAGATTATTTGACATTTTATCTCATTAGAGAAATATGTAACATGTGTTATAGGTTGAATTAGCAATAGCCATTTATCCAACTGAAAGAAAAATAGAGCCTTGCATTGTTCTTAAAGGCCATGTGAAGGAAACAAATATTTATAACAAATTAACTTTTTTAAAGAGAAGATCTTATAGATCACCTGCACTGCTTTGACCTCATATGTGATCATCCATAAGACTCCATCTACTAGAAAATGAAATTGTAGAGTGCAGTCGTTATTTGTAGTCAATAGAAATAAAACTGACAGATGCTAAAAGGCAGGCAGTGTGGCATAGGACTTTAAATCCTGGGGTTATCGGTTCAAATCCTGTGTGACCCTAAGCAAGTCACTTCACCTGCCTGTGCTCCAATTGGAAAAACCAAGAGAAATGGGACCAATTGTACGTCAAAGTAATAAAGACAATAGATTACAACAAAATATTGTCAGACTCACTTAATTTAATTCAAAGTTGCTCTGACCCAGAGTCTATCCTGGTAACATCAGGCTGAAGGCTGGATAAAGCCCTGCATAGAGTGCCAGGCCTTCAATGTGCCCACTATGAAGGACGGTGGGCTTCCTTACCTGACCGGGATGCTCTTTAGGATGGGGAGACAGCTTACACAGGGCTTTACTTCCCCCAGGACACTAGATGGCAGCAAGGCCAAGATTCCCATGTGAGAGGCATGCCAGGTATTGTAGTCACGGGGGACATCCTTGTTGTGTCCTGTGGGAACTTCCAGGGGGTGTCCCTACATCAGGGGGATTCCCCTTACACCTAGAAGTGCCGCACACAACGCATGTGTGGAAGATCGGGACCACTTCCTGGGTGTATAAAATAAAAGGGATTGCCTACTTCGCATCAGAGTCAGGAAAGCTTGAGAGAGGAGTGGAGGAGGCAGTGAGAGACAAAGAGAGGGAAGACAAAGAGTGGGCTGTACTGTGTTTAGTGTACTTGTGGCAGTGGTGGTGGGAAACCCTTCTAAAAGAAGAGTTTTCCCACAATAAAGAACTCTTTGCCTTTTAACCTGTGTCGGTGCGTGTTTGTGTTGGGTGTTTGGGGAGCTGGAGCGCCCCCTACTGCCCACACCACTTACACTTACCCTCTCCCTCGGATTCATCTTGAGGCCAACAGAAACTCTTCCATTACTTTAGCCTCCTCATCTTTGAGGATGTCTAAGGAGCACCATAGTACTCAGAAAGAAAACCAAAATCTGCAACTTGACACACATGTGCTGACTTCAAGGATCCAACATCCTGACAAATAGAAGCACTGACCAGGGTGCCACTGTTAAATTATATGAGTGATGTAAATCTTTGAAGAATTTTAAAGATTACAGCTGAGAAAAGTCAAATCCTTTACTCCAAGGCACACTTGCTCTCATACATTTGGACAAGACACCTACCTGAATGTTTGAAAGACATCTTAATGGTGGGAGCGCCTAATTAAGAAGTATTGCATCTAATTAATTTGCGCCTTGTCTAATTAAAATTTGCTCATTACACTCATGGGGCTGTGAGCATGTGATAACTTCATCTTCCAAAAGCTGTTGCTTAAAGAGCATAAAACCGAATTGGCTCTTTGAACTCTAGCAACCATTTCATCGCCATTTGTCATTTTCATCCGTGCTGCTCAGGACGAGTTATGAGGGAGCACTTGCATTATTATTATGTCTACCACTGCCATGTCGGAGAGTGAAATTAACGTATAGGTGAGTCCAATGTGCTGGCAAATAAATGCAAGGATCTGAAGGCCAGAAAGTCTCAAAATAAAGCAGACATTAAAAATCCACCCGCGTCTTATTATTACTGTCGCTTGAACATGAGGAATTGAACCAGTAGGTCATTGAGCTCGGCTTTATGTGAGCTAATTGGTTAGGTGGTGAAAACCTGGCAGTTAATGCTAATTGATAGATGATTCTTGGGATAATAGGAGCAGCACAATATTGTGCTCATCATAATGTAGCTGCAACATGAAGAAGCATTTACAGTTCTAAAGCTGTAAAGTATTTGGCTTATGGCAACATTCACTCAGGAAGATTGCCACAATTGTTATTGATTTTAATTTTATCTTTCGAAAAAAATATAAATGATCTGTTTTAAACTGATACTTAAATTAAAATTACCATATTATTCATATTTTAATTTGTGGATCATTTTATCATTAATGGTTCTGCTAAGGCTTATAAGCAATAAATGAACTGGAAGGGGTTCCCATTATGCTGGCTAGCAGTTTCAGTGTGAAATGCTTCATTTGAACCTTTGTGCTGAGTAGCACAACACACTCTCCTCAGACTGGGTTCAAATCCTGCCTTGGTCAGTGTCTGGATGCAATTGGCAGTTTCGGACTGTATAACCTTCTTCTTCATCTTCTCCCATTTCTGTGTGGTGTCGGCGTGCCTGATCAACTTTCCATGTACAGCTCAATCCTGCACCTCCTCCCCAGTCAAATCCTTTTCCATCGGATCTTCTTTTACTTTGTCCATCCACCTCTGTTTTGGCCTCCCTTGCTTTCTCTTCCCCTGTGCTTCCATTTCTATCCCTCTTTTTGCCATATATTCGTTGTCTCTTATCATCACATTTCCATATCACTCCAACCGACTTTCCTGTCCTTTCTTAGATGTCTCTCCCACTTTTGTTGTACCTCTGGATTGTCTCATTTCTTATTCTGTCCTTTTAGTAACTCCACACACCCATCTCCACATTCTCATTTCTGCCACATCTAACTTCTTCTCCTGTGTTCCCTTTTCTGCAAATATTTCAGCTCCACACATCATTGCTGGTCTTGCCACTGTCTTAAAAGCCTTCACCTTCATTCTTTGATCACACGATACTCCTGATACCTTCTTCCAATTTTTCCATCCACACTGCACTCTATGGGATATGTCTGCATCTAGTTTTCCATCTTGGTCTACCACTAATCCTTGATATTTAAATGTATCCCCACCTTTCAATAGCTCTCCCTGCAGACTAAATTCTGAATCCTGATCATCATTATACCTTCTATCTTCTTCCTGTTTATTGTCAGTCCTTCTCAGTTCTTTCAAATTCTTCTCCACTTCGACTTTTCTGGTGCTACATAACACAATGTCATTAGCAAAAAGCCTGCACCAGGGGGACTGGTCTTTTATCCCATGACTCAACACATTCATGATCAGACAAAGAGGTAAGGACTTCAACAAGATCCCTGGTGCAGACCTCTTCTAACTGGGGTCTTGTCTGTTACCCCAACACTGTAATTAATCCTCACTCCTTCATACATATTCGAGACAATAAATAAAGTACATTATATGCATTGCATGCAAAGCTTTCATCAGATTCTTAAAGAGGTCCTTGACTCAAAAGGTTAAGAATCACTGGTCTAGATGATAATGATGGAATCTGCCTGTAGGACAACGTTTTTTTTTTTTTTACTTCAGGTACTCCATTTTCCTACCAAAGCCACATAGGTCAAATGAATTTGCACATTAGAATAACTCTAATGAGAACATGCCATTCAGCACAACAAGCTCACCCATCCTATTCAGTTTGATTCTTCAAAATAAAATCAAATGGACATGAGATTCAGAGGTGCCTAAGAAGAGGATTACAGAGACTAAAATGGATAGACAGAATTACTGAGACAATGCATATGAGCTTGAAGGAACTCAGAGATGTAGTTTTGGATAGCTAAAGTCCATCAGGTCATGAGGATTCAGAATCAACAAAGTGATAAAACAACAGCAATGACAACAAAGACCGACTCTCAAACCACACTACCTGGTAATTTATTCCATGGGTCTATGGTTCTTTATGTGATGAAACAATGGAATTAATCCTCACTCCCTCATACATATCCGGTGTGAACCTCGTTCCCGGAAACAGACAGACACGGAAGTCAAAAGTCCCAAAACACACACGTTTATTGCACAACACACAAACACACAGCAAGCAGTGCACAATTCACCAATCGAGTCCTATCTCTCCCTTCTGCCTCCACTTTTTCCTCGCAAGCTCCGTCCTGTTCCACCCGACTCCGGCTCCCCGAGTGTAGTGAGGCGGCCTCTTTTATACAGCACCCGGAAGTGCTACAGGTGTTCCCCAATTAACATCCGGCAGCACTTCGGTGTGGTGGAAGTGCTGCAAGCGAGTTCAGCTCCTCTTCTGGTAGCACTTCCGGGTGTGGCGGAAGTGCTTCATATACCAGTTTCGGAGCTGTCCAGGTGCCATCCTGGTGGTGGCCACATCGCTCCACAGGGTTGGGCTCCCCAGGTCCGTGGCCCCCATGAAATCCAGGGAGGCTGCCCTCTTGCGTTCCAGGGGAGATATTGCCCTTCTCCCAGTCCTTCCTTTCTCCCGGCGTCCTGGTGGAGCAAGGTCCCTGGACGTCTGTCACACCAGAACAATCCTCACACACTTCTCTGGTGCTCCTGCTTCTTGCCAGACCTCTTGACATGGCACGCTATCATAAGCCTTCTCCTTATCAATAAATGCCATATGAAAACCTTTCTGTTTTTCTCAATGCTTCTTTATGAGCTTCTCTCAATGCAAAGACTGAGTCAGTTGTCCCTTTACCTGGAATAAAACCACACTGCTCTCTTCCCCTAGAGCAGGGGTTCTTAACCTGAGGTCTGCAGAACCCTAGATGGTCCATGGATGGGTTTCAGGGGGTTTGTGAGGGTCAGATAAAAATTAGCCTATATATTTACTATATAGCCAGGTACTGTTGATGTTTCTCGTGCAAACCTTCTCATGTGATGTTTCTGTCTCTTGCCGTTATTTTTCTCGTGTTATTTTTCTCGCAAGTATTTATCTCATCTAAGCTTAATGCGTGAGTTACACACTCGTGAGAAAAATAACATGCAAGAAAAATAACAGTAAGAAAAATGTCACACGAGAAAAATCCTGCAAGTAAAATAGCAGTCACCATACAGCCCTGCCCCTTGTCCCAATCCCATTGAAAGAAATGAGAGAAAATGCACCCTGCCACTGCTTACAGTGCCGACTGTAAAGATTGTTTACTTTAAAGTTTAAAAATACTTTGTATATGTCATATATGAATGAAACCATCAAATCTCAATAAATAAAATACATTAGATTCATGGCATGCAAAGCTTTCATCAGATGCTTAAAGGGGTCCATGACTCCAAAAAGGTTAAGAATCACTGCCTTAGAGCCTTCTCTCTCTATAATGATGCAATCTACCTGAATTTGAACATTAGAATAACATGCCATTCAGCACAACAGACTCATTCATCCTATTCAGTTTGATTCTTCAATATAAAATCAAATGCACATGAGATTCAGAGGTGCCTAAGAAGAGGAAGACAAAGACTAAGATGGATAGACAGAATTACTGACACAATGCATATGAGCTTGAAGGAACTCAGAGAAGCAGTTTTGGATAGCTAAGGTCCATCAGGTCATGAGGATTCAGAATCAACAAACTGATAAAACAACAGCAAGGGCAAACGACACTACTTGGTAATTTACTATGGTTATTTACGTGAAGAAAAACATTCTACCATCTGTGCAAAATCTAACAAGTTAACAAGTTTCCATGTCTCCATGTTCTTGTTGAAGGTTTTATATTATAGTAAAAGATTAGATGTACTGTATTAATTCCCATCAAAACTTTCAACACTTTAATCATGTCACCTCTTCATCTCCATTGGCTTAAACTGAAAGGGTCCAATTCTTTCAAATCTCTCCTCAAAGCACATATAACCTCTTTCATAGATTCAGCCTAGGTGCTTCCCTGTGTGTTTTCTCCAGTGCTGTAATGTCTGTTTTGTAACATGGAGACCAACCCTACACACTGTTCTCCAGTCCAGGCCTTACTAGTGGGTTATAAAGTATAACTTAAGCATAATCTCATTGGTTTGTTGTTCTCACATCTTAATGTGTAACCTAACATCTCATTAAACTTCTTAATGGCTTCTTTGCACTGTAAGATAGTAGATAGTGACAAGTCTATTATGACTTCTACATCCTTCTCATAAGGTGTTCTTTCATGTTTCGGACCTCCCATTGAGCATTCAAATCCACCATTTTTACTCCATACGTGTAATACTTTACATTTACTTATATTGAGTTTCATCTGTCACCCATCTGTCAAAGGCTGTATGCTGTCCATGTCCATCTGTAAAAATTTAGCTGATTCTATGTTATATGCCATTCCACGTAATTGAGTATCATTATCAGACTTAAGCAACTCTTTGATTATATTCTTTTTACAGATGATTTAGTCATATTCAAAAACTTTGTTTGAAGTGGGCTGGTGCTCACTACTACACAATTTTGCACCAATTTGTACTAGCAACATTTCTCAGAATACTGGTGAGTACCGCTATGTGGTACCAGCATCACTCCTATTTGACCCAACTCTTTCCTTGAATGTAATTGTATTGCGTTGGCTCAAATTTTCACATAGGACACCCCCTTCTTCGATTTTATGGTTTTATGAGGTGGCTCTATTCAATAAGGACGCCCACAAAAAGGCTAGCTTCAAAAGGGCGACCTCAATTGAGCGCGGCGAATAAAGGCCTGCTTAAATAAAGGCGAACTTCAAAAGGGCAACCTCAATTGAGCGCGGCGAATAAAGGCGTTCATAGATAATTTAGTTCAAATGGCTCTGGAATATGTGAAGAGCAAGAAAGGTGCAGATCTACTCATAGTCGAAGGCTGCACATTCAGAAAGGAGAAAACTATCTCCAAATATCTACGTGGCATTGCACATAATCTACAGCTTCAAGTGTAACACAACAATGAGTAAGAGCAGAAAACAACGAAATATAGAGAGCTTTAGAAATAGTTTGTTAGATGTTCATGCATTAATTAATTGGATGTTTTAATATTCTTGCTTTCACCTTTTAATACATTCAATCATTGCCTTTATCTAATAAATTTTCTGTAATAATTTTGTTGCGTTTGCCTTTATTCGCTGCGCCCAATTGAGGTTGCCCTTTTGAAGCTTGCCTTTATTTATGCCCCTTATTGAAGGATACCTAAAATCGCTGCACGTGAAGTTTCTTATCGCTTTCCAATCAAATGCTAGTGTATCACCATAAACAGAGCACAACCAGTAATTTATTTCCACATCAAGCGCGGCTTAAAAGAAGAGTGGCTCCAGCCCTGAGGGCAACCACTTCTAATATCACCTAATTAAAACAAAAAAACTTCCTCTCACCCTAAAACTTTGCTTCATGTGTTTGAGCCAATTTTCTGCCCACCTACACACCATACCTTGAATTCCCACTTCTTTAGGTTTGATTCATAGCCTCTCATGAGGTACCTAATCATAAGTCTTCAGAAAATCTAGATGTCTTATGCACTTCTCTAATCGGATGCTTTAATTGCTTCCTCATGGAATTCCAGCATACGGTATTAGTGAAACACATCCTGAACCCCTGATGACTATTTGTTCCACACCTGTTCTAGACATGTGCGGCTCGGTCTTCTCCTCAATAATTGCTTCCATTAATTCACTAAGCTTAGTGGCCTCTAATTACTTGGATCAGGCCACTCAACCATGCCACACAAGAGGATAATATCTGATAGCATCCAGTTGGTGTGAGTGACTAAATGGTCCATGCGGTGGACTGACACCTTATCAGCGGTTGGTTCTGGCATTGCACACCATGCTGCCACCTGCAACCCTGAACTGAATTACCAAATATACAGCCAATGTAAAGGACTTATATGATCACATTAATTGAACATACTGTATATATGAGCTAAACAACACATATTTGAAAACAAGCATTAGAAGGAGGAAGAGGAGGTTGGGAGCATGCATTGATTTAACACGTTGCCGCACCCACCATAAGACGAACCACCTTAGGACCCCAGTTTAGGACCCGAGTGCAGCCGTGCAACAGGTGACACTTCAGCACCACACCAGTTTGAATCCAATGGAACAGTGGGAGGTTTTCTTTTTTTTTTTATAGTGGCTGGCATTACTGGTGTAAAAATATCCAGTGCCCTCTCAATACGGACTGTCAAGTGTGCACAGTCCACCTGCAGGATTTTCATGTGAGGGACACTTGCTTCTTACGGAGTTTTTAAAAAAATATTCTTTTCTTCATTTTTTTTTTTTTTTTATCTAATCTAACCCAAATACAAACTATAAGTGGGAATGCCACCCTGTGGTGTTTATTCATGTTGGTGGAGGTACAGAAAACACAAGATTTTTGCCTTTATTTAATAATTAAAAGAGGATTCATTGTCATTTTTTACATTTGGGATGTTTGATGTTGGATTATTGAAGCAGCCACATCATTCAAGATGATATCCTCTGCTTATATTTTATTGTAATCAACCAGTTTATCTATCTGTCAATTAAACTTCTACTTTATATACTACTAGCTGTCCCCCGTGGCTCCGCCCACTTAGTAGTGAAATGGGACAAACTTCAAAAATCAATTAAAAAAAATTCAAAATGTAATTTGCATTGAGAAGAATTTATATTGATAGCTCTCCTATCCAAGGGCATCTTGATATACAATACGTTTGGTTTTGCTATCACGATGCATGCTCTTCAGATGTCTAACATTCCCTGTGAGAAGTATTCCTCTCTTGATTAGCCCTGCGGCACGATGCACACTCTTCAGTTGATTCCGCTCTGAGGCGAGCAGTCCGCTCTTGTGAGGTTTCTAGTTGTCTAGATAAACGATTTCTCTTTGCATCAGCAGTGGAACATCCAATTGAAAAACTTTGACGTCGGGGCGCTTTTTTTTTTTTTGTAAGTGAATTGGTATCAATGTAGATGTGATCTCTTTGCCAAAAATGTAAAACATTGGCAAGGTATCTCTGGACAAGCGGAAGGTAGGTCCACTCCAACGTCAAACATTGCCACTGTATCTGATCATGTTCAGCTCTGACGGGAGAGCATCCCCCACGTGGAGAGAAGAGCATGTGGCCGAGATATCTCTGGCAATCAGCAGATACCTTCTAAAACACACGTAGTTCTGATCTTTCTCTCAAAAACATCAAACGTTACTCCTTGACAATCTCTAGATGATGCCTGCTGAACAAACAGGTATTGTTAGCTAAGTGGAGACAAGGTGCACTCCTAAACGTGGCGAGAGGTAGAGCAACTCGAACGGAGAGTAGCGCGTGAGTGAGGAGGACCCCGTCTGGCTCCCCACTCCTGAGGTTCCACAGCCTCTCTCTCAGATTCACAGGAATAAATCGAATCGGTGCCGCAAGCGAACTATAATACTTGGCATAATGAGAGAAGTCGCAAAATCAACCGGAATGTTCAAGCAACTTATAGAAAAAAAAACAACCTAAATCCGTTAAGTAGACTAGTTCTCTCGTGAAAAATGGACAGACATACATACAGACAGACAGATGTTAGATTATATATATATATATATATATATATATATATATATATGTAGAGAGAGAGAGATGTAATATTTAGCTTCACTTACAAGTATACCATCATAAGGTTCTTTACAAAGCAAACTAAGGTAAGTTAAAAGTCTGAATTGGCGTAAGACGTTCTAATTTGGGGAGTTCATAAGAACTTAAATGATTTATTTAATACGGTGGAAGTACCTGATAAACAATAGATTATTCAGATACTGGAAATATTAACGTGTGCTTCAATTTAAACATTTAAAGTCTAAATATTTTTGATTGTAATACACATTTGTCACTTTTCACCCTCCAATGGAGGTCCTTAGAGGGCTAGTTAAGGGTCAAAAATCAAAAACAGCATCATATTCATAATCACTTGCATTGAAATAGTCTAAAACTATACGTGCTTATGTTTGAGAATGGTCATTTTTAACTTTCTGGATGGACTAGGACTACATGTAAAGAATCAAATATCAAAAATATTGTCATATTTGTGATCAGCAATCTTGAAATAGTATAAAACAGCACTCCATTTTCCTACATTATTGATTCAATTGTTTTAGAAGTGTTGTGAAAAGGAGTAACTTTGACCCCTCGTGTCGCATAGGGGGTGAACCCCTAGGGCCAGTTGATGTGGCCTGCGTAACTTTAAGTCCTTCCATGGAGCGGCTGTTGCTTCAACACCTGAGGCCACAGGTCCGCCGCGACCTCGACCCTCTGCAGTTCGCATACCAGGAGAAGGTGGGAGCGGAGGATGCCATCATCTATATGCTACACCGATCCCTCTCCCACTTGGACAGAGGCAGTGGTGCTGTAAGAATTATGTTTCTGGACTTCTCTGGCCCCTTCAGCACCATCCAACCTCTGCTCCTTCAGGATAAGCTGACAGAGATGGGAGTAGATTCATACGTGGTGGCATGTATCATGGACTATCTTACAGACAGACCTCAGTATGTGCATCTTGGGAACTGCAGGTCTGACATTGTGGTCAGCAACACAGGAGCGCCGCAGGGGACTGTACTTTCTCCAGTCCTGTTCAGCCTATATACATCGGACTTCCAATACAACTTGTAGTCCTGCCACTTGCAAACGTTTGCTGACGACACTGCTATCGTGGGCTGCATTAGGAGTGGGCAGGAGGAGGAGTATAGGAAGCTAATCAAGGACTTTGTTAAATGGTGCGACTGAAACCACCTACACCTGAACACCAGCAAAACCAAGGAGCTGGTGGTGGATTTTAGAAGGCCCAGGCCCCTCATGGACCCCGTGATCATCAGAGGTGACTGTGTGCAGAGGGTACAGACCTTTAAATATCTGGGAGTGCAGCTGGATGACAAATTGGACTGGACTGCCAATACTGATGCTCTGTGTGAGAAAGGACAGAGCTGACTATACTTTCTTAGAAGGCTGGCATCCTGCAACATCTGCAATAAGATGCTGCAGATGTTCTACCAGACGGTTGTGGCGAGTGCCCTCTTCTACGTGGTGGTGTGCTGGGGAGGCAACATAAAGAAGAGAGACACCTTACGCCTGGACAAACTGGTGAGGAAGTCAGGCTCTATTGTAGGCACGGAGCTGGACAGTTTGACATTCGTGGCAGAGCGACGGGCACTGAGCAAACTCCTGTCAATCATGAAGAATCCACTGCATCCACTGAACAGTGTCATCTCTAGACAGAGGAGCAGCTTCAGCGACAGACTGCTGCCACCGTCCTGCTCTACTGACAAACTGAGGAGATCGTTCCTCCCCAACACTATGCGACTCTTCAGTTCCACCCGGGGGAGTAAACATTAACATTATTCAAAGTTATTGTCTGTTTTACCTGCATTTTTATCACTCTTTAATTTAATATTGTTCTTTATCAGTATTCTGCTGCTGGAGTATGTGAATTTCCCCTTGGGATTAATAAAGTATCTATCTATCTATCTATCTATCTATCTATCTATCTATCTATTTATCTATCTATCTATCTATCTATCTATCTATCTATCTATCTATCTATCTATCTAATTATTTTTGCTGAAGACACTTATTGGTTCATTCTTTAATACAAGGGTGTAATTTCCTTCCCAAAAATGTCCTACAAATGGGGGGTTTTCAGGTCTGGACGACCATAAAGAGGAGAGGACACCAAAACAATAGCTCTACATGAAGATGCATCAAACATCATATCATATGTGGTGGTTTTCTTATACCGGTGAGTTAGAAGGCACCAGACAAAGTGATTTTAAAGCGTTCATAATTAACACAAAAATAAAGCAAAGCCCACAGTGGGCTGGCACCCTGCCCGGGGTTTGTTTCCTGCCTTGCGCCCTATGTTGGCTCTAATTGGCTCCAGCAGACCCCTGTGACCCTGTAGTTAGGATATAGCGGGTTGGATAATGGATGGATGGAATAAAGCAAAGTCAAGTACAATTTCATCCAATATACTAGAAATTGCAATAAAACAGAGCCAATTGTAAATGTGAACCTAAAATACTGAGGATAAGACTGACTATACAGTACATAATCAGCATAAAGTAGAATCAGGACGAGGACAGTTGGTACAGAAAATATGACTATCCTGTCATATCAGAGAATATAGTTATAAGAATAGTTACTTAAAATTCATGACAGGGGAAAAATCAGCTTTTTAAAGTGGCTTTGACAGCGACCGCTTACAAAACTTCACAGATAAACTAAGGGTGAATTCTTGATTGAAGAACCTGCAAGGCTAATGTGATGTGCCGCTATACAGTATGTGCTTAATAGTCAGAATTACAATCCAACTGCAAACCCACTCAGCGTCATCTGAGGTCATTGAAATCCACACACTCCGAGCAAATACTGCACAACATGATCTGGCCCTGAATCAAGCGAGCCAGTTTGGTTGTGTAACACAAACACAAGGAACATTGCCAAAATATTGACAACTCAGCTGAGAGCAGGTCACTGCCTGCCGAAAGGAAAATGGAATCCCTGGAAGAAAAGGGTGAATACACAAATGTGGGAGTTTGAACTGCAGGCTTCAGTGGATACCCTCTGCTACTACTACTACTACTATTACTACTATAAAAAATTATGATTACGAGGATGATAATGATTATTGTTATTTGATTTTTTTCATTTCAATGAATATTTGACTGCAGATGCATATATTAGTGTATGCCCATCTGTCCGTGTTTTAAGTGCATCTCTGTTAACAGAAAGTACATTTTCGTCAATGAGTTTTTCTTGCTGTGTTCAGTGATTTGGTATACAGGGACGCTGCGAGGGGTCCGTTCCTGTGTATTGCAGGAGTGTTCTCTCACAGTCCTCTGTTACTTTGTGTGGTAGTTCATACAGTAATCCCCAATGGATAGTAAGTGTCCTGGTGGGTGCATAGCTAACACTGTCAGAAGTTGTAGCGCCCACTCTTCCAAGATGTGCATTGTGTTCTTTGTCCGTGTGTCACATGAGACTGTACTGTTGATCGCAATTTGTCTTTACTTCTGTAAGCTAACAGCTTCCTGTGCTTTCTTTCCGTGTAATGGCTGTGTGTCTGTAATGTGTTGTGTTTGTTTCTAATTCTGTGATTGTATAATATGTAGGCAGAAATTAACTCCTTAATAACCTTTGCCTGTTTCATGCACTGGCAGATCTTACCTGGACTTTTAGGCCCCCAAAACAGCCATAGGGGTTTGGGTCTGGTAGCCCGGAGTGGCCATTGCAGTAGTACTACTGCTTTTGCCACCAGTAACCAATGGAGATTGTAGCTCACTTTATAAACTTGGGCTTCTACTCTGTCCTTTTGGTCGTGGGTGACAATCGAGTAAGTATGAATTCCATTTCTAGTTATAACTATTTTTCATTTAACATAAGAGCTCTGCCAGAGTGGGTGGTGGTTTTCCTTTAGAACATTAGAACACTCTACACGAGAACAGGCCATTCAGCCCAACAAAGCTTGCCGGTCCTATCCACTTGTTTCCTCCAAGAAAACATCAAGTCGAGTTTTGAAGGTCCCTAACATCTTACTGTCTACCACCCTACTTGGTAGCTTATTCCAAGTGTCTATCATTCTTTGTGTAAAGTAAAACTTCCTAATGTTTGTGCGAAATTTACCCTTAACAAGTTTCCAACTGTGTCCCCGTGTTCTTGATGAACTCATTTTAAAATACAAGTCTTGATCCACTGTACTGATTCCCTTCATAATTTTAAACACTTCAATCATGTCACCTCTTAATCTTCTTTTGCTTAAACTGTAAAGACTCAGCTCTTTTAATCTTTCCTCATAATTCAACCCCAGTAGCCCTGGAATCAGCCTAGTCGCTCTTCTCTGGACCTTTTCTAGTGCTGCTATGTCCTTTTTGTAGCCTGGAGACTAAAACTGCACACAGTACTCCAGATGAGGCCTCACCAGTGCGTTATAAAGGTTGAGCAGAACCTCCTTGGACTTGTACTCCACACATTGTGCTATATAACCTGACATTCTGTTAGCCTTCTTAATGGCTTCTGAACACTGTCGGGAAGTCAATAGCTTAGAGTCCACTATGACTCCTAAATCCTTCTCATAAGGTGTACTCTCGATTTTCCGACCGCCCATTGTGTATTCAAACCTAATATTTTTACTTCCTATGTGTAATACTTTACATTTACTGACATTAAATTTCATTTGCCACAAATCTGCCCAAGCCTGTATGCTATCCAAGTCCTTCTGTAATGATTTAACGGATTCCAAATTATCTGCTAATCCATAGTTTGGCCCTTTTCCCTTCGACTTTACCCGACATGGATGTCCTTACCAGGATTTTAAAGCTCCGACTGGCATCACTCTAAGGATCATAAGGATTCACAAGCCACCCTACCACAAAAAGGAGACAGATCTTAGAAGGGATGGTATCGTTATAATAGCAAAATGTATTCTAGGATAGGTCCATTGCTACTACATACAGTATATTGGGCCTGGGCAGTTTAATACGGTGTGTACAGCATTCATGTATGTGTTTTAGGGAATTGTGTTTGTGTTGAGTAAATTCCTCACTATGTGACCTGGAATTAAAGTGTCTGCTTTCTGTAGTTGTTTGCATGCTTATTGATTTATATGTAATGTCTGTAGGCTTAGGGGTTGTGTATGTTGGATGACACCGGTGGTGGATACAACAGTGGGTACAATGATCACGTTGTCCATTCTCCAATGGCGGAGTTTTTCTTCAGTCAGCTCTGTACATTCCTGCATTTTATTTGTGTGTGCATTTTTTTAAATTCTGTGTGTTTGGTATGACAATGTCTAAAATATCTGTAGTTTTAATTTGTTTGTCTACCGGTGTTATGTCTGGTCTGTTACGGCAGATAGTTTCTTCTGTCAGTGGAGTTCTGCCACGTTTAGTTTATGTATGGCATTCTCTAATGCTGAAATTTCTAATCTGTTTTCTACGTGTCTACGAGTTTGTGTTGCAGTGCCAGTTCTGGATGTCTAATGTTTGTCATCCGATTGTGTCTGTGCATGCAATTGCTCTGTGTTAGTAATTCACTACCTGAGATGATGTGCCAGATTGTTTCTTGTTCCTGGTGGCATTCCCTGAGTGTTATGTCTGTAATGTTAGCGTCCTTAAGAATATATTCTCTGCAGCTTCTTGTGTTTATCACTTGATCTTGTATGGCTAGCTTAAACCTCAGCACCATAATTACCAGAACGGCTTTGCCAGCGATTTGATGCCATCTTGAAGTTGATCGAGTTCACGAGGATGTCAGCCATTTTAATGTTTCCTGGATCCATGCTTGTGTTGTTATGTCCTCTGTGATGGTGTCTGCAGTATGAAGGTTAAGTGCAGGTGTGTGGATTGTGTTGCTTAGGCAGAGGAAATATGCAGTATGCTGTTTTGTGTGGAAGATGTTTTAATCTGTGCGTTGCGTAAATTTTATCTATGAGGCCCCTTCCTCCCTTCACATTCTATGGCTGCTTTGGGGTGGTGTTGCTTCTGTTTTGTGATTAGTGTTTGTGTTTTTCTTTGGAGCTCTTGTAGGTCTGTTTGTGACCAATTTATATCTCCAAAGAAATATGTGAGTGTGTATTAATGGCTTTAATTGTGTTGGCGAACATCTAAGAGTGTTTTGAGCATTTGTGTAAGACACGATTTATGTTTTGTGCAAGAGTATATTTAATTTCTTTATGATGTACCAGTTTGTCCTGTTAGAACCTGAGGCATTTGTAAAGTTCACCATCTGCCATGACCATAGTTTGGTTGCCACTTTGGAGGGTATGCCAACCTTCTCTAAGGATTCCCTTTTCTACATCAGAATCAGAATCAGCTTTATTGGCCAAGTATATATACACATACAAGGAATTGGACTCCGGTTTTACCTACGTAGTATTGTCCCTGGTACTGTGAGATTGACTTAAGTGTTCATGAGAGTGATGGCCTGAGGGAAGAAACTGTTCATATGTCTGGTAGTTTTGGCATACAGTACTCTGTAGTGCCTACCAGAGGGAAGTAATTGAAAAAGGTTGTGACCAGAGTGTGATGGATCCACAATGATGTTTTCTGCCCATTTCCTGATTCGAGATCTATATAAGTCCTGAATGGAGGGCAGATCAGCACCAATGATTTTTTCTGCAATCCTGACTATCCGTTGTAGTCTGTTTCTGTCCTGATTTGTGGCTGAACCAAACCAGACTGTGATAGCTGAACAGAGAGCAGACTGGATAACTGCGTAAGAGTAAAATTGGATGAGCAGCTCCTGAGGCAGGCTGAACTTCCTGAGCTGACGCAGGAAGTACAACCTCTGCTGGGCCTTTTTGACTATTGTCTCTATGTTTGATGCCCACTTCAGGACCTGGGAAATTATGGATCCCAGAAACCTAAAGTTTTCCACAGCAGACACAATGCTGTTGAGTAGTGTGAGAGGGGGCAACACTGGGGGGCTCTTCCTGAAGTCCACTGTCATCATTAATACATTAATTGTTTTACATTCATCCAGGCCAAATTACAAGTGTTTGCTTTGTGAATGAGTTTTGACTATTTCTAGTTACTGTTGTAATTGATAGTTTGTTTCCGCATTTCTTTTACGTATCCATATAGAACAGCCTGAAACAGTAAAAAACAACACCCTGTGTGACAGGGTGTATTGGTTGTATGGGTTTTTGACTTTGTACCCATATTGTTTGCTATTTAGCCTCATTGACGATGGCTTGACAGCGAGACAAAATCAGAGAGGACTAAGTGTGTATCCCTCATCTTCTTAGTACTGAGTATTGATGTGTTGTTGATACGTATATGCAGTGTTGTTCTCCAGCGTATATTTAGTATTAGGGAGCAGGGGGTATCCTGTGAAAGTGCAATATTTGTGTTAGCCATGTGTGTGGGACACTGTCAAATGTGTTATTATAGTCAATGAACCCTGAGTGTAGGTTTCTGCATTTTTGTATGCCTGCTGGAGAATCACAAAGCCACTTTCAAGCTGTTCTTTATAATCCATGTGTTGTCTTCAGCAGCTGTTTTGTTGTTCTGTATATATGGATGTATTGTCATGGATGGCTGAGATGCCTTCACGCTGGAAGGACCGGGAGAGCAAGTGTGGTCAGAGCATTACCTCCCCCAGAAAGCTAGATGGCAGCCCCCCTGGCTTGCAGCGGTGCTTCGGACTACCGCAGGGCTTCATGGGAGTTGGAGTTGTACACAGCCCTTTTGGGATCTGGGCTCCACCAGAGGGTGCAACAGCTGCTCTTGAAAGTGAAAGTGGAAGTGCTTCCGAAAGTAGGCCATCAAGCACCTGGAGCACTTCCGGGTAACGTATAAAAGGAGGAAGCAGACAAGTATACTCAGGGAGCCAGAGTCGGGAGGAGGGAGATGAAGTTTGCCGAGGAGAAGTGGAGGAGAAAGAGAAAGAAAATAGAAGCAGAGTATTGTGTTTAAGGTGTGCTTAACTTTGCGCTTGAGATTGTGTCGTACTTGTGGGGATGGGGAAGGCACTGCCAACGAGCGAAGATAAAATAAAAATCACTTGTGCTTCTGTAAGTGTGCCTTCTGCGTCTGTCTGTGTCCGGTTGGGTGGCTGGGACTCCCCTACTGGTGTCACAGTATGGATGTATGGATGAATATACTATTATTATTATTATTACTAGGGGTTCCCCCCTGCTCACTTTGATCGTCAAACCCCCCGGCCTGTGCTATGTGCCAGCCATTTAGTGTCTCTGTCGCTCGCGTTGTGAAGAGGGGGGCTAAAAGCACCCCAAAGAGATGCAGTCGCTCCTCCAAAACCCTCTCTTAAATGGTGATACAATGGGAAACAAATAAATTTTTTTGACCTCCTCTTTGCTCAATCAGCTGCTGGCTTGCTGCTGCTGCTGTGCCTCGTGATCTGAATCTCGCACAACGCTTCGAACATTTAAAAGCCTGTATAGAAGCTGTCTTTGTCATCTACTCTTTGTCTTTTATTTACGGCCCCGGAAGTGGTTAAATCTTTTGGCACAAAGTCTTGTCTCACGGGAAGTGAGTTTTTGATATGTTTAAAAACAGAATACATTAAAGTCTGATAAATTCTGAAAAGAATGATACCAAACATATAAATGTAGGTTTTAAAATAAGCGTGACAAAAAACATGACATAAAATCATTGAACAAAATCGTTGCACTTTTAGGCTTCAGATTTTATATACTGTATATTGTTCTTATTGCTTTGTAATGGAAATTACTAACAATCATTATTAATGGTTTATGTGTGGCTATCACATAAAGTATAAGTATCAAACAAGAGAATTAAGTAAAGTTTTGTGTCAGTCTTCTTAACCAAGCCATGGCTAACATGTGCAGAAGATATCTTGAATATTTGAAGAGACAAATCACTAAGATACTTGAACAGACTGCCATCCAACTGCCTACCTCAAGCCTAACTACATTTGTGAATGTGCCAGACAGCACACAAGCATCCGAGATAACTCTTCTCTGCATTCTTTGCCCCTTCAGCTAAGGATCGGCACTGGCTCTGTAGTAGTGGTAACCTCATGAAATTGAATTTCTTTGATGTTTATCATGTTGACTTCTATAATGGTTTAATTTCTCATCCTTCCAATATGCAAGCAGAAGGAAAAAAATGGATGTGACTGACCTTGAAGAGATATTTCTTATATGTTCGGTATGTATGTGTGTGTGTGTCTATACTGCAGAAGCACTAAAGGATCAGTTATATCAGCGTTTCTCAACCTTTAAGTATTTGCGATCTTAGTTTTCATAATGGTTTTAATCGCCCCAACATTTTTTTTGAAATGTAGATGCATATTTTATTATATCTACTTAACTTTTATCAACATTTATCTCACTCTATATTTATTGTTCTAGTATCAGAATGTAGTTTAAGTTAATTTGTTTTGGTTCCAACAGATTTTTTTTTTCATATTTTTGATTCTTGTTTTCTTTTTTTCACATCTTTGTGTCCCCCTTTTTGTTACTTCGTGCCCCCCTAGGTGGGCCCGCCCCACAAGTTGAGAGCCACTGAGTTATATATTTATGATGCTTTAATGTATAAATATATACACATGCACATTTATGTAAAATGACCATTATTAATTTCAGTTGTCTTCAAATTACAGTAGTTTATTCCAGTATCAGACCGAGCATTTTAAATTGAGAAGCTGCTCGCAATATACTGAAAAGTTACTTGATGCATTATATCTTTTGATAAATGCCAGTGTATTCATTATTTTCTCTCTGATAAATGGTTTAAAATCTGCTTCAACTGAGAAATTGTCTAAATGACCGTATTCTTATTGTTCAGTAAGGAGTGTTATGTTTTGCACCAAATGTTTTCCTCCCAATTTATGTAATTTAAGTATGCTCAGTATCAACAGGAAGCAGATAATTGATATCACCAAATGTTAAATAAAATATAGCCCTGTATACTGTATGTCAATAACTAAATGTAAAGAAGTAGCTGATGTTACATTATCTTCTCTTGAAATGTCCTCAGTTACAACTTTTTTATATGACTGTTTTAGAATATTTACAAAAGTTAGGAATGAAGATCACACCTTTCTGCTAGTTTTTATTTTTTTTTTTTATGATCAAGTTTTTATTCAGTAAAGACAAATCGATAGGATGTATACATGATGAAAACTGCATTGTAGTAGAGCCACATAAACAGAATCATAAATGAACACAAAGACACTAAAGCAAAATATCCACACCTTCCAATAAATGAAGAAACACGTTAAAAAAATACATAGATAAAATGTTTGTATGTATTTCTTTAATTTGCTCAGGTTTGCTTTTTCAGTTTTGTGATCAGCTGCTGTCCTAGAATAATTTCTTTTGTTTATTGTGCAACTGTAAAATTATTTTTTTTTTTCTTTTCATCCCGCTGTTATTACTGTGAAAATTGTATTTAGAGATCGGTCATAAATCAATTTTTTTCAAATCTCTTCCACAAATAGGCAATCGATATGCTTTAAAATAGCACTCACTGTAAGGAAGCAATGTCTGTGGAAAACTGCAGAAAAAAATATTAATAAAGGTTTGGCTCTTTGGGGGCCGTGACGTTATCGGGTGTTAAAATATGTTCTGTGTTTTTCCTTTCATTATAACGCTGTTCTGTACAGGACATTGTTGGCTTTTTTTTTTATCAATAGAGGTCGTAGAAAGGTTCTGTAGTATTTATCGGTCATTCTTGTTTCCCTCGGCAGTCCTTGCATGTTGATGAAATTTTATGAAAAAAAAAAAAGTTTTATTTAATTATTTTTTAATCTTCTCTCTTTCTTTTGGAGTTGTTAATAAAGCGATCAGTAAGAATGCCGTGCACTCCGTAAGTTAATGCATGTACTGGCCATGTCCCATCACAGCTTGCCCAAAAAATGCCGAAGTATTTTCCTTGCTCTGCACACTCTGCGAGAGTATTGTTAAAGATGCGGGTATGGCTCACATTACTATACGTAATACTCGACACCACACACACATAAATACAGGAGACATCCATACCTGAGTCTGTTTAGAAGGAGAGACGTTTTCTTTCTTTTCATCCCCACCTTTAGATGCGCACATTGCTCAGTTTTGCCTCCCTTCTCGGCTCCATTATATTCGGGTACTTCGAGTGACACGTAATTTTAATTGTGTGCATGGTTGCATTATTTCGGTAGGTCAATTTGCAAAAGAGCAGAGGATTGTAATCTTCTGGGAGACACACGCAGACCAACGAGCAAACAGAAAGAAATTCCCACACCGCAAAAGCGGACCATTTAACAAATACCCTCAAAAGTATAAGACCTAAAAGCTGGTGTAGGTACTGATGTGTAATTAAACCCAACTATTTAACCGCGTGCTAAATGGCAAGCAGGTAATGAAGGACACAATTAAAGCAAAGGCGACCTATGTTAAAATACTATACAGTATAAAACGTTAGTACGCATTAGTGCTGAACTGACTAATCGCTTTATTGGTTCCACCCGTTTTAAGTGTTCACATAAATGCTCACAGAGGTTGTTTTCATGCATGTCACCGTATATCATTTAAACAGACCGGGTAATTCTCTACTTACCGCTCACTTTGGTTATAAATTTTGAAATCATCATCTGCATCATAAAACATCAGATTATTATTTACACCCTGTCTGTGAGTCTTCCTAGTGATTTTTGGTGCCACAAACACAAAATTAAAGTATCATATGCAATACACTGTATACATACACATACTACTGGGAACATATAAATGAGCTTTTATGGATGCGCGTGGGCACTTGCTGTTACTATATGTTGACAAAATTGGTGCTACCTATGTTAATCATCGTTAATTTGCAAAATATGTTTATAATTCTGATTAGGAATATTGATTATTAAGAATACTACTACAATAAAGAAGCAGATTGTTTCTTCTGTTGGCAATGCGATCTTGATACTCTAAAAAATGCGATAAATTAGCTGATTCGGTAAACACAAATTATTTATTAATATGACAATAAACAACAAAAAGAACTTCATGGACCGCTAAATTCAGCGACATGCCACCAGACAGTATGTCTAAAATAGAGCCCAAAATGAACAATTTGACACGATACAGAGGTGTTTCGGTACTCGGTTGCCTTACCACAGAGAAGCTGCATCCACGCACACGTCTTGTAGACTGTAGCGGTGTTGCAGAAAAAGAAGAGAGCGAAGCAGGCGATACAACCCAGGATCAGCACCATGGACAGCAGTACGAAGAACGAGGCTGCCTTGAAGGCGCTTGAAGGGATGGAGCTGAAATCCCCGAAGGTACCTTGGCAGGTGAGCTCTCTGTTTGATGTGCCGTAGCTCACGCAATAGTGAAATAAGCCGAAATACCCGGCCCGGGGGGTATTGACACTGTCCCCGATCCAGTAGGGCTGGATAAAGACCACCACGTTTATGATTGCGAAGCATATGGTAAAGATTGCCCATAGCACCCCGATTGCTCTGGAGTTTCTCATGTAGTTGTCATGGTAAAGCTTGGAGGCTTCTTGTGAAGGCAACATTTTCTTTCCCTTTTTTTTCACAACGTCGATCAATCTGTATTCAACGTAGCAGTCTTTATGTTTATTTGAAGGTCAGTGCTACTATATTTTGATTTTTCAGCCGATAAATAATATGATCCGGGCTCGGTTTTTACGTGCATAGAAACAATTGTGTCAGCCCCCGCTGCAATGAAATCAAGCAATACAATCCCATATATCTCCAATTTAACATTCAAAACGGGCTGTTCAGAACATAAGAAATCCCCCCCCGAAGACGGATTCTTTTTTTAGCACCGAGTATCTATAAATAAGCAAATTCTACCTCTCATCGGAAGGAATGCACGGAAGCAAATGCTGAGCGATGTTTTGCCGGGAACAGAAAAGCAACCCAATGCAAATCTTCCAGGAGAAAAACTGTAATCTGAAGGAAAGCACGAACATCCGTATTAAACAGCTCCCATCTCACTGACCCAAACCTTTCAGTTTTAAAAAGAGCTACAGATGTGGACTCTGTCGAGCTGCTGCTGCTAGCTGCTGCCTGGACTCCATGATTGTTGCTGCTGCTGCTCCTCCGTCTCCGCTACGCGCGTGCATGAAGATGTTAAGGGATGTTGACGGCGCGCTCACGTTCATTGCAGAAATGGCACTAAAACACTTTCACGGAGAACGTTGTGGTTATAAAGGGCCCTGATGTTCGCAGTTCTCGCATACATTCCTCATCAGACTTATTTGCAAAGATATACGCACAACTGTAGACGCACTATCAGCTCGTCTTACGCTGGTTATGTTAGAGTCTAGGCTGTGTTAACACATTTCTTCACATCTGAATAAAACAAATTATGAAGTATCATTAATCCAAAGGAGTTCGGGAGAGCGTGCGACATTGTGTATCCGCTGAAGGAAAGAGTGAAAGTTATTACCGCACTGAAAGTTCGGACAACAGGACCTTTCTGAAGCGCACAGATAGTATTAAAATAATGACAACAAAATAATCAGTGTTAACTGTAAATCTGTATATAACACCTATATGTGCTTACTGTTTTGAAACGGAGAAGTATTTACTTTATTCATCCACGTGCAGTTTAGCAATGCATACTAGTTGCAGTAATAATTGGTTCTAAAACAATTTCAATAAAGTAGGGGAACGGCGTCACTTCCTGCAATGGAACCCTGATCCCGAACATGTCCTTATGGGGTCTGCACAACCTCCCCGTGTCTGAGTATCTGGGTAGGTTTTACTCTTCAGCTTTCCTCCCTCATCCCCAAAGATGTGTTGGTTGAGTTACCTGGTGATTCTCATCAGTCGTCTGCGTGATTGAGTCTGCAGTCATGGATTGGATTAGGTGAGTCTGTTATGTTAAATTAACTTTGACAAGGTTTCGCATTGTTGGTCAAATAAATAAAGTTCAAGGACTTAATAGCTTGCAATCAATCAGTTTAGCTATGGTACCTACTTTATGTTTAGCAAATACACTTTCTGGATGTGTTTAGAGTGACTCCCCCATAGCCCAGCAGGATAAGCTCATGCACTCTTAAAAATAAAGGTCCCAAAGCGGCTCTTCAGGGCGATGCCATAGGGAAATGAATTTTGGTTGCCAAAAGAACCAACCACATGAAGGTTCTAGAAAGAACCTGTATTTATTCAGCTCCGTAACAGATACCATAAAAAACCATGAATAACTCAATTTTTCTTTTTGTAAGATCTTGATTGCTTTGTATGGATTGTAATAAAATTAATAAAAATAAAAACTAAAAAAAAATAAATAAAAACCATGAATAGATGATGACAGATTACAGGTACCTGATTTTAAAACGATTCTTACTGAATACAATGACAAAAGTTCACCTTTTCTTGATCTGTTGTATCCTGCTGGGTTGCCCACTATGCATTAAAGATTTCTGTTTTGTCTAATTACAAACATTTTCAAAGCCCAAAGAACCAATTTTATATGCAAACAACCCTTCGTGGAATGAAATGATTCTTTGTCAAGCAATAGCTCTACGCTGAGCCACACAGCAGAAAAGTGCCATTAAAGAACTGATATTTTAACAGTGTGGCTGCAGGGTCAGGCTAATGGGGCAGATCATTAGGTTACTTTTCCATGAAGAGTGAAGTGTGAGCCAAAAATAATCACAACACTCTCTTTACCCATGCATTTCACCATAATGACTGTATGAAATACTTCTTTAATCAGTTTTGTATCCCTCAGATGATACTTTCTTTACAAATGAGGCAGATATGGGACACTTTCCAGTTGTGAATAGGGAAGAAGTAAGAGGTCTGCTTTCTTGCCTCATTGCACATACTGTGTTACAGTATGCTTCAGAGCTATTGCTTCTTGAGTATAGTAGAAAGCATATATTGATTGTTCATATACAGCATAATTCCATTTATTTACTCATAACATGGGGTGTGTGTATATTAAAATAAATCCTTTGGCTCATTGTGCTTAGTGCACTTGATTCATATCAAAGTGGTGTCTAGATAAACACAATCTACAAATTCCATGTCATTTTCTAGACTGCAGGTAATGAGAAAGTAGTGACTGACTAAATCGTAGCATTTAATTTTATGGTTATTGAGCTGATAACTTGATCAGATTACAACGCTTTAGATTTAATTGGTTACATTTCTTTTGTTTTCCAAATTGAAGCAAAGGTAGGTAAAAGGACATGCTTGTGGTCGTACAGTGTTAGCTAAGGGATTGGAGCCCATAGGCCCACACTTGCTCTTCAAAGTCTTAACCACTACACAACACTGCCTCTGCTTAACTTTCTTAGCATAAACATCCATTTCCCAGTAGTTAAAAATGGTGATTTACACTTATGCATACTTTTGGAACTTGGTTTGTGCTGCAGGAAATCTAGACCTATCCCTTCCACAATGAGTGAAAAGCATGAACCGATTCTGGTTGGGACGCAAGTCCATCTCAGGGTAATAAAGCCAATTACACATCTACACTAACCAACACCAGACACTTTTATTTCACCAATCTGTCTATTAGAAGAAAACTGGAGTCGTCTGAAGAATACATTAATATTTAATGGGCCGAATGATACATGCAAAGAAGGCTGACATTATCTCCAGCACTGAAATCCATTATATAAACCTATCAACAATACAGAAATGCTACCTAAGGAAGGACATTTTTAGAACAATTCAATTGGAAGCAGATTCAGAATTATATGAATACAGCATGCACTCCTCTGACTAAAAATAGATAGATAGATAGATAGATAGATAGATAGATAGATAGATAGATAGATAGATAGATAGATAGATAGATAGATAGATAGATAAGGCTCTGCATAATTGATAGATAGATAGATAGATAGATAGATAGATAGATAGATAGATAGATAAGGCTCTGCATAATTGATAGATAGATAGATAGATAGATAGATAGATAGATAGAGAGATAGATAGATAGATAGATAGATAGATAGATAGATAGATAAGGCTCTGCATAATTGATAGATAGATAGATAGATAGATAGATAGATAGATAGATAGATAGATAGATAGATAGATAGATAGATAGATAGATAGATAGTGGCATGTATGCGTATCAGAGGGTCACCATCCGGGTTCCTTCCAGGCATGTAATACCACTGCGAGCCAAAAGAGGGCACTGCTGCTAACTGTGTCATCTTCCTTTAACTCAAAAGTGCTGATAATCTGCCCAGTGAAGGGCAACTGATTCTGCCCCTTCTGTTCCCCAGACCTTAAAAGCCCAGCTGCCTGGATGAAGACATCATTCGTTGACTGGAGAGCAGAGAAGACGGAGCTCCTGCAATCCCAGGGAAAACAATCGAAACAATCATTGATAGGCAGTGTCTCTATTTGTTATAATGCCAAAGGGCAGTATTTTTGTTTGTACTCACGCCATTGAGCACCTGCTTAATTTTTGTTTCTCAAGTAAATGGGGAAAGCCATTCTGGCACCCCAATGTTTATCTTTCTTTTTAATCATTCATTCCCTTTGACAACCCTATGTCTTTTCAGATGATATTCTGTATCCATGAAAGGCATCTTAATATAGGTGGAGTGATGGCTTTCTGGTTAAAGCTTCTGTGCTGGTAAGTGGAGGGTTGCCAGTGTCAATCCTGACAGTGTCAGAAGGAATGCTACTTCAGTGGGCCCTTGAGCAAGGCCCTTAACCTGCAGTTGCTCCAGGGCTACTGTACAAATATCTGACCTTGTGCTCCGACCCAAAGCTTCTCTATTCTTCTCTAGAGTGTAAAGTGGGTTATGTGAAAAATGATAAATTCCTAATGCAAGAAATTGTAGATGGCAAATAAAATGTATCAGTATTAATGAGACCCATTGAGGGTTTTCATTCTTGATGGGTCAGGCCTGCTGTTCTCACGTAAGCTCTCTGCCTAATAGAACTCCTCTTGCTCCACAAATCACAATATCAGATAGTTGTCTTTCAATTCTGGTTACAATCACATACTGGTGAGACCTCATCTGGAGTACTGTGTGCAGTTTTGGCCTCTAAGCCTCAAAAAAAGACCTAGCAGTGCTAAAGAAAGTCCAGAGATGTAGCAAGTAGACTGATTCCAAAACTGCAGTGGATGAGTTATGAGTAAAGACTGAATAAGTTGAACCTTTTCAGTTTAGGCAAACAGAAATTAAGAGGTGTTATAATTGAATTTTGTTTTAATTATGAAAGGAATGAGTACAGCAGATCCAGGTTATTACTTTAAAACAAGTTCGACAAGAACATGGAGACATGGTTGAAAGCCTATTAAGAGTAGATTGTACAGAAACTTTAGAATTTCTTTCTTCACACTGAGAATCATAGACACATGGAATAAGTGACCAAGTAGTTATGTAGAGAACAGGACTTTAGGGATCTTTAAAACCTGACTTGATCTTATTCTGGAGAAATTTGCAATTGACAAGCTTTGTTGGCTTGAATGGCTTGTTCTCATCTGAATATTTCTCATATTGTAAATATGCCCTTTGATATGCTGTTGCACTGCCCAGGGTATCCTTGACTTTTCCACCCAGTGCTACCAGAAAGGGCTTAAATCTCCATGATGCTGAACTGGACAAACAAGTGAATAAATGGATGTGTAAATGTATGATCTACTGCATGGGGGTCGAACTCCAGTCCTGGAGGGCCCCAGTGGCGGCAGGGTTTCATTCTAACCATCTTCTTAATTAGTGACCAGTTTTTGCTGCTAATTAACTTCTTTCATCTTAATTTTATTCAACTTGACTCAGGCCCCCTTAGTTGTTTCTTTTTCCTTAATTAGCAGCCAAACAATAATGAGACAAAAAACAAGCTGCTACATGACCAGCTCACCTGTGCCCATCACACAGTATCTGAAAATAAAGGTGAAGGTCTCAGTAAGGTTGATCTCTCAGGTCACCAAAAAATCTTGCTGGTGCTCAAAAACAAGCTTAATTAACAGAATGAATGGGATTCTCATTAAAAATCTAGTTGGAGTGAAATTGGTTGGAGTTTGAAGCCCCAGTTTAGCTGGTCATCTCATTATTGTTTGGCTGTCATTTAATGAAGAAAACAATTCAGAGCACTGAATCCTTAAAAACAGGGCTGTTAAAATGAAGGGAGAAAGAATTTAATTAGCAGTGAAAACTGGTCACTGATTCGGAAAAGGGTTAGAATGAAAACCTGCAGCCACTGCGGCCCTCCAGGACTGGAGTTCGACACCCCTGATCTACTGGAAGAGATTTAAGGCTTAAACACTCATGGAAATTCTCCACATTTGATTAACATGGAGCTATCATAATTGCATGTCCCCAGAAATCTATACATTGCACTGCTATCTTTTTTCAGATAACATGGGGTAGACTGGTTGTCGCACATGTGCGATCAGGGAACAACTTAAGGGCTTGGATAATTACATTACTCCCCCGGAACACACGAGGGCGCTAAGCAGTAATGATTTCTCCCCTCCTGTCCCCGGTGCAGAAAGGAAGATTGACATGCTCACTTCCGGGGTCATTCCACCAGGGCCTGCCTCTTCTTCCCAGAAACCTTCAAAAATGGAAATGTAGCCATCTTGGACAGACTACATGAAAAATAATAAGAAGACTCAGCAGTTAACACGCATTCATTTGCACTTTTCAATATACAGGGTTCACCTTCGCCCCAGACCCTTTATGAATGTCTGCCTTGTCTTTATACTGGTATATACAGAAAATACCAGAAAGCTTGTTTCCTGCTTTTAAGTGGACTACATGCCATTATCCACATGCTGGCCTATTACAGTAAATGTAAAAATAAAAGTCATACAAAACGCTAGAGCTTTTCAGAAATAGTGGAAACTTTCAAATAAGCAGCCAAAACCCCCCAATTCTTTACAGTGCATTAGTGCTAAACACCTATGAAATGTTAAACTTCAAGTTGCTCATTTTAACCAAAATAAGGCACTTGACATTCCCAAGAGCTTTTCTCCTGACAAAATTAGCAAATAATGGTGTTTATCACCAGAGCTGCATTCTACTAGTAAAGGCGGGGGGGAGAAAAAAAGCAATTTGCTCTACGCTGGTTTTGTCTTCTTTGTTCTCAGCTTCCGCAATGCCTTTTCAGACTACTGATGAAGCTTTCCTCTTACATTAACGCTCAATAATCTTTCCATCTCTGCTGCTCTCTTACACTCATGCATCACCTTGCCATTTGTGTACATCTTACAGCATCTACCATGCACTACAGCCATTGTCTGAATTTTTTCACATTTTTCAAAACATCAGTAATCAGAAACTCAGCAATACTTTGAATAGGTGAAATAACAGATGTCCACTGTCTTTCTCCAAATCTTGTTGATCATTCTCATGGGATTGGATCTTTCTCCTTTATGGAAGTGGATATCTGCAGCACTAAGGTGAGCGCGACATCTAGGAGGTCAGATTAACAGAAGGTATGGTGGATACTGAAAGTATTCAGACCCCTTCACATCCTGTACACTTTATTGTGCTGTAAATTTAATATTTAAGGGACATATTTACTATTTTTGACCATCCATCTAAATCCATTAACCCATAATGCCAAAATGAAGCCATGCTTTAAGAAAGGTTTGCAAATTTATTTAAAATCCAAAACTAAAATTGCTCCCTCATGTAAGAATTCAGACCCTTTATTCAAATTGTGTTCAGGTGCATCAGGTTTGCTTTAATTCTCCTGGAGATGTTTCTAGAACTTGATTGGAGTCCAAACTGAATTGACTGGATATCGTTTAGAAAGGCCTACACCTGTGTATAGAACAACCATGCCAGGATAGAAACCAAACCATGAAGGCCAAAGAATTGTTTGTAGACCCCTGTGACCTGTTTTGCTATATGGTTGCGAGACATGGATGCTATCCAGTGACGTGAGACGAAGACTGGACTCCTTTGGTACTGTGACTCTTTGGTGAATCCTTGAGTACCGCTGGTTTGACTTTGTGTCAAACAAGCAGTCACTATTGGACTCCCGATTGAGGCACATTACCTGTATTGTGAGGGAGCAGCAGTTACAGCGCTATGGCCATGTGCTGCAATTCCCAGAGCGTGATCCGGCTTGCAGGACCCGAGTGGCTGGACCTGGCCAAGGGAGCACCCACATAACACCTGGCTGCAGCAGATAGATGGTCATTTCCAGAGGGTGGGACTGAACCATGTGTCTGCCTGGGAGATCCTGAGCTATTTCGTCATGTGGTGGGAGCGGCAACATCCTGTACCATTGCATGCTCCCCAACCTGACCTGACCTGACCTGAACTTTAGATTATTGCCAGAGGATAAAACCATTTCTAAAGCTTTGAGTGATCACACGAGCCCTGCAGCCTCAATAATTCTGAGACGGAAGAAGTTTGGAACTACCAGGATGATTCCTAGAGTTAGCAATTTGGCCAAACTGAGTAACACATGTCACAAATGTGCACTTAGAGGGCAGCCAAAGGGTCCAACAGGGAATGAAAGTACAAGAAGAAAAGTTGGAAATAAGTACTAACTCCTTTTTACCTCTTCCTACAGACCAACGACAGAATAACGATCCACCTCCTACTTCCAGCCCCATTTCAAATGACCTCGTTTCCGGCACTTACAGATGATGTCACTTCCGGCTCTCCCCTGATGACCTCACTTCCAGTTCCTGCCAAAACTGTCACTTCTGTCCCTTCTGATGACCTCCCGTCCAGCTCCTCTCATCCAGATCAACTTCCTTCTGCTCCGCTATTAAAACCTAACAAATGTTTTTTCATTTGTCTCTATTTATTAAGAAAGACCGGTATCAGTCACTGTAAAAAAAACCTCACAAAGTTCCATTCCATACGAGCTAGTGTGGTTCTGAGGTGTCTCACTCAGGTCCTAATTTGGGATCCTGAGGTGGTTTGTGGTGTGGCAACACACTGTATCAGTTCATTCTCCCCACCACCCTCTCCCTCTATCTTATGGGTTTTTGAGCATAGATCGGTGGACTAATATGGAATAATTGTCCATGTAAAGTTAAATCTACAACACAATTAAAGTGTGCAGAAGGTGAAGGGGTGTGAATGCTTTCTGAGTCCACTATTTGTACATAACTGGAAAGTATGTGGTTATGTCACTTGAAAGTAGTTTGCTGCTTCCTCTCATTAGAGAGCCAGTAAGGTGAGTGAAGTGAGAAGATCTAGAAGAAGCTTGGGTTGCTGCTGGAAGAGGTGATGGTGATGCCATCAGGGGTTCTTATTACCTTGTGGTCTGTGTGTGGATCCCCATGCCCTGTGCATTGATAGGGACACTGCGCTGTAAAAATGGCAACTGAAAACCGAGATCATGACTCTCTGTGGTCATTAAAGATCTATGGTCATCCTTTAAAAAGAGTAGGATGTTTTCCAATGACCTGACTAAATTATCCAACACAGCCATTCTGGCCACCTGATCATCCCCTGTCCATCATTAGCTAGCTATCTCTTTCACCCTTTTACCACTTCATAGCTAATATGTGGTGAGAGTACTGGCACAGAGATGGCTACTATCACATCATCCAGGTGGATTTTAAACATTGGTGGTGGCTGAAGTTGTTCCCCAGGTCTGCGGTAGGAGTAATGGATGCATTCAACGTGGAGGTGGGATTACATCAGGAATAGGCTCTGAGCCCTTTCTTATTTGCAATATATGATGAACAGGTTGACAGACGAGATTAGACAGAAGTCCCCGTGGACTATGATGTTTGCTGATGACATTGAGATCTGTAGCGATAGTAGGGAGCAGGTATGAGGAATCCCTGGAGAGGTGGAGATATGCTCTAGAAAGATCAGTAGGAACAAGACAGAATACATGTGTAAATGAGAGGAAGTTCAGTGGAATAGTGATGATGCAGGGAGTAGAGTTGGTGAAGGTGGATGAGTTTAAATATTTGGGATCAACAGTACAGAGTAACGGGAATTGTGGAAGAGAGGTAAAGAGAAGAGTGATTTGTGACAGACAAGTATCAGCAAGAGTGAAAGGGAAGGTCTACCGGATGGTAGTGAGACCAGCTATGTTATATGGGTTGGAGACGGTGGCACTAACCAGAAAGCAGGAGACAGAGCTGGAGGCAGCAGAGTTAAAGATGCTAAGATTTGCTTGGGTGTGATGAGGACAGATAGGATTAGAAATGAGGACATTAGAGGGTCAGCTCAAGTTGGTCGATTGGGAGACAAAGTCAGAGAGGTGAGATGGCGTTGGTTTGGACTTGTGCAGAGGAGAGATGCTGGGTATATTGGGAGAAGGATGTTAAAGATAGAGCTGCCAGGTAAGAGGAAAAGAAAAAGACCTAAGAGAAGGTTTATGGATGTGGTGAGAGAGGACATGTAAATGGTGGGTGTGACAGAGCAAGATGAAGAGGACAGGAAGATATGGAAGAAGATGATCTGCTGTGGCAACCCCTAACAGGAGCAGCCGAAAGAAGAAGAAGATGCACTACTGTATATAAAAGAGAGGTTATTTTATCAAAGCCCAATGTTAGCCCAAAAACAACCTAAACTCCTCAAAGCAGACATTGCAGGACAGAAACCTCATACATTAGAGACATAAAATAGCACTTAGTTTTTAATGTTGATTTAACATTGAATTTAAAAGCAGAAGTAGAGACTTGCAGCATATCATTATCATCTTCGTCAGGACAAACATCTCTGGTAGAATAGGAACACACAAACGTTTCTTACCCATTACTATGTTTTTTTGTTTTTGTTTAGCTCTTTACCTGTGCCCTGGCTTGGCTTGGATTAGAAAAAGAACCAAAGGCTGAATGGTTGGACACTGTCCACCATGACAGCACTCACGTGTTAACTCATGAAGACAATTAGCAGCAATAGGGCGTGGAACCGTTCCCATTTTAATAACCTCAAAATATGATTTATATTTTCTAAATAAATGATACAACAACACATACGCCTCCATTTCCTTTTGTAATGAGATATTCTGGTCATTTCTAGGCCTGTAGCTATAATTTTATTTTTCTAATTTCACTCTGAATGTTTAGATTTGTTCTGCGGTTCATATAGTATCTCATATTCCTACTATATGCTGAAAATAATTACAAGCTCAATCTATTCGTAAAACAAGAAAATAGAGAAAAAAAAATATTAACATACAGCATTAAAGCATAAATCACAGTGACATACTAATCATTGATTGTATCTTCTGCTCACTACATTTTCCATGGGTCTTATTATTTTCGTATTTTGTACATTTGTTTTTTCACTATTACAATTTTTCTTGGTTGCTTAGATAAGATGGTCAGGCCAGCAGTGCAGGTCTTCAGGTCTACACACCATATGAGCAAAATCACGAATAAGTTTGCACGAGCGTGAAACCATTTCTTATCATGTGTACAGTACATTAGTCTCAAATGCTAATAACCTTTTACACAGCACAAGACACGGTAGTCCAATCTAATGGAAGTATCCAGTCAAGTTCATCACCATGAAATGCCTTCAGGTGCTAACAGCCAATCCCAAAGCACAGACCCAATCTGGGCCAGCCTCGTAATGAATTACCCACATCCTGCAAATCTGTCTCTAAACCAATTACCACACACTAGCACACATAAAAACGGGGTTGTGGTTTAACTTCACATGGAATGGAATGCAACATACAAGAAGAGCTTCAAGGCCAAAGAGGACATGGTGGAAAGAAGTCAAACAGGAAGAAGACATCTAAGAAGGCAATGCAGAGCAGAAGTCCTCAAAGAAGCTGTAGTGAAAATGAAGAGTTGTGGTTTTGTAGATTGTTTTGTCTGTATTGAGAATGGGTCCATTATTTTGATCACTGTGCATATGCAACTGGGAAAATCTGTGCATTTTTTGTTTCATTTTATTGTTTTGACAGAGATTTCACTTTGATCATTTTTTGTAAGTTCATTTGACAGTTTGTGGTGCCATTTTGTGATATTTCCTTATGGCTCTGGCCATATTTTTCACTGGTTATCAGGATGATTGTAACCATGTGATTACAGATGATGCATGTTGTCATCAAATAGGGACTGTCTAGGCAGATTAGATCTGTTATTGTAACATATGCTTCGAGAGGATAATTGAAGGGTACAGAATAGGTGGTGCGAGAAATATATACATTCAATAAAACAATAAGATGATGCATAAATAAATACAAGCAGCAGAAGAATGGCCTAATGTACAAGGTGCAAAACAGAACTGTACAGCCTTATAGATGACAGGTGATGCCCAAATTTATATGGTACTAAAACATAAGTTGGATGCCCTTAAATTTCTGAAATCTTGATGAGGAGAAAACTGAACTCCTATTGTTTGGTTCCATTGACTCTATGGGTCTTGTCCCATTGTCTCCTTACATAAAACCCCATGTAAAGAATCTAGGTGTGATTTTTGATGTTTTGAAATTTGATAAGCAAAAAAAAAAAAAGGTTATTAAAACTAGCTTTCAGCAGTTACAAATCTTGACAAAAGTTAAGCAGATTTCATCTTTCAGTGATTTTAAGAAAGTAATACAAGCTCAATTTGATTGCAATTCACTCTATACGGGAATTGGTCAGGGTCTTACCTCCCGCTTGCAGATGGTCCAGAATGCTGCTGCTGCCCACCTCTTAACAGGCAAATACATTTGTGATGATTTATCACCGGCATTGGCAACTTTTCATTAGCTTTCGGTTAGGTTTAGGATTGACTACAGCTATTTTATTTGTCTTCAGATCTTTAATACTTAACATCACCGTATCTCACAGATCTTTTCAATTTTTACAAGCCGTCAAGTTCACTTAGATTCTTACACCAGCTTCTTCTTGTTGTATCGCGTCCTAGATTGGGGCACAAGGTAGGCTGTGATTTTTCAATGGTTGCTCCTCGAATTTTGGAATTCCTCACAATCTTCATTTTAGGAATTCCTCAACATTATTGAAATTTTTAACTTCAGCTTAAAACGTATTTTAATCCCCTGGCTTTACTTCAATATGAGATTGGTTTTACTGTTATAGATTTTTATAATTGATTACACACATTACTCAATACAGGCTTCACTTTTTCCAAACTCCTGACCCAGTAAACAGAACATCAGTCTAAGCGCACAAAATCATGGATCATTATTCATTCTTTCTCCACGAAATGCGGTCGATGATCACAATTTCCAAATTACATAAATACTTTTCTCATTAAAAGTCCACCTCAAGCAAAACACTGTATACCCACACCATATTTGCAAATGCCAACACACTGTTTTTAAAATTGCTAAATTTCATTTCAAAATGTAGGACACTTAAGTTCTACATCATTTTGCGGAATACATAATTTCTCCAGAACTATACCACCATAGTACATTCTGAAAAATTAAGAGAAAAATATATGTTAAAACAAGTATGAAAGTACACCAACCTCATCTGATGTCAATTTTAGCCCTTGACCTGCTCGGATCTCACCTACCCAGGAATGTTGTTTTAGCTTTCATTAACATTTTTCCAAAAAGAGACATTGTTCAGTTGACTTCACCTGCAAACATGAATGCTGCCAGAGATAAAGACATGGGTGACAGAAGAAGAAGGGCGCCAAGGTGAGGAAAATTGGGAGATGTGTGCACATGCAAGGTGAAAGGCAGATAAGAAAGTCCATAACCATAGTCTTAAGTGAGATTAGAGAAGCAGTGACTGATTACGTCATAAATTATGGTCTATCCATGAGAGATTTTGGACTGCGAGCACAGCTGAATCTACCACACTCTACAGTGGCATCCATAGTGAGAATTTTCCAGCATACCAACAAGTAAGAAGTGTGTTCTTCAAAAGCATATGACCAATCATCTTACTAGTACAACTGTAAAAACAGAAACACAGACAGACTGTAGGACCTGATGACAACCTCCCACTGCGGGGAGAGGAACACTTGCCACTGCTAAACAAGAAAATGCCATTGCTGGTAAGTTGATTGACAACAATGCCAATAAATTATGAGAAACACATGACCTAGTATTGGCAGATAACATCACCTTTGGGAATATCTCTTGTGGCGGGCGGCTGGGGGCTGTGCCCAGCCGGGACGCCTAGAAAGGCTGAGATGGGGAATATGCCTCCCCCAGACCACGAGAGGGCAGCTGCCCTAGCTTGCATGGGGGCCATGGGAATTGAGCATGGAAGCACAACCCTATAGGAGCCCATGGCCACCACCAGGAGGCGCCCGGACGATTGTGGAGCCCTGGACATCAGCACTTCCGCCACACCAGGAAGTACCGCAGGAAGTTCAGAGGACACCTGGACCACGTTCAGGTGGGTATTAAAGAGACTGCCTCCCTCCAGTCAGTAGCCAGAGTCAGAAGGAAGAGGACGAAGCTTGGAGGAGAGGAGTGAAGGCGGTGAGAAGAGGAAGGTGCATTAATAGGCCCAGACTCTAAGGGTGGTTGGTCCAGGGGCACTGTGTGCTGTGCGGGACTTTATGGACACTTTTAATTGTAAATAAACGTATGTATTTTTGACTATCAGTGTCTGGATGTCTGTGTCATGGGCTGGTTTTCCACACTATCATGTAAGCATTACAATTATTACCAAACATACCAAATAATGATGAAATAATTGTACACAGTATGTCCTTTGAAAGGAATTATGCATATGTGAGGGAAGTAAAATATCAATATGTTCAGGTAAGATGATTATCCATAAGCAGAACTGATTCTGAACAACTCAAAATGACAAGCATTCCCAGTACTGTTTCACTGTAAGGCATAACCTGACTTGCAGGTTATTTTATTATGTGTTATGATTTTTCTAGAATTTAGAGAATTATGGAGCTTGAAGCCAGGCAAACACTTCATATATTTGTCTTTTTTGATAAGTCTGGGTTCAACTTGTCCAAAACATGTTACTAAAAGAAGAATTTGATTGACAGAAGAACAACTATGAATGTTCCTGGTCAGAGGAGTGCCAATATCACAATATGTGCAGCAATATCTTCTGCTAGACTCTTGCAGCACCAGCCACCACCACAAAGCGACTCAAAGGCAAAGTATAACAATAGTTTAAAGGGGCAGATGGCAGTACACATGAAATAAACAGCAGAAATACAGATAAACCAGCAGGTGGGTACAGCACACTGCAGGCCAGATCAGCTTACCGATATCCTGGGTATCCTACCAAAAACTATCAAAAACCAAACATTGCCTGTGCAACATTTTCTTACTATTTGAGTGTTTTCTGCTTTCCATTCCTTGATTACCAATTTGATTAATCTCTAGGATTTGCTCGCTAGGCTAACTGATTTTTATGCTTCAAAACTCAAGGTGAAATCCAAGCCAGAAGTTTCATTTCACATTTCTCATGCATGCGTCTCTAAGGATCACTTATTCAAGCTCTTCCCAGGTAGGTGGTACCATCCTAGGCCAAGAGAGGGCTCTTGTCATTTTCTTCCTCCACAGTCTCGAGAAATGACCCAGAGAGGGCAGCAGAGTCTTCCAGTCCCAAAGTTTCAATAAGATGACCGCCTAGAAGGAGGAATCATTATCACAGAGATGAACTGATGGAATTAGCTCTTAGAAGCCACTCCACTAAGTGCCAATTGATGTTTTTCTCATGCCATCGTGCATTGTTTTCTCATTGGATGTTATCAGTAAATGGGGAGGGCCATGTTGGCACCCCAGAATATTCCTGTTTTGTTATGCTTCTTTCTCTCGTTTGACCACACTGTGAAGAATTTTCTTACCTTTTCCATGGTCCATTTCTTTTCAACATAGCAACCAATGCAGGCAGCTTGGCAGTTATATGAACAGTAAGTGAGTGAGAAAATGAGGGAGTAAGACACTGGGTGAGTGAGCGAGCGAGCGAATGAGCAAGCAAGTTATTGAGTGACAGAATGAGAGAGTAGCCATGTGAGAGGGGGCATGAGTCACTGAATAAGTGCATGAGGGAGTAAGCAAGGAGATGACAGAACTAGCAAGCAAGGACCCCAAGTCCTTGTGAGTGAGGGAGTGAGAGAGTGAGCAAGAAAGCAAGCAAATGGTTGACCGAGTGACTAACCAAGTGTGTGAGTTAGTCAGAAAATGACAGAGTGAATGTGTGAATAAGCAAGCAAACAAGTGAGTTAGTGATTGAGTGGTTATGTGAGTGTGCGAATAAGTGAGTGATGAATTAAGAGTGTTAGTGAGCCGCTACTGCCCAGCGATGCCTGACACGATTCAGGGGATTAATCAAGTGAATGGACGGTGGTCTGCAGTCAGCGCGTCTCTTGCTGCATTTGTGCCTCTGGCTTTGCCTTTACTTCACAGTCATTGGAGTCTTGTGTATGGAAGCATTTTTAAAGATGATTTGTGCTAAAGCCAATTATTTTGTCTGGTCGACACTGCCGAGTCTTTCCTTTGTGAACCATATGGGAGAAGTGGTTTAATGGTGCACTTAAAAATGGAATTCAGGCTAACACTGGATGACTTTTTTTTTTAGCTGTAATTGGTATTCTGATATTTAAGCCCTAATTAGACAGCTGCTATTGGCACTGCCTCAGCTTGGGCTCACTGGTGAGACAGACCACTTTTGCTGAGATGCCCATTTGCCAGCCTCACAAAAAGCTTTCATGCCCGTTTTCTAACAAGCGCATAATTACGAGGCAAAACTTACAACATCATAAGAAATTTCATTTGATTTATTTATGTCACCAAAAGTCGTTGAAGCTTTAAGCAAACTATCCTTAATTCACACAAAAAAGTAAAATGGAGCAACTCTTGTAAATAAATTCTAATGACTTTAGTTTTCATGGCTGGTAATAAATTTAAATAAATTCCTAACATTTAGGCCTTGAGCAGCTAAATAATTAGCATTTTTTTTTTTCTAGAAAAAAGATGGAAGAAATGTGAAGTGTCTCGTGGCTGAATACATTGTGTAATCCCTGGTGTACAAACATACAACTTTGATGTACCTTCAAATCTGCGCTGATTACATAAGACGTTTGCTCTCTTAAGTCAGTGGATTGCTGTCATCTGATTGGCCGAGTTACTGTCAAAGTTTCATTTGATTACACTTTAGCTGTTGAAACAACTGAGTCTTCACTTTGCTACACTGAATAGATGGCAGGGCTTTATTCGGTCACCTTGAAAAAATGTAAATAAAGCTTTCAAAGAAGGTTTGGAAGAGCACAAAAGAAACGCTTCACCATGATTCACGACTACCAGCCGAAGTCTCCCTCATGCAGCCAAGCTGCCATCACTAGCATTGTTTTTGTTTGAGACTTTAATTTCATCTGAAATTGTAATTAGCTACCATAATCAGTTTTATAACTGAGAGTCCCTCAGTGCAGAACTTTATTTATAAAGCAATTTGCATTTCAAATTGTGAATAGGCAATCAAAAACTAGTATTTCAATATTTTGGTAATGAAAAAAAATGCAAGGGACGTGTCATTATCTAAATGTGGAAGAGCAATACATCTTGTCTTTGAAGGTGATAACACTGAATTTTTAAATTACTGTGATAAAAAATGATTACTAGACATCGCAAAGGTTTGGGGCAGCCCCCCGTGTAATATACGCTTGCTGCAAAGGTTGAATAATTGAACAGAGATATTCACAAGACTGAGCCCAAAACAGAACTGATTACGTGGCAGAAAAATTGCTGCTTTAAAGGCCCTTTCAGGAAGTGACATCATCAATGGGACCGGAACTGAAAGTGACTTCATCGTTAGGCACTAGTTACATCATGAATGGGCCCAGAAGTGATGTCATCAGGACCACAAAGTGACGTGATCAGTGGGGGGTGGAAAACGGAAGTGACGTTTTCATAGGTGCCGGAACCTGGCGGGATTTCCCACGAATGGTCTGCAAGGAACTGAGAAAGACAGTCAGCGCACCCCGCCACCCCCTGGTGGTATTGTGGTATTACAGTTATTCAAGCCCTTTAGCTGTCTCCTACTCGCACATGTGTGACATTACATAGAGTGACGGATGGCTGGGGCTCCTTACCAGCGTAAAGGATGAACAGTGGAAGCAGATGTGCTTTGGGTACTGCCTCCCCTCCGAGTTGTGCCTCAGATACCCAAAGAGCTCCATAGGATCTGGAGTTTGACACAGCCCTGTTGTGTTCTGTGAGGGCCACCAGGGGGAGCTGCAGAGCCCTCCTTTGATGGGCTTCCACCACACCTAAGGGGTGCTTCCGGATCATGCTAACAAGCCACCTGGAGTACTCCCAGGTGCAGCATAAAAGGAGCCGCCTGCCTTCATTCGAGGAACCAGAGTCAAGGGGGAGAGGACGACGCTTGTCAGAAGAGGAGTGAAGGTGGACAGAGAGAAAGAAGAATAGAAGTGCTGTGTGTGCTGCTTGATCCTTTATTGTACTGTGCATCGGTGGGAATCATTTCCCACATCAAAATACAAATGTGTGTGTTGCTGGACTTGTGCCTGATGTCTGCTTGTGTTGGATTTGGGGAGCAGGTGCTCCCCATGGTGGCCACAATAGCAAAGACAGTTACCGGAGTTTATAGTAAATCTTGTTAGCAAATTCTGGAATATCCAAAGACCATCAAGTTTAGCTTTAAAAAAAAAAATCCATTATCAATTCAGCTTAATGCAGTCCCTGCAGCACTGAGTGTAAGGTAGGAATCAACTCGGGAGAGGACATGCCTCATATTGGCTTTTCCTTATGCTAATTTGATGTCATTTGCATTAAAACGGGTGGGACTCTGTGGTAAAGAGGGCATTGGAAATATTTCTTAAGTTGTGAAAATATCATAACTGTCCTTTAAACACATACTATTTTGATTCCATTCCTAATGGCTGCCATTTTTAAGGCAATACTGTACCAAAAAATTATATTTTTCTTTTATACCTTACTTCCATCCATCCATTATCCAACCCGCTATATCCTAACCACAGGGTCATGGGGGTCTCCTGGAGCCAATCCCAGCCAACACAGGGTGCAAGGCAGGAAACAAACCCCGGGCAGGGCGCACACACACACACACACCAAGCACACACTAGGGACAATTTAGAATTGCAAATGCACCTAAACTGCATGTCTTTGGACTGTGGGTTTATACCTCACTTGCTATTTGTAATTTGCATTGATGGCTGAGAAAACATTTTAATCTAATGACTTCATGCAGAATGGAGATAACAAAGCAGGCATCTACAGAGACAAATACTGGACAACAGCAAAGAATATTAAAACTGTCCATGAAAAAAACACTCGTTACTCATGTCACATAATCCACATGTCAAGTCATCCAGTGGCACGTTCACAACATTCTAAACAGATGTAATTTTACTAAAATATTCCTAAACTAGATGGGTTGAAATCTAAATAACCAACTTCAGTGTTAATGTTTGCAGTGCACCATGTAATGCATACATCTCTGTTATATGTCATTTGGGATGGGTTCTGTAAAATCAATGTTGTGATGTGCTATCTATTGGAATGACAAACGTAAAGCGTTTTATAAAAATGTGATGTGCCATCTATTGGAATGACAGAGACATACAGTAGCCACTAGATGGACACACAGACAGACACACAGAGTTCTAGCCTTTTATTAAAATGGATAAACCACTTCTGGAAAACGCTCATCCAGATAAACAGAATGCACCAGATGTGAACAAGCATTTGAATTGCAGACCCACCTCCTATTGTTACATTTATATTCACATCCACCACTGGATTACCTCAGAATTATTTCAAGGGAGGCTGTGGAACTGCACAGGTGAACTGACCTTCTGCTTCTTGAAGCATCTCAGATATCCACAGTTAAGTACAGCGCATGTTCTCTTCCTGATTATGTTCTCACTTGTTTTTCTCTAACTTTTTAATCTTAAGTTGTATATGTCTTTCAGGGAACTTTACACACGCAGTTAAAAGTTAACAAAGCAATGACTGAGCTGGACTTGTGAATGCTTGGGAGGAGATGGGGGTCTTCAGTTCAAATGCTCCATCAAGTCTGAGCAAGTTCCATTTGAGTTCACAAGAGCAGTTTCAGGAAGTAGTTTATCTATACTAATAAAAGGCAAAGTCCTCACTCACTCACTCACTCACTCACTCATCACTAATTCTCCAACTTCCCGTGTAGGTAGAAGGCTGAAATTTGGCAGGCTCACTCCTTACAGCTTACTTACAAAAGTTAAGCAGGTTTCATTTAGAAATTCTACACATAACGGTCATAACAGTCGATAACGTCCGCCATGTTGATCTTTCTTATTTATGGCCCCATTTTCATGAAATTTGGTAGGCGGCTTCCCTGCGCTATCCAAAACCAATGTACGTACTTATTTTGGTGGTATGTAGCCACTGTCGGCCGCCATATTGAACTTTCCAACGTCACTAATTCTCCAACTTCCCGTGTAGGTAGAAGGCTGACCCTATCTTCATGAAATTTGGTAGGCAGCTTCCCTGTGCTAACTGAAACCAATGTACGTACTTATTTCGGTGGTATGACGCCACTGTCGGCCGCCTTATTGAACTTTCCAATGGTCTTTGTTACGTATGGGCCCATCTTCAAGAAATTTGGTACGCGGGTTCCCAGTGCTAACTGAATCCTACTTACGTACATATATACATCCATAGCCTGCAGCTCGGTCACCGTGTGAGGCGGCGTTGGGTCCCCCATCCCAACACCTCCCACGTTGTAAGCTGCCTGCCTATATAAGACCATCTGTCGCTCTGGTCTCTACATTCCCTTCCTTGCTTTGCCACGGGATTTACGTCTCCCTGCTGATAACTACAGCCTTTTTATTTAATCCACGGCTTCTCCTCTGTCTTATTGTTTGTTTATTACGATTATAGTTATTGTGTAGGTATTTTAGACTTACTTTACATTGTTCAGGTACCAATTTCCTTTATCGTTCCAACCGTACCCCCATTAACATGTCTATCGAGGTGATCACCATCGATCAAAGAACTGTCACTTACAGAGTGGTTTCCATGCCTGGAGATGGCACCTGCCTTTTCCATTCTCTTTGTTACATATTGCACGGCCATATCAGGCTCACTCTTGATATCCAGAGGAACATTGTGTCTTATGTATTGAATGACTGTGACAGGTTCAAGGTGTGGAATGATGACGGTACAGGAGATAATTATACTACACAGGAGCACTATAAGAGTGAAATGCTTAAGCCTTTCGCCTATGGATCTGCATGCGAGTTAATGGCTGCCGCTGAATTGCTCGGTTGTCGCTTTCAAGTGTACCGAAATGGCCAAATATTTTACACCTTTTGACGACCGCCAATGCCTCTTAAACATCTTAGATTCACAGGTGACGATTTCAGTAGTGGACACTTTGATGTCTATGAATGTTTAAACTCTGAAAAGCTGGATGTGAAGTTATCAATGAAACTGTTTGTATACTTACAACGCCTGACAGATGCCGAATTTCACTTCAACACAAGTCCAGTAAATACTGTCATAATTGAAACAAACCATGAATCTCAAACCGATTATGACAGCAGCAATCCAAGCTGTGAGATTTGAAACAAGATTACTGTTCACATGGCCAACTGTACGTTACATGATCAAGAGTAAGCTCAGCGCACAGCTTGGTCATATTACAACCGGAGGGCAGGACTGACAATGTGGTATACAAAGAGATCCTTAACAAATAATTATTGGTATATTTTCCCTCAGTTTAAAAAGGTTTAATTTTCTTCTTAATAAAAATTTTAAGGCAGTACTTTTGCCGCTGCGAAGCGCGGGTATTTTGCTAGTTTCATAATATTTTAGTAAAAATTCTTTTGTTTGGGACATTCAGGTGAGTATTTGACTGGATGTTTTGACATTTGAATTATGATACACCAGCAACGTGAGATTTTTTTTATGGATGTTTTTGATATTGTTTCTGTTGCTTCATGGCTATCACTGAAAACTACAGGGAGATTCACTTGAAAGCGGCCCCAGATATTCTGTAATAACTCTCGTTAGGACAAAGCAATCTCAACGAAACAACGTGCAATGTGCTCCTCAGTATATGGAGCTTCGAACAAGCCTGGATGCCCCTGCATCGGAGCGATGATGTTGGCGCCGGGCAGCCGTCATGACTTTTAACCTCCGTTTGCAACTTCTGGATACATACCGCCCGTACCCCTTCACTCAGTCACTCGACTTCTCATCAGGATGGTGGTGTACAGAATTGAGCAGCGCGTCTTCATGGTGTGAACCTATTGGGTCACCAATTCGTTTAAGCGATGTCAGAATCAACTGAATGATTGTGAGTTAATTGAAAGGTTACTTCCAGTAAGATGGAGCAACGTGTCACACATCGGCAAGGAGCATGACAGAAATTGAGTTTTTCTTCAGCAACAGGGTCATTTTAAAGGGGCCACCACGGTCGCCAGATCTGACACCACCAGACTCCTTCCCTTGGGGTATGCTCAGAGGAAAAGTCTATCGGAACAAGCCTCACACTGTGGAAGATTTGAAGGAAAACATCCAACATGAAATTGCTGCTATTCCCCCCGAGATGCTTGCCGATACGTTCAGGAACATGGAGCGCCACGTCAAAATGTGTCTGGCAGAAAATGGAAAGCACTTCCAGCATTGCATGTAATGCAATCACTTACACATACGTCAAGGTATAGAGCTTATTTTTTTGGTTTAGATTGCTTCATCCTAACAGGAGTTACAACAGAATTTAGTAAGTAACATATAAAAAGTGTAGAATTTTTGGATGAAGTATTCCTTTAATAATACAGTATGGCATACCATGGGTGGCACAGTAATGGTGCTGCTGCCTCTTAATAAGGAGACCTGTGTTCATGTCCCAGGTCCTGGCAGTGTGGAGTTTGTATCTTCACCTCGTGTCCGCTCAGGTTTTCTTCCAGATGTTACAGTTTCCTCTTACAATCCAAAGACATGCAGGTTAGGAGGACTGGGGATGGTAAACTGCCCCTAGTTTGTGTGGGCATTTGTGTGTGTGTGTGTTCCCTTGTGATGGAATGGTGCTCTACACTTGCTGAGATAGGCTCCAGGACCCCAGCGCATGATTAAGTGGGCCTAGAAAAACGATGGCATATTGTGTATAAAATATTATTTATTGCCTGTACAATGATAAGAAGGGCAGTGCCAGCCCACCCAAATAACTAAACATCTGCACAACTCTAACAAAAATACCTTAGAACAGGGGTCCCCAACTCTGGTCCTGGAGGGCCGCAGTGGCTGCAGGTTTTCATTGTAACACTTTTCTTAATTAGTGACATGTTTTTGCTGCTAATTAACTTCTTTTGAATTCATTTTAATCGACTTGTTTTTTAAGATTTATTCCCCGGAATTTCTCCATCATTCCTCTGAATTGTTTCATTTCTTTCCTTAAACAGCAATGAAATGTGAAGTGAGGGAGCCAACAGAAGACCAGGGCCTCGAACTCCAACCAATTTCACTCCAACCAGTTCTTTAATGAGGTGCCGATTCTTGTTGTTAATTAAACTCGTTCTTTAATTCCATGGCTTGTTGCTGCTCTCATTGTACAATAGCAGACATTTCTGAATTGTTGATTTTCTCTTTTCTAAGAGCACTGTTACAATGGTTTATGGACCTGAGCAGATCAACATTCCTGAGACCTTCACCTTTCTTTATTTTCAGATATTGTATGATGAACACAATTTGCTGGTCATGTTTTGGCTCATTTTGTATCTCATTATTGTTTGGCTGTTAATTAAGAAAAAGAAACAATTGAGGGGTCTGAGTCTCCAAGAGCAAGTCAAATAAAATGAATGTAAAAGAAGTTAATTAGAAGCAAAAACACGTCGCTAATTAAGAACAGGGTTAGAATGAAAATCTGCAGCCACTGGGACCCTCCAGGACCGGAGTTGGGGACCCCTGCCTTAGAATAGGCTGTCCCAGTGAAGCCCAGTCCGCACCATTTGATACAGTATGGTGTATGACATGTAACATGACCTTTATTGAAACAATTAAATTTTTTTTTATACAAGGTGAGTCAAAATTATGTTAACACTAATTTTACTGCTATGTATATAATTATATATCATTTATGTGCCACATATGGTACTTGTGTTGAACATGATGGCGAACAGGTTGAGACATTCGTGTAAATCATCTTACACATATGAAGTATGTTTTTTGAATAAATTGTTTCCGCATTCAAATGTTAAAATAATTTTGACTTGCCCTGTAGTATTCTTCACTAAGTACAGGCTTATAACATTTACAGCTGTAAAGCAATGTTAAAAATCACTAAATCCAAAATCACATATGTACAGGAACACAAACATTTAGCTGAGACACACACTATTAGGATGAGAGCGACAGCCCTGGCCTAGCCAAAGTAAACAGGTTGGCTCCTTCCCCACTTGACGACACACCATACTGAGTACATCTTTGAGAAATGTATCCATCAATTTTTACATCAATTTTTTGATCCAATTATGGAGTTCAGACAGAGGAGGATGATGGGTTCTATCCTGAGAGAAATGGATGTAAGAACTAATCCATCACAAAGAATACTTATGTATTAAGGAACTCTAATCATACAAAACCATACATTCATAAATCATTCATTCATTCATTCTGTGCATCCTCATATTCAATGCAACATTTCTGTCACATTACAAGGCAGGAACCAACCCTGGATTGGCGCCAGTTCACTGTAGGGCACACTCACTCTTACATACTCAATGCAGTTCATTTAAGGCAAACTTAAATACGTTCTTTTGAATCACACACATATTTTAGGATGTGAGAGGGTATCTGAGTAACCAGACATAACCCACACAATCATGGGACGATGTGCAAGCTTCACAAATACAATGAATGGATTCAAAGTCAGACCCCTGGAGCTGTGAGACAGCAGTGCCACCCATGCCACTGAAGAATAAAGAAATCAGTTTTATTTTGTACAACAGAAAGGCAGTGCAACCAAATACAAGAACCTCCCGGTTCAGTCTCCATTTCTGGTTCACTGTTCACACAGCCAACCTAACAGCACTTCATTCCGGCATGTGGCAGATGGGTACACCTTGGTATGCAGGGTTTTTCCTTAGTTAATGCACTTGATTGTTGAATGTGTGCATAACCCTAGAGGTCACTTAGCTTATCTGTGTTCCAAACATTCAAAAAAGCAAACAAACAAAAAAAAAAAAGAAGACCAGAGCAATGATAGTTACAATATACTCGTAGCTGTAAATGGTGTTGTGCTGGTGTTCTCATTAGATCAAAACAGCATGTTTCTTCCCATAAACACGCTTTATATGCTTACACCAATCATCCACAACATTAAAACCAGTGACAGGTGACGTGAGTAATGTTGATTATCTTGTTACAATGGCACCTGTCAAAGGGTGGCATATATTAGGCAGCAAGAGAACACTCAGGTCTTGAAGGAAAAATGGGTAAGCATAAGGATCTGAGTGACTCTGAAAAGGGCCAAATTGTGATGGCTGGATGACTCCAAAACAACAGGTCTTGTGGGACATTCCCGGTATGCAGTGGTTAGTACCTACCAAAATTGGTCCAAGGAAGGACAACCGGCGTCCAAGACTCAATGATGTGAGTGGGGACAAAGGCTAGCCTGTCCGATCTGATCTCACAGAAGAGCTACTGTAGCACAAATTGCTTAAAAACTTAATGTTGGCCATGAGAGAAAGGCCTCAGAGCATACAGTGTATCGCAGCTTGCTGTGTATGAGTCTGAATAGTCACTAGCTGGTCAGAAAGCCCATGCTGACCCCTGTCCACTGCCAAAATGGACTACAATGGGTATGTGGACCATAGAGAAATGGAAGTACGTGACATGCTCTGATCAATCGTGTTATCTTTTTGGACATGTGGACATCCAGGTGCATGTAGTTCAGGAAGTGATGGCAGCAGGAGGCACTATGGGAAGAAGGTAAATCGGCAGAGGCTGGGCCATGCTCTGGGTGATGTTATTCTGGGAATTCATGTGGATGTTACTTTGAAATATACCACCTACCTATAGATTGTTGCAGACCACTTATATGCCTTCATGGCAACTGTATACCCTGGTAGCAGTGGCCTCTTTCAGAAGGATAATGCACCATACCACACTGCAACAATTTTTAAGAAATGATTTGAGAGACATGACAAAGACTTTAAGGTGCTGACTTGGTCTCCATACTATCCAGATTTCAGCCCCATCAAGCATCTGTGGGATATGCTAGAACACCAAATCTGATCCATAGAGGTCCTACCTCGCAACCTACAGGACTTAAAGGGTCTGCTGCTAACGTCTTTGTACCAGCTTCCATAGAACACCTTCAGAGGTCTTGTGGGGTTTATGCTTCAATGGATCAGAGTGGTTCTGGTTCCACAAGTGGGACCTACGCAATTTCAGGCAGGTGGTGTTAATTTTGAGGCTGATTGGTATTTATGATAAGCATAAAGTGTAAAAGTGGATCTCAAGCAAACAAAGAAAAGCCAATTAGAACCATGCAGTGAAGCAACAGTGGAGTTTATATGTGCAGCTTTGTGTTTCAGTACCAAATGATCTTCTTTTAACAGCCCTCAGGAAGGCCTTGGTTTTTGGGATTAAACACTTTCAAGCATTTAGATAATATGCCATGGTTTGGGAAATTTATGAAAGAATGAGTGCAAGGACTCATGACATGATATGTTTTAAGAATAAATATGCCAACCACTCATCAGTGGACTGGTTTTGATGGATCATGTGAACAGGATTTGTTTTACTAATCCATGACGAGTCCTGTCAGAACTATAGACATAAATGAAATGATGGGAAATAGTAATATTACAAAGAGTCCTGATCATTTTGTTCCATGTACAGGGAACAAAGAAATTCTTATTTGCATGTCCAATGAACGTGCAACATGGATCTCATAAATAAGACTGTACTAAAATACAGAACTTTATTGTAATTAATGGAAAATACAAATCAACTCCTTATCCCCTTTTCTTCTATTATTTGAAACCTTGAGGAAAAAACCCTGATTCTATTTACATCTGGTAATATACATAAAAGATTCTGATAAGAATACAAACAACAATCTGGTCAAAGGGAAATGCGAGATACAGTCGAGTCAGCAGAATGCTGCACACTTGGGCAGATGAAATTTAAAGTAAGTAAATATAAAGTATAAATCACAGGAAGTATACGGTAAATATGTTAAATATGAAAAAATAGTGTATCAAGGTTTTATTTCAGTCTTTTCAAAATGTATAAGTGTGCCCTTAAATAAAATCCTTGTACTATACAATGAAAGATTATAACAGTCAAGTAACACTTAGCCACTGCTCTAACCTTAAGCTATTAATTATTTATTGTCACGCAAATGCAAGTAGGAGGACGCTGTGTGGACCAAGTGCGGGTAATTCCACGCCAGGCCAAGGGGGTGGCAGGGTGCACTAAACCTTCTACTGTTGTCTCTACAGACCAAAGATGGGAAAACCTGTCTGATTCATCCCTAAAGATGTCACTCTCAGTTCTGGCACCTAGAGGAACGCCACTTCCGTTTCCTTTACACCACTTCCGGTCTTGGCATTTAAAGCCACCATTTTAACCACAATTCATCTGTTTGTGTTTGGACTCCTTTAAAGACACTACTGTCTTGTTCTCAAAGCCCATTACAGCCAGAGATAATATATAGGTGGTTGCCCTAAACTCTTTGTGTCGAGTCTGATCTTTTCACAATATTTAAATTGCTAAGGTCTGTCCGTCTGTTACTCAATTACTAAGAAATTACTTGGGCCAGAGCCTTCATCCTGGTCTTGATCGAAATCTTATGGCCTTAATACATACTGGAAATGCAAACAAACAGGCTGCTGCAATCTTTGAAAACAAGCACAGCTTGTAGTTTTCTATGGTAAAGTATTCAGCAGATGAAGTGTAAATGCAGAAAGAAAAAGAACACCAGCAACATCTGTCAAGTGTCAAGCAGATCACGTAGGCCAATAACGCGGCAAACAACACTATAATAATAATAATAATAAGTGCAACGCCATCTGCTGATTTTCAAGCATAGGATACAGAATGCAGGAACGATAAACTCAGAGAAATGCATGCGATCATCAGATGCATCAAGCGTCAAGTGTGGGACAAGGAATGGGAGAACGACAAAAACTGGGAAATTCAAGCATTGTTACATATTCATTCAGAATCCAGAAGGATGGGTGAGTTCTTATGTGTGTAAGTAACTAGCAGATGTTTCACAGCTGTTTATATCTAGCCTTTTGTTGTGTTACACACAAAGGCTCCTTTCTTTTACTGTCTTAAAACAATGGGCTTAGCCTTCACTTGGATTTTACACACATAAAGACACAGTGACTGTCAAAAACATCAAATAGTTGGGACTTCCAGTCATATGAAAGCAAAGCTTTGCATTGTTACATCAATATTTCTTTGACAACCACTGCTTAGAAAAGTTACATCAGCCCATGAGATTAATGTCATGTTGTATTTTTTTATATTGAAACCAAAGTCATGTGTTGCTATCACAGAAATGTTTGATTGTCAAATACTGTAAACGTCCGACCATATTCAGGCATTGCCTTTACTTCCTTAGATCAATGCTTGTTTGAAGAGCTAAACTTAGGAAAGTTAGATCACCAATGTGATCAATGTAAAGCGGTATTGTGTAGTTGTGATATTAAAAGACTGCATTGTCAATATGATTAAGGTTCCATTCATTCTATATTTTAGGACTGAAGGCCTGCATGTTTTTTATAGCCTTCTATATTACACCACAGTTTTACTGGGTAAGTAGCATCACACACGCACAAATAGGGGGCAGCCAAGCCAATTGAGCGTGAAAGAACGAAAGATGGGGATTGGAACAGAGTATTAACGCCTTTTTCCCTTCCTCAACAGAAAAATTAAAGAACATACCTTACGTAAAGCTCACGTGGTCAAATCCATTCTGGCTCCCTCTGATGACTCCACTTCCGGGTCCCTTTCCAAAGATGTCACTTCCAGTTCCAGCTGATGACTTAATTTCCGGCTCCAGATTATGATGTCATTTCCTTCTCTCACTATCACTTCAGTCAAGATTCATTTCCGTTTCCTGTTTGTTAATCATTTCCTGCCATGTATACATAAAAGACTCGCAAGCATTGTTTTGATTGTCAAATGTATGTTTTACTCATCTTTGACCGCAACATCAGTCCTTTACAACTCATCGGATCCACCAACATTATACGGGGAATTCCCCCAACGCTTGATCTATTTTGTTTGTGCTTTATGTCCTCACAGTAGATAAGTATGTCCATCACTGTATATGTCAGTTTTGGTCTCTGGAGAGACTCAAATGTTGCCTGCGAGGCATAAATAATAAAAACATAAATCTTCTATTCCATTATGCAAAAATTTTACTGGGTTGGCAGGTAAGTATGCCTGGCACCTCCGCATCAATAGCACACTACAAATATTCTATGTGCTAGCTTACTATTACTTGGCTTAATATAACTATTGATCTGTGAATACATTATACATGTATGTGCACTGAAGTCAAAGTCAGTGCAGAAAAGTTCATTTGCGTTAAGTTATCTTGGTGTCTGCCAGCAATGAGCGCAGCTCACAACAGTCAGTCAGTGGTCAGCAGTAATCACACCGCAATAATAAATTCTAGAAGAAGCAATTGTCTTTTCTAAAAAAACACCTCCATTAGTTTGAGTTCATGTCCCCTGCCTTGGGTAATTCTTTAGAATTAGTTGACACCTCTGTAATGTATGATTCTAGAATCAGCATTTTTCATACAAGTGGCAGGGCCTGACTTGTGTCCAGGTAAGATATTATGATGTGTCACATTAGGCAGCATTAATATTTAGAAGTGCAGAGAAGAATGAATGTGCAAAATATGCATAGTCAGGACCATTGCTAAGGACTGTTACTGTGGGAGACCACAATATTGTTAAATGAAAAGAATACCCAACTAAAACTGCATTATAACCCATTTTGTTCTTAATTAACTCTTTAAAGTAGCTCAAGTACTAGTCTCTCATGGAGTCTTTGCTTGAAGAGTCTAAAAATCCAAATGCATCATATTGTACCCAGCCATCTTTTACAGCATACCCTTAATGGACCTCACATGTAACGTGACACTAGATTAGTAACGTGTGGTGAGGTTCATGGCTGGTGAGGTACTGATTCCTTCAGAGTCAGATTTGAAATATATGAACCCAAAAGAGTAGCTTATTCACTGACTGCAGGCTTCTTGGTAAATTTTTCATGTCACAATATCCTGTGTTAGTCCAGACATTGTCACAAGTTGAGAACAAAAGGCATGGAAAAGCAGTAAAGGTGGTTTCTTGTAGGACAGCCACATAGCCAGACTTTTCGGGTGGACCACTCCATTTGAAAATAGCGAGATGCCTTTTGTCCCTTAGTTTGAAGCAAATCTTTTCCCTCCGCCATTGCTCTTCTGTTATTTATCACTTCCTGTTTTGACTGAAATTCCAGTTTTGAGAAATGTTTAAGCTTAGATCTATAATCTTCCATTTTGCCAGTCAATCGGAACAAAAATTTAAAATAAACGGACCACTGCAGCGCACTTGACTTTCTGATATTTCTAACTTTTTGGCGCCTCTTTGTAGAAGAACGGTAGCAACCAGCACCTGTTGGGCTCACATGCGGCCCCTTCAGGGTGACACGGTATTGTCTGCCTCACCTTGTGCCTTTTTCACTGTGGTTTTATGTCCGTTCAGCAAGACTAAATATGTCACACACATTCATTAAAGATATTATCCAGATTGTGGAAAGTCAGGGTGTAATAAATGTGTCTGCAAACATTATATTGGCGATATATAGAGAGACAGCAATAGGCATGCACCAATTACATGCATCAACCCAATTTGTGAGGAATCGCGCAGTCCGAGGTGAGGCTCGTCGCTGCTGCACCTCGTGTTTTTTTCCCTGTATTTGAACAGGAAATGCACAAATTCAGTGACCCTGTATTAGAAGCATGTGGCCAGCAGTGCTCAGCACCCCTAATACCAAAGTGGTTGCACTTCTAGAAAAACAAATCTGCAAAATACAAATGTGGTAACACCTTCATGCTACCAACAAAATGTATAAATGCCTCTGCCAGCACTTAACACGATGATGAAAATGTCTTTCTCCCTCTAATTATTGCAGCAGGTAACTGTTGGCTTGGCATGGCATGGCTCCATAATTTTTGCGCAAGTTCGGCCTAGTCCTGTATGCCACCTTTCTTGCACATCCATACTTCCACCCATTTTTAAACTTTCTTCACCTAGTGAGTAATGCATCCAGCTAATCTCTCAAAAACTATTAAAAAATATTCACGTACTCTCAGGCTGAAATCTTCAGCTGTTTGCATATGTATGTTCTATGTTTAAAAAATCAATGTAAGACAGTGTGTCAATATGTTCTTGTTTTAGCATATTGACCTTCTGCATAAGAGAGCTAAGGAATGGAATTCCCTCTCTGACAGTCAAGACAGAAGCTGTAGCAGAATTAGCAAGAACTTCCAGAGGTTGATTGAGCACAGCAGGCAGGGTCACTCTCACTCAGTGATGGGGTTAGTTATTATTGCCTTGTGGGAATAAACCAGAGAGGCTTTCTCCACAAAGAAAAAATGGCAAGAGTTGCTGGAAATGGAAATTTCTGGTATTGAGCCAGGGTGATGCATATTAGCAGAAGAAATTCTCCTCTTTATTATGCTTGGCCAATAAAACAATAGATTGCTTTTTAAAGAAGCAGCACAGGAATAATACAAATAAGCAGTGAGTTTGCAAAAGCAAAAACCAAATGGCTGGATGTTTAGCTGGATGAATCAGTCAGACATGAATGCTTTCGAAAGGATGCAGGTATTAAAGAAACTATGTAATGGAGGAACAAATGAGGGATGATATCAAAATATTAAGAGCAGAGTGTTTCTTTTGGCTTAGAGTGGAACATTTACCTTGTCGCTGCTGAACAAGCTATCTGAATATTTAGCATTTAGTACAGGCAACCGAGAACAGCTTATACCGGATGTAACCTTAAAGGTGCGTAACAAAGCCCAAAACCCAACATACAACTTCTTAGGTTCAAAGAAATACTTTTTAAATAATAACCTTTATACAGCCTATTCTGTTATTAACAATTCTTCTTTTCATTCTCATCCCTTTTCCTCTACTCATTCCCAGGCAAGCCTGGTCCTTCTCCTCTCCTGACTCCAACTGAGCGGCTTCCTTTATGCCTGGATCAGGAGTACTTTGGGTGCCAAAATATTGTGCCCCAGAAGCACTTCCTGGTCAGGAGGAACCTCCTTAAAACAAACGATCCTCTTCCATGCAGCTCCCATTAGCAGCTCCCAAGAAACTCAGCACGATTGTCCTTTTGAACTACAAATCCCATGCAGCCCTGTAGGTGTGCTCATGGGAGATCCACCAGAAGGATGCTGTCCATTGTTTATAATCTTCGTGGGTCGCGGTGGGTTGCACCGTGGATAATGGTGGTTCACCACTCTGACAATCATGTTTGATTCCCCCACTAATGATTGTGTTTGATTCAACAAGGGGGAACCCCCCTCACCCCACTATGACAACTGAGCTGGAATTACCAAGGGGGTACACTACACTCAAGCTGGAATCACCAAGGGGTTCCCAAAGTGTGTCACATGACACTTAAATAGGAAAAAGGTTGAGAAACACTGACCATTAGTACTGGTGGAGCACATGGCCATGTGGGGGTTGCTTCACACAATTCCATTATAAGGAATCATCTACCTAGGCTGGAAAGTCCTCTATGACGCTGTGTTGATAGCATTATGATTTTGTGTTTCTTTTGGCTTTTAAGGAAATGATACCCTGGTTTTGGTTTAATTTGCTTTGTTTCTTTTTTCCTTTATTTTGGTGATGTGATTTCTTTGCTAATTTGGGCATTTGCTTGTCATGTGTGCTGCCTTGTTGTGTAATTATTTGCATGGGTACTGACATTTTTATTTGGTTGGCAACACCTTTGTGTTTGCCTTTATTTTATGATGCTGCATGGCTACTAAGCACATGATGCATGTGCCACATGACCTGTGACATCATGCCATCTATGTAACATAAGACAGCCACTTGCATTATCATATGTAAAACAAAGGGAGAACTTAGAAAGCACATCTCTGGTTTATAATCTTTGTTGCTACAGCTAAAACTGGTTGAACTATCTATTGGAGTTTAGCATTTCGACTTTAGCTACGGCTACATTTGACATTTTTAATGGAAAGCTGTAGGTGGTTATGGTACTGTTGTGGTAGCATTGTGGATTTCTGTTTACAATAAATGTTCCGAGGCACGGTGGTGCAGTGGTAGCGCTGCTGCCTCGCAGTTAGGAGACCCGGGTTCGCTTTCTGGGTCCTCCCCGCGTGGAGTTTGCATGGTCTGCGTGGGTTTCCTCCGGGCGCTCTGGTTTCCTCCCACAATCCAAAGACATGCCGGTTAGGTGGATTGGCGTTTCTAAATTGGCCCTAGTGTGTGTCCTGCGGTGGGTTGGCACCCTGCCCAGGATTGGTTTCTGCCTTGTGCCCTGGGATTGGCTTCAGCAGATCCCTGTGACCCTGTGTTAGGATTCAGCGGGTTAGAAAATGGAAAAAATGGAAAATAAATGTTCTGAAATCAATCTGCAAAGGGTTCAATATTTATATATATATATTTCTTTTAATTCAACAGATCTATTGGAGAGCGACAAGTGAACTTTCATGTTACTTTATCCACTCTGACTAAACAAAGACATTCCTAAGCGCATATAGATATAGATAGGAAATGACAGCTAAAAAGTAGCAGAACATCTTCTAGACAATGGAAAATTACTGGGAAAGTTATAAACGTAAGATAAACAACTTCATCGTCATCATCGGTAAACCTATATGATCTTCTGGGTGAGGCAAGAAGGAATCCTATCTTCTATGATAGCAATATAAATAAGTTTATATGCTGTACAGTATATACTGTATAAAATAGGTTATTCACATATGTACAATATAAAACATATACATAAAAACGCATGAAAAAATTTCCCTTCACAATATATAACAGAGTCATTTTGTTGGTCATGACATTTGGCCAACCCTCCAAGTAAAGTGCCTCCAGCTTTAAGCAGTGATGTCAATGTCAATGTCAATTTATTTATAGAGCACATTTAAAATGACATCAGTAATGATGTAGCCAAAGTCCTTTACAATAAAACATACAATAAACATAAAAAAATGAATAGAATAAAATACAATAAAACACAGTACAACCAGCACTAAATTGAAACAAACAAATGGCTAACATGAGAGATTAGTATCATTGAAGGTCAAGGAAAGCTAGAGAATAGAAAAGCACCTTCAGTTTAGTTTTACAGTACAGTCATCCCTCCTCGATCGCGGGGGTTGCGTTCCATACCCCCCCGCGATAGGTGAAAATCCGCGAAGTAGAAACCATATGTTTGTATGGTTACTTTTATATATTTTAAGCCTTTATAAACTCTCCCACACGGTTTATAAATATTCCCCGCAGAGTTATACAGCATAATCCCTTTGTATTCTCTTAGATATTAGGTAAGATTCATTGAAATTATGTATATAAACACACTGTTTATATACAGTAAAACCTAAATATTATTTTAAAGATATTGAGTGTCTCCGATATCACATATGTTACAGCCATTACGATAGACAGGCCACCAGCAATAAATACGTACGATGCAAGAAAAATAGTATACAGTAAATGTGTGTACAGTGACACTAAACGTACGTACATGTACTAAGTACTGTAAGTAGAAAATTAATTATGGTTACTCACCAACAATGACACGATGACTTGTCCGATAACGATGAGTTTAGTTTTACTGCACAACAAAGGAGAGCGTTACAGCTGTTCCAAACGAGCCACTTTAGGCGATTGTGTAGCAGTGCCGTTGTTCTTCTTCTGGCAGTCTTCAATCCAAATCCCTAAAGCAGATTCCATCCAGACTACTGCCTTATTACATCCACTTACAACTCGTTTTGCACCCTGGTTAAAAGGACACTGCGGCCGTAGATCTTATATTCCTTTCCTACTTTTTAAATAAAAAGAATCGTAGCCTTCGACAAATCCAAAACGTTTACCTTTTAGGCAATCGGTAACATCTTCCATTTGCTCTTGGGCACGGCCCCTGAAGCAGTAGCAGATCGTTTTGGAGCCATAATGAAGGGCTTGACTATGCACAAAGATAAACACAAAAGAGCACAACTCTTTACACAGCGAAACACATTGATGCTGAATGAGCGAGACGAGACTTCCTGGTTAACACTGCATTCAGCACGCAGGAACTTAACTGCGTGCTCTGAATGGTTAGCTTCTCAGTCAGGAGAACTTAACTGCGTGCTCTGATTGGCTAGCTTCTCAGTCATCCGCCAATAGCGTCCCTTGTATTAAATCAACTGGGCAAACCAACTGAGGAAGCATGTACAGGAAGTAAAAAGACACATTGTCCACAGAACCCACGAAGCAGCGAAAAATCTGCGTTATATATTTAATTATGCTTTCATATAAAATCCGCAATAGAGTGAAGCCGTGAAAGTCGAAGCGCAATATAGCGAGGGATTACTGTAAATAGTTCAATTGAAGGTGACTCTAATGTAATTAGGTAAAGAATTCCAGAGATGAGGTGCAGCAGCTGCAAGAGTCCTGCCCCCCTTAGTTTTACACTTTGTATGAGGGTAATGTAATCATTTGAATAAGTGTCACTCTGGAACAGGGATCAAAAGTGTAATTTTTCCTGGAAAGCACTGATATAGAACCCCACTCTACACGTTCTTTAAAAACCAGTCATGCAATCTGTTAAAGCAAATTTTTAAATATCTGATATTTTTTGCCCTACATGTACAACCCCAATTCCAATGAAGTTGTGACATTGTGTAAAACGTAAATAAAAACAGAATAAAATGATTTGCAAATCCTTTTCAACCTATATTCAATTGAATACACTACAAAGACAAGATATTGAATGTTCAAACTGATAAACTTTATTGTTGTTTTGCAAATCTTCTCTTATTTTTGAATTTGATGCCTGCAACACGTTTCATAAAAGCTGGGACAGAGGCAGCAAAAGACTGGGAAAGTTGAGGAATGTTCAAAAAACACCTGTTTTGAACATTCCACAGGTGAACAGGTTAATTGGAAACAGGTGTTTGTCATGATTGGGTATAAAAGGAGCATCCCCAAAAAGCTCAGTCGTTCACAAGCAAGGATGGGGCGAGGTTCACCACTTTGTGAACAACTGCGTGGGCAAATAGTCCAGTAGTTTAAGAAGAACGTTTCTCAACGTACAATTGCAAGGAATCTAGGGATTTCATCATCTACTGTCCATAATATCATCAAAAGATTCAGAGAATCTGGAGAAATCTCTGCACATAAGTGGCAAGGCCGAATACCAACACTGGATGCCCGTGACCTTTGATCCCTCAGGCGGCACTGCATTAAAAACCGACATCATTCTGTAAAGGATATCACCATGTGGGCTCTAGAATACTTCAGAAAATCATTGTCAGTTAACACAGTTCGTCTCTACATTTACAAGTGCAAGTTAAAACTCTACCATGCAAAGTGAAAGCCATATATCAACAACACCCAGAAACGCCACTGGCTTCTAGTAGTAAAAGAGTGCGGGTACTAGACTGGCCTGCCTGCTGTCCAGACCTGTCTCCCATTGAAAATGTGCGGCGCATTATGAAGCGCAAAATACAACAACGGAGACCCCGGACTGTTGAGCAACTGAAGTTGTGCATCAAGCAAGAATGGGAAAGAATTCCACCTACACAGCTTCAACAATTAGTGTCCTCAGTTCCCAAACGCTTATTGAGTGTTGTTAAAAGGAAAGGTGATATAACAGAGTGGTAAACATGCCCCTGTCCCAGCGTTTTTGGAACGTGTTGTGGACATCAAATTCAAAATGAGTGAAGATTTGCAAAACAACAATAAAGTTTATCAGTTTGAACATTCGATATCTTGTCTTTGCAGTGTATTCAATTTAATATAGGTTAAAAAGGGTTTGCAAATCATTGTATTCTGTTTTTATTTATGTTTTACACTACGTCCCAACTTCATTGGAATTGGGGTTGTACTTTCAGCATCTTTTCTCTGTTTCTGTGTATGTCTGTACCTCTTTTGACCGATGCTTGTTGTATTGAATGATTTCCCATAATGCCAGCTTCTCAGACTCTGTTATTATTTTCAAGGCACTTTTCTCACCTCCTCTCTGCTTTTACTGTTTTTGAAGGAGACCCTCAGCATGCCTGTCACTACCCGATTTGTGCTACCTGGTAGCGATACGTGCCCCCTATGCCTTTACTACTCCTCGTATGTCTGACATTTGCACTTCTTCTTTTGACCACATCACCAAAGGCAAACTGATCAATCACACCAAACTCAAACTGACCAATCAGATTGCTCGAACACACTCAGGCCTTAGTGTTTTATTATATAAATAGCAAATCATGCTTGTGGAAATTTCGCAAGAATAAAAGTGTTAATGAAATGATGATGAGGAAGAGAAGAACATCACAAGTTACAGTAAGAAAGGAGATTATTATAATAAGTGGTGACTTGTGAGAGGACTCAGTATTAGAATAGTCACATGATTAGTATGGGATGCTATTATAGTCACTTATAACAGCATATTTACAACACAAAGTGTAACATGAACAGGTTAATAGAACATATTGGATAAGACGGGAAATGCAGGGCACATGTATATCAGTATGTGTGAAGTGTCCCCGTCAGGTAATGTAGTATACTGACATCTATAATATCATTGGAAAACGCAATTTGTTGCATTGTCAGCAAAAATATTTCCTTGTGTGTAACCCGCAAGTACCTGTATGTTTAGGCCGAGTTTTGATGTAACTCTGGAAAATGTAGTGTGCAACTGGCCATGGGTAAAAACTGGGCCTGGCAACAGATTTCAACGTTATTAAATGTTTGTCGTTGTGATTTGGTGATAGTGATACAATATGCTAAATGAACGGGGAATTGCCAACGCCATAATATAAAGGGCATATCTTGTTTTGAGTTGTCAGTGTTATGGAATCCCTGTAGTTTTTCTGTCGTAATGTTTCTTGTTCTTTGGCAGTTTGCTGCTTGCTCTTCAGAAAGGTTGTGTGTGTAATTCATTTTTCGTTTACTGTCTAGGTGCCAGACTTCCTGCCACTGCTCATCGGATAATGTCATTCTGTGGTTTGTAGATGTTTCTTCTTCTGTGCGTTGGTGTGAGTATGTAAGCCAGCAAGACCATTTCTGTTGGTTGCAGCAGGGCTGTATGTGCCTTTTCATTTTATTGGAAGGCTTACGTTGAAGTGAAGGAAAAAGGAGGTGCAAATTGGTAGTATTATGTAAGAAAGTGTGTCAATATGTTCAATAAAGTATACACCGAATAAACAGTCAAATTCCACAGTCACTTTGAAGAACTGAAGTCTTGAAGATAAGTCTAAGACCAAAACTCTGCCAGGAACATGAATTCCTCGCTGTTGTTGTGGAGGGCTAAAGTAGATGTGGCATCCATTGTTCATGTCAAGCACAGACAGACACAAACGAAATAATATAAGAATAGACACATTCAATTTTGGTCAGAACTGAAGTCTCTAAAATATGTATCACTATGCAGATTATGGAAACCTGCGTTGGATGATGAGTCAGTGAGTCTGAAACTGTTAAGGAAATGAAAATTGTGGTGTTAGTTGTGGTAATTGTAGTTTGGAGGTCTGTGATATTATATACAGCGTACTGCAAGGATCTACTCTGGTCCCACTATTATTAACAATCTACATGTTTCCATTAGGCCAGATTGTCTCAAAACACAAGGTGAACAATAACAGTTATATAAATGACATGCAATTTTACTAATCTATAGTACCTGATGACCCTGACGCTCTGGGTTTTCTGATACAATATCTGTCTTGTATTTCTGAATGGATGAGTAGTAATTTCCTCAAGTTAAATTAGGAAAAAGATAAAATCTTAGTCAATAATAAAAAATGATGATAGTGAGGTTATTAGGAATAAACTTGACCCCTTAGCACTAAAATTCAAGGTGGAAATAAAGAATTTAGGAATAATATTAGGACTCCGACCTAAACTTTAAACCGCTGAATTAACCAGATTACTAAAACAGATTACAGGAATATTGTAAATGTTAGACCTATTATATAACACTGTAAGATGCTGAAAAATTAATTCACGCTTTTGTTTTTAGTCAGCTAGATTACTGTAATGGACTCCAAACAGGACTACCTAAGAAAGACGTCAACCGGTTGCAGTTAGTCCAGGATTGCAGCAAGAATCTTAACCAGAAAAAGGAAATCTGAGCACATCACACCCATTTTACTGTTGTTACACTGGATACCCATGTCCTTTAGAATTGACTTTAAAATGCTACTAATGGTGTATAAAGCCTTAAATCACTTTGTTTCTTACTATATCGTTTATTGCCTGTCCCTCTGCACTCCAAGTTGTAACCTTCAAACTTCTAATATAGCGGACTCCTTATAATTTCAAGAGCCAAGCTCTAATTAATCAAAAATCTGAAATACTTCACCAACAGAAATACACCAGGCTAGCACTGTGGAACATTTTAAGAAACTCTTGAAATGGTACTTTTTAAATTTTTCTTTCTCATAGCCTAAATTTAGCTCTACTATTAATACCCTAGATATGCACAGAATTATCATGTTCTTCGGTCAATTAGCAATCATTATTAATCTTTATTTTTCTCTGTTTTTTGCTCCGTTTCCTCTGTTTTGGCACCACACCGAGTGATCAAAGCCTTTGCAGTCACCTGTGATGTCTGAATGAAAGTGGATAGCCCAACTTGTTACAAGACCCACTGTATTGAATCCTCTATGATGAAACATAAAAGGAACTAATAAAGAACAATTTAAAAACATTTGCATAGGTAGAATGCTCAGTGGGGACTGGGTGGTCTTTTGGCCTGGAACCCCCTCCAGATTTTGTTTTATAGTCCATCTTCACTGGTGGGTTTTTTTTTATTGTTCTGTCCACCCTGGCCGTCTGACCTTATCATTGGACTGTCATTCATGAAGTTAAAACAACAATTCTATATTTAAGAACTCTACTTCTCTTAATTCTATGTTAAACAAGTGTCCATTTTTATTTATCTTGTGTACACTATTTATTCATTATTACTCTTGTCCAGCATTTAATTAGTTTTTCTTTGCATGCAACTATATCTTTTTGACATGTTGTAAAGCACTTTATGCTGCATTCTTCATGTGAAAATGAGAAAAAAATACGTTGTTGTGGAAAGCAAATCTTCCTGTTTTGTGGTGATTGGATTTGATTTGCATTAACAGAGGTTGGACAATTTGCTAAAGAGGTCATAGAAAGTAATTATTATACCTTGTGGAGGAGTGGAAGGCCAGGGTGAGAGAGCATGCACTGGGCGTTACCCCACACCCAGACAGCTAGAAGGTAGCACCCCTGGAGTGCTGCTTTGCCACAGGGCTTCATGGGAGTTGAAGTTTGGTGCCTCAGACTTGTTGGGGCTGCAGAGCTCTACTTAATTGGGATCTGCCTCATCCGGAAGTGCTTCAGGGCCATGCTAACAGGCCACTGGAAGTATTTCCTGGTGCAGGATAAAAGGAGCCATCTGCCACTGCTCCAGGAGTCAAAGTCATGAGGGAGAGGGATGAAGTTTGCTGAAAGAGGAGTGGGGGTAGAAGGAGATACAGAGGGAAAGAAGACAAAGACAGAGCTGTGGACTGTTTTGTGCTTTTATAACTGTGCTATGCAGGTAGGAAACTATTGGGAAGAGTTGTGTTGTGCTGGACTTGTGCCTCATTTCTGTCTTTGTCAGGTCTGAGGATGTGGCAAACCCCCTGGTGTCCATAATCTATATCATATTTCATTGTAAAATATCACAGACAACACAAAATAACCATTGTGTGACATCCTAATATTGTCCAAACAGAAAGGCTTTAAAGTTTCCCCTGTCTGCGCCATCCTAAAATTACAGTATGTCATATTATCTTTAAAATCAGTACACCCAAATAACCATAGATTGTTTCTCACATTCATTTTTAATTGCATCCCCATATCAATTTCAAAGGAATTTCTCGTACTGCATACCATAAAGACAGAAAATACTGTAAACTCCTTTCAGGGGAAAATAATTAAGAGAGCAGAGCATCCAGGGAATTCCTTAAAAGAGCACTCAGCTCCCGAAGGTGGCAAAAAATGGCTTTCTTCTGGGAGTTGATTGTTGAGACATGGAGCAGAGATTAGCACTGCATTCCCATGTCACCATATGTGTGGAATTCACATGTTCCTCCCATGTTTGTGAGGATTTCTCCTGGCAGTCTGGTTTCCCTCACATCACAAATACTGCTGGAAATTAGCAGTACCCAAGGTGGGAAATTAAAGGAGGAAAAGATGGGATGAATGAGAAGGTGCTATTTAAGGCCTCCAGCAAAGGTTTAGTTGAATACCCGGTAAAGGAAGAGAGTGAGAACTAAAACTAAAACACAAAATAAGAATTTGAAGATCATATATATATACAAGCTGTGTAAGCCCATGCTATAAAAACTATTGAAATCGTCAGAAAAAAAACCTGAAATGTAGAGATGTCAGGTAATCAAAAGGAACTACTCTAGACGTCTCTTTCCTAGGAGGATTTGTTTTGCCGATGCGCTCTCATCAGTTGTGCATTAGCGTCGGGAGGAAAAGTAAAAGGGATACTGTTTTTCCGATATTATCGGCTAAGCGACTTTGTCTTTGTTTGGAGGTTTCGTTTTGCTGAAGTGCTGGCCTCGCTTGTGTTAGTAGCGGTTAAGCAAGTTTTCTGTTTCCTCAGAGGCAGAGCCCTTACCACGACTCCACCTCTCACTTCCAGGCCAGACAGATACACACACTTCCACGCACAGACATTTATATAGTAGATATCTCATACACTTGCTCAACTGCCTAAAAGGGGAACTACCAGAGAAGCCAGTAGAAAAGCAGCACAGAGATTAACGTTCGCAGACATGGCACATGGTGAGCACTTCGGTAGCATCTCCCAGCTGCTTCATCCCTTCACACACTCCTCTCTGCCTCAGAGGCAACTCATATGCTCACTATACACCAGCCCTGTGATTCTCGCTGGCAACTACACACCCAGGGTAGATGGACTCAGTCAGGAGACGTGTCTGAAGTGCTCTAAGTGCTGTGTCTGCAACATGGTGATCACAGAGCTGCTTTTATTCCAGCTTCTCCAGGTAGACCTGTATGACACATATGGAACTTGATCCTCTCAAATTCAGACCCACGCAAGCTACACTGTTATTTCCACGGCACATCTGGGTAGCTGTCATGGCACACCACTGGTGGAAAAGCACTGGTGTAGTGTCACCACCTGCACATTAAGTAACTATGGCTATTAGATGCAACAAACAAGAAATATGCAATGAAAAATGCAGAATAGGTTAGCCAATATAATGCCATCGTGTACCAAAGATTGAAAACAAAACAAAAACGGTTCAAGGATGTACAGCAATGTATGATTCCAAAGAAGTACAACTTAGGTGAATCCAGATTGTCTCAGTGTATGTGTGTTTGCTGGAGTGTGTCCTGTGTTGGACTAGCAGCCCTTTCAGAGCTGGTTCCTTTCTTGCACTTGATGTCCCTTCTGCATTTTTCAAGAGACACGCTGTAAGGACTGAAAGGAATTAAAATGTAAAATGGAGCAAAAAATGTTGTTTAAGAAATAACAAGAGAATGAACTGAATCAAAATGGAACAAGCAGGAGCCTAATAAAGAGTGAAAAACTTGTCTGAATACCAAAAAGTTCAAAGAAACAATTTAATAGACCAGAACATACAGTAAATGCTACTTAAAAACAAAGGAGGTCATAAGTCACAAATTCTAGCACTGACATGGGTTTCTTTCCAGTAACTAACACGCACATTGATATTATTATCACTAACCCACAGGGCACTACTAAGTATACAGAAATGACCAGATGTAGTATTAAACACTGCTTTCCATTTGTCACCCATTCTGATTCTAATTAGGTTATACAGACATCTTAGATCTAATTTTGCAAAAATAGTCGAGTTACTGATTTGATTTAGAAGAGACAAGATTAATGGAAGTGGATAATTGTTTTTACCAGTGATCTTGTTTAACTCTCTGCAATCAATGCAAGGTGTTAGAATTCCATATTTCTTTTCAAAAAAAAAAATCAGAGTATTGGAAGGGTAAATGAACCCAGTCTCCAAATACAGGAAGCCAATTAATCTTCTTAATGCGGCTCAAAAAGACTTCTTCATGCAGACGGAGGTTCATTAAATGGCCAATTAAAGTTGAGCTATGTTGTCTCAGGTAAAGAAACCAAGAATGTGTACACTAGTGTGTTATGAATGGGTTTATTATGACCTCTTTTTGTGTTTTTGGGGTTGTTTTCATGCTGTGGTAGGGTATAAAACGTCCTGAACCAAAGATTATAAGGTTTTTTTTATTTAATTGTATTTAGTCAGTCAGTCAGTCATTTCCCAACCCGCGATATCCTAACACAGGGTCATGGACACCAGCCCACCGCAGGGCGCACACATACACGCACAATAGGATCAATTTAGGATCGCCAATGCACCTAACCTGCATGTCTTGGACTGTGGGAGGAAACCGGAGCACCTGGAGGAAACCCACGCAGACACGGGGAGAACATGCAAACTCCACGCAAGGAGGACCCGGGAAGCGAACCCGGGTCTCTTAACTGCGAGGCATCAGCGCCACCGTGCTGCCCTAATTGTATTTAAATGAATAAAAATTGTTATTTGCATTTTTTTCTGTGTTTCTCTTGTTTGCACTCTATGTACTCCTTTCTTGGGGGGTTTCGCTGCTGCAGATCTATTGTTATTTTTTTCATTTAAGACATACTTTTGTTTTCTGATTTTTAATTTTACCAATATCAGAACCATTTTGTATGGTTAGCATCAACATAATTTTGTCCCGTGTTTGCTAAGGATACTCAGAAAAATCATTTCCTTATCGAAAAATCCCTTTTTGCCCTGTGACTCAAAGCTGTAATTGCCACCAGAGGTGCTTCTGAAAAGTACTGAATTGAAAGTATGAAACTTACATAAAGGAGAGATTTCAGAAGTTTTGAATTTTATAAATTTGGAAAAATTGCTGAAAACATGTTTTCACTTTCTTGGTTATTGAGTGTAGATTGATGAGCAAAAATAGCAAACTAGGGGGTTCGCCCCCTGCTCGCTCCACTCTCCAGTCCCCCCGGCCTGCATTATGTGCCAGCCACTTTGCGTCTCTGCTGCTCATGTTGTGAATAGGGGGGCTGAACGCATCCCAAGGAGATGCGGTCGGCCCTCCGAAACCCCCTCTTAAATGGTGATACAACGGGAAACAAATACAGTTTCTTTTTACCTCCTCTTTGCTCAATCAGCTGCTGCCGTGCCTTGTGATCTGAATCTCGCACAGCGCTTCAAACATTTAAAAGCCTGTACAGCAGCTGTCTATGTCATCTACTCTTTGTCTTTTATTTCCGGCCCCAGGAGTGGTTAAATCTCTTGGCACAAAGTCTTGTCTCGTGTGACATGAGTTCTTGATATTTTAGTTTATAATTTAAAAATGGAATAAGAATCTGAAAATCTAACAACATCACATTAAAGTTTGATAAATTCTGAAAAGAATGATACCAAACATATATATGTAGGTTTTAAAATAAGTCCGATATAAAGTGTGACATAAAATCATTGCACTTTTAGGCTTAGGATTTTATAAATATACAGCAGATGTATCCATTTAAAAGGAAATCTAGAACAAAATAAATTGCGCAGAAAGTGAAGGGGTTTGAATACTTTATGAATCCACTGAATATAAAAACATAATCAGTTCATCTCTATGGTCACCCTTCACGCTATTACCTCTGGTAAAACCAGATCACTTTCTCTGGCATACTGGGTTTCCTTCTGTGTTACTTTTTGTTTTTATATTTTTAATAAATATAAAATACATTTTTATGTGTTTTTTTCTTTTTTCTTTCTTCATCTTGTAAAGCACTTTGAGCTACATCATTCGTACGAAAACATGCTATAGAAATAAATGTTGTTGTTTGTTGTTTATATAACATGGGCCAGCATTAACAAAAAAAACTGTAAAGCAATGAAGCAGAAAATACATTAAAGGAAGGCAGCAAAGAGTTAATGTTTTCGCATCACAGAACAAAGTTCATGTTTGACAAGAGTTCTGCACCGCATTACTGACTGAATTACATTTTTCGCCTTTGCCAGCAGTCTGTTAATTCTAGTTCTTTACATTCTCGTTTCACCTTCAGTCAATGGTCAGTTCATCACAGCATTGCGAGGAGAGCTGATAGATCATGATCTTGCCGTTCTATACTGTCAAGCACATGCTTGATGTGCTGCAAGACCCCCTTTATTTCCTTTTCGGCAGTTCACGGTCTCATGCTCATGGAGTGATAAATGTTTCACGAGCTGAATAAAACACCACAGAGGGATTAGATTCTCCAGCCGGATGTCTGAGATTAAAGACAGCCTGGTTAGTTATCCATTATCTGGAAGCAGTTGTTGATTTAGAAGTGGCTTTGATTCTTAAAAAAATAGAGCAATCTCTCTGGGTTCAAGGAACAAAAATAAAATCTAGGTTATAGTATTCTTTATACTAAAAAGTGAAACAGAGCACTCATCTGTGATATGAGTAACTCTCATACGCATAATGCACAATTTAGAAAGTATTCTTCCCTCATTAAAATAAATAACTCACTCACACTTGCAAAACTGCTGGTTTGCATGATACACCATCACAAAGACCTTTACTATTAATTTAATTACCAAGTCAAACGAACAATATGTTGAGTGGTCTTAGAAATACGGGCCATGCAGTAAAATCACGATCAACACTTAATGAAAATGGAGACACTGCTCTTCAGTTTTACTTGAATGACACTCATAATTCTAAAAGGCACAATCTGGATGCCTCTTGTTTTTGGTGACATACAGTGTAGCCCTATAAGGTACCGTCTCAATGTCATGGAGAACTGAGTCATTGGAGGTGTCTGAAATCCTGAAAAGCAGCCAATTAATTAATCATTCAACCAGCCAATCAACAATCAGAGTCATTTTTCTCCTAAATTGTAGTTACAATCATAAATGGCATGATGCATGATACATATTCAGGCCATAGTTACTTTCTGCCTTTCGGCCCTGCTGCATTGGACTCTTTTCCCGTGCCTGACTGGGAAGCACAAGAAGAAAACTGACTTGAAAAGAGACTGGAGGTCCCTTACCTACACAAAAATCTGAGCATAAGATGTCATATGAGGAATGGGTTTGCTGGCATCCTGGCAGGAATCAACGGAGGAATATTACCCAACTGGGAGTCCAGCATAAAGGAAGGACAGGGGCTGTGGATTTATTACATACTACCCTAGACTGCTAGATGACATCAGCCCTGGGGACAGGTACGTGCATGGAGAACCGCACGGTATGTTGGGGGTTGTAGTGCTGCAGAGTAGCCCTGTGTGGGCCCCTTCCTGCTCTCTCAGATTATGCTCCATGGTCTGTGGGACTTCTGGCCGACCTGGAAGTGCTTCCATTGTGCCCTATGCCCTGGCACCAGAAGTACTCCTGGGTCCAAGATAAAAGGAACCATCCTGCCATATCCAGGCAAGTCAGAGTCAGGTGGAAGTGGACAAAGCTCGGCTGGAGGTGTGGAAGAGAGGGAAAAATGACAAAGAGAGGTATTGTGTGTTGGATAGTCATTGTAAGAATTATTGTGCTTAATAAATTACTTACATGAGCCTAGGACTTCTGAGGTTTAGGAGGCTGCAGTGCCCATGACTGTCCACAACACTTTACTGTGCTGTAGATTTATTTTGAAATAGAGAAATTTGCCATTCAATCTACACTCAATAACCCATAATGACAAAGTGAAAACATGTTTTCAGGAAGGTTTGCAAATGTATTACAAATCAAAAACTGAAAACTCTCGTTCAAGTAAGCATTCAGACCATTTGTTATGGCACTCGACATTGTGGTCAAGTGAAATTTGTTGGCTTTAATTCTCCTTGAGATATGTCCAGAACTTGACTGGACTCCACCTGTCACAAACTGAATTGCACACACTCCTATCAAATAAAGATCCACAATTCACACTCCATGTCAGGACAAAAACCAAGCCATGAACTTCATGGATCTGTAGACCTTCAGCATAAAATGGTGGTAAAGCAAAGATGAGGGCCTGAATACTTTCTGATTCCACTGTATGTGCAGGGTAAAACACATACAATATGAAATTGGAAAATTATGTTTGACTAGAATGAGCCTGTACTGTGTCAATAACTTTGGAGACATACAAAACAAAGATTTGGGGAATTACCCCGTATATTGTGAAGAGAAGTCAATAATGACTGATACTGTTCTTTCTTTCTGCAAAACAACAAATGACAAGTGAAAATGGATTCAAGTCGGTTTATATTAAGGCAGCAGAAAGTAGGGTGAGGTCATCAGAATGAAATGGAAGTGAGGTCATCAGGAAGGGACAGAAGTGAGGTCATCTGTAAAAAGTGGAAGCGATGAGACTTTACTTATTCTTACGTGGGTCTGTAGGGAGAAAGAGAAAAGGCATTAGTACTCATCACCAACCCACTTCTGATGTTTTAATACCCCGTGTTGGATCCTTTGGTTGTCCCTTAAGTGCACGTGTATGACAACTGCTAAGAAGGAATTTAGCAGCAGATAATTTATATATAGGAGAAGAGATGTAGCCGTAGAACAAAGCAAAGTTTAACCTGAAACTGAAGTAAGAATAATGGCAGGGCTCAATCTGTGAAACAGAAACCAAAGTTAAAAGACGCTCAAAGAAGATCAAAGCCACTGAATAAAGTCAAAAGAAGTTTTACTTTTGGTAAGTTTTCCGTAGTCTCGGGTAGAGACAAAATGTCTGTGGTGACCATTTTTCCTGTCATGTGAGTATGCAGTGAATAGCTGGTATGACTGTAATAAACCAAAAATGATGTCCGAAACATTACAAGTAGTTTTAAATGATGATAATTACTAAAGACAAGCAGAACCTAATGGTTTACTTGGATCCTTTGATGATCAAAACCCAAACCGAGATTGAAAAATCATTAAATAGGGCAGGGGCAAAATTAATAGAAATTTAAGTCAGGAAATCTAACACTTCTGTTACACCAAAACACACAATACAGGCTTTGGATCTTTGCAAGATCTTACAAGATATTAGACATTAAATTATTTTTGAATATCACAGAGTGTGCCTACTGTGAACGCCTTATCTGTCTCTCTGCCCATTCGAAACAACACGGCTTCCGGTGGACAAATTTCGTTAAAATTTTACAGCTAATTTTTCGAGAAACTTTGCTGTGATTTTTCAAATACAGCTAGCTGTACAAATTTTTGAAATTTCAGAATCTCCCATTCAAAAACATTGGTGAATTTGCTAACTTGTCTCTCTTAAAACAGGAATACTGTGTGCGACTGCAATTTTGGATTAGTTACGTGTTTCAAATTTACCTTGAGGGAGGTCATTTCAACTCATATATTTTCTATATTTCCCCCTTTACCGTGTCTGGCAGACATTCTTGACAGCAAAATGGATCCCCAGTATAAGTTAGTCAAATGGCAGAAAAGGTAAACACCCAGCTTAGTTCAGCTACGTCTTGACTTTAACAATGGATGCAAGAAACTTCCACTAAAGTAGAAAGGAGTTTAAGAGGAAAGGAATTATGTAACTATTGCACTGTAAGCATAGAATGAACAAATACATATTAAAATTTATAATACACCAGCTGTCCCCCGCGGCTCCGCTCACATAGTTGTGAAACAGAGAGAGAGAGGTTAGGAGCACACACTGATACAGCGCATTGCCGCACCCACCACACGAGAAGCCAACTCAGGATCCCAGATTAGGACTCGAGTGCAGCCATGCAATGGGTGACATCTCAGAACCACACTAGTTCAGAAGGAATGGAACAGTGGGAATTTTTTTTTATGGTGACTGGAGTGCCAATTCTGCCACCAACCCCCAGGTTTTTCCTTTCAGGTTAGAGGGCCTACTTGCAGGTTTGGATGCAGATTAACGTCATACCCAGGACGGAGCCATTGCAGGTTAAGGGCCTTGGTCAGGGGCCCAACAAAGTAGAGTCACTTTTGGCGTTTACAGGATTTGAACTGACCTAGCCTCAGAGACACCACTCCGACCATATTAGTGTAGTGAAGTGTAGTGTAGTAGTGAAACAGGACACATTTTAAAAATCAATTAAAAAAATGTAATTATAGCCAAGAGGAAGGTAGGTATGCTCTAATATCAAACGTTGGCACTGTATCTGATCATGTTCAGCTTTGACAGGAGAGCGTCCCCCACATGGGGAGAAAAGCACGTGCCCATGATATCTCTGGCAATCAGCAGCTACCCTCTAAAACACAGTGTAGCTCTAACCTCTCCCTCTCAAAAATGTCAAACGTTACTCCTTAACAATTTGTAGATGATAATGTCTGTTGAATAAACAGGTACTGCTAGCTAAGTGGAGGCAAGGTACACTCCAACACGTGGTGAGAGGTAGAGCGACTCGAATGGAGGCTGACGCATGATTGAGGAGAGCCCCGTCCCCCTTCCCTCAGGCCACAGCTGCTCTCTCATATTTGTGCAAATAAATCAGTACCACAGTCCAACTATAATACTTAGCGGGATGAGAGAAGTTGGAAAATTAATCGGAATATTCAAGCAAATTTTAGAATAAAACCTGATCTAAATCCATTAAGTAGTTCTCATGAGAAAAGTGGACAGAAATACAGACAGGCAGACACACGTTGGATTTTATATATACTGTATTATATATATATATATATCCATCCATTCATTATCCAACCCACTATATCCTAACTACAGGGTCATGGGGATCTGCTGGAGCCAATCCCAGCCAACACAGGGTGAAAGGCAGGAAACAAACCCTGTAATCTATCTCTCTGTAATATTACAAGAGTGTTATACTGTAATGTCTCTCTCTCTCTCTCTCTGTGTATATATACTGTGTGTATATATATATATATATATATATATATATATATATATATATATATATATATATATATATATATATATATATATATATATAGTCACGCACGCAAATAGGAGATCGTGGACGGACCTTAAACCACTTTGGAAGATGTTTGCCGGCAGGGAGTGGCGGGTACTAACCTTTCTCCAATTATTTCTTTCAGGAAAAAAGACGCTCCGCTATCATTAGCCTTCCCGCAGTACATCTACTTCCGCCCTTCCTCCGCCATCTTCCTGACGTCATCAGACCCATCCTCCCTCACGGTTCCTTCCCAGCATTCCTCCACTTCCGGCTCCTCCCCTATAAAATGGCCCGACGCCTAGAATAGCGCGTATGAACATATTTATCGCTTACGCTTGACCTGAGTTTTCATTTTTTTCATTGTGGATTGTCTACAATATAAGGGGCCGGAAAACACCAAACCTTTATGCTGCTTGTTGTTGTCTCTTTTACAATATATATATATATATATATATATATATATATATACATACAGAGAGAGAGAGAGAGATATATTACAGTATAAAGAAACTCATGATTGCATCACTTGGGTGTTAAAAGTTCCTCAGTTTACACCTGATGACTACAAAGAGCTCCCCGTGCCAAACCAGGAATGAGAAGGCCGGTATGCTCTCTCTGTAACATGTGTAGTGATTCTGCAGGATCCTGCTTCTTAGTCTCTTTAATGAATCACCACTGTGCTGACACTTTCAGTTGATATATTGAGTGATTTCACTGAAGTTCAGGCTTGCTGTCCAGTATGTTTCTCACGGATCTAAAACTGCTGACCCACTCTATCTGCTTGTCACAGAAGACCACTGGTTACATTGGGTCAGCAGTCAATGAGTGGCTCTTTTATTTCTCTCAGACTTATCTGAATGTACAAAAACACAGTTGACTCTTTAGTTACATTTAAATGATGGCTCCCCAAAGCAGCTGCCTAGCTGTCTGCTCTGTTAAAGGGACAGTACAGTACAGGCCAATAGGTTTTTCTTCATGTGACCAGTAAGGGGGCATTGCAGCACTCCAAACCCAAGACACAACCTCGCCAACACAAGTCCCAGTTTGAATGCAGGGTTTATCTGCACCAATACTCTTACAAAAGGGCTTCAAAAGTGGCATAAACATAAATATTCCCTCTCTCTCTCTTTCTTCTCCTCCATACCTCCCAGGTGAGCTTTGTACATCTTCCATACTCAACTCCAACTTTCCTGGATGCAGTCCAGAGGCTTCTTTTATTTTGGACCAGTGAGTACTTCTGATGATAGGGTGATTCTGAGTGAAATGGAAGCCCAACAAAGTATGGATTACAAATCCCAACAGCTAACCCTGACAGACCCCATCGAACCCAAAAGGGCTTCCCCACTGGACTGCAAGTCCCAGCATGCTCTGTGGGTGTCTGTGTGGGAAACCTAGCCCAGGGATCCTGTCCTCTAGCATATGGAGCCTATGGTCCAAATAGATTGTCTCCCCCTTTCCCTTCTCAGCTAGGAAAGAAGCTTCACCAACATATTCACTCTGAGGTTGACACCTCATTACAAGGGAAGGTAATAGCCTGCCCTTCTTCTTAGCCATTCAGTATGGTGGCCTCCCGGCAGGGTAAACGATCATGCACCATACTGGTTCAAGACGCCAGCCCATGCCTGCCATCCATCACATTCTCCAGTGGTCATAAGATGGGGACATTTTCCACCCTTTGGATTGAGGATCAGGCATCCATGCCAACAGCTGGGTCACCAATAGTCTGACATTATAGGGTAACATTATGTACTGCTGACCAGGCCACCTCTCTCTCTCTCATGTTTATAACCCTGCAGAGAAATACGTGGTGTACTGCCCCTTAATATCCCTTTTCTCCCTCACTGGTTTACTCTCTGTTTGAGAGACACTCTGGGGACTGAGCCATAACAAGTCCAATTCTGGTAGTGCCCACACTTCAGCAACCTCTTGGAATCCTTTATGTCTCCATATTGTAATTGAGTGTGGGTTGACAGAGCTATCTTTTGGTTTATCTACACTGCAAAACATCTTTCTTTCTTTCTTTCTTTCTTTCTTTCTTTCTTTCTTTCTTTCTTTCTTACTTTCTTTCTTTCTTATATTAGTGACCTCAAAGTCAGTTAGCCTCTCAGAAGCAGGTGGATGATATCTTTTAACTAAATTGACAATTAAGGTTCAGACTTTTTAACACTTGGTAATGATAAAGCAATTGCTAGTATCTGGGTAGACACACTGAAGTAGGCAACATAGTTTTTTTTTTGAGTACCCTTTCAGAAATGTCCATTCCAAACGCAGCAGATCAATGTTTCCAGCATGTGCCTTACAATGCTGATGGTTTTTCAACTCTGTTAAATGAGGGTGAACTGATTCGCTTTAATTGCTCCTTACTCCGTAGACACTTCAAAATATACACTTGGAAAACAATAATGGGGACATGACCTCTAATGTTATAACATTATTTCAGATAGCCCTTGATTTCTCAACATGTAATGCCTTAGCACAGTTCCTGCTGGCACTGAGGATACTAAGAAACTATCATATTTCAATTAGTACCTGTGGTGCATTGCCTCCAACACTAGAGTTTATTCCTGCTGTGCACTCAATACCACCAGGATAGCCCCTCCCAATCTTGAATTAGATTGGTTAAAAAGCAAATAAATTGATTATTTTTATCTACCAGATATTGTCTGCATAATATTTTTGCCTCCCGATCATTTCTTTTGTGAGGAGCCCTGATTTAATGTCTACAAGAACCACGCTCCTCTTGCTTTTTTGGCATGTGACCATCAATCTTCTGCCCCTCTTTATTCTCATTACAATTCATTGTGAAACAGACAGTTTTATTACAGTGCAGAGATGGGTGTGTTTAAGATATGGATTATATTTTGACAATACACACGCATAAGAACACAGAATGAGCAGAAAATGTTAATCAGGCAGATTAGGAACATGTCTCAGCTGCATTCATAAAGCTTACATATTAGATGAGTGGAAGCTTGCCGAAGTATTTCAGAATGGGGAGGAAGACAGCTTCGGAAAAAATAGCGAATGCGCCAGGAAAAGCAAAAAAAAAAAAGAAAAAGAGTGTGCAATGGAGCCTTTCTAAATGCAAATCAGTTTGTCAATAAGTCCCAGTGTAAGATAAAAGGGAATGCATTGCAGCCTGACTCTGATTAATTTGACGCAGTCAATGCATAACAATAAATCGCACCCGCGCTTCAGTTGTATGTGCAAATTGTCGCAGGAAAATGGGTAATGAAACAAACCTGAGCATCTAATGTTCAGGTGCTAAGAGTTAAATTTGCCCGTTCTTTTGCAGCCTGTTGTGTGTATGTCTGTTTTAGCCAGCAATCGTATGCAGCACTTGATGTTGGTGGCTTGATACAGCCGCAATTGTTTTTCTTAAGTGTGTGGACATCACTTGCCTAACAAAGAGTTTAGTACTAGGGTGTTGTTAGTCATTATGGGTGTAGTGAGAAGTTAAGTAAAATGACACCTTTTATTGGCTAACTAGAAAGATTACAATATGTAAGCTTTCGAGGCAACTCAGGCCCCTTCTTCAGACAAGATGTAATACAGAAACTGGAGATCTCTGTGCTTATATATTCACCAGGACAGAAACGGCATTGGAAAAGCTTTAGGTGAGACATCTTAGATGTTGTAATAAAGAAGACTCTCCACATAATAGAAAAAGGTTTGGGGATCGTCCCCATATATTGTCGTCCAGACAATTGAAATAAAGAGATTGATTCAGAATGACTTTGCAGAACTATTTACTGTAGACAAGATGGCATTTATATAACAGAATGTATGATGGGAGAGGAAATGGTTGACCATAAGTGATGATTGGAGGCAGGAACACGGAACGTCATCAGGAGTAGACAGAAGTAATGGATTGTGGAATCGGGAGTGACGTCATTTGAGTGGACCGGAAGTGACATCATCGTGGCCATTTTGAACCCGGAAATGGAGAGGTTTATTTTTCTTCCACTTTTCTATAGGTAGAAAGAGATTCAGGTAAGTACCACGTGATAGTCCCTTGTCCCGTGATATTTCACTCACCTTTAGGCTCTTTGACTGCCTCCAACTCGCACGTGTGTGACAATGTAAAAATTAATAATAGACCTCTCCAGGCAAAGATTAATTTAGCAAGAGAGGAGATTAATGTATAGTCAAGATCTTTGGATAAGATAACTGTCCAGCAAAGTCTCTGATGAGTTTTTCAATACAATGAGGATATGTAGTCAGGTAGGTCTGAGACAGTCCAAGAGATGCACACAATCCTCATATATGGCCATAAAACTCTTTTTAAACCATGTTATAATGTGAGTTTAACTTCCCATTCTCTTCTCTCTTGTTGTGTTCTGAAGTTGCCTATAAGTGTCTTTAAAGTGCCTCTCACAGTGTACATGGCTGTTGAAATGAGCATCTCTCTTCTGTTGCCATGTTTAATGTGGAACCTGTGTAAATTCATTCTTTAGTGGAATGTTTGTCCAGGTTCTACCACATAGAATACAATGTTGGGACATTTTATATAGAGAATTAGGTAGACAACATTAGATGATCTTCAGGAAAATGATCCCTTTATGTGATGTTCTAGTTGGCAGTGTGGTATAACTACACAATCTGTGTCATAAATGCAAGAACACGTTTTACATCTTTTCTGTAGGCAGGGAGATGTTCCATTTCCTGTTGGTTCACTTAGGTAGCTTTGGACAATTAGTTGCTGCAACCACCAAACCTGCAGCAAACCTGTCCTAGTGTCTATTTAAGAACAGGGAATTCCAGTTTCTGTATTACATCTTACCTGAAGAAGGGGTCTGAGTTGTCTTGAAAGCTTGCATATTGTAATCTTTCTAGTTAGCCAATAAAAGGTATCATTTTGCTTAACTTCTCATTTCACAGTATTTAGTCTAACAGGAGAGCCGGCAGCTGAACGCAAGAAATTGTATCTAATCATTTTTTAGACATGCAGTGCATATTTTGATATATCAGAATATTCTGGTTTAGTTGTGTGAAGAATTTAATTGAAACCTATAGTTAGGGATGTGAGCCATCTGAAAATAATCTGACTAAATGCTGCCCCTTCATGGACCTGATCTCATGTGTCTAAGTCCTGTGCCTGGTCACAGCCCAATGAGGTGTTTGCATATTCTCCCTGTCTTTCTGCGTTTTCTCTGGATAGGAGACAAGGACAAGCGTGTTAATTTACCTTGTAGTTTTACATTGTGACCCACTGTGAGTGTGTGACCTGTCCAGCGTTGTTTCCTGCCTTGTGCTCGAGTCCAATACCTAGGATAAGTGAGCTAAGCAAACCCTTGGGGTCCCTAACTCAAGTTCGGCACATTCACTTTTTTGTTCCATTTGTGTAGTCAGATGGTTGTAATTGCTAAGTTGTTACTATTTGTTTGATTGAGTAGCATGCCATTTTAATGTTCTGGTTTTTGAAAATAAAATTATTAAAAAAATAATAAAGAAACATCCAGGATCCACTGTACTAATTTCTTTCATCATTTTTAAATCTTCAGTTATATCTCCTCTTAATATCTATTTGCTTAAACTGAAAAGGTTCAGCTTCTTTCTTCAGAACTCATTCCTTGCAGGCCTGGAATCCGTTTTGTCAAACATCTCAGGACGTTTCTAGTGCTGCTGTGTCTTTTTGTAGCACGGTGTCCAAAACTGCTCACAGTACTGCAGGTAAGGCCTTACTAGTGCAACATAGAACTTAAGGATTCCTGTATATATGAAATTGATCATAAAATCAGACCCCGATTTATATGCCCGTTCAAAAATGTGACCCTTAAATTTTCTTTTTTTTTTTTTTACATCTTCTTGCCTCCTCCAATCTTGCATCAGTTTTCCCAAACACATGGAATTTTGTTGCAGCAGTGCAGTTACCAATTTCTTTTGCCACTTCAACATCTTTTTAATTTAAAACCAGCTTCATATTTTCGTCTGATTGAAAGCTCCGTCATAGATAAGGAATGCTCTTAAAATAAAGGTTTATGAGTATGTGAGATACAAAAAACACAAAACAGCGCAAACGTCACTTCAGAATAGTTTGGGTATTACAGTGTGGTCACGTAGGCACAATACATAGAAAAAAAAGGCAGTGTGCTCTGTGGTAACTCTCTCAGGTGGGCGTTAGCACATCATAATCTCTTGAACCAATAGCGTGAGTTATCCGCATTCAACTTATATGACCGACATTATAAAATACCAGAAATTATACAGTACAATCAAGCACCGACTTATCCGTGGGAGAACTTATCTGCGAGTACAGTATATACGATAAATCATTTTCACTAAATGGATACTGTCTAGTCCTCCTAATTTAAACACAAGTACATATGGTATAAAATATAAGCAGAAGGGGGCCTGACTGTCTGCATAATGTGTGGGATGGATGACTGTTTGCTCTTAACACTAGAATTACCAGAGCCTACGAAAAAACTCGTAGATCCATCCCATCTTAAATCGCTTCTCCCCTCTCCATTAGCGTATTTTGTCCTTTAAATGTGTTGATAAGCAGCAAGCAGTCTGCTATCACATTCCCCCAGCCTGCACAGTTTTCTCAGCTCAAGTCTGTTTACCTGTGTGTCAGTTGCTTGGAGTTGTATAGAGTGAGAAGTCAAGCAAAATCACACCTTTTATAAATACTATATCGTTATTTGGAACACATGCATTTCATGTGTGCTCCGTGTCTACAACGATCTATGTAAACAAATTGTTAAAAAAGAAACGTTTTTCATGTTTTAGCAATAATTGACAAAATATAGACATGAAGTATATAACGTGTGAAGCCTGAAGTCCAAATTTCAAAGAAACACTTTCACAAAAGGTACAAATATAACAGAACAATTGCGCTTTTATTCAAAAAAAGAACCAGCGTTAGGGTGCGACATTGACACACATTTATTATGACTGCTTTGGTGGCGCAATGGTATCAGCTGTTGACTGGTAATCAAAACTTCATGGGTTCAAACCCCAACAACTCAGTTTTGAGAAATGAGCTGCTTATATTCTTACTATTTCAGAATAAAAATATACATTTGATTTCAGTCTATAACAGCTGGTGTAAATGTATGATACTTGTAAAGGTTAGCTTTGTTTATAATTTTTTTTTTATTCAGTTTCATTCTCTCATTCGTGTTCACGATCCTACCTTACGCTCCCTCCCCCCTTCCCCATTTGACACTACTGCTGGTGGGGGATGTGATAGCAGACTGCTTGCTGTTTGCTGCTTATCAACACATTTAAAGGACAAAAGACGCTGATGGAGAGGTGAGAAGCAATTTAAGGTGGGACAAATCTACAAGTTTTTTCGTAGGCTCTGGTAATTCTAGTGTTAAGCATGTGGTCAATTTTTGTATGTATGTCAGAGTGTCTGAGAGAAGCAATCTGAAGTCACCAATGAACTCACAACTGCAAATTCCAGGAGTATAATGTCGAACTGAGAAGCTCTGACACATAACAGTGAAGGTATTTTTTCTCTTGGATAGCCTACAGGTGGGCAAGCTTCATTATTTTCTTTTGTTTTCCTCTGCTGTCTGGCATGCTGTCTTTTTTTAGATGATTTTTTTTTCTATTCTCCAGCATGCATTGTAATTTTTGCAGTTTAATATTTTTGTTCTGTGCATTCAAAGATGCTGATTGATAACAATTTAATAAGCAGTAAGAATAAATTTCCCATTACTAGATTTTACACATATTTAAAATCCTGGCCTTTGATTCAACAGTAAGAAGTTATGATAAAAAAAAGTACCCTAGGTGTTATCATTAGAGGCTTGGTATGAATACTTTTCACATCTGACATCATTCCTTGAAGAACCAGCGACTGGTTAAAGAACCAGTGACTATTAAACAGTCAGGTGTGGTAAGGCAGTGTGGCCTTGTGACGGAAAACCATAAAGCTGTAGGTTTAAGGCTCACCATTAATTGATTGGGCACTCCTAACACATCACATGTCTCTAACTACTTCATGTTACTTTAATTTAAAAAAAAAAAACCATAATTTTCATGGTGTTTTAGGGTGCATTCAGAAAAGAATTGGTTTTAATATCTATAATGCTTATAGAATTGAGAGTCTCATTTACTTTACCAGTAGTGCTCACTGGAGTCAACATGAAACACTGTCAGTCTGGAGCACTTTCAACACCCTGATGAATCCTGATAAATTCAGGCTGTTTTCACTAAAACCATTATTTAGTAAATTAATGTATTATTAAAGAGACTACTCAATGTACAAATTAAAAATGCACTTTAGTTTTCAGTGTAGTACAACTTAAGAGAATAGACAGACCACAATAAAGAGTTGGGGCACCACTCTGTGGCACAGTATAATTAAAAAGCAGAAAAAGAAACAGAATGATTGCAAACAGTGTCTTTTCAGACGGGAGTTCCACTGTGAACTGATCTCAAAATGGCTGAACTTCTGGTTATCTGGAAGATGGATGTACACCGGAAGTAACATCAGAGACGTTAGAGCTGCCAGTCATCTGGTCTGCAGATGGAGGAAGTGAACAGGCATTAGAATACAGCACCAACCCCTGGAGTGGTGGGTAATTACAATCACCAGAATCGCCTTAATCTATCCCCTATGTGCACGCAAGTCACAATATACAGTATGTGCTCCTTCTGGGCATGTAAGTCTTCTCAGGATAATTTTTTTCTTTTATTGCACACCAAAGATGTTAATTAGTGACAGTTAATGGCTGTGAGGAAGTTCTGGTGGGTGCAAAAATATGCTGCTGTGTATTAGACTGTAGTTCCATTCAGGTGGGTTCTTACCTTACTCCCAATCCTTATGGTTTAGGGATTAGTCTCCCAGAACCCTGTAATAGAATAAGCAGGTTCATAGAATAAACAGAATAAAGTTCCAGATATCTACAAAAATAATTAAGAATTCTACAAAAGGTAATTTCTGCATGTTTTAAAATTACAATGAATATTATAATTACTTTTCTATACTATTCTTCACTGAGAACAGAGAGACACGGGAACATTTGCATATATTTACAACAGCTACTTAAAAAAAAACATACAACCATTTCATGCATCACCACACTGTAAAACAGAATGGATCTTAAAGACCAAAACACTATGGCAATTTATAGACCATCACATGGTCAGATGATAGAGGAGAAGAAAACAAACATTCCAGTCAGTAGCATTCATCAGGAAAATAAACCTCTGCAGCTCCTCATTAAGTTATAACAGGCAAAGTCAGAGTTGTGATGACTTGAGCAAAATGAACTCCCTTACCCTCCATAGCATGCTTTTGATATCACAAGTATGGTGTTCTGCAGTGGGTTGGCACCCTGCCTGGGATTGGTTCCTGCCTTGTGCCCTGTGTTGGCTGGGATTGGCTCCAGCAGACCCCCATGACCTTGTGTTCGGATTCAGCAAGTTGGAAAATGGATGTATGGAAGTATGGTGTTAGAGGGGCAGGATAGTGCAGCTGTTTGTGCTTCACAAGCCTAGTACTCTGAGTTTAAATCACCCTGTTCCTGTCCGTGTGGAGATTCTAATATGCCCAGTACTGCTACTCCATTATTCCTCCCACATCTTCAGAGCCACACTGGTTACACAAGTGGGCTTCTGTAATGTAATGGTACCCTGTCCAGTATTGGTTCCTATTATACACTTGTTGCTGCTAGGAATGGCTCCAGTGTGTGAGGCTTTAACCTAAATTGGATAAATGTGTGTTTGGGAATGTTATATTATTATTGTCATTGCTTTTAACTGGGTAGCATTCTACCCACTTTAAATTACTAAATAAAATTTTGGCTTCACACAGGATAGGGATGATTTCTGCATTTGTCACGTTTCAATACCATCTAGTGGAAACAGAAAGCATTACGTCCACAGTTCAAAGATGTTTCTGTAAAGCACACAATCACCAGAGGAGCTCAAAGATGCAGATGTTGGGTGATTGTGGTCATGAAAAAAAAAACCAAAGGAAGACTGAGAAAAGATCAGAAATTTATATTGACAACGTAAAGAAAATCTAATGTTACAGCATTGGTGGTCCCAGTGACAACACAGAGTAGAAATGATTATGAGTAGAAGGAGATTAGTCTAAGTTTCTTATTCAATACAATCACACACTGCACACAAGAAGCTATATTAAAAGAAAAATGTGTTACTGATTACCAAATTGTCTGCAACAAATACTTGTGGCCACAAGTTTCACTGACTACTAAGAAGGAGAACCACTTCTCAAGGCAATCTCCTGAAACACTTACATTTTGAATTCCTCTTTCCTGGTTTAAAGCCATCCCACCGCTGCCACCAATTGCAACAGCTTTCTACAATATGTGGGAACAAAGATACTTGTGATAGGAGACCAAGAAGAGAAACTTCATTTTAAGGCTGCTTGTTCATCAAAATCCTCACATACGTAGTGAAGTTGAGTAAAAGAAAATTGTTTCCTCATGGCACCAGGTCGTATTTCTAGAAGGTGATAAAGCCAATATATTCACTTTCCATGTTTTCCCTTCTCAGTCACAATCACACCTTTAATAACATATACAGTATGCACAGTAGGTACAGGCTGAGAAATGGGTTACTATCCTACAATGAAAGATCACTATGAACGGTCCATACTGCACTTCCAGGTACATTTCACTTTAGTGATACTGCAAGAAATCACTCAATGGAAGATTTTACAATGCAATACAACCAATTGTACTGTACAGTAATATAATATCAAGTACATTAACTTTTATAATGCAGAATTTATTATGTATAGTAAATATAGAGTCGAATGAACAAGTAATTGAATCAAGTGAACAACTTAAACAATATTTAGATAGATAGATAGATAGATAGATAGATAGATAGATAGATAGATAGATAGATAGATAGATAGATATTATTAATCCCCAAGGGGAAATTCACATACTCCAGCAGTATACTGATAAAAACAATATTAATTAAAGAGTGGTAACAATGCAGTGCAAGTTAAAAAATGCAAGGTGGCGAGTACGAGGCAGGTATAACAGTCTATAATCTTGTGTAGTCTTAACGTTTGCCCCCCCGGGTGGAACTGAAGAGTCGCATAGTGTTGGTGAGGAACGATCTCCTCAGTCTGTCAGTGGAGCAGGACAGTGACAGCAGTCTGTCGCTGAAGCTACTCCTCTGTCTGGAGATGATACTGTTCAGTGGATGTAGTGGATTCTCCATGATTGACAGGAGCATGCTCAGCGCCCGTCGCTCTGCCACAGATGTCAAACTGTCCAGCTCCGTGCTTACAATAGAGCCTGCCTTCCTCACCAGTTTGTCCAGGCATGAGGTGTCCCTCTTCTTTATGCTGCCTCCCCAGCACACTACCGCGTAGAAGAGGGCACTTGCCACAACTGTCTGATAGAACATCTGCAGCATCTTATTGCAGATGTCGAAGGACACCAGCCTTCTAAGAAAGTATAGTCGGCTCTGTCCTCTCTTGCACAGAGCATCAGTGTTGGCAGTCCAGTCCAATTTATCATCCAGCTGCATTCCCAGGTATTTATATGTCTGTACCCTCTCCACACAGTCACCTCTGATACTCATAGGGTCCATGAGGGGCCTGGGCCTCCTAAAATCCACCACCAGCTCCTTGGTTTTGCTGGTGTTCAGTTGTAGGTGGTTTGAGTTGCACCATTTAACAAAGTCCTTGATTAGGTTCCTATACTCCTCCTCCTGCCCACTCCTGATGCAGCCCACAATAGCAGTGTCATCAGCGAACTTTTGCACGTGGCAGGACTCCGAGTTATATTGGAAGTCTGATGTATATAGGCTGAACAGGACTGGAGAAAGTACAGTCCCATGCGGCGCTCCTGTGTTGCTGACCACAATGTCAGACCTGCAGTTCCCAAGACGCACATACTGAGGTCTGTCTGTAAGACAGTCCACAATCCATGCCACCAGATATGAATCTACTCCCATCTCTGTCAGCTTATCCTGAAGGAGCAGAGGTTGGATGGCGTTGAAGGCGCTAGAGAAGTCCAGAAACATAATTCTTACTGCACCACTGCCTCTGGCCAAGTGGGATAGGGATCGGTGTAGCATGCAGATGATGGCATCCTCCACTTTAATTTAAATTAAGCCTGAACACATTAGATCAAATGAAGTAAACAAGCGGCATAGATTGGTGGTTTAATGCCTCTGTGCATGTCAGCCTTTACAGATCTGTTGTGTGTGTGTGTTTGTGTGTGTTACTTTCTCTTCATCATCAAGCATATACCCTTGCAGGACAAACAAACTGTCAGCTATCTTTACTTATAAATTTGCATGTGTGTGTGTGTGTGTGTGTGTGTGTGTGTGTGTGTACATGTTGTGATGGATGGTTGGGGCCCTTCCAAGGCTGGGACGCCACTATAATGGAAAGACCCAGTGGAGCAGACATACATATGGCATTACTTCCCCCGTAGCACTAGATGGCAGCCTCTCTGGGTTGCGGCAGCAATACGGTTTTCCTCAGGGAATCATGGAATTTGGAATTCAGCTGTAGGGACTGGGAAGCCCTACTTCATGGAGTTCCAGCCTTACCCAGAAGTGCTCCTGGGCCAAACCTTTGGGACAATGTAAGCACTTCTGGGGATCACATAAAAGGAACCAGCAGACCATACTCTGGGAGCCAGAGTCAGGAGGAGGAGGAGGAGGAGGATAAAGCTTGCTGGAGGAGGAGTGGAGGCAGAAGATGGAGAGAAAGAGAGAGAGAGAGAGGAAGAAAGGAAGACAAAGACAAGTGCTGTATTTTATTGTGCATGGCACATACTGTGTTGTGCAGGTGGGAAACAAATAAGAGTGTTTCCCACAGTTAAATAAAAAAAATGTATGTTGTGCTGGACTTGTGTCTTGTGTCTGTTTGCGTCGGGTTCGGGTGACTGGTGCACACCCTAGTGGCCACAATGTATATTAAAATAATTTACATTTCTTAAAAAAACACTAGTGGAAAAATTTTGCAAATCTATAAGGGCTGGTCCCACGACTAAACAGAAGAACAACAAAGATTCTGCTTAAATTAAACAAGTTCTACATCATTTATTATTGGGCATACAGTGGGCCAAAGAGTTTTTAAGGTTATGGGGATAAGTACTGGACCAAAAACAATAGTCCTGGAACCTGTCATGAGACAAACATGACTGTTTAAAGGACATAAATCCATCTTCTCATAATGTATTGTTGTACATAGATGTTGGTGTTCAGAGTGGATATCTTTGAAACTCGAGTTCTAAAATTTTCAGTCTTTGCTAGGATGTAGTCATCCAGTTCTACACAATGCAAAAATTCATCAACAACAATTGTAATTTTAAGATGTGAAAATCAATTTTGATTTTCCAAAGACACTCCTACAAACACCATGCAAAAATCTACTTGTTGTGACGTTTGAAAAATCATAGAAGCAAAACCTGAACTTAACTGAATGGTGATTTTTTTTGACCCCATTACTAAACTTCCTTTTACTTGTAAGTAAAAAGGCACATTATGATTTGTGCAGACAGGTGTGCATATCCCTGGGGTGCCAACTGAAAACCTCCTGACCTGGTTTCAACAAGTAATGTTGTGAATATATTTTACACCATACACTAAGAATAAACAGAGCAGCTCCAAATCTATTTTAACAAACTAAAACGCGATCCGTCCGTGTTCGGCCTTTTCCGTATATTTGTAGGCTTAGTTTCCGTTCCTACTCATTTTCCCATCATCCTTTAGTAGCGGCGTGGTTGAGTCACGTGCTGTTACAAGCTTCCTGTTTATCTCCTGCTGCTCACCGACATTTGGACCTTGCTACCTTATTACTTCAAAATGAGACCGTCACTACTTGCTTTCTAGTTGTATTATCAGGATGAGGAGGTTTTTAAACTTTCTGAAAGTGAAGGATACGTTTTCTTCCCGGAAGCACCTGAAACTGTGGAATTGAATACCAGGCCAGAACAGCAACGGTGTTTCCTGAGGCGTATTCCCAGCTTTGTGTGGAGAGAAAGAGCTCTTTCTTGAAGGGTAGAATTGTGGCAACTTCTCGAATACCCGCATAATTATTTAATCGTGTACTTTCTAATTGTTCTAATTGTTTGGTTAGAAATGTCCATGATTTAAAGTTTTCAAGCTGCATCTATTGCATTGTCCTTTTATTCTTGAAAGTGGAAGTGAGTGATTTCGTTGGCTTTATTTTATGTTAATCGTAAATCGAAGGAATCTGACTTGCCGCCGAGACCTGACGGGTTGAGATTTCAATTTTTATTTTCTGTGTTAGTGAAAGAAACTTGCAGAGCACGCTGCAGGATTGTAACCTACCCAGACCCGCCCCTTGTCTCTTGTCATTTCGGCATTCAGCCCTTTCATTCTCGCTGGGCTTCCACTCGCCCGGGGCCCTGAATCGCCGCGGCTTCCCCGGCTCCGGCCCCCTAAAGCGGGCGGTGAAGAAAAGACTTCCGAAGAAAAGATGGCCAGGTGGTCCAGGCGCATCTCAAGGTGCAGCGGTCTTTGAAGGGGGCACCGTCCGGATTGAGGCAGCGAGAGGAGCCCCTCTAGGCCGATCTGCGATGGCCTCGTCGGCTCTCACAGCCTCGGGGATTTCAGGGAAGAAGAATGAAGAGATAGCTGAGCTCATTGATTACTTCTCGAAATGCCAGTACCGGGCGAAAGAAGTCAATCCAAAGGTAATTCAGCGTCAGCAAGCATATGCATAGAGCAGATAATAATAGAATATTTGTGTACTGAGTTTAAGCACACTGTTCAGGTAATCAATGCATGATTTAGAATATTTCACTGAATTAGTGTAATATATCTTCGTGGGTTGTTTGAATATTTAAAATGTTTCTTTTGTTATTTATCTAAAGTGTTATAACATTAGATTCATGTATTGTAGTTCAGAACGTTTCCATGCTGTAAAGAGGCTGATTTAATTATTTGTATATAATTGTATAGGCACAGTATCAGACAAAAGTTTGAGCATACCCAGAAATGTTCATGTTTTTCATAGAAACTTATAGTTTATTATCAAGATTTCAGTTAATTGATTTAAAATGCAGCCAAGAGATTATCAGTGTTGATAATAGCTATTACTGTTTGAAATTACTTTAAAAAAAAACTTTCTTGGTCACGTAAGACTGAAAATCACCATTTTAATGAAACATTCCTTCAGTATCCTAATGGTTATCGTTTGCTTATCTTTAGTTATTCTAAATGCTGAGTGGTTATTAGAGAAACCTTTTTTTAGTTTCATGTGCACCTTTTGATGTCTTATTTTGTTTATTTGGGTTTCAAGGTATTGGCATTGCTAAAGTTGTCCAAAATGAAACTGCTTTCTCAAGAAAGATGTCTGTCTGTTGTTGTTTGTTTGCAGAATGAAGGTTATTCCATGTGACAGATTGCTAAGAAACGGAAGGTTTTTTACAAGCGTGTCTACTACAGCCTTGAGAGAATAGGGCAAACTGGATCCTAACCAGGATAGTGAAAGAAGCAGATAAGGACAATGGAGTGTTTAGTTTGAGAAAGAAATGCCTTACAGGTCCTTCGGAGGCTTCATCCTTAAATTCACACCAAATAGCAGTGTCACCTGCAACAGTGAAAAGATCCTGTTTGCCCTCTTCTCTCAAAAGAGTAATAGACATTTTTTGTGTGAAATCTTCAGTTAAGTGGAATAACCTTCATTCTGTAAAATAAATATTTTTTCTTTGAGAAAGCTGCTATATTTTGGAACCCAGGAAAGAAGTTAATGAATGCCAGTATATTGCAACCAAAGTTAACAGAGTACCATATTTCAATTGTGCTAATGCAATTACTGATATTTCTCTAATAACGAATTAGTATTTAAACATGACTAATTAAGTATAAGAAGAGGACATCGACCATTGAGACACTGAAGGAATAGCTGCTGAAAATGGGACTTTGCAGTCTGATATAAAAACATAAATTAAACCTCAGTCATTTCAAGCAGCATTAGCAACATTATGTTGGCAGTATTTTTGATTTGATTTCATGGTATCCTTGTAGAAATGTATGCACATTCCGGTCAGAAACCTGAACATATCTGGGTGTGTCCAGACTTTTGACTGGTTCTGTTAGCCTCATGTTTCACTCTCTGTACCAAAAACATTTAGCTGTAGTAGGGGTCGAGACATCGCTCTAAGACACCTTCCACATGGATTGAATTGTATCAGAATATTAAACACACTGAAGATTCATGGGCACAAGGTTTTTGTTTTTTCTCTACTCATAATTTTGTCTTATTACAAAAAGTTTTCCTCATGATGTACAGTACCATTAGTCCCCATTTAATGTGATGTTTCAGTTGGTGTCACCGGTCCATGCTGCTAATTTCAGATCTATCATCAAGCATAGAAAATCTTTCAAACTTAAAATCATCTATAAATAATCTTCTGGAATTGTTCACTATTCCTTTTTTGAAAATCACTGAAGAACCAGCCTAGTCTGTTTTTAGTTGCCGAAGGTTCTGACGCAAAATCATCAATAATGTTATACTAGTTCGTCATTTATCTTGTTTTACTTTTTGAAAATTTTGCTAGATGTTTGTATAGTTAATTAGAGACTGTCCGCCTAGTGATTGTGTACATGAGTGGGCCCTGTGATAAACTGTCACCATGTCAAGAAGTGAATAGCCCTGAATTGGACTGGGAAGGTTTGATAATGTTAGGCTTTTGGCAGTCTACAGAGTCTTAAAGGCAGGTACTGCTGTTTGTTTTCACTAATTTATTTTCTTGCTTGTTTTAATTCATCATTTGGATTTCTTTTTTAGGTGGAACAAATTGAGAAACGATGTTTGGAGCTGTTTGGCAGAAATTACAAGTACAGCATAATTCAGAATGCAAATGGGGAGGTTTGTGGGCACTATCCTCGGCAGATTGTCTTTTTAGAATATGAAAGTTTGGAACATGATAAAGACAGGTAATGATGTTAACTTTGTTTTTGTGTTTTATGGTGCTGAAAAGCAAATGGTTCCATATTCATTTGAACAAAAAGTACTATGAACAGACACAACTGAGTTTTTAACCGTTTAAAAATCCCATGATTCCAGCTGATTCTAGTGAATAGTTTTTCTACTCAAGCAGGGTTTGCTATCATTTGACCTGCCATGTGACTTCTGAGTAATAGATTTTCCTTTGCTATTCTTTTAGTCATTAAGACTAAATTGTGCAATATTAACTGTTAGTCATTAACAATGAGGAAGTCAGACCATTCAGTCAGCAGACATGTGTGTGATGTGTAAAGGAGTTCATAGAGTGATTACATACCTTGCCTCTCTTCTTCAAGTTTGAACATACTTTTATGTATTTATTTACATATTTGTTTGATGTGGTTAAAATTAATAGTTGTGGTCTGGTGGTCTTTTTTTTTTTTGCATCATCAGTACTTTTTTCCATTCTTTGCATTAATGGTTTTGCCAGGGTCTATATGGTATTGCAGAACACGGTAGTTTAAAATTGTGGTGACACAGAATGGTATTTGGAGACACTGTGAGGTGGCAGGATGTATGTTGTAAGTCTTAATAATGTACTTGTGAAAAATTCCTCACTAACAGTTTTGTTGGACCAGTAATTATTGGATTATTGAGCAGATTACTGATGTACTTTACTGCACACATGTGCAAACTTGCAGTCTTAAAACCAATCAAACCCAACATTTAGATCAAATTTATTTATATTGTAACAGTTATTCCATATATTCATTTGTCCAGGAAAGTTGCAGTCTTAACTGAAGAGTTACTTATAAATGTAGCGGGAAAAAAACATGGTAAAAAAAGAGCCTGTGCCGTCTTGTAATGGCAGCTTAAAAAGCACTAGAGGAATCATGAAGTAAAAGCCTTAATACGTGCTTAATATATCCAGTTAGAAGCAGAAATGCTTTCAATTCCAGAAATGCAATGGCACCTGTTTTTATAACACATGTTTATGACAACAAAATAAAATTGGAAGTAATTCATTTTTATCAGAGATTTTTGACACTACTCTTTCCCAAGGAAAGAATTTGTTTACCACTGTATTCATAGTGACTGATATATAGGAATTTTCATAGAAGTAGCATTTGGCATAAGAGAAGAATATTACAAAGTAAAGCATGTCTCTGTAGCTGATATGATATGGTGCTGAAGTGGTTTGTGAGTGTGCTTACATGAGACATGAAATTAAAATGCAATGATTACATTGTAACATGCACGTTATTCAGCATGTGAGATATATACCAAAGAATCTGGTTTATATGTTACTTACCCAATATAGTTTGTAGAGTTGGCCAAGGAAAAAAAATAATCTCCTGTTTTCATGGAAAATGAGAGAGAAGAACATCTATGATATAATGGAGGTTTAAAGTGACTCATTCTATACAGCTGCATATATTGTGAAAAGTCTATGGAAAAAGGAAAAAAAAAATCGTAAATTACTCATGTCATGTGATCCACATGTCTGTTACACTGTTACTAGCTCAAAATGTGCAAAACAGTTACTTTTCTCCTGGAATATTATGAGCAGTTACTTCTTGGAGTGGGAGTCCTTTTTTCATTCTTCTAGTATTTGTCCTTTTTATTTAATCATTTAGTATAGAATACTTCGAAATCCTAAGTACATTTTGAAATAAAACATTGTGTATATTTTTTAGAATATTTATTTTAATGCATAATACTGTTGCTTATACTGCAATCATTAAAATGTCACTGTACTTTGTACTTCACGCACTTAGATATTCATTTTGTAAGTTTTAAACAGATTGTCTATAATGGTTTAAAACTGCATATTAATTTGTGGTAATAACAAATGTCCTTTTTTGTCTTGCCAGGTATGAAAGCACTTTGCAAGTAAGCAAGCTCCAGGATTTAGTGAATCGAAGCAAAATGGCAAGATGTCGAGGAAGGTTTGTTTGTCCTGTTATCCTCTATAATGGAAAGGTGAGCATATTATTAATGTAGCATATTTATTACTAAATCCACATGGGAAGCTGATAATTAGAGAGATGTTCATTATTAAAGAACAGAGGGCAACATATAAAAATGAAGATAACTGTTAACAGTTGTTAATTGTCTAATGATAGCAGAACTATTGTTAATGTATGCAGAAGCTGCAAAGTTTAAACTGTGACAATAGCTATTTCTGAGTGCCATTATTTAGCCCAGATAAACAGACAAGTCAGTACTTCCTCATTTTTGATGATTTGTGCACACTAAATCATTTTCCTTCCTTTTTAAAATCAAATAAATGTAAATACATTTGACAGTACATTCTATTTAGAGTGCTTCAGTACCTGGTAAGATGGAATTCGTTTGTACAAACACAAACGTGGATAGAACAGTTAAAATATGTCAGTAGTTTTTCAGTGAAATTGTAGTTTGCACCAGGCCAGATTTTGATTTATTGTTCTCCATGTTAACAATATAAATACTGGAAGTGAAAGGCTGGTAAACTATTAAATATGTTACTTAAATGATGAAAATAACAATGCATTCCACAGAATTAAAGTTTCTTTTAAAAATATTTTCTTGTGCTTCACTTTATATATGAGGCACAACAGACATAATTACTAAATAGTATGAGAATTGGAGAATTTTTTAGCTATTTATTTAATAAACAAAACATAGTAAAACACCACACAATCAAACTAAAATAATTTAGCAAGTACAATGTTTGCTATAAAGGCACTCCATGAAAGTTGTCCGTTAACCTCCACCAAACAGAGTTGTACGATTACAGAGCCCTATCTAAAATTGCTGTTTTTGTGAAGTACAACAATAAGATAATGAGGTTTAGTGCAGGTCTGGCATGTAATTCTAAAATAACCATGACGTTTTTGCCAAGTTCTGAAAAATTCTGAAGAGAATTTGAATACAGTCAAAATTCAGCATCATAAAGAAGGATTTTGACTTGCATGCATTTATTTAATGTCTGTGATTGGGCAGCCTTATTTTTCTCTTCTATGTCTTTAGCATATTTGTCGTTCTTCTACATTAGCTGGGTGGGGTGAACTGTATGGAAGAACAGGCTACAATTACATTTTCTCAGGTAAGCTCAATTTTATATGCAGTGTAAGTACTTTACACTGTGTTTATCAAAAATGTGGTTCAGTCAAGGCTGTGTCTATATTCATTTCATCTAATGGAATTGATGACTATTCCATCTGTAGAGTGAAAACAAATTCTAAATTTGTTTTAACTCTGGTGATCTAAAGTCAAAAAGGTGGCCCAAAATTATATCTCATAATACTGCAAATTTTAGTTTTAAAAATTATTTGAGCTTTAGAGAGACCAATATAATACAGTATATAAAAATATTATACCACTTACATCTGTATTTGGCTTACTGTGTAATTATTCTCCCCTGCACTCCTTTCACACACCCAAGAGAAACTGAGTTTTTGGATAAGGTATGTAATGTAGGGTAACAGTTACCTTGGCTGATCACCAGTGATTTCGGTTTGGTCAGTGGGCCATTCATTGTCTGTGTGTTTATTGCATATTGTCCACCATATCCTTTTGTATTTCCACTGCATATCTGACTTTGTCCTCATAATACTAAGATCTGTGTATTTGATTAATGTGATGACTTTAATACATTTTCGTGGTGTTTTGTGGACTGGTTTCCTGTACATAGTTACTGTCTTGTACCCAATGCTGCCAAGTTTGGTTCCAGCTCCTTACAACTCGGTATTTGAAAAAGCAAGTTCTTGAAAATGAATGTATGAAAGTTGTTGTTTAACAAATGGGTTCTTTTGTTGTCATTTAAGTGGTATTATTTCTAATTAATTTATAGTGCCTTTACTATCCTAACATGAAGAATATGTAAAATAACATGAAAGCAAACCACTAAAGTTTAAAAGAAAAACAAAAATGAAATTGCACAATTTGAGATTAGCTGTAAAAGCTATTTCCATATGTGTTCAAGACTTATTGTGGTAAAGATTACTGCCTTTCGAGGTCTGTGCTGGAATGATTCGGAAGGAAAAGGAGCCTCTTCCAAGCATTTATATGATGTGTATATATTAAGATGGAAAGAATATATGAAAGTGTGTATATACTGTATAATATGATCAAAAAGTGTATTCGATACAGTATAAAATAAGATTATAATTTTTACTCGTTTTATTAACTGAACTTTTTCTCCCTCCACTTTTAACTTTTCATATATCTGAAGGTGGTTCAGATGATGCCTGGGCAGAAACAGATGAATTTCCAGATGATGACAGTGTTAGGTAAGTATGTGATATTTTTTTCATTCAATTGTATTAGATTTGTCTTTATAAAACAACTACATGTCATCCCTCTGCAGATTAATTTAATTATTTTAAATCCTAATGAATGGCCACTTACTTATTACACCGCTTAATAGTGAAATTAACACAAAACATCTCCTTTATCCAGCTACTAAGGTTATAACTAGAGACTATTGACTAATTTCACTTTTTTAACACCTTCTACCCACAAAATTTTACATTATTTCTGTGTTCTTCGGTGTCAACTAGTAGATCTACACCCATGTTCAAACTTAGGTGACACATTGACATCAAGGTCAAAAACCGTAGGGTCCTGAAGCATTGGGTCTTGCAAAAAATTACTTGAATTTTTTTTTATTTGAAAATGCTTGTGACTCCCCGCCAAAGTAAGGAGCTCTTCCCCCAGCTCGCGTCGTTTGCCAACCCTAGGGGGTGGGCAATAGGTGCTTGCAATCTGGTGGCTCAGCCACTCGAAGGGCATCAGGGTGCCCTTTCTTTTAGGGGAAGCGATTGTATTTAAACAGGTGGTACAGTAGATAGAAGAGTATGCTGGGATCAAGAGGAAGACAGTTTGGTCCCTAGTTATTATAGACAGAAATCAGTTACTTGGGTATTTCACTACAACTGTCTATTTTAAATACCAGTGAATAATAAAACATAGTAAAAAGTAAAAGTAAAAAATAAAACGCAATAAAAAGTAAATAAAATTTAAATTACATTAATGCCTCGTCAAAAACAATATTATGAATTTCTTTATCCTGTATCTTGCTTTCTATAAACGTTGCTTTTTTGCATTTCTGTTCACAAATTGTTTGGGATATTTTTCTCTTTCTCGTTTATTGGATGATTCTTTTTTTTTTTTTATTTTATTTTATTACTTCATTCATTCAATTTACCTCACTATAAAACATAAATGTTTACAGTCTTATGTAAAAATACTGCCCAATTTTTTTTTGTGTTATTACTCATTTTACTTTAATGATATTACCTAGTCCTCGGCCATAATTCAGTAGGCACTAAACATGAACAAATAATGCACAATTTTCATGCTAATGTGTATAGTACAAAGTAAATGTCCTCTTGAATATCTACCATCAATAACTACAACATGCAGTGCTCATTTCAGGTCTGTACTTAATCTTTTTTTTTGGGTGTATTTCATCATTCTAATGTATACTTTTCCATGCATTTGAATCTCCTCCATTGCCCAGTTAAGGTCACCGATAGATGTCCTGACAGTTCCTTGAAGATTCCTCTAATACAGAGCCTAATTTGCACTTTTCGTAGTGGCCACTCATCCCTGTCCTGCTTCAGAACAATTTCCATAGAAGAAGACAAAACTCTCACCATACTTGATCCATTGCCATGAAGTTTTTACTGAGGAATTAATTACTAGCTTTATTCCAATTATCTTTTCTCCGGCAGTGGAATTAGAAACATTAACCCTAGCTTGACTGAGGGGGATTAATTTCCTTAAATATAGTAGAGTTCTTTGCAACCTCATTGTATATGACATATTGGACTTATTTGACTTTTCTTTAAATGCACCTTGGGGCTGTCACAAAAAGTAATTTTGTTGTGTAACACAATGACAATTAAGTTCTTGAACTTGAACTATTCATTGAGAAATTTTCGTGCCTGTGGTGAATTGAGCTAGATGTATTATGTATGTATATTACAACAAAGAGCAGATGGGCTATATTGAGATCACGCCAATAAACGACTTGGCACAAGATGCTTGAAAGCTGTCATTTACTTCCGCTACTGAAATTGATTAAATTTTGGTACCATACCTTTTTAAAAATTGAGTTTTTCAGTACCTTTTCAGTATACTGCACAACTCAATAGAGAGCTGAGCTGTCATCTTGACTAATATATGAAATTTGAATGATTCTTATTCAAAACAGTATTCCCTTATATGCAGTATATGTAAGTATGGGTTACAAGTCCTGGCAAATATGCTATAGCAAGAGGTATATTAATATAATGTTTTCATAATAAATTATCAGTTAAACATTTATGTATTTGTCTGGTGTCAAAAAAAAGACTAGAGAAACATCAAAGGCTTGGGGCAGCCACCAATATATTATGCCTTGGCTGCTAAATTGGGTAATTTTGTTGAGTTGTGATTGGTTCAATGTCCAAAACAGAACTGTTTTGATAGTGAGGACATGACGGCTTTAAAGGTCAGTACAGGAATTGACGTCTTCAGGACCAAAACTGGAAGTGATGTCTTCAGTAGCACCAGACCCGGAAGTGACATTTTTAATAGCTCCGGTACAGGAAGTGATGTCATCAATGAGGCTGGTACTGGAAATGATGTCATCAATGGCACCAGTACCTAGTGGGATTTCCCATGGATGGTCTACAGAATATTGATTGAGAGAGAGTTAGTGCAGCTTGCCACCCCCTGATCTTGTGTGGTACTACTATTATTCAGGCCCACTAGCTTGTGTGTGACACCGGTCATGGCAATAATATTAAGCTATCAATACACATTTATTTCTAAATATCACTAGAAATAATGATGTAGACTATTTAACCATCAGTTGGGGGTAAGAAAACCTGTAATTATCTACACCACCCTTTTAAGGCACTACTTTTATTTATTTACTCAGAACTTTGTTGTAGCTTTAAACCAATTTAGGGTGAAGAGTACAGGTTTCTGAGAAGGCAATGCCAGCCCTTCCTCCACAAAAAGTTCCTGAGTTCACATGGTGTCTTACAGATGAATGAGAGAAATGCCTTGTGTTTGGGATTACTTAGTCTTTCTACCCCTCTGCTAGGTGTATATTTTAACTGAAAGGGGACTTGAGAGCCAAGTTATAATGGAGCTCTGCAGAACAGCCTGCATTTGTAAAGTCTATTCTTTCATATTGGACAGAAGGCTGTCTTTGTCATTAATGGCAAAAAAAGCTTTAACACTTTACTACATCTGTTTTAACTCTGTATTATCGAATTAAGTTTAAAGTAGTTAAAATATATAGTAAATAATATATTTGTAAAATCCAATAAGAATGTAACAGCCAAACTGGGGAATGGCAGAAACCTTTTTTTTTTTTTTTTAACACTTCGATGTTACATGTTCAACTGCCTTTCGCAACACACAAAATAATCTGTATACTCCTGTAGTTGTAAATAAGTCTGACAAACTTCATTATAAAAAAAAAAAAATATTAAGAAGGTTTACAATGTGGCAAACACTTTTCCCTACCCTAATTCTTAAATGCTGTCTCTAACTCTAGTGCATTTTGAAATATTGAATATAAGAAATTTAGATTGCCAACTGTTCCATCCATCCATTATCCAACCCGCTATATCCTAACTACAGGGTCACGGGGGTCTGCTGGAGCCAATCCCAGACAACACAGGGCGCAAGGCAGGAAACATACCCTGGGCAGGGTGCCAGCCCACCGCAAGGTGCACACACACACACACACACACACACACAATCACCAATGCATCTAACCTGCATGTCTTTGGACTGTAGGAGGAAACCGGAGTACCCGGAGGAAACCCACGCAGACACAGGGAGAACATGCAAACTCCACTCAGGGAGGACTCGGGAAGCGAACCCGGGTCTCCTAACTGCGAGGCAGCAGCACTACCCACTGTGCCACTATGCCGCCCATTGCCAACTGTTTTAAAAATTAATTGTTTCTTGTAACTATTGTGTCAACTTTAAGTTATGTTTTCTGATGTGCACTTTTTTGGTTACTGTAGAAATGGAGATTCACAGCTGTTTGACAAAGTCAGAGGTCACGATATTAAACTACTTCGATATCTCTCTGTCCGGTACATCTGTGACCTTATGGTGGAAAACAAGAAAGTGAAGTTTGGCCTCAAGTAAGTTCTATGTAGCATTCCAGTGTATGTAAGTGCACTTTGTTTGATGACCTTCAAAGTACTTTGTGCAATAATTACTCCATAGACATCACTTTAAACCCATGTCTGTTATTCCTGTATTTGTAAAGTTGATACAGAATTAAAATGCTAATGTTTAATTGTACTCCTAAAAAAGATAATGTGATAATTATTAGTACTGAGCTTTTAATTATGGAACTTTCTTAACTGCAGTGTGACTTCTTCTGAAAAGGTAGACAAGGCTCAGCGGTATGCAGACTTTACCCTTCTTTCTATTCCATACCCAGGTATGTGTGTTTACCAAGTTAAGATACTTAACTGCATAATTTCTTTCAAATATGTTTGTCCTTTCTATTATTAGATGTATACTGTAAATTATTTTTCTTTCACACAGTTTACCTGCTCTCAGAGAATTCTCACTTTCAAGTTTGTTCTTGATTTTACTTCTGTTATTTTATTTCCTTTGGCATTTGCCACACATTAGGGCCTGGGTTACTTATAACAACATTAGTGATGCGGCAGCAATGTGAGCAAAATTGTATTTGTTTCCAGTCATAAAAATACTGTAGTAACGAAACTATTCCATTAAGTAACCATTCATGCCATTGAGACAGGAAGAATGGTGTTTAACATATGTAAAAACCTTTATTGGTTCAGGATTAACACTTCTCATCAAGTAGCAGGATTGCCCTGTGTCTGACAAGAGACGGTATAATCACCACAGCATGCACAAAGTATAAGTAGTAAGTGCACAGGTATTTTTATGGTGCTACACCGCAGTGGTTCTTACCGACACAGAGTACACATGGTTTCTTGCTCTTTACATTGCTTTTTAGGTAGCTCACTATATCCTTAACATGTCTGCTTACTATTGCACATTCATTGGGGTTGAAAGCCTTAAAATTCATATTTAGGTAACTTTCTTAAATTGTGACAATATAGGCATTTGACATAAAAATATATATATATTTTTTGTTATTTGCTTATTTGTCTTATTAGAAGGAAAATTATTTGTGTATGAAGACTGACACCTAGTCTAATATAAATATGTCAAGAAATAAGCAAAACAAATAATGTAAAGCTTCATACGTTCATTATGTTTCTTAATTATAATAAAAGTACCCAGCACTCTCAGAAAGTTTGAAAACTGTTGATATTTCTGTTAGTTGGCTGTATGTTTTGGATATTTGCATTCTATTTTGTCATTTCCTTTAAAATTGTCAATTAGAACATTTTAACATTGTCCTGAATAAGTAACCTTTCCTGTATTCTGGCAATATTACTATATTGGGTGTTAATGTTAGTAGTTAAGTCTATTAAAAGAAGTCCCGTGATATTAAAAATATATTTAGATACAGATTTATCATTTACAAAGCCTTCTCCTTGTTATTAAACTGTATCCATTTTTCATTTTTTGTTAATTGGAATCTATTGTACCTCTTATTTCTAGGCTGTGAATTTTTTAAAGATTATAAAGACAGGGATTATACTGCTGAAGGACTGATTTTTAATTGGAACCAGGTAAGAAAATTGAGAAGTCCTCTATCTTAACTATAGTATCGGTATTTTACTGTGCAGTTGTTCCTTTTTTATAATTCATGCTCTTTGTTGCATCAACATTGCTTTTTGTCTTGTCTTCAATCTACAGCAGTATGTATCTTCATCAGTAATAGTGGTTTCAGTTGCAATTGTTTAAATTACCATTTATAACATTTTTTGAACATACTGTCAAAATAATCTAATTTTGTCCTTTCTTTATTAAAACAGGACTATGTTGATGCTCCACTTTTTATTCCAGCCTCTCTCAGCAAGAATTTAAACATTGACTGGAGTGAATACCAGGTGAGTAACTATTTGTTAAATACTATCTGCCAAATTAAAGCACAAAATATGTTTATTGAAGCTATTTGTAATTTATGTGATATATGTATAAAATCATTATTTCTTGAAATTATGTGATAATTACACACCCCCTCTCTCTCTCTCTCTCTCTCTCTCTCACTCAATCTCTATCTCAATTATATATATAAAAATAAGGAGGTGAAGGTCTGTGATACGGTTAGCATTTTTGTAGCTGGAAATTCACAAAGGGAGCAAATGACTCGGGTATCTTAAAATAGTTTTTTTTATTCCTCAGCTTTGGATTCCTACAAGGAATTATCATCAGAGGAAAATGATTAGACTTACAGGAACTTACGGCAATATATAGCAAATAAGGAAGGAAGGATAGGTGGATGATGTGGAGGGGATTGATGAGGAGGGGTTTGGAGGGTGTTGGTCATAAAGTATTATTTATTATTTGCCTCTTCTTATTTTCAAGCCTGCATATGCTGGGTTCATGTCCAAATGTCTGTTAATGGCATTTTTATGGGATAGTCACGTTTCATCCAGTTCTCTGACACTTTTAGTATTGCCCTTAATTTTACTTGCACTGAGCCCCATTTAAATGTTTATCCGGTCAAACTTGTATGTGTGAAAATTGGAGAAGAACAAGCGTAGTCAGTCTCCATTCATTAGGCTGGCACATTTGATGAGATTAATTTATATGTTCAAAAAGTGAACTGTTTCAATAAACATCATAATTTAGCAAGAGCTATATGTAATGATGCACATGGTGTAATTATAAACATATTGATACTACTTATGACATAGAGTGAATTACAAGAGAATCTTGCATCATTGGGGGTAAAATGTTATGTTAATACTGGGGGAGTAATTCTTGCTTCTTCTTCTGCCCTTCTTGCCCTATTTGAGACAGAGTGAGAATATAGAAGACCCTTCTTTTGTAATGCATGACATGCAGGACATTGCACCAGCTTTAATTTTTGCATTCTTTTCCCTTCTTGTTTTATATTCTGCTGTCAGTACAATTGAATTTGCATTAGTTTAATTTGCAGAAGTTCTACAGTACTTGATCTTTTGGACAGCAATGTGACAAAATGTTGAATTGAAAGTAATGTTTTTTGTGCATGACACAGTTTGTTTATGTAGGCTCCAATGAGATATGCTGAAATGTAGAGAACACGTAATGTAAAGGGTTAGAAGAACTGGAACTATATTGAGAAGTCAACAAAAGCTACGGGGTGCAACATGATTATATATTACACACTAGGAAGTGTGAAAATGGGTAGCTTTGTTACTTATTGGTGCATATTTCTTAGTTATGCTCTGTAGTAAAACTGTCAAGTTCTTGACAGTTTGATTGGCTTTTGTAAGATTTAGATTTTAAAATACATTTTCACTTATTTCCAGTCATGGGATTTGGTGCGTCAGACTCAAAATTACCTGAAATTGCTGATTCACCTTATCAACTGTGATGGTGAGTGCATAAATATTAAAGTTCTTATAAATGTTGAACAAGCATTCAAAGTTCTTGCTTTTTTGCATTCGACCTTTTAATGCAGATTATTCTGTTACACATAACTGTTAATTTTTTTTTTTTTTATTCTGTTTAGGGATTTGTATATAAATATTTACACAAGTGGAAGCATTTACTGAGTATTTTACGTAGCTGGGACTTTTTATGCAAACTTAATGAAGTAACTTTAATAAATGTAGCTAATGTTACTGACAATGGCCAGGATGCTTTTTTGATGTGTTTCTTTATAATTTTATGAGCTTTAAAAATTGCTACTAATCAGAATTTGGCTAAAGTGGGACTTTTTTGTAGTTTTTAATGTATGTAAAAATTAATTGGTGGATTAAAAGTATTTTAGTGATTGCTGGTAAAATTGTATATTTAACTGACTTAAAATTACATTAATGAAACTTGCATATTAGTTATAATCTGCTCAGTTTAGTCCAATAATCCTTTGTTTTACTAATCAATGATTTTGAACAGTTACCCCATATTTGCCCAAGCTACATTTTCTCTTGCTACTGTTAATTGCCATTTTGACTTCAAAGTATGTACTGTAAAATAAAACCACCTTTAGCATTTATAGGAACTTATTTGTATATTCTAATAATATAGACTAAAGTGAGTAACCAAGAGTTGTAGATGTGCTGTTGTACTTAAATTTTTTTTACTGCTATAAAACACATTTCAGATTTGCATTAAAATAAATAGAGAGAATATGAAATGAGATACAGTATTATCAAAGATTTGCTAAAGGACTTGCACCCTATCAAAGGTTGTTTCACACCTTCTGTTCATTGCTGTTGGGATAGGAGCTGGCCCTCTGTGGCAGTCAATTAGATCAAGCATGTTTGAAAATGCATATATAAATATGTACATATGCCTGTTGTTTACAATGTGTACTATAAGGAATACTCATTCTAAAAAATAATGGTCACCTAACCAAGGGACAAATTCGAGGTCTAGGAATGATGTGAACATATTTCAGGGATTTATTGGTTGATTTTTTTTTTTTTTTTTACACGAGATGCAAAAAAAGGTTTGAATTCAAAATCATTCATAGTCCCATTTTTAACACGTTAAATTATTACTGACTGGTATTTTAGTTTTTTTTCCATATTTAGTATTATATTTGTTTGAGGTATGCACAGTATTGTAGGACATAAAGTAGTCATTGACTTCAGATACCCTTTTAAAATGATCACAGGAATGTCCTCACTCTAGCACAGATCTGCCTTAACCAGCCTCATTCTGTTCAAGCTCCCAGCTGTTGTCTTTTCTTCTCTTACCTTCCCAGATGAAGCTCCTGCTGCATTCTCCTTCCATCCCTGCTGCTTCTACTGCTATGTTTCTAGCCTCTGGCATGTTCTGTTTCTATTGGTTTTTTCAGCACGGTTATTATATGCTAATAATTGTAAGGATTTTCTATCCTCACCCTAAAAAGAAATTAAATGAAGTTACACTAAATACTTAACTGTGTTAGGTACATGTGCCCTTCCCATGTAATTACTTGGTGATAACATTATGTATGCAACCGTCATATTTAAAGAACTAGATTAATGATTTAGGTTGCTTTGAACACTGTTTGCCATGTCTTCTTCTTATTTAATTAACCATAAAAATATTGTTCCCACTATATTCTGTATAGCGGTTGTAACAATAGTGTACAAGGAGACATAAGGTTTGACACCACATTGCAAAATTTGTGAGGTAACTTTGAACTTTGGGTTCTTATCAGTTTTGCTAATTAAATAATCAAAAAAATCTGTACTGCTAATGCTTGCAGGGATTTTGCACAACAGTCCAGATTCCTCATTTGTTAAGTTAACACCTGTTCTAAACATTACATGAGCTATTTCAATTTAATCTATTATTGTGGAACAGCATTTAGTGTTTGCAAGAAAACACTGTCTGTTCATCCTGTTTGGATGACCTTAAACTTTGTTACTCTGCATCCATGCTGTAGTTTTTGACGAGGTAATTTAAAACTTCAGATGCTGCTCTTTTAACCACTTTTATTTAGAGCTTATGTGCTATATCTAAAGCCAGACATCTAAAATCCTAGATGATTTGAAATATTGCTGTCCAATATTAAGTTTGAGTTTCATACAGTATCCACAGAGTTATAATAAAAATGTCAAAATGTGCTCACTATTTAGTCTGTGATAATGTTGGTAAGGGCACAAAAATGTTAAAGGTAATTAAACGAGCAGAAAAAAATGTTTTTAGCAGGGTAACACTTTAAATTTCAATCTCCAGATAAGTAATAATTATATCCAGAGTATGTTTGTAATAATAACTTTGATCTTTCAGGTATGTGTAAGAGAAAAAGACAATTACATTTATTTGTTAACTGAACCTGCTTATTCTAGTAAATAGTTTTTGAGTCTGCAGCCAATTCAGATAAAATTGGATGCAAGGCAGGGTTGTCAGTCTGTCTTATGCCTTACAATTGTAGGGTTGCCAGGAGCAAAACCAGAGTACTTAGAGAGGACACCCATGGCAGCATTGGGGAGAATATGCAAACTTAAAACACATGGTGACCAGCCCGGGTTTTTGAGCTCAGCGTTCTGGAAATGTACAATAAATTTGTAGTGTTCTGACCACCAAAATGTTAAGAACTTTGCAAATAAGTATATTATATATAATAAACGTACACCAAAAATAGTTACTGTGTATTTAGATTCTTTAATTGTAACAGGGTGTTTTGTCATGGAAACACTCCACAATCCATTACAAGTAGCACATTTTGCACTGTGGTAACTGCCAGTGTCGACCACGAACACAGTGTCTGAATTGCAGTCCCTCAGGGCTAGCTCCTTTACAGCATAAGCTAATAGAAAAACTCCTTTACCCGTGTTTGTAGGGACTGCCTCTAGGCACAAGCAAGCGGTGCATTTCCTGGTTTAGAGGATGGTGAAGTCCTTAATTCAATTTTCATGTGAACTGGTATATTTTTTTAATAGACACTGAGAATATCAGTTCTTGTAAGCAAAAAATTTGTCTATTATCCTTTCTTTTCAAAAGTTAGGACTGGGTTTGATTAGTCATTGATTTTAAGACCCTCTACATTTAAGCTGGTGTATCCTTTACAGATCCTGACTTCCATAAATAATTTGTGCAATATGAGTTCTGCCTGAATCCACTTTTTATGGCTGATTTATTTCTGCCTAAGTGCACCACTGCCATTGCTTATGTTATTAATATACAAACAGCTACATAATGAATGGCCTGGTTAATTGTCTAGTGAAAAGCTTCCCTAATGATTTTTCTTGTCAGGTCAGAAAGAAAGCAAGATTCCTTTCTTGAAAGTGTGTCTATTCTTCAGACATATATCAATTAGACTACTTTGTAAAGTAGGCATAAGTATGCTTAGTGCCTTTTTTGTTGTTTTTCTTTCTGTGTATATATAAAGGAAAACTATTAAACTTGGTGCAAACAAAATTGTCCTTATTCCAGTTTCATATGAAACTGTTGTGTGTGTGTATGTATATGTATATATATATGTATATGTGTGTGTGTATATATATATGTATGTATGTATGTATGTATGTATATATATATATATATATATATATATATATATATATGTGTATATATATGTGTATATATATGTGTATATATATGTGTATATATATGTGTATATATATATATGTGTATATATATGTATATATATATATATATATATGTATATATATATATATATATGTATATATGTATATATATATATATATATATATATATAAATTAATTCACTAAGCACGCAAGACAGAGCCCCACCCGCCAACTTTAAGACCATGGGATACGCTCGACAGAGCCTCGCCCACCAACTCTAACCCTCCTGCCACGTCATGGGATACACGCGACAGAGCCATGCACGCCAACTGTAACCGTGCTCCCAAGTTTAGCGTCGCTCTCAAGGCATACAAGAACTCATCAAACACAGCCTCAGTTGCTTTCGTCTGTGCAAAAGTCCACATTCACCTCTGAGCTACGTTGACTTTACACTGCACGCAAGACAGAGAGCCACGATCAGCAACTCACAGCGCCCTGCCCGCCAAATCTAACTAAGGGCAAGCAAGACAGAGAGTGCACGCAAGACAGAATGCCACTCCCGCAAACTCACAGAGCCCCACCAACTCTAAGACCATGGAATACGCACACATTTAGTGTATAAATGGATATAAATAATTGCATGTAAATGATTCGCCAAAATCTGTTGTATGTAAACGATACTGTTTAAAACATTATTGTTTTTTCATCAGAAAACCTGGTTTCCACATCTACCTGTATGAGTTTTAAATGGCACTTTTACTACTCGCAATGGGGCCGATGCTCTGATTTATCATGTCGACTGGGCAACACAGTGAATGCGGCGTCTATCTATATATGTCTGTTTTCCGTAGTCTGTTACAGGAAGGTACTCTCTCGACTATTGGCATTGGTTTCGCTCCTTGCTATTTTCGTTGTACTGCGATGGTGATTTCCTAAGCCTTTATTGTACTGAATTCCTTTCTCACCGTTTTCCGTTCCTATTCTTACACTGCCGTATGCTACAGCGGGCTTCGGCTAGTTTCATTTAAAGCTGATACAGTCTTGTGCATATTTGATGCATCATTTAGCATAATTTTTTTTTGATGAAAATATAATTCAAGTTAGTAAACTTGCACATGGTATAACATTGAAGTGTGTTAAATGACTTATTTGAAAATTGAAACCTTTCACATTTTAGTTACTTTATCAAAGAGTCAGTAATTACTTTTTTGTTTATTTTTTTTAAGCATTTTATTAAATTTATTAAAAAGAAATAACATTTCGCACAAGCAATCCCGAATGTTTTCCAAACATTAAAAACTGCGTATATTTAAGATGGTTGAAAAAGGTGGTTATCGTGCAGAGGTGCCACAAATAGAAGCTTATCTGTCTTGAATTACTTCCGATATTTGTTCCATATTCTGAGTGAATGAGCACAATTGGGTTGTTGGTATATTGGCTATTACTTGTATTTCTTGGAGGTACAGAGCAAGTAATATAAAGAAGAGCTGCAGGATTTAAATATGTTCATCTATTTGTTTCAATGTACAGGTTTTTATAGCTTGTATATTTGCTTCCCAGTAATAAAATTGAAAGTTGGGTAGAGTCATGCCATCTTCTGTCTTAGGTCTTTGTAGAGTCGCCCTTTGGATATGTGGATGTTTTGAATTCCAAGTAAATGAGGTTATGATTGAATCAAATTACTTACATTATTTATTGATGTATAATGGAATGCTTTGAAATAGAAAAAGAAGCTTAGGTAGGATGTTCATCTTGACAGTGTTAATTCTTTCAGCTGAAGTAAGATGAAGGAAACACCATCTATGGAAAATTTCATTGATATAGTGATTTATGTTTACTTGTGATGTTTAACCCTGGGTATTTAAACTGATCTGCGATGATAAAAGGGAAGGTGTCCAATCTAATATTGTGTGCTTGAGAGTTCACTGGAAAGATCACACTTTTATTCATATTAATTCTGATACCAGAAATCTTTTGAAATTCTGTTAGTGTTGCTGTCTATCTCTCTATCTCTCTCTCTGTCTCTCTATCTATCTACAGTATATCTATCGTGACATTTTCTGTTCAAATCCTTCTCTGATAATCCTCTATCTTATAAGCATTTCAAAAATTTAACTGCCAGTGGCTCGATGGTGATTGCAAAAAACAGTGGTGACAAGGGGCATCCTTGTCTAGTACCACGTTCTAGTTTGAAGTAGTCTGAATTAATGTTGTTAATAAAAACTGAAGCTTGTGGACTGGTATACAGTAGTTTGATCATGCACAAATGTTTGGGCCCAACCCAAATTTCACCAATGTAGTAAAGAGGTAGTACCATTCAACCATATCAAATGTTTTTTCTGCATCCAACAATATCATCATCTCTGGGGTGTTGGGCTTTGTGGATGAATATATCACATTAAACTGGCATCGAAGATTGGAAGCTAAGTGTCTGTCTTTAATAAATACAGTTTGGTCTTGCGATATTATCGAAAGAAGCACTTTCTTAGTCCTTCTAGCTAGCACTTTGGAGAGTATCATAACATAATTATTCAGAAGTGAGATTGGCCTGTATGATGCATATTGTAATAAGTCCTTATTTTGCTTAGGAAAGACAGTAATTAATGATTGGCAAAAAGTTTGAGGTAGAATTTTATTGTCTCTAGCTTCTGTAAATGTTGCTAATAAAAGGGGAGCTAACTTAATTGAAAATTGTTTATAAAATTCAGCAGAGCAGCCATCAGGGTCTGCTGCTTTTCCACTCTGAAATGAGTTTATAGCATCTAGTAATCTAATATATTCTAATCTAATTCCTCTGCACTGAGGGTATCTAGTTGTGGTATCTGTAATGCATCCAGAAACACATTAGGTTGTGTGTTGTCTTCTTTAAACTGAGAATATAAGGACTTATAGTAGTCTCTAAATATGTGCATTATATTTTTATGGTCAATGATTTTGTCTCTGTCTGTGTTGATAGTTGCTGGGATTACATTGTGAACTTCCTGCTTGTGGATTTGTTGAGTTAAGATCTTATTAGCCTTCTCTCTGTGTTCATAGTATTGATGTCTTGATTTAAAAATGAGTTGTTCTGTTTCTTTAGTTGTCAAGAGGTTGAGCTCTGTATGCAAAGCCTGTCCTTTCCTATTATAAAGTGCCTCATTTGGACACCTGGCATGTTCTTGATCTATTCTGATAATTTTACTGATTAGCTCTGATACCTTCTTGGTAAAGAAAGATATGAAATGATCTGTCCTCTTAAGAAAGCCTTCAAAGATTCCCAGAGTATTCCTGCGGAGACCTTTGAGGATAGGTTTGTCTCTTAAAAAAAAAAAAAATCCATTTGCTTGTATATAAATTCTGTGCAGTTCTCGTTTGCTAATAAAAGTGGGTTAAATATATTGTAGCAGTGAGTAATGCTCACTAATTGAATGCAATTAAGTGTGTTAGTAGACTTCATTAAATACCTGTATTTTAACAGTACTTTGTAATATCATGTAGTTAAAAACATAGGCGATATATGCTTGTAGTGGCTCAATAGCTTTCATAAACAGCAGTTTTCAATTCGTGTGATGTAAAAATGACTTTAATTGATGTGCTAGTGTTAGTTGTGGATGTTCTGTGACTAATAGTACTTCAAATTCATTAAACATGATATTTTTGAAAGAAGTATGTGATGTAGAGTTACAATCTTCACTGAAGTCTCAAGGTACACAATTCCTTTCCTTTTGCATTTATTTCTAGATAAGTGATTTTTAAAAACGTTTTGCATTAACTTCACTCAGGCAGCAGGAGAAGTGAGCTATTGTGCTAATGGCTTTCACATTTGCACCTTGGTCCACTGTTTACAAGTTGTTTCATGAAGACAGAGGGACAGACATCACAAATAGAGTTTGTGCTTTTTGCATTACATGTCAACACACCTATGAAAGGATATGTACATGGGATTTCTTTACTTAAGTCCTTACGCTGAAAATGTACAGGTAAATTACTTAGCTAGACTGTGTGTGTATTTTTGCACAAATGTAACTGAATTCGGTAATATGCAGTTGTCAGCTAGAGAGAAAGATCCTTTGAAAAAGTGTAAGTGCGCTATAATGGCTTATTTGAGTGAAATTGTCACTGATAAACAATTATGTAATTTCTATTTCTACTGTCAGTAAGAAAAAGGAATGTTAAGCACCCACTGATGGTACTAATACACTTCCATCTCTGCCTATTATTATAATAAATGTATTTGAAACACATTTTTAGTTTCTGGGGACAGATGCAGAATTTGGGCTTGATGTGATATGGTGTTTTGGTTTATTTCTGTGTTTATTTTATAGTCAAAACTTTTTTTTTTTTTTTTTGGACAGATGAAAGTGGACTACTAGTGCACTGTATTTCAGGCTGGGACCGGACGCCTTTGTTTATTTCTCTTTTAAGACTTTCTCTATGGGCGGTGAGTGTGTGGGATTGTAAAGGGTGTTTATACATTTTTCAGATCCCCTTTAATGTGTTTAATTTTTTTTTTTACTTCCATGAATGATTACATTCAAATGAGGGTTCAGAATTCTAATACGTAATGGTGCCATTTAGGAAATCAAAATGATACTACTTAGATGGTTTCATTTTTACTGTGCATTTAAGATAAATATTTTGTATATGCTTTCATGCCGAAGACTTTGTCCTAAGAATGAAACGATTATAGTTTCCTTGCAGGTCTTTTTTTTTTTTTTTTTTCTTCTTTTTCATAAGTAAGCCTTTAGATTACCCTATTAAAATTATCCTAATAAACGTAATATGGATATTACAGGTGAAAGTTGAAAACTAAACTTGGTCAAAGACAAAGTGGCTGACATCTTATGAGCATTACAACTTTGCTGTTAGTGTGTTTCACCCTGAGAGATTTATTTTAATATACTAGCTTTTGTGCACTTGCATTAAGTTTACTTAGTTTAAGTTTTTATGTATTTATTTTTAAAAATTTGTTTTTGTTTTAGGATGGTGTGATTCACAGTACACTGGAACCAGCAGAAATTCTGTATTTAACAATCGCATATGATTGGTTCCTTTTTGGGTAAGCTTTTGTTTTTTCTTTCAGGATCAAGAGATTTTAAAATTTTTGCACCTAGAAGAACTTCACATGATGTCAGCTTTTCTCTGATTTGGATAACCAAGTGCCATTTTGACTTATGTCATCTTTAAATTAAATTGGCCTAATTTAAATGTTTATTCACCTTATGTTTGCTTAATTTATGTACTTTGTGTTTAATTCTCATATGATTTTTATGTTTTAATTAAATTGATCCATTTATTTAGCATAATTTCTTCAGTTACTTAAGAAAAACTGTGCTCAGGTTACATTTTACTTTGACAGCATTGGTCAGGATAAAATTGTATCAAAAACATTTTTTTAAAAGAATTACCATAGAAGAAATGAAAAATATATATTGACCTTGAAAAAAGTACTACTTTATTGGTATGTCTCAACTTTTTGTGAAATATATAAAATTAAGCAAGAAAAATTGGCTTTACTGCAGAGCTTTTTTCCATTCCATAGGTAACATTGCATGACATTTTGTATTAAATAACTTTTATGACCTTAGTTTGTCCTCCTAGATGTTTGTCCATTAGACACACATTTTCTATTTAAATATAACGTAACTTCCATTATTCTAATTTCATTTTCTTTATTTATTTTAAATAATTGTATTTCTTGTCTCTTTTAATCCATCTATTTAATCTTTTTGGAGGATAGCTTTTGAATAATCCACAGTCCCCTTTTTCCTGGTGTTTAAACATTTTTTAACTTTTTTCCATTGTTCATTTAGTACTTTAGTTGGGTTTTTTTCTTCTTTTAAAAGTGTTAGTCTTTGTATTCTTTACATTAAGGTGCTGCATGAGTTTTCTTTAAAGTTCAAAGGCCTTTTATAACCTCCAATAAGTGGTTAATGCAATATGCACGTGTAAGCCTGCCTTTGAAGTGGCCTTTTCAAAGAAAAAATTTAAACCTTAGAATCAAAACTCTTAGACTGCAGACATGCAAAATCCCTGGACAGCAATAATTTATGGGTCAGTTTTGAAAAAGAGTTTTCTTTATTTTATTTTTTTTATTTTAGTTTTTCATGTAGCTGGGGACAGCTGTTTGAGATACTAATTAAAATGTCTCTTTAAACACTTTGTTTATTAATATAGGCATTTCAGTCAAGTGATTTTGCAAAACAGTTCAAACTTTAATAAGGAAATATTACGTAATTATAATAAAATGAATATTTTAGAAAGTAGAATTTAATCATGTTTATTTTCCCATCCTAGACACATGTTGCCTGATAGACTTGGCAAAGGAGAAGAGGTTAGTATCAAAGATAAATTAATTTCTGGTAACTACATATATGGTGTATTACTGTTTAGCAGAACCTTTATTATCCATGATCAGTTTCCTCATTAATTTTACCAAAAAAAAAAAAAATATATACACACACACTCACCTAAAGGATTATTAGGAACACCATACTAATACGGTGTTTGACCCCCTTTCGCCTTCAGAACTGCCTTAATTCTACGTGGCATTGATTCAACAAGGTGCTGAAAGCATTCTTTAGAAATGTTGGCCCATATTGATTGGATAGCATCTTGCAGTTGATGGAGATTTGTGGGATGCACATCCAGGGCACGAAGCTCCCGTTCCACCACATCCCAAAGATGCTCTATTGGGTTGAGATCTGGTGACTGTGGGGGCCATTTTAGTACAGTGAACTCATTGTCATGTTCAAGAAACCAATTTGAAATGATTCGAGCTTTGTGACATGGTGCATTATCCTGCTGGAAGTAGCCATCAGAGGATGGGTACATGGTGGTCATGAAGGGATGGACATGGTCAGAAACAATGCTCAGATAGCCCGTGGCATTTAAACGATGTCCAATTGGCACTAAGGGGCCTAAAGTGTGCCAAGAAAACATCCTCCACACCATTACACCACCTCTACCAGCCTGCACAGTGGTAACAAGGCATGATGGATCCATGTTCTCATTCTGTTTACGCCAAATTCTGACTCTACCATTTGAATGTCTCAACAGAAATCGAGACTCATCAGTCCAGGCAACATTTTTCCAGTCTTCAACTGTCCAATTTTGGTGAGCTCGTGCAAATTGTAGCCTCTTTTTCCTATTTGTAGTGGAAATGAGTGGTACCCGGTGGGGTCTTCTGCTGTTGTAGCCAATCCGCCTCAAGGTTGTGCGTGTTGTGGCTTCACAAATGCTTTGCTGCATACCTCGGTTGTAACAAGTGGTTATTTCAGTCAAAGTTGCTCTTCTATCAGCTTGAATTAGTCAGCCCATTCTCCTCTGACCTCTAGCATCAACAAGGCATTTTCGCCCACAGGACTGTCGCATACTGGATGTTTTTCCCTTTTCACACCATTCTTTGTAAACCTTAGAAATGGTTGTGCGTGAAAATCCCAGTAACTGAGCAGATTGTGAAATACTCAGACCGGCCCGTCTGACACCAACAACCATGCCACGCTCAAAATTGCTTAAATCACCTTTCTTTCCCATTCTGACATTCAGTTTGGAGTTCAGGAGATTCTTGACCAGGACCACACCCCTAAATGCATTGAAGCAACTGCCATGTGATTGGTTGATTAGATAATTGCATTAATGAGAAATTGAACAGGTGTTCCTAATAATCCTTTAGGTGAGTGTATATGCTAGCAGTCACTTTTATAGTTTTGCTTTTGCATTACTCATAGTTAAACTAAGGATGTGTTTTTGATTGTAATGATAATTGTCAGTGACTTGTGCTTTTCGTATGTTTTACTCTTTCCCTTTATGATTTTAGATCAATCATTAGAAACTGTCTTATATTGTCTTATACAAAATGTTATCTTCTAGGGTATGTGTCACATAAGTCTGAAGCACAGTGGTGCTTACAGCATGGTTACATTGTTTCTCATTTACTTCAGATTGAACAACACATTGTAGGATTATTTTTGAAAGGTTATACAAATAGCTTAATACATAGTGCTATGGTAGTTTTCAGAAATGCCATTTCTGATGTTTCTCCTTAGTACTTCATTGCTTTTATATGGTTTCCCTTCATATACTGTATGTGGAAGAAATGTAATTGAAAAAGGCAAGCTTGTACCAACAATTACAATATAGGAAACATTACCATAGATGGAAAAGTCAGTTCATCGTTCGGCACCCTCACATTATACACCTTAGCCTGAAGGTTTCTGTCTAAACTCGGACACTGTCCGGTTGTTTTACTATAATGAGGTGCTGCTTGTGTAATTTTTTTGCAAAGTATTGATTAGTGCTACTTTGAAAGATCAGACAAGACAGTGTTTTCCACCCAGAGGACAGTTCTTTTTTTCTTTCTACTTTCTAAGAGTATAACTGAATAAGGTGTTTGTTTGAAGTCTCTTGCCATGATTACATACCCTCGGTTATCCTCCACTCCACTTCTTGTAAGCCACTTCCAGACAAAAAAAGTACTACAAAGTTAAGGTCCATATGTGGTGTTTCTGAGTTGTGCTGGTTTGGTTGTGTAATGTTTATGTTAATGATCTTTTTAAATCTTTTTGTATTAGTACATTGTAAACCTTGCTTTTTAGAATTAAAATGTAACTGTTCGTTACTGTTTTGTACCAGCTATTTTTTTCCATTGTCATGGATGCATCTACAGTTTAAAATATTACATGATTATTAAAGACAATTTTTTTTTTCCACCACTACCTCTTAAGTTAATGCTGCCAAACCTGAACATGGATTTTTGTAGATTATATCAGATGTAGGGACAAGCACCTTGTCTCTTTGAACACCTTAAAAAGCTACTTATTTTCAGAATCCTAATCAAATAAAGGTACCTATCTATTAATATGTGTAACTACATTGTATTTGTAGAGGGTTTGCCTTCTTCTTTGGCTTGACTTTTATATTTGTGTAGTACATGCAAAAGTCCCCATCTTGAGAATGTGGTCAGAAGAAGCTTAACTGAACCATGTTTTGTACAGATAATAATGTGAGTCACAAAAAACATGTATGTATAAAAGTCTAATATTTTTGTAAAGTTGTCTTTCTTTTCACCCATTGATAGGCTTCCCCATTTATCAGAGAAAATCCTTTTATTATGCCTTTTTTAGAGTTCTGTATCAAAGATCAAGTCAAGTATACAAAACCTTTTTTTTTTCTTCTTGTAACTAATTTTCTTTATTAACCAATTTCACCTTCTTCTGTAGATTTTGTAGAAGCAATTAGCATTCTTTGGTCTGCTAAAATAATGTGGCTGTATCTAGTAATCTTTACAAAGCAAAATGACATGTCCAATGCTACTTTGACTACATCAACACAGCCAATGGATTGCTCCAGCACCCATAACATGATTATGTTCATGTTCACTGACCTTCAAAACTGTTCATATTCATAAACCATCAGTAAACTTTTGATCAAAGTAATGGATCAGAGAATGCCCCAACAATACTAAACATGCTATTTGCTTGCTGATTTTTTTCTTTTCTTTTCTTGTAATGGTAGGATTATCTGAAATTTGCAGTAGGCACTTGAGAATGGTTGCTCCTTAACAATGCACCATTATTAAGAAGAAATCTAATATAACGTGAAACATTTTGGTAATTCACATTTTCTATCTAACCTTGGGAAATCATAGATTAAATCTTAACAGTAATTAGCTAAGACACTGGAATTATACATCAAAGATATTAGTCCCTTTCCTACAATTTTAAAACAGGCTGCACATTTGAAATATATTAAAATGCTTAAAACGGACAATATAAAACTGCATAAACTGATTCTGTTAGTTACGTGTTTTATCAAAAAAAAGGTGATACATGTTAGAAACTGGTATTTAAAAAAATAATTACTAGTTGAAAGTCTGCCTCTGTGATTGAAAATATTTTTTTTCTAATATGCAACTACATTTTTGAACATTTGTGGTTTCTGCATGCTTTTTAATTGTTTGACTAATCTCTCTTATATTATGTACCAGATTAGGATGCATTTTTCTTGTTTACATTTGTAAAGCACCATTGGTTAAGCAGTTCTACTTTATCATCCAAAATTATGTGTTGCATATTTTGTCCTTTAAAGGAGCAGTGCTGCATTTATTTCACACATGATAAGATGATCATCCGTTTTCCAGTTTATTCATTTTGGCCTCACAGGTAGCTAGTGCCAGTTTTGGCAGCATTGGCACAAAGTGGGAATCAACTGAAGATAAGATAATTGATTTATTTTAAGTGATATATATAGATATATATATATATATATATATATATATATATATATATATATATATATATATATATATATATATATATATATATATATATATATATAAAATATCTTTAGCAGATGTACTTTGGTTCTGTGGCAAAGATTTGTGTCACACTCTTTCGACCTGGATACTTTTGATTTGTGTATTTATTTGCATTTCTAAACATTGTCTGGTGCAAATAGGCTTATTTGAATTTAATGAAGTAATAGTTGGCATTGTCTTCGTTTTTGAATGCAACTGTTACATAGGGTACTAAAACAGGAACCACATGATTTCTTCCAACTCCCTTGGAAATTTTGTCACATTCACCTGGTCATTTTTATCACGGTACTTCCCAGCTTTAGTAAGTGTTCTGCATTTATCATCTATGTCTCACCACCACATAAGGTGCTGTTCCTGGCAGTTTGTAAATTTTTTCTTTAAGTTCCTCAGAAGCCGTTTTGAAAGTCAGAATGGATACAAACTCCCCAACTATTTCCGTGCGCATTATGCCTTATTCCTACTACGTACTCACAAAGAAGATTTCACTTGTAGATCTAGGCATCCTCTGTGGTAAAGGTATTAGTCTATTTGTGCATGGACAAATTTTAATGTTTACAGTTTCATGCCATATTCACATTCATCACATATTTATAGACCTTCCTGTAGGTGGAAGATGTTTTTGAATGGAAGGAATAAACCAGGTATGTATAAAATTTAAGGGAAAGAACATGCAGCATAAACTTTCTTAAGGATGCACCATGATATGGTCTTGCCAAGTCTGGAGTGTTTAGATATAACTCTACACCTTAATGTCTTAATGCCAAACATTCTGCTTTAAACTGTTGCCCAGTCTGACTATCCAAATGATGTATAACAGTGACGACACCTTGTCATCTGCTATTGATCCTAAACTTCTCAAAGTCTGTTGTAAATTACAAATTGATAAAAAAAGGCATGCTGTAGTTAAACAAAAAAAAGCTGGTTTTTTTGTCTTTGCTCAAATATGTATGCATCTCTCTACATTAGATTATCAGACAAAAGGATACTGTGGCATATATATTTTTTCCCTAAGTTTGAATTGTACTTTGCATAATAGTCGTGGATAATCAAGGTTCAACTATATAAACAATATTATTCATTTGAAATTCAAAGCAAAGATATACCACACAGGTATATGTAATTTTATGTTATATATGGGATTTTTTTTCTTTATGTACAGTATGTTACTGTTAGTATAATGAGTATTTCCTGTAATTGAATGAAGTACTGTATTAGTACCTGCCAACTAGCATTTTGTCTCCTGAAAGCCTAAACCTTAACATGTAAAATTCCTACCTTTTTATTTTTTTAAGTTTTCATACAAGTCTTTTTACTAACAAATATTTGATTTTAGTTTGTAATGCTATGTAATATTTGGAGATACCAATCAAATGGGAAGCAATTTTTTTGAAAACTGAATATTTTTTTTTTTTTTTTGTGAGCTTGCACTGGAATTTTTCCAGTCAGCCACCAGAGGGAATCCTTTCATTATATCTTCATCATTTTGAGTACACAGGCTAAATCTGTCTCTTTTTGTTTTTGTGCTAGATTTTCTTTTTTTGCTTCAATTTTTTGAAGCACATCACTTCTGACCAGTTTTCCTGTATTAGAAAACAAAGGTAAGCAAATAATCATGTTTTTCTCCTTAAGAAACCTTATTTGCCTGCACCAATATATTTCTTAACATTATGAAATGTAATGCTGACATTTAATTGTATTATAATTTTATTCTCCATGGTGACAGTTTGTATGTGTGTTTTCATTTTCCTTCAGTGGAAAAAAAAAGTATATTCACATTGTTTTTCTTTTACTTCATAAGCTGGTCTTAATTATTACTTTTTTTCCTTAATCACATTAGCAGAGTGTCTCGGGTATGACAAAGAGCGTGCACAATTTGAATGGAAAACAACTGTTAACAGTTTTCAGTGCATTTCCAATTGCCTTGTGATTTCTATAATTAGAATAACATTTTAAATTTCATTCATTAAATGAAAACTGTAGGCACTAGACAGACAACTTTATAACACTTTACATGTTCCCTTTTTTTCGATGGCTTTGAATCATGGCTCGAATTTCTTTGTTCATAAACAGAAAATACTCATGTGTTTGAATTTCTTTATAAATGGGTTTACAGGTTCAGGTACATGATAAAGCTTAAACAAGGGAGAGATATTTTGATAACTTAACTCTGACAGTAATTATGTTTTTTGCACCAGCAAATTACCTTTCATTGTGTACTCGGTAAAGGCAAGTAACTCGGGGCTTGTGTATGTTTTTCATATGTGAGTGTTGCATACAACCCAGAGGGATATCTCAAATTTTTTCATTAATAGTTTGCTGTCACATTTTAAAATACCTGATTTTTTTGATGTTGTGCATACTCAGGTACTAGTGATACAGGTTAGTGACTCCTCTGTAACATATTTTATTTTTTATTGTGTTGTTTTTTTGCTAATTTACTGCTTTTTTAAAACACTTAAATAGATCTTGAACACCCAATTAAAAATGAAATATTATAATTGATTCATTATTTGGGTCTAGTGTCCTAAATAAAAATAGTTAGAGATGCAAGTCTTACAGACTAGAAATAAAAAAAAATATATATTTTTTATATAAAAAAAGTTCTTTAACAGCAGGGAATTGCCCATATTTATGAATTGGAAACAAAAAACAGAACTGCAGCATGTTTGAGAACATGAACTGAAAATGTCTGGATAACCTTACATTTCAATACTAATAACCCAATTGTGCTTCACTTACTCAGATTATGAGTAATTATATATATACATTATTATATTATACAATATAGAAAGCATTTTGGGAAGAAGAATCCTTTATCAGTGGCACCTCTGTAAGAGAACCACCTCTTTCAACCCTCACAAACTTGTGCAGTTTTTAATATCTGGAAATGATTTGGGATTAACTTGCTTAGAGATCTTTATATAGACACCATCTTTGCATCCTATGAACAATTACATTCCAAATGTAATTTTCCAGCCACACATTTCTTTCACTATCTTCAAATTAGGAACTTTGTTAAACAGAACCTGCCCGATTTTCCTCATCTTGCACCCCCCGCCATGCCAGAAAAAATATTGCTCAATTTCAAGGACTTGGACACTATCTCTGCAATATATAAAATTATTAATTATATAAAATAAAATATATATATATATATATAAAATTAATAAATATATAAAATTATTAATTATTTGTCAGTCCCTCCCTTTTAAAGATTGAAGGACAATGGGAAAAAGATCTCATAATCAATATACCAGAAAAGGAGTAGAAAATAGCAATGCAGAGACTTCACTCGACCTCCATATATGCAAAGCATACAATTATTCAACTCAAAATTATATATCGAGCACATCTATTTCGCCTAAAATTGTCCAAAATGTTTCCAGGGCAAGATCCAACCTGCAAACGCTGCAATCAAGTCCTAGCCCCACTGGGTCACATGTTTTGGGCCTGCACCAAATTAACATCATTTTGGACCAAAATTTTTAAGTGCCTTTCAGACAGCCTTGGTGTCACAATCCCTCCTAACCCATTAACAGCTGTGTTTGGTGTTCTTCCAGATGGGTTTAAAGTGGAGAAGAACAAACAAACTGTGATTGCATTCTCTACAATTTGGCACGCAGACTTATTTTGCTAAACTGGAAGAATCCTAAGTCAGTGGGAAACCAATGTTTTATACTATTTGAAATTGGAAAAAATCAAATATTCATTTAGAGGATCTGTACAGAATTTTTCAAAACCTGGCAGGATCTAATCAATAATATTTTCGAATAAGCTCTTTAAGCAACGAGAAAGCAGTTATCTCCACATTTCTTTTTCTTCTCCATTCATCTCTATTGGCCTATTAAACTCGTCAATTTAGGTAGGTTTACTAGACTTAAGTTTTACTCCGTTGACCATGCTCTCTGTCTCCGGGGTGGGGGGCGACTTGTTTTTAATCCTGTTTTTTTTGTAAAAATTGATCTATTTGTATGGAATGATTACAATAAAGTTAATAAATTTTTTTTAAAAAAGTACACTTCAATAGGAAGGAGATATGATAGACCTGCTTTTGAAAAGTACATATTACACTGACATTATGCATAAAGTTGTAGGCAGTTTTCATGCAAGTTGAAACAAATTAATTGTCCCTATTCTGTGGGTTCAAAACACTGTGCTATAAAATGTTTACTTAATAAACCTTCCTTAAAACAGTAGTGATTATGCACGAGGCTGCAAACTGAGCTGTCCCCCTTTATTTGGAGTTCAGTCGCTGTTGCTACTTCACAGCTGAAATCCTTTGTGGCCAATAACAATTTCTAGTTGTTCCTTTACCTTAGTCTTCCCTTTTAAAGATGTAGCATATCTGCATAATCGTGTTAGTCTTATATTTCTCATAATTACAGTATAAAGTCATGCAAATTATTCTTACAGGATTGGTGGTGGTTCTGACTTAATGGCTGCCTATTTCTCAATCTTCCTTTAACAGTCTTTAGTTATGGTTTGGACTCTGAAAAGTGTGTTGTTTTATTTTCATATCATATAAACAGTTATACAATTACAGTATTTATTGATGCTTTCAATCCAGTATTATAATTTTTAATTAACTTTTTTTTTTTTCTCTCAGTATTATGGTTATGGTTAATCATAATGGTTAAGATTGCTGTCTCACCCTTTAGAAACTTTGGTTGATTCCTGGACTAGTCTCTCTTTGTTTGTAGGCTTTTCCTTCGAAATTCCAAAATAATTCATGTCATGTTCAATTTTAAGTATTATCATTGTAAGTTTGGTTTGGTGTGTTTTTCCATTAATGGACAAGAGTTACATCTAAAGTTAATTCCTGCCTTGCATCCATTGATGTTCAATTAGGCTCTGTCTGCACCTTCTCATGACTCTGTAATGGAAAAGTGTGTTTAGAAAATGAATGGATTGACAAAATATATTTTTACATAATCACTCTATGCTTACAATATTGTGCTGATTTGTATGTTTTTTTTATTTTACTGTTAATTTTACAGTGAAAGCCTTTTCTTTTAAATATTGGGATTTGGCTTGATCCGTTTGCTTTTTGTTTTTTTCTAGATACTTCCTGAGTGTAAATTTAGATGTGTAATTTCATTTTGGTACTTTGTGTTTTCCAGGAGGAAAAACTCACAGTTCAGAGAATCTGACTTTACAGTAGAAGATATATGTCAGCTAAGTATGTACATTTTCTTCATCTAGTGTTTAATAATGGGACCATCTCAATACCTTTTCTTTAATTTTCAGTTTCTTTTAAGATTAATTAACCAGATAATAATTCATTTTCCAAATTCAGTTATCATTTGGCCTTTTTTTATATTAGTGCATGGGGTAGTACAGTCATTTAACACTGCACTTTTATAATTCAAAGTACACAGCTTCAGTTGCATGCATGGATTTTCCATGTTCTCTGAATACTTTAGTTTATTCCCACATCCTAAAGACATGTTCAGTTAACAGATTGGCATATTCTGTCTATAAAGGATCCCTAGGTACCGTATGGGAATTTTTTGTGAACACTGGGCAAACAATTTCATTTGATTAAATTGAGCTGCCTTTTTTGAATAATGTTGCAAATCAGACAAAGTTTAGGAAATTCAGATCAGTTTTACCAGTATTCGTGGTAATTCTTGGGATGTATACATATGTTTGTTCAAATATAAATTTTACTTATGGATATATCCTTACTTGTTGTAAACATTTTATAAAACTGAAATTTAACACAGGTCATCAGTTAAAATGACTGCTTTTGTATGTATAATGTGCCTGTGCAGTAGTTAGCACTGCCCTATGGTCTTAGGCTTTCAATCCCAGCTAGCATGGCTTACTGTCTAGTAGTGCCTGTGTTTTTTTTTTTAAACAGGTTCTGTAGTGTAGCTTCTGGCTCCTTACAGCCCTGAACCGAGTAAAATACTGTATTTTACACAGGATGAATGAATGTAATTTAGTTCATTGTTTGTTTGGTGTATTTTTTTCCATATCCTTAAATCGTCAAATTTTGCTTGTTGTGATTTTTAGATGATTTTGTTATGTGTTTACATGATATTTATTTTATTTTATACAGTAGTTCAGAGGAAAAAAAGACTCTAGTTTGTTACTCACCTTACATTTCTACTATGAGCCATGTTAATCACTTTTTATGAAAAGAACAAAAATGTGAACAAATACAGCCTCAATATGATTATATGTATATAAACACATCAGATGAATAAATACCGTTGAATCTGTGTCCGACATTAGCTGTAATGTGGTAAAGTCTAAAACCTTCTGTTGTACATTATTTCTTCTCAACGTTTCAATTAGTATAATCCTCTGTTCATTGCAGTGTGTGTTAATATCCAGATTTAAGTCCTTTTTTTAAGATTCAGTTATATGGCAGCGTAGTGTGAAAAATATTAAAATGAATCAAACCGCTCCTGATATTTCTTTTTTTATTAAGGAGGAAAACTCTTAAAATTTTCATGCTTCTTATTTACTTGGTAAGAAATAATTGAGTATAAGTAGAAAAGGAAGGAAAAAAACCTGGAAACTAAGAATTCCTTTAATTATGAACTAGATCATTTGATATGAACTTTTGCTCATTTTTATGGTCATAAATTCTCACACTATTATCAGTTGGTTTTTCTTCAGAATATTTTTTAATGGAAAGTTTGCATATTCCATTGTTTCTTCAGAGAGAAGAGACAGGGGTAGCACAACCAGCCTCAGCAGTGACTTTTCATTGATTACAGAAGATTCTCCAGCTGGTGCAGCCAATTTCAGTTATGAAGGAGTGGAGCTGACGTCCACTGGAGGGCAGACGCAGGCAGCCTGGTAAGAAGTATCAGTAAGCTGCTAGACTGTAAGCATTTTTTTAAATTGATTTGGATTAGGAAAATGAAGTAAAAGAATGAAAAAAAAATGCTTCTTCATTCACTTTAGTTTTTAGTACATTTAAAACATTAAATCATATTGTAATAAATCATGGCTCATCACATTTTTAAAATGCACTCACATAAAATCATGTATTGATTATATAGTTTTGAACGGGGGCAGAGGCACAATTTTAATATGTAAAGTTAACTAAAGTAATGCAATTTAAAATGTGTTTCAAGAATAACACCAAGCCCTTTATGTAACTTGGAGTGCTTTTACTAATATGAATTTAGCTAGCAACATAAGCAGCCTTTTTCTAGAACGTTTAAATATTTATTTATTTTTTATTAAGGTTATCGGGGTAATCAATGGATTCTTTTATTCTAATACCTTACTGAGTATTTGTATATATAATAAGTCCTTCACTTTTGAAGAGCAGTAAACAGCGAACCTCACAGAATTAAGATTGTCTTGAGTTTGGAAAAACCACAGAAATATTTAGGACTAAGTTTAACTCTGCTAAATGAATTAAAGTTAATGTCAAAGAAAAATGTAACTAGTTTTTGAGTGGATTATAATGGTGCAATAGTCTTTTAAGTGGGCCTGAGGGTTGGGGAAGTGTCTCCCAAGTATGTTTTACTGATTATTGTGGATATGTGCTGTGAGGTAGAGGTGCTAACCATTGCAACACTCTGCTACCCTGAGTTATAATGAATAGAATTAAATGTCAGATTAGTAAAATTTATTGCAGACAGTGAGAAATAGAGCAGGAAACACATTCACTGATGTTTGGCTCCCACAGATTTAATAGCAGGTACTCGCTTCTCTTGTACCGAAAACTACTTTTTTTTTTTTTCCCCCTCTGACGCATTTGTTCATTGACCATGGCTGATGCCAAATAAGTGCAACACTAAAGGACATTAGACACAAGAGTTCTTCTCTACTTCCTATTTGCATCAGCTGCAACGCCCTATGGGTAATACTGTTAAAGGGGTATGCCTGACATCCTGTCCATAACCTTATAAAGACATGACCTTTCAGAAATGAATATGCTGACCATCTTCTAGTTGCCTTCTGTATGCATATTTTGGTTTTAAATATATTTACAAGTTTTCTGCTAATTTTTTGCACACCAGTAAAACAGTTCTTGTTAACATTAGAATTCCGGAAGCCTATGAAAACTCGTAATCCCGGTCCACCTTAAATCCCTTCACATCTCTCCATCAGTGTCTTTTGTTTTATAAATGCGTAGATTAGCACAAGCAGCCTCCTGTCCCATCCCTGCCTTGATGGAGCTCAGTTCTCCCAGGTCAAGCCAAGGCTCCTTATTTGTGTGTGAGGTTCCTGGAGTTGTATAGGGTAAATAATACAGTATATCGTTATTTTGAATACATGCATTTCATGTGCATTCTGTATCTACAAACATCTTTGGTAATTGTAGGATGAAAGGAAATGTGGGAAATGCAAGAAATGCTGAACACATACCTAAAGAAGAAACTTTTTCCATGTTATACTAATAATGACGAGAAGTGTATAATGTGTGACTTTAGTCTAAATATCAAATAAACACATGCACTTTTATTCAAGAATATAACCAAAGGGAAAAAAAAACATTCAATTTACATGTGGCTGTTAATGAGTTAAAAACCCAAGCTCAAATGTCAGTCAACAGGGAGTTTACATGTATTCTTGAATGGTGCAGAGGTAAGAACTACTGCTTTATAACCTGAAGGTGCCAGGTGCACCGCATTTTCAGTAGTGAGCTGCTATTATTATTATTTCTACAATATAATAAAAACACACATTTGATTTGAATCTGTAACACCCGGTTACAAATAGCCAAATTTTGGCTATTTGTAAAAGTTAGCACTTGTTTTTCATTTCAGTTTTATTCTCTCAGTGACATTCAGGTAGTACAACCAACTTGCATCACTTTCTCTGAGTTGATGGCATTTATCTCCATTCTTTTCACAAGAGCAGCGCTGTGGCTGATACCTGCTCAGAACTGTTTGTTGTACCGGAAATCAAAGATATCATATCTCGTGACCGCTATCAGACTGGACAAAGGCAGGACCGTAGCAGCAGACAGCTCCTTCACAGCACTTTCGCCGGCTAATAGACTGCCCTGCACCACAACGCAACTCTGCTTGGCACCATAAGTAAAATGAGACTTCAACCTGCTGCTAAAGTCACTTCAGTATGCAAGCAATTTGCCACACTAGTGTTTAGATCTGACAGCGCCGCACCAACGGTTTATGCGCCCAAAAAGAAGAAGCCTTTTATTTCATCTGTAACAGCAAGGGTGTAAGGTTTTTTAGTAAATTCCACAAAGCATACTGTGAGGACTGAACAAAATTTTCTTTTCAAGGTTGACCAAGCAGATGCATTTTTTAGCCTTCTGCTTCTTTGTAAATTCTCAACATTTATATATGTATGTTCAACCCAGCAGTAAAAGAGAAAAGTAGGTAGTGCCATGCCACCCAATAGTTCTTTGTAGTATGGCATTTTATGTTTCAAAGAAATGATAGTACAAATGTATGTAACTGTTTATATATATATATATATATAAAAAAAAGAATTCTATGTGTATTTATGTATGTGTATGTATAAAATATACAGTCATACCTCACTTAATGAATTCTTGTGAGCAAAGCTCCTTAATAATGAAGTCGGCAAAAAAAAACACACTGTGGCTCATTCGCATGTTCAAGTACTTGTTCACCAGAGCTCTGCATTAGTCATTGTGCAACTTACAGTGCCTACACAAAATAGTCATTTATTATTATGTGTGTGATATAGATTACAAAGTTATTACATTTGAGTGATTAGGTATTTCACGCATACTATGAATATTTTAATAAAGGCATAAATATGTCTCTAGTGTTTCACAAAAAAATGCAAGCAATATATTTATAAACTAAAATACAGATTATAAAGAAGACTTAGAAAAGAAAGCCATTATTAGAATCATGGGGTTAGTTCTCGACCATGACATGATTTGGTACAGAGTGTGAAATAGGCAGCATGAATAGAGAGCCCTTTACTGGAAGCAGCAAAAAAAAAAATATATTAGACTGGATTTGTGGCTACCAGCACCCCTTAATTAAAGATTCTAGCTTGGATAAACTCATGAAATCGGGGAAAGTGAGTACAGATGGTGTTACCTCTGCTGGGAACAGCCAGCAGCATGAATATGCAATTACTGGGCAAGGCAAATGAGGACACATGGAGCAATTTTGGACTGTGGCCGTAGAAGGAAATGATCTACTGAGCAAGGAAAAAATTACAAGGCCCACTTTGTCACAAATACCCATATTCCTTCATAGATATAGTGCATCTACTGTCCCTTTGGTAACAAGTTTCTTGTAACAACCTAAATTCCAGGAACACATCTACTTTAAATGAGGCATTACTGTGCAAGTACAAATGCAGTGATATAATAAGGGAGCACTATCTGTATTTTTTGTTTATCTATGTTGATAACATTTTTTGCTAAGATCTTAGCATCATTTATTACTCATTAATGAAATTGGTCTGTAGAATGATCATTCAAAAATGTCCTTAGTCCTTTGTTTTTCTCTGTTTTACTTTTTTTTTCCCTAAGGGTGAGAAGTATCTTAATATTACACATTTCAGCCTTCCTTAACTTACGTTTTTAATTCATAGGAATCCAGAGCTTTAGAGACATCTGTACAGAGGAAATAATGTTATAGAAAGTATTTTAAAAATACACTGCGCATATAATTTTTCAATAACACGCTATTTTTTCTACTTTATATACGAGGTAGAAAACTTTGTCAAAAGGAACCTGCCCTACTTTTCAAATCTTCTGTTCTTCTATGTCCTTGAAATCGTACTAGTTAGTACTGAGACATATATTTTCAGACCTATTAACTTTTTTCAACCATCATCTTCATCAATTATGGGAATGAGACCTTTCAATTAAGATCTCATTTGAGGAATTGAGTTCACCCATTTAAAATTAATTATTCTGTGTTAATCATGATGCAGTGCACCAGAGAAATGTACATGACACACACACCAACTGTATCTTATTTGGAGGTGAATGAGTAGAATCAGATTTTGCTTTATTTTCTCATTTACCTTATCTCATTTATGTCTTAATGTCAAAATACTACTTTTGAAAATACGTGATTTTTTTTTTTATAGGAAATATTTGAAAAAAAATGTTGTGTAAACTATTGGAAATAAAATTCAGAAATATTGTATTGTAGCCTCTAAATGTTTTAGGCTTTAGTGAAAACATTGTTTTTATCATCAGTGTGTAATTTAAAGGAGAAGTTTGGTATTTTTTCAAGTCAGTTATTTCTTCACAGTCATAGGATATATTAATTTACCCCATTGAACCATTTCTAAAGTGAAACTTATTAAAAAATATAGCAGAGTGTAATCAGTTCAGTTCTAATATATTATTTGTGCAAATTATAATAGGTAGAATTTAGCTTGGCAATGGTGGTGGTTGTCATAACTTCACCCCCAACTCTCAGTGCGAGAAGGTGAGCACGAAATGTATTCTTACCTCAGTGAAATATTTTCAGGAATCTGTGATAAAATGTATTATTTTTAATTAACTATTGTTGTCAGAAGCTTGCCTCAAACATACGGAAGGTCTGCTACTTCAAAGCAGACATATTCAATAAGCTGCAAGACTTTTTTCCACATTGGGACCCAGTTACCCATTAGCTTCATTATAAACTGTAAGACCAGCCTAGTTATTTTTTTTTTAACTTATAAAATATGCTTTTCTTTAGAATGCAATTTCATGTGGCAAATTAATATATACTTTGATTGTGAAGAAATTACTTTGATGTGAAAAATCCTGAACATCCTTTTATATTGATTCCAACTTGATTCCATGCTGTTTGTCAATATTCTTATTAGGAGGAAAGGAAGGACATCATCCCCACAAACTTTGCTGCTTAACAAGCCTCATCAGCCTGAAGAACGTCTCTTTCATCTTGGCTTGTCTGAAGGGAAATCTTCAAGCTCATCTTCCTCCAACCAATCAGAAAACAGCTTCATGCGGGCAGGAAGTAGTCCTTTGGCTGTTCCAGGACGAAGGTGAATAATTTATTCTGTTTAACAAGTACTTAAAATGGTTTTAAATTTTGTCTGGCAAATAGATAGTCATGGGTACTATTTTTGTAGAGGGTTTTGATTATCAAGTTTACTATATTTTTGTGTATGTTGTAAATCTAAATAAAATCTTTATTAATGAGAACAGTGAAGCAATTATAGTTATACATTCTAAAGCATTAATCAAGTATGATTAATACAAATACAGAGTTTTAGACAAATCTGTGCAACAACAAAAAAGCCATGTACCTTACCAACAAAGTCAGTCACCACTTGCAGCACCATCACATCTGCCAGAGCTACTGCTCCTCAAAAGAAATGATCACCAGTTGACCCTGGCCACCAAGTCAAAAAGTTCCTCAGTGCAAAAACACAGTATTGACCCTCTTAAAGGCAGTAAAATACTGTCTAATAATTATCACTTTTGAGGTGTTGTATGTTAGGAATATCAGTTTACATTCTAACAACGACTTGGTGATATGAGTTATCATACATATGAGTCATCATTTGGCTGGTTTTGGCTGCATTTTCTTTCCTTCTTGATCAAGGCTGTTACAATTTCCCAGTTTCTCCAAAATGTTGTGTCCGGCTAGGTCAGAGTTACTGTAAATATATGCAAGCAAATACTCCCATCACGTTTGCTTTCATAAATTCTAATGTTTGTGCATATGCAACTTTTATAAATCTCCTAACCTTTCAGATATAAAATAACAAAATGGCTTATTTAATATACAGGGATCTTAAATGTAATTTCATATTCTGTTTAATTATTCTGGTCTTACTTCAGTATGATGTGAAGCAGCTTAAGTCTGGACTTTACTGTAGTGTGCCTAAGTGACTCCACAGCACCATATCAAAGATTTAGTCTCTCCCCTGTTTCTCAATTTAACTCATTACTTAGTTTCAAAAACATGTAGATTGCATCAGAATTAAGCAAAATAAAACAAATTGGTTTAAATTAAAATGAACCTTTACATTTTAAGTGTGTTTGTCCAATAAACTAACAGATATATGCATATATACAATTGCCAGAGGATAAAATTGCCAATAGTTGCATTTAGTAATTCTACCTATCGGCTCTGTCTTTCATTAGATGCAGTGCGGGAATGCGGATGAGTGAGAAATGCATAATGCTCAGTATGTCACGACTGCTTGAACTGATATTCTCTTATCCCGTCATTTTTATACTCTCCATTTTACAATTTGTTGTCACTTGTCAATATCCACTTCCAGAGAGTGTTCAGAAGCAATTTACAGATTATTTGGTTATATAGCGCCCTGATGTGTTGAGTACAAGTCCAAGGAGGTTATGCTCAAGCTTTATATCCTGCTGGTGAGGCATCATCTTGAGCACTGTGTTAAAGATCTGGTCTCCAGGCTACAAAAAAAGAGAGAAGAGCTAGAAAAAGTCCAGAGAAGAGCAACAAGACTGATTACTGGACTGCAGTGGATGAGTTATGGGGAAGGGTTGAAAGAGCTGAGCCTTTTCAGTTTAAGCAAAAGGAGATTAAGAGGCAACATGATTGAAGTGTTTAAAATAATGAGGGAAAATCATACAGTGGATCAATACTGTTAACTTTAAAATGAGTTTAACAAGAACATGGGGATACAGGTGGAAACATCTTAAGGTTAACTTTCACACAAATATAGGAGGTTTTACTTCTCATGGAAAACCAAAGACACATGGAATAAGTTGCCAAGTAGTGTGGTAGACAGTAGGACTTTAAGGACTATTAAAACTAGACAATGTTATTTTGGAAGAGTTACGTGGATAGGATAGGTGACATTTGTTGGGCTAAATAGTCCTGTTCTGTCTTGATTTTTGTAACTTCAGTAAGCAAGTTTCTGATCCTTCTTTCCACTTCTTAGATATCACTTAAAATGGAAGCAGGAGTTTCAGCTACTGAACCTACTTAGGGCTGTTTTTATGGCTTATTCATAAGATAAAATTTACTTGCATTCATGTTGTTGCATAATTTAAGGACAAACCGTAACAGTCTTTTATCACTGTTGCTTTTAGGTTTTGCCTTCTATATGCTGTGGGAATACTTGATATTTTGTAGTTGTCTTGGTGTTTTGTAAGATGTAATAAAAACATTAACTAAATACTTTTGTCACTGCTTAGAGTATGAATACTGTCCCAGGTACTGTCTTGATGGTGTTTGCACATCCCCTGTGTGTCTGCATGTGGTTTTTCTATAGGTTTGCTGGTAGCTTTCCTACATATATTGTTAATCACACTAATTGGTGACTTAGTTTGACTGAATTAGACTGAGGGTTCAGTAATGGATGAATGTGCGGATGTTTTACAGGACTGATGGCTTCCTCTTTATCCATCTTCCTATGCATTTTTGTCTTGATGCACAATGGTATACTACTGCTTTGTCCAAGTTATAATGTTCTTTCTCATTGTCTATAAAGCCCCTAAAAATCAGACATTAAAAAATTACACAGAGTACATATTTTGCACAAGTAATCCTTTGTTTGGTTGGCAAACCTTCAGTTCTAATTTGCAAGCTTCAGCATGGTTAGCTATTGGGTATTCTGTACCTCAGGTTAGTTCTGTTGTATTTTTGAGTTATAATTGCAATATTGAGGGCATTGCTAAAACATCATGTCTTGATTTAATTACAGTTTATTAGACAGAGCCATAGTTGTCATCAGTCTAAAAATGTATTTAATTAACATGATGTGAAATGTGAATCTTTACAAAGTTGAGCTTTCATTTATTTTAATTTAGTACAAGTGATTTCTTCAGTTTTCATTTACCTGACTGCATTAGAATTTGGCAGTAACTTTTGTGTTAGTGTCTACCATATCCCCCTCCTAGTCTCAAGTCTGCTTTAAAAACAAAGTATTAGACAGTTAAAATGGAAGTATGAGGAGCTACACAGATGGTAAGGTGTTTAATATGCATTGTACATCTTGACTTTCTTAAATATCTGGTAAAACGATCCATTCCTTTGCATTTTTATAATTATTGTTGAATATGTTTTTTCTTCTGTGTTTGTCAGTTTCCCCATTTTATGTTTAATTGAAATTTGGCTCACTAATAATGCCATTTAAAGTGTCACAGTGGTAGGCATAGTATGGGAAGTTAATTAACAAACCCTTGCACCTTGTGCCTATACAGATTTTACTTTTATATATGGAAAATAGTGAAACCATTCTTAAAACACCATATTAATAGCATGCACAAAGCCCATCCATCTATTTCATGAGCCCCCTTTTTCTATAGTATTAGAGGAGCACAGCTTTTCCTTGGATCATGGAAAGCAAGGCAGAAAGCAAATTTGGACAAAGGAACAGCCTATTGTTGGACATGGGCAATATGCACATTTACTCAAAATATACTAGTTTAGCTAATAGTACTTGTTTGCATTTCAAAATAAAACCAGGCTGCCCACAGGAACAAACACACAGATACTAGGAGACCTGCAGATCTTTCACGATAACTAGACAGATATTTCATCCTAGGGCCCTTGAGCTGTGAGTCAGTAGTGGTAAACACTGCACCATTACACCATCTTATGTGCAACATCCATCCAGTTTCTTAACCTGCTTCATTTTATACAGTGTCAAGAGGAGCCAGAGCCTGTAGGATACCTAGAGGGATTTCCTGTGCTGCGGATAGCTGAGATGCTGACTTTTAAAATGAAGTTTTCCACTTAACTGGTTTCATGTGCAGGTGTATGAGATGTCCCAGAATCTCTAACTCAGTCCCTAGTGTCAAGTAAAGATATGTTAAATTGATAGGTCTATCACATTGTCCCCTTCATGTCCCGCACATTGAATTTTTGCTTAACTTGACCACTGTGGCACCATTGTGTTGAGACTTTTTTTCAGTGATTCTCATCAACTGGACCTGCCTCTCTGTAGCTTACAAGTATCCTTTCTTTGTTTAGTCACTTTGCATATTTGACTGTTTGATGTCATTGCCACTGCCATTTGAAATGAAAGAGATATACATTTTTACTAACAGTTACCTTCTCAAGGTTCTATTTAGTACTAAAAAGATTTTTTTTGTTTATAGTTCTGAAAACCTTGGAGGGAGTTCAATTAAAGATAACTTTCTTTTGTTATAAATTAGTGTCGAGGCAATTGTTTCTGGTGGTGAAAGATAAGCTGACAACTTTGGTTTTTTTGATTTGCGTCTGGCATAATTGAATGCTATCCAGAAAGTAGCAGTATCGGCTGCTTCTTCCGCAACAAATTTGTACAATGATATTTTAAATAACACTGTAGTTATTATTTTAGAGGTTTTTCACAATATATCTTTTAGCTCAGGTGTCCATTTTATATTTACACTGTGCTTGGCTTGTTTTCACTGTGGACTTTCAAAAGGACATTGTATGTTCATGATTATGCTTTACAAATGGCAAGAAGATGAGATTTTGTCATACATAACTTAAAATAGGAAGTAGTTTAGAGCTTACAGTTACTCCATTCAGCTTGTAACAGATTCCTATCATTTAAAGATCCAATTGATTGACTTCTTAAAAGTACTGCCTCTCACTTAATTTTAAAATATAAAGAAAGAATTGAATAACTAGCATAGTTATTTTTAAAGGTATGAAAACAATTTTAATCCCTGCAAGTTTATAAATATGCTTTGACCAATAATCACAGGTAACTTCAACAAGAACAAAAATCCCCTGTATCAGAGTCTCAAGTTCATTTTTTTATGGTTATTTTTAAGAAAGGATGCTACTCTGTTTGGCATTTGAGCAAGAACCTTAACCTGAAAAATTGTCCAGGAGAGCTCTCTGACCCCCTAGTGGCCAGGAATAAAGACAGTTTCCTCTTAGGGATTAATAAACTATATCAAAATAATAAAAAAATAGTATCCCTACGCTTTCAAGATACCTTCCAGCCAACAGGTAGATCTAAATGTATACAGTACTAGATAAATATAATTATAATATCTGTTTTTGAAAGAAATATTTCTTTTTCTTTTCAACCTAGTTGCAGTTTTTAACATTTGTTTTTGGTTGTCTAGTTTAAAAGTTTTATGAAACCTCTGTGATTGAAAAATAGATTGAAAACCTAACTGAAGGAATCATGTATTTGCTTAATGCCATGTTCAAACAGTAGCACTCACAGCTCTGAGAGATTGGCACCGAGTCTGAGGAAAAAAGCTACCTTGTCAGTAGATTACATTTTTAAATGTTAGGTTAGCTTTGTACTTCATTATATTTGCTTGGTTTGAAACAGTTTCTCACTGTTATAGGTATTTGTGTGGAGTTTCACGTTTTACCTTTTCTCTATGTACTGCAGTTGTCTCCTCACATCGAAAAAAGCACACATTAGGTTAGTTATTGACTGTTATTGATGTAGCCTGAATGAGTGTGTTCTGTTCAGAGCTGGTTCCTATTTTGTGCCTTAAACCGGATTAGGCGGGTTCAAAGATGGATTGATGGAATCATTTGTTTGCATATTTTATAAGTCAAGATTACTAGTACATATGAGGAATGTTTTCTTTGCAAACATTGCTGTTTCTTCCAGAATCAAACAATTAATACAGTAGCTACTATGATTCTTTCTACTTCTTGTTGGAGCATAATTCATTGCATTATTTTTAATTAATTTCGGAGCTTTGTATTCTTTAATAATGGTCTTATGTGATTTAAGAAATCTGCTGATTGCTTTTCTTTTTTTGCTTCAGTCGTGAGGAAAATACACATTTGGAAAATGGGTCTTAGTTTTACTTCACTCTTCTCTTCTGTACTTGAGGTAGAAAGAATAAGTCTGAAGTGGGGTTTTTTATTTTTTTTTTGTTTTTGTTTTCCCCTCACTCAGTTAATTGTTAACTGTTGCCAGTATGGCTGCGGTTACATCCCCTATGTCTGCTCTCTCTTTGTACTGCAGATCCGCCACTGAATACGCCCGCTCTGGTTCTTCGGTCTCCACTGATTATGGCAGCTGGCAGATTGTTTCAAGCTGTGGCAGCATTCATGACCAGGGCATCCTGACTACTGAGTCACCTTTTCCCTTCAGCTTTCAGGATGAGGGAACCAACGGCAGGATGTAAGTTTGTCCACTGGGAAGCTTTGGATCAAAAAAGAATTGTGTTCTTACTATCTGAGCCAAAACCAGTGAAACTGCTCAAATTGAGCAAGTTCAGGTTAGAAAATCTAAATGTTTAATATAAAATGTATCATTTTATTTAATTGTACCTTTATGGGTATTGAATTGTTTGCAGTAAAGACAATACATTTTGTAGTGTAGGGTTGGAAAGTAACAGCTGAGAGCATCATAAAATGTATTCATTGTACAGTGTGATAGTGATCAAAGCAAAATAACAAATGCTAAATTCCAGTCTGAAGTTAGTTTTTAATTTTAGATGTTCTTTGCATGCAGTTATGCGATAAACAAATATGTTTTGCCTTATTTGGGGAGGCTGGATTTTGTTTACAAGACAAACTAAAACTTTTAGAACTACATTTCCATGCTGTTTGCTTTTGGTAGAACATTGTTTTAAGTCTGTTTTTGTGTGTTATAGGAATTTCTGTAGTTATCATTTGTGACATTGTGCTTTTCCAGTTCCTTCTGCTTACATGCATTTCTGGTTGGAGAAATATAGAGAAATGTAAGGCCACTGTTGTTTAGCCATGTAATCTGCAGAAAATGTCATTTTTCTTCATAAAGATAAAAGTCGAAGGAGAGAAATTAAGCAGGTTCAACACAGCTGTCAAATGCTTTTTTGGCTGAACTCATTATTTTCTTTTCATGTTATGTATTAAAATTAGATGAGAAAGCAGCTTATAGAATCATGTGCATATGGAAACTCACATTTCCCACGGTACATGAGCACAGCCTAACACAGTCTTGAGTTTTATTAACAACTTTGATATGTTCGGTCTACTGGTGAAGCAGTGCACAAGTTGTACAGTGTGCAGACAAATTCTATATCAGTTATTATTTTGTGTTATCATTGAGTTTCAGAAACCAAATGGAAGATTTACCTGTGCAATTTTCCCTTTTCAAACTTTTTCTTCTGGGTGGAGTCATTGACAGATAAATGGTCTTCCGGTTATTTTTAACAGTGATAAAATCATGAAAGGAAAGCTTCTATAGTGTCCCTCTGTGTTCAAATTCTAAACAAAAACATCCTTAGTTTTAGCATCTGCCCCACTGATGAAAAAAAAATAGTGAAGAAAATGGATCCATGTAACCCAAGGTGATCACATTTTTTGTTTGCCATGCAAATACTTCTGTTTGTAGCTGGCACTTTAAATCTGATAAGTACATGAAGTCTATGCTCTGCTTTAATATTGATGCTGTGCGGAGTCTTTAACTGAAACAACTTTGGTGTAATACTGACAGGGGAAGCGGCTTTTGAAAGTACAAATGCTTGTCTTGATGTTGTGTAGGTCCCTTTTCAAAGGACCACAAGTATGCAATGTTACCTGCTCCTGGTCAATATATAAACTTAATGTACTGTATCTGCATATGATTAAATTATTGTTTTCTTAATAATTTGAACCATAAGTTTAAAAGCTGAATGTCAGGAACTTAACTAACGTACAACAAACAAGAAATAGCTTTTTAAAATGATGCAAAGAATTTTTTAAATGTAATTATTTTATAAGATTGCCACTTGATATTATCCTGCTTGTTACATATTACAATATACTGACATCTGTCGTAACAGAGAAAGCTAATGATAACTATGAAAAAGCATGCTACCTGTTACCTGAAACTTTTAGCTTATTGGCATTAAATTGTTAACAAACACTGTTTTCGCTGTGTAGTGCTTTTCAAGAAAACGTACATTGCAAAAAATGATTATTAGAAGTGGCAGTAGGGAAGTGTAATAAGCAAGCTCCATTGCTGGAAAACTAACAGAACTGTGATTCATCGGTTCAAGCATCACATCTGAATTTTGTGAAAAGGGCTAATTAGAAGTAAAATGATTTAGCTAAAAAAAAAAGTGGAGTCATTGATAGGCTCCACTGATACTCGTTTGATACTTTTGCAGCTGTATTCTTATTACCTTAATGTTCTGTTTAGATCATAAAATAGTGTTGGCAAAAGCAAGGCAAAATAAAAAAGGGTACCGTGTCTTTAATTCTCTTTCATTCTTGGCGTGTGCTTTTTTTTAATTTGTTACATCATAAACAAAAACTTAGATACACACTCGCACGATTTACAGTTTGCAATTTCTGTTTGATGAAGTAGTTACGATAAATGCACTTCTCAAACAGTGAGGAAATCTGGCATTCAAAAATATTACGTACAACATTTTTGACACTTAATATTACTCATTGTGTTTCTTTTTCAGTTGCAGGAAGCAACAACAAACTGATGCCTTAATACCTCTGTCTTATGTACAACAAACTATTGCAAACAACTTTAAACTGTGTCGGAGTTTTGCTTGCAATGTCAGGAGTAGGGAAAAGGATCAAGTATGGTTTCTATATTCAGGGAAAAATACACTTCTTGAAATACATTGTTTTATAGTATTACTGTTATATATTGGTGTACACATTGAGTGATTTTTTTATTTAAGTAATTAAAAAGATTAACATCAGAGACTTCACTTTTTCTGTTTACTGTTTTTGGCCCATAGATGCATTTTGTTTATGTCTCCCTCCCCTAGTATACTCTTGCATTCAGCAGTGCAATGTTGGCAGATGGTGTACTCTACATTTTAAGCTCATAGTTTAAACCCTTTACTAAGGAGTAAAACACAACAGATGGTGGTTTTACAGAAGCTGCACTCTCATGTTTAGCCATGTTTACAAACCAGCTTTGAAATCCGTTAAACTGCCAAAGAGTGGCATCATAATACTTCTCAGCCCGTCTCCTTTTAGCTTTATTTCTACTACTACTACTATAGTCATTTTATGTGTTTTGTTTCAGACACTTCACTCAAGTCCTAAATTGTGGTAGAAAAGTGAATACATAAAGTAATGCTAGAAAGTCTTGACCGTTAATTTTTCCCTGCTTCAGAACTTACATGTGTTTAATATTTTTTTGCACCTTTACAAAGACTTTTTTTTTTTAATTAAATTATTATAGGAGGTATCTAATTTTCTGTCTCTATTAATGTATCTTCCATTTTGTGCATTAGGTGTCCTCCTGTTCCTGAGCGCCAGGCACGTCTGGAAGCAGTTCGAGAGGTATTTCTTGCTGCTTATAGTGCAACAGTAGGGCTGAAATCTGCATCTCCTAGCTCTTCTGGAGCCATCACTGGACTTCTAGAACAGTTTGCACGAGGAGTGGGACTTCGTGGAACCAACATGATTGTCTGATAAAGAGTGAAATACACAAGACTATATCCATACCTGCACAAAATGTGCCAACCAGGGCTTCCATCATTAGCAGGTGGCTGCCCTTTTCAGATGTATACAAGCAGAATAGGCAGTAATTGAGCATATTTCATGTGTGTTTTAATTTATTAATTATATTTTGGGTCTAGATGTAAAAAAGGATGCCTTGTTTTATAACCCTTTATAAAAAATGATAATACAGAATTGTTTTGTGTATATAATGTAAACAATTGTTCTATCATATCCCATTTTCCAGTTGGTGCTGATGACTGAAAATACTTCTGTCCTTCAGGACAACAAATATCATTTATTGCATTTCAAGTAATTGTCTTGTCTCTTCTTCCTTGGCTTAATCAATAAGCCTTTTTAAAACCATTCTTTGCAGCTCAGAAAACTGTTCATTTACATCTTGGCAAAGTACAAAATTTACCAGCCAGTTTATAGCCATAGGGATTTTTTATCGCACAACAGTTAAAGTTTTCTTCTTATTTTTTAAACTTTTGTTAGGAGGCACTGCCAGAACATTTATGATCATTTGCAAAGTTAACTACATCAAATAATTCATTTATTTTAGTGTAAATGGAAATAAATTCTACATTTACAAATTTGAAGTAGTACTGCTCATAGATTGTAAAGTGTGTATCTATTTTACTTTCGAATGCAGTTTATGATGATTCAAGCAAAACAAAAAATAGTTAATTCCACACCTTCACTAAGTACCTTTTTATTTATATTTATTGCGTACAGCCATTTTAATACTTGTGTTTGTGAAAGAGCCTAATTTGTTTTTCCAGTGATCAAATCAATTTGGCTTGTAATTGATAGTTTTATAAACATATTTTTAAAAATTAAGTTATCATTAAATGTCATCATGTCATTAGTGGTCAATGCTTATTAAGGAATATAATTATTAAACACGAAACAATTGTTTAAGTGACCCCTTGCTATCACATGGTGTGCACTTCTCTCAATTCTTAAACAATTATTATTATTATTATTATTATGTTCTATGTTTTCAACATAGAAGGACTACTGATAGCATGATGGTATAATTGTTTTTATATGAAAAAAGTTATTTTTGTTGTACCTTTAGAATCTTGTTATTTCTGCATATTTTTTTTTGCAGTGGTTCAGAATTGTAATTTACATTTAATTTTGCTGAATTACCTATTTAAATCAAGCAATTTGGAACTGACTGAAAGATGGTTAAGTACATGAAAGTAATTGGGTTCATTGATCCAAGCAAGAATGACTAGTCTGACAGTATTAAGGAACATGCTGGTACCCCTTCACACTGAATGCAATTCAAAAACAAACACCAAATTAAGCAAAACAGTGAAATGACATATTTTTGTATTGTATAGTGGATTATTTTACTTTACCATTTTGTCCTCATTTTTAATATGTGAAAATCTCAATTTGCTTGCTTAAAGGCTTTTCACAAGTATGATATATGAATGTATCTAACAAATTAAATTTGGTGTTTTAAATGGTCTTTTGCACAGTGACTGTGTGTCAAGGTTCTCCACTGATCTGCAAATTTGTGGGTGAGATTGGAATTTGATATGTTTATTTTGATGGCCATTAATCTTATGAAGAACAAGTTATTAATATTTTCTAATTGGGCAGTTAGACAGTTGTCATGTAGGGAGTCATTGTTCTCATTGGTGCTCATTTGTTTATTACACTATTAAATCTGAAGGCTAAATCTTTTCATTTAATACTTGAATCAATGATTTAAAGATCATTTAAATAAATTCTAATAAGTATAAGTTGAAACAGAGTTGATAGGATTAATTAATCAATTTTCTTTGCACTTAGTCATAAAATTCTATTCAGTGGCTCTATAGGGTTCTCTTTAAATAAGTAAATGAAAATGAAAATATTCCCAGTGATTGTGCCACTAGAATGGAAAGTATGTTACAGTAAACCTGGTGGCTAATTCAAAATATACCAACTTTAATATGAAGAATTATGAAAATTATTTATATGTTTTGTCATTATGCCTTGCCATATATATATATATATATATATATATATATATATATATATATATATAATTTGTGTTAACGGTTCTCCCTCTTCTCTTTGAAACATTATTTAAAGTAAGGCAGTGGTGCTACTATTGAAAAGTTTTATGACTAAAATTTATTATCCAATATTATTTGTAAAATGTTTGCCCCCCCTTGATGAAGTGAATGCCTTCTTTTGTTCAGGATTTATAGAAGTCCTTATAAGAGCTTTGCATGTGAAAAGTTGAGAATTAGTTTGACATAATTTTATTGTTGAATGGCATTTGTCAAAATATCTCATGTATCTCAGTGTTTTACCCACTGATTATATTGCCAAGGTTAATTTTTAAAATATTGAGAAAAAGTGGCTAAATAAAAATGTCCACTTTATTTTCCTGAAATATTTGACCCCACGTGCATATACTTTTTTTTTGGCTTATAATTTTTAGGTTATTCCCAGAAGATCTTACTTAATGGTTTAAATTCAAAGTGCATGCAGTGTTTCTGCTTGGCTACAAGTCAAGTATCCCCCAGGATAGTGGATACACATTGAAAATCTCACTTAAAAGGCAGTTCCCCATGTCAAGACTCCTTTTAACAGCCATCGGTCCTCTCTAGACCTCCCCCAGACCCCATTCTTGAATACAGTTCAATTACTTATTGAGACTTGTGTTAACATTTGAGTTGTTTAATGCATTTTAATGAGTTTAGAATCCAGTAACTTTGTGTTTTTTAAAGGTACTTGAATTATTTATCTGTTCACTGTAGTACCCATGCATTTGAAAGGTTGGATGTTCACATGTAACTTGCATCATTGTTGCAAAACAAGTAACTGAGCCCAAAGTAGTTTTGTGTTTGACTGTATTTTTCTTTTTATTCCTTATACGCCTTACTTAAATGATCAAATTACTTTTTTGGTATAAGCACCCTTGTAAAATGATTTTAATATTTTTAAATATGCTATACTTTAAACAATTCAGAGAGAAACAAATAGAAGCCTCCTGTCTTGTGTCAGTGTGTCCTTAAGCATTGTGTATCCATAAAAAAAAACAATCTTGCAGGTTTTATTGCCCTTTTTGGAGCCTGTTGCCTGGCACTTGTAATATTATGAAATGTATAGGCTAGTGCTTCCACCTGCCTTGTTTTTCATGAAAGCCTGCCTCTATTGTACTTGTTACTGTGGTAACGCCAAAGACTATGCAGCAGTATTGAACCTGATTCACCATTGACCTTATTATTTTATACATGCATCTTCTGCTGTACCTTAAGTTTCAAATGTGTCTTTTAAAATGTTGCCACGTGTACGGTGCAAAAGATTTATTTATCTAGTAATACTGGGCCAGATCATAGCTCTCAGGAATCTTGCTGATGAAAGATGTTACTAGATGAACTATGCTTTTTCTGGCAGAAACTAATTACATACCAACATAATTGCTGTCCAAGTATTACTTTAATTTTACCTCATTTATGGATGTGCGGCATTTGGCAGCTGCTCACACACAGCCTTGTGTGTCTGTCTTAAGTAACAGCTCCAGAATGGTACACAGGTAGCTGCTGTCATTTTGGTTTTGTTTTTCCTCTCTAGCACTTAGAACTGTGCTCATTTATCAACCTTAAGTAGCTTTACTGTATATCATCAACTGTATATATTGTTCAAGATTTTCTGTTGTAATAAATCTGGGGTGGGATAGCTTTATGTACATTTGGGATGGTAACCATAGATTTTATTTTTTCAGGGTTTCCTTTTTTTTATTGAAGTTAATACTGTGGTGCACTTACAGTTATGGTTCTTTTTAAAAACATTTCTGTATGTGAAGAAAGTAACACATTTTTTGTTACAGTATTGTCAGGGAATGTTAAAGGGTGAAGATTATGAAAATTCATATAAAGTGAAATAAAAGTCAAAAACATGTTTTTACTTCTCTTGGTCATTTGTTTAAGTAAATGCCCCTTAAAAGACAACAGTAATTATAAGAGAAATTAAGTGTTGTTAAACAAAAGCTTTGCAAAATGTAAGCTAAATAGATTTATGCAGTAGTTAGTGTTGCAACCTCACAGATCTTGAGTCATGGGTTCAAATCTTGGAAACTCCTGCCTACATTTTGCACATGCATCCTATGTCTATGTGGATTTTCATCCAGTTTTATTTTACTTTCCCTACCGTACTTTACACTGGGCCAAACTGAAGAGATGTTTGATTATCTGTGCAGTTGTGCGCTTCACCAGAATGGTGTCCCATCTACTGCAGTCCACTACATTCACTTTCTAGATGAGCAGATTGGAAAATGGATAGATCTTTAACATTTAGCTGTTTTCTAAAGCCACCTTCTCAATTAAAGTCACAAACATTTTTAACTTGCTTTACCAAACGTAACCTAAGACATTTCATCAGACGTAACAAACGTCTGTCACATAGCACACACCCTAGCCTGTGCCTGTTTCAAAAAGCGTGATTAGCTGATAACCACATTTATGTCCTCACGAATTACAAATTCTATCTTAATCGGTTCCTAGAATACACGTTTGGCTAAATCCAGCTCTTTGAGAATGAAATGAGTCTGATTTCCATGAATCTCAGCTGAAGCTGGACATACACTCTTATGATTTTAGTACCATTTTAAGACTGACTTGCATTTGCAACTAATTTTTGGCCTGAATTTTAGCATCATTGACCATCGTTTGTCGTGAAGTATGAGAGGGGCTGCAGTGCCTAGTTGCATCTTACAAGTGGGCTATCATACAATCAGAAGAATTTCTGTCTCGTCAGAAATTTCCTTTAGCTGTCTTGTAATTTGAACAGTCCCACATGCCGATTTTTCTAATGTCACCATCAAATTTTAGAAACAGGTTGATGAAAGAACTGATCAAGTATCCGTAAGTCTGAATGACCAAAAAGACCAAACCCTTCCCACTCAATGAAACAATCAAGCATCAGAATGACCAAGTGGGACAACACTAACCCCCGCCACCCCCTGAACGATAACACAATCAAGCCTAGCGTTAAAATCAACTGCATTAAATGACCTGTTGCATTGTTAAAAGTATAATCAACTCTCTGTTAAAGAGTCCAGGGTCCTGTGGGGTTCTTAATCAACCCTTGTACTCTAGTGCTATACATGTCAAGCATTCCATAATTCAAATTCATTGATCATGTTTATCTTTTTTGAAATGATCTTCAATGTACCCAGAGCAAGACCAGCCTGCACGTGTTGCCATTTAGACCCAGCCCCACTAGGCCATGTGTTTTGGGAATACACTAAATGAACAGCATTTTGAAGAAAACTCTTCATACTTCTCAGGGAGCCATGTTGTAACAGTCACTCATAATCCATTAATGGTGATCTTTGCTGTACTCCTGGATGACATCAAAGTGCCTAGGGATAAGTCGATTGTGATGTCCTGTCCCACACTATTAACTCATAGACGTATCTGACTCAACTGGACAAATCCCAGATCACCTTCTGCAACTCGGTGGGTAAGTGAAGTGTTGTGATTTTCTTTTTTTTTTTATTGGTATTTGGTAATCTATTAATCCCTAAGGGGAAATTGTTTTTATTGCATGACCTTTGGAGGTCAGAGTGCAGGGTCAGCCATATCTCATATTAAAAAATAAAAGAATTTCTGAGACGATATAGTATGCACAAACCTTTTTTAAAGTATGACAAAAATTAATTAATATTTAAAATATTCATGTGATTGACTCTCTTATGTTGTTAATTGTTCTCTTTCTGTTGAGTTGGGGTTGAATCTGTGTGTTTGGTTGAATAGTATGCCATTTGTAATGTTCTGTTTTTCAAAAATAATATATACTCTGAACACTAGGTGGTGCAGCTGAGCCCCTAGACCTACAAGACCCAATAAAATGATTCTTATTGTAGGAAATCCTTCTAGTAAGCGTTTCCCACACCACACAGCTGTTAATAGCACAATTAACAGAGCCAATACACAGAATAAATCCTTGCTCTTCAGTCTGTCTTTTCTCTCTGTCCCTGTCCGTCCAGCAAGTGTTGCCTTCTTTCCTCTTAACTCTGACTCCTAGAACAGTGGCAGACAGTTCCTTTTATGTCCCACAGGAAGCACTTCGGGGTGAGGTGAGAGCCTGATAAAGTAGGGCTCCTCAGTCTACCCAACTCGCAAGTCCCATGATCCCCTGTAGGAAACCATGATGCTGCTGTAACCCAGGGGGGCTGCCCTCTAGAAGTCCAGTGTAGACCATGCCCCATGCTTGCTGTCTCCCCCTGTCCTTCCAACTAGAGGACTTCCCAGCCAGGTAAGGATGCCAGCTGTCCCTCACAGTATAACGCAATGGTGGCTGGTGGCCTTTCAAACAGGGGAAGCACATTTTAGGCCTACATCTTAAAATTAGTCAATTACTGCATCATGTTATTTATATGTAAATTCAGCCCCCTTTTCTTTTTATAGAAACTTTTCTGTGACCCAGTCATACCAACTGGGAGTGTTTTCAAGAGACTTGACCAGTTTCCTCTCAATGGCCAGCAGAGTAATATTGCTTAAACAGTTTTAGCTCATTCTATTGCAGCTGCATGACTCATTTTAAGCTGGATAAGCACCTCTGTACACCTGCTGACGAAGCTCCAATTGTGACTGCACTACCTGAAGTAACCTTGTTTGAAATAAATGAACAAACTTTACTCAACTGAAACAAGGAGCTCAAGATCACTATTTATATTATGTTTTTATTTACAGTAGGATAGGCCAAATTGTAAATAGAGGGCTCTATCACTAGCCAATAACAGACTACGAACATCAGCTTGTCTCACGACTTCACTTGCAGAAAATCCACATGGGACTGAACTTGAAATGCTCCCCTGCTAAAACGCTGTCAATCAAAAAGAGGTCAAGCCCAATTGACAGTTCCTCCAATCATCATGCAGCAGCCCGGCATCTTGGCCAGCCCTCTGCCCCCATTTACTCCCAGATTACCATATAGGTTTGCTGTACTGAAATCAAAGTGTATTCTGAGTGTCGTCGAAGTCCAGCAAAGCTGCACTTCAGTGGGTTTCAATGGATCATGCTGATGCAGGAATGTATGAGGGAAAAAAACATCACATTAGATGACCTGCAGAAAATGATTGCCGATTGTCCTGAAGTTAAACACATTCCAGCACGCTCTTTGTAATAGCTACGTAACTACAATGGTATATATTTGACTAATTCTTTTGTGACCCTTTAGAGGAGGCGGAGCTTCCCTTGTAGTCTTAGGACAGTTGCTTCTGCCTCCATCTTCTGTCTTCTCTATATGGAAGTCACAGAACTTGACCCCATTGTGATATGGATGCCTTCTGGGGTCTCCCATGAGTGAGCCGCTATAGGATGCAGAGCTAGCCTTTGTCATGCGTGATTCCAGTGACTGCCTGTGGAAATACCTCTGGATGAAGCAGATGAGCAGAGAACCAGCCCTGTAGTAAATGCAGTCTGGAAGCAATGAAATGTTGGGATGGATCTCTGTTAGCTGTTAAGGAAAACAAGCTTGACTCTGTTACCCAGCAGTACAATGACTGGTGATCTCCTTCATGGCTTGCAGTGTGAGAAATCCCAGTGGAACTTCTTTGCTTACAACAATTATGGTATAAACTATCAAAGAAAAAGGAAGCATTTAAAGGTCATCAGATCCCTTCCGCCAGTTAGCTGTCAGCAAATGAAGGAGGTGAGCCTTACATTTCACATGGGGTCCAAAGCCATAGGATTGTCTCCATAGAAATGTCCGCTCGTCACAGTAGTGTATGGCACCCTGAACAGTGGCCAAATCCCCAACCTCAAGGCATTTACCTTCAGTTGGAACCTTTCATTGTGCTGCTGCACGTTCTCTGTCATTTATGTGTGTTTTTCCTGAGAGACTTTAGCATATTGCACACAGTCCAAAGACTTGAGGTCAAGGCCCATGACAGGGTGTCTGTTTTAGTGAGGATGATCTGGCATATCATCCAGGACTACAGTCCTACTGGGGTGTATCTGGGAGGAATGGCCAGTTACTACTAGACTTATGTGTTGTTTGGTCTCGGTAGAGTTCTATATTACTCTGCTTTCCCATTTTGTATTCTTTATTGCGTAGCCTTTGTCAGAATGCCTCAGATCCCTTAGTCTTACCCCTGTTTATAAGGTATTGTACTTTATAACTTCTCCCCACCTTCCCTAATGCATCTACAGTATAACCTCAGGCAATTACAAAGAGTAAAAGACAAGCAGGAGTTAAGTTACAACTTTAAATGTATTAATGATAATATTTTACAATTGAATATTGGCAGCCATACAACCTGATAAATGCTGATATGTAATTTCAGGCGGCACATAGACTTGTTAATTACTTAAAATGTCTCTAGTTAAGTCATCATTTTATGGCTTTCTTCAGGACAGGCCGCACACCTTTCTCAATATGGCTGCCAAGCTGTGATTCTCAGTGTGGTCTTCTTTTCACTCCGTGTGTTGTCTGAGATGCTCTTTCATCATGACGGTGTGTGAGGGAGGGAGAGGTAAAGCAACCGAATTTATACATTCTTTGTCCCAAATCCTTATACCAATAGGTTGTCGTGCTTCAGAATGGCCTCTGATTCAAACCAATCCCAAACAGCCACACTTCAGACCAATGGGGGCACACAATACCTTTTATACCTGCCCCCAAAAAACCATTTATTCAGCTGATGCTTGCCAGTTAGCTAGTCTGGGTTTCCTGTGGGGGTTGATTGAGAGGGTCCTGTAGAGAATCACTTGCCAAACTGGTTTTAGGCACTTACCCTCCACCCTGTCATAAAATTCACTATCCTGACTTAGTCCTAAAATATGGCGGTTAGTTAACCTTTATATACAAAATTTCACATCACAACATGTGTGCTAGTCATGGATTGTTCATAAGAGCTCCATGTTCTATTCAAACACAAGAATATCCATATGTGTAAGGGCTGTGGGTTAAACTTCACGCATCATGACTGCTACCCGTGTCCAGCGTTGTACCTGAAAAAACAGGGCTACCATGTGTGTTCAGGTTTCAGAACACAATGTCAGTATCGTGCTTTGCTATCAACATGTGACGGCAAGCAGCACTGCAGCTCCAACAGGATCCACGTGTGTGCTTCAGTGTTTGATGAATGGTTTGATTCGGTGAAGCAAATTATCAAACTTAAATGCTGGTATCCATGGTGCTTTTCTTCATCCATTTCTCGCATAGGCAATACAAGCGTCGCTTATTCCCCCAGTAATGACACTGACACTTCTCTCATACCGTCTGTATCGCTGTTGCTTTCGTTTTGCTTTTTTTTTATTATTATTATTTGCACCTTCACAACAGCATCAGAATAGAAGGAATTGTAATTTTTAACATCTTTGTCAACTCCCAACACAGCGAAAACCGACGTCGCGTACTCACAGTAATGATGTCTGGCAGTGCCACCTGGTGGAATCCTCCAGATTTATTTAAAGTGCACTCGTAAGTATAGACAGTCCACTGCTTGTGTAGTAGTAGCGTCCTCAAGCCCACGAGTCGCGCAGCGTATATCGTATATCCCCGGCCTGACTAATATATGAAGAGCACCTTGGACCAAAGATCATTGGTGGACCACATATTCTGGACCCTTGAGCAAAGAGAGGTGTTGAACTGACAAACTAAACACCACGTGTGAGCGAGCATCTGATGGAAACATCTGGAAGACCCTAAGACAGGGGTCTCAAACTCGGCCTGAAGAGCCGCATTGACTGTCAGTTTTCATTCTAACCCATTTCTTAATTAGCGACCGGTTTTTGGTGCTAATTAACTTGCTCTTAATGAATTTTAATTGACTTGCTCTTGAAGACTCGGACCCAATAATTAGTTTCTTTTTCCTAAATTAGCTGCCAAGCAATCATGACACACAAAATGTGTCAAAAAAAATTGTGTCCATCATACAATACCTGAAAATAAAGAAAGGTGAAGGTCTCAAGAACGCTGATCTGCTCAGGTCCACAAAACATTTTAATAGAGCTCTTAGAAAAGAGAAAATCAACAATGCCAGAAATGTCTGCAATTACACAATGAGAGCAGCAACAAGCCATGGAATTAAAGAACGGGTTTAATTAACGACAAGAATCGGCACCTAATTACGCCACTGGTTGGAGTTTGAGACCCTGACTTAGTTGGTCTTCTGTTGGCTCCCTCTCTTCACATTTCATTTCTGTTTAAGGAAAGAAATGAAGCAATTCAGAGGAATGATAAAGAAAGTCCAGGCAACAAGTCAATTAAAATTAATTCTGAAGAAGTTAATAAGCATCAAAACCAGGTCACTAATTAAGAAAAGGATTAAAATGAAAACCTGCCGCCACTGCGGCCCTCCAGGGCTGGAGTTTGAGACCCCTGCCCAAAGGGGTACTGCGGATGAGCTCCATGCCCATCTCTGGTGTCATGAGTTACTGTCTGATGTTGGAGTGAATCTTTGGAATATGCTCCTGGCTGTTTGATCTACCAGGCTGCCATGACTCTCATCAGGAAAAGCAGGCAGAAGATGAAGATGATGATGATGATGATAGCACAGCATCTGATAACTGATTTTTATACATTGACGAGTTGTACCTTTTCCATTCAATCCACAGGCCTGCAAAATTCAAAGACTTGAAAATTGTCTTCAATATTTCAGCTGTTCCTTATGTTTTATGGGGTGCTGAATAATTTTTTTTTTTTACTATCACACAAGGTTTTCCCACAAAAGTCTCTCAAAAAAAAATGCTCCAATCACTGGTAAGAATTTCTTCAGTCTTTCAAATTTTATGAATAACTTCCATTGTAAATTATTTTCAAGACAAACATCCAAAAGTGATCAAGTAAATATTGACAAGTAGTACTAAATAAACGGGCTTCTACACATACACTCAATGGCGTTTTCGCTGTCCTTCAAAACCTCTCTTGTGGCTTCTTCGTTTGTGGTTTTTAGTCCACAGTTTCTCCCTGCAGCCCCCAGCAATAGTCAGCAATCATGCTAACGTTCCACCACTCCTTCGATATCCTGATGGAAATGCTCGCCTTGCTTGCTCTTCGCTCAGCACTCCCAAGTTCTCCGGGAAGTCGTCCGAATGAGAGTGGAGGAAATGCAGCTTGAGGCTCATTAAATAACCCAGTTCTTCTATAATTTTGTCAACATATTTTCAACGATGGCCTCAAAGTTTGGCTCTTTATGGTGTGAAAAAAAATGTAACTGCTTGCAAGCTACGAAGCTAAGGATTAAAAGCTGTTTTATTATAACGGCAGGTTATTCGTACAGGCGTCTGGCATAAGATAAGGTAAGGTAAGCTGAACTAGGGTAACTTCCTTCTTCAGGAATGCATCTGATAGACACAAGTACTCCGAGCTGGCTGAGGAGTGCAGGGAGGCCGGCTGGAAGACCACCATCTACCCAGTGGAGGTGGGATGCCGAGGGTATGTGGGGCCGTCAACCACACGCCTCCTGAGGGACACAGGGGTGACTGGAAGGAACCTAAGAAAGGCCATTAAAGATCTGGCAGAAGAGGCAGAGAAAGGCAGCTTTTGGCTCTGGTTGAGGAGAAAGGACAGGAGCTGGGGAAAGAACAAATAACCCCAATAACAGCTGCAGGGGGTGACAGGGAGACGTCTCTGTCACTGCTCTGCCACCAGGAAGCGTTCTAGCGATTAAAGGAGCGAAACATTGGTGAATGGTGGTTCCTAGCTGAAGACCCTGCAGCTGACCCATGGGCACCGGAGGAGGTGCGACAGGCTGCAATGCCAAGCAGGTTATACCACCTACCTGTACATCGACCAGGAAGATGACCTTTCCTTCTTTGGGGCCACCCTTGACACGTACACAAAAAAGAAACGGTTGGCCGAACTGATGAAATGCTTAGATGCTGTTTCATAAGTAAGGGAGAGGGAGCAAAATGAATATTAAAAAGACGATTGAAACCAGAAAACTTTGCTCTTCTGCTTTGCAAAGCATGAATCCATGTACTCATCTGTGACTGAAGAAAGGCTGATTGTTTGAACTATTCCTGTCTTCCTCTGGGGTTACTTCCACAATGGATACCACAGCCAAACTGAATATGGTGATTTGTGGGAAAAACATATGTGATGGGGGAAAAAAATGGATGTCATTTTAGAATTCAGCACCCCAAAAAACACAAGAATCCACGAAAACTTTGGAAAAAATGTTGCGTCCTCTTGCCTTACTTGTTTGAACCGTTCCTCGGAGGTGCTTGCCATGAAAGGTCTTCATATTTTCTGAAAGTCTTGTTTCCATGCTGATCCATAGCCACTTTTGAGCCTGGGGATCTGTGCTGGCAATCGGGAGGTTGCCAGTTTGAATCCCGTAAATGCCTGAAGTGATTCCACTCCGTTGGGCCCTTGAGTGAGGCCCTCAACCTTCAATTACTCCGTCCTGGGTATGACGTTCACCTGCATCCAGCCCTGCAAGCAGGGACAACTCGGAGGTTGGTGGCAGGATCGGTACTCACACTATTCCATTTCATTTGAACGACTGAGGTGCTGAGGTGTCGCCTGTTGCACGGCTCTGCTTGGGTCCTAATTTGAGATCCTGAGGTGGTCCACCATGTGGTATCAGTGCTACCATCACCAGGTTTAATGGCCAAAGGTTATCCTGTTAAAATCAGACATGAGCACCAAAGTCCAAACCACTTCAGCAAACTAAGAGTCCTCCATTTCAGCTTACAAACTGAGGTACGTTGTGAACACCCGAGGGTTTGCCATACAAACTCAGATCTGGGCCTCTATTCTGTCCCAATTGCTTTAATTTATACTGATGTGCAAGTCTGTAAAGAAACACGTTTATTTTGCATTGCCAGAGCTTAGCAGCTGTACTGACAATGGTTCCTTATCTGTTTTCTTTAAAAAATATGAAAAACACACAGAGGTCACCAAATGCAGAACATTCATTCGGTAAGACCCACCAGTGTAATTTGTTTCTCTCTGTTACGTTTTGCTTTCTTGGTGGGATTGGTGGCAAATACATTTTGCTGCTTTGCTGCTGTTATTCCTTTTCAGAAGCTGAAATCCATTCCATTCACCTGGCAGGTAATTATTTTATCACCTTTAGCTCTTTAATTTCTTTCATTTACAGTAAGGTATAATATTACTTTTTTAGGATTATAAATAATTGAATGCATTTTCAATTTTATTCAACACAGTATGTGTAAGAACACACATTCATTATAGTCTGGACATTTCAGAAACGCTACAGCAAACCAGGCAATCACAGAATGGCTTCATGGCTGCTTCCTGCTTTGCATGAATGGTTAACTGGAAAAAAAAAATCAGAATTGAAGAATGAAGGGATGGATTAAGACAGTGAAAGGATGAATGTAGAGGGGTGGCTCAATTAATGGACTCCTGAAGAACAGGATGAAAGACTAAATGGATGTACTAATGCAAGGACTGATAGATAACTAAATAGACATCTATGTGGAAAGAAGATGTGAGGTAATGTGAGATAATATGAGAAGGAGGAGATTCACAGCAAAGGGTGCCAAGGACCATGGAGAGAGTTAGGGATACAGATTTGTGGGGCTACCAGCCAACCTGAGAAAAGCAGAAACATAACCATTAAAGTGGAGGTGATGATGATGGAAGTCCAGATGGATGGCTCTGAAGATGAAAGCATTCATGCAGAAATGGACTAATGAAGACTAAATAGATGGGTAGATGGACAGTGGAATAAATGAATGGACTAATGCATGAACTGACATATAGCTACATGTGTAAAGAACATGTGTCTTGGTGGTAATGTCTGATGACATGAAAAGTATACGACACACACCATAGGGTGCCAAGGACCATGGAGAGAGTTGGGGATGAAGATTTGGATGGCAACCAGCCAACCTGAGTCAACCAGGAACATAACTACTAACGTGTGGGTGATGATGATGGAAGCCCAGATGGATGGCTCTGGAGATGAAAGCATTCATGCACAAATGGATGAATGACTAAATGGATGGCTAGATGGACGGATAAATTAATGAATGGACTAATGTATGAACTGACAGATAACTAAATAGACGTATATGTGGAAGGAAGATATTTGTTGGAGTTGGTGTGAGATGATATGAAAAGTATGAGACTCAAAGTAAAGGGTGCCAAAGACCATGGAGAAAGTAAGGGATAAAGATTTGGGTGGGTCACCAGGGTCTTTTCCGACCACAGACAGTCAGGACCTCGGTTTTACACTTCATCTGAGGGATGGCACCAATTTTTACAGCACAGTGTCCTCATTAGTGCTCTGGGACATTGGAATCCAAACACAGACCACAGGATAAGATCTCCCCGACAGCCTCATCAGCACCTCTTCCAGCAGCTTTCCCTAGATGATCCCCATTCCAAGTGCTGGCCAGGCCCAGACATATTCAGCTTCAGGTGCATTACCTGTTGTGAAGTTCAGATGGTATAGCTAAACCTTATCCTTTATTGGACATGTATGCCAGGTCCTGGAAGATCTTATTGGCCTTGATCTCTCTTCTTGCACCAATGACCCTGTTTGTCACTCTTCTGTGATATTCTGTACACATAGGGGTCAATGTGATTGATGTTAAGAAACCCAACACAAGCTTCAACACTTCACCCTACTTTAAGGCTTCTGCTCCATTGCACTTATTGATCGTGAATACTCCATTAACTCCATTGAGTCTTGAATTGTGTGCACCAGAGCCACTTAAACCTTGAGATATGTGAAAGATACGAGGAAAGGCTCTCTCTGTGTTTGTGTTAGTCATCTAATCGCTTTCATCACATTTAGATGTGTTGGTCATTAGCTAGTTACATCGTCTGTTGCTTCTCTTTCCTGTGTTTGGAATTGGAGTGAGGGGACATTTAGAGCAGCACTGTCTGATGATAACATGGAATCCTGTGCTTCCTGCCCCTCTAGCCGCCGCTATGTTCTCACACTGGCATTTGTTTGGCACTCATCTTACTGTGAGATTTGTTTCTTTTTTTCCCATAGTCTGCTGTGAGACTTGAGACTCTGTAGCAAGTTGGAGGTGCCATGTCTTTGACAATTACTTGCCAGTCAGGAGCCATGGTGCAGCACCAATTAGCTCTGTGGTGTCGAAGCCTGGTACTCGAGGTATCTGTGGGGGCAGCTTGTCTGTTTCCCCTTCTCTGTAACCCTGTACCTTCTTTATCTCTCGTAGATTTGTTTGTTTTTTTCCCCCACAGGGAAACATTTGCAACTTTTTCATGGTAGTGAGCAAAATCTTCCAGGAGGACAGATGTTTGAGAAGCTGAAACCAGCACATCTTGCACCTACAATTATACTATGGCCAGAGGCACTTTCTGCGTCTTGTCCGATTTAATGTTTGGTGGCACAAAAACCTAACTCTTAACTATAATTACGTGCTGTATATGTTGGGTTACAGCCACATTATTGGGTTTTTGGAGCTCAATCAATTACTTAATAAAGTATCCATTGAGAATGCGTGCGTATTTACAGATTCTTTATAACAATCTAGAAGAAAAAGTAATATTACCTATCAGAGTGAGGATGCAGAGAAAAAAATAGTTTCACATAAGAATTGAGATTTATGTTTATCAAAAACTATTTACAAATTCTATATATATATATTCTATATATATATATATATGTCTATACTAATAAAAGGCAAAGCCCTCACTGACTGACTGATTGACTCACTCACTCACTCACTCATCACTAATCCTCTAACTTCCCGTGTAGGTAGAAGGCTAAAATTTGGCAGGCTCATTCCTTACAGCTTACTTACAAAAGTTGGGCAGGTTTCATTTCGAAATTCTACGCGTAATGGTCATAACTGGAAGCTATTTTTCTCCATATACTGTAATGGAGTTCAGCTCGATGGCCGTGGGGGGCGGAGTTTTGTGTGACATCATCACGCCTCCCACGTAATCACGTGAACTGACTGTCAACGCAGTACATAGAAAATGAGGAAGAGCTCCAAAAAGCGCTGAAGAAAACATGCATTATACAATTGAGAAGGCAGCGAAACAATAAGAAGCGAGCGAGTGACATATACAACCATATTCATGAGTGCAGCTACTTCGGAAACAAAGCACGGTGTAAACCTAAAGTTTAAATTAAGTTCATAGACAGGCTGCCGCTGGCGTTTGTCATGCCCACGGGTAATGCGGGATATAAACGAGAGTTTTGATCACTTTGTAACTAAGTTAAAATTGCAGATGAAGGGGTGTGCTTATGCAAATTCCGGGAGACTGTGTTTGTGGGGGGATTGACAGTTAGAGTGGGTGGGGGGTCACGTCATCATCTCCCCTCCCATTCACCTCATTTCGTTGTGAGCTTTGCTCCGTGGCTAACGCAGTCTTGCGGAACCAACTTTGTGACGCTGCCACCAAATACTCACAGAAAAATCCACAAGTTAATACACACGCTGTCTCTACAGTTTCTCCACATTCTAAATCCTCCAGGCACTACTTACAAAAGGTTACATTAACAATCGTGTTACTTTATTTTTAAAATGTTTCCTTTTCTTAGCACAAGTACAGCTGAGAAGCTTTGATGCATGTGCTCCATAACGCGTTAAAAAATAACGCATTTAATCACAGTTTGCATTCCAAGCAAAGGGGAACTTCTGTCAATGCATGATTTCCTGGTACACCGATTACATTGATACACACATCAGAGCTACAAAAATGTAACAGTCGGAAGAAAGCGCGTTGCTACGACCTCATAATCGTATACGTGCAAAAGAAAGTGCGAAGCGCCTTAATATTAGTTTCCCGCGGTGTAGAAAAGGGATCCCGTGTTTGCACTTGTCTGGGCTATAGCTCAAGGGGAGGATGAAAAAAATTAAAAGTGCTCACTTTGACTTAAAGCAGGAGCGCAGTCAGCATCTCAAAGGCCAGCTATGCGCACGCGCCGGCCGCTTGAGTTTTGTAGGGCAGGAGACACCACTTTTTGCAGACACGTTCACGTGATCGAAAGTCTCAGCGCTCTTTGGAGGTCATTCATATATATATATATATATATATATATATATATATATACTAGCAAAATACCCGCGCAGCGGTGAAATACCGTGGATTAAATAAAACCTGCACAATAACTATAAAAATCGTAATAAATGAACAATGAAACAGCGGAGAACCCGTGAATTAAATAAAAAGGCTGCTTCGTTGGCGAAGCAAGGAAAAAGGACTTTCTTATATATCGTTCGTTTATAAAACAGTGCAGAAGCTGTGAGAAAGCTGCTTCCTTCGCAAAGTAAGGAAACGACTGAAGAGACCGGTAAGTGTTCGGCCAGGCAGCTGAAGCGCTGCATTATGGGATCTGTAGTTTATTGTGTTACCAGCGCTTCATATCCCCGGGCCATTAATAACAATAATACAGTATATAAAATGATCTCGGGCGGATGTGGCCCGCGGCCCTTGAGTTTGACACATATGGACTAAATAGAACTTGAAAAGATATATTTTTTCGTACATTGAGCCCGCATGCTATTGTGGTTTTGCCTGCATGCCTCAATAAGTCATCCTCCCCTCGCTCTTACTTTTTTACCGTTCATCTAATGAATACACTGAGTATGGCTTTACCAAAACAATCATTGATGGCGAATAAAGTATCCATTATTCGAGTATGTAGAGCGGGATATATATATATACATATATATATACCCGCGTATCGCAGCGGAGAAGTAGTGTGTTAAAAAAGCTATGAAAAAGAAAAGGGAACATTTTAAAAATAACGTAACATGACTGTCAATATACAGTATTTGTTTGTGAGTGTTACTGAGTGTTGCTGTCATCAAGGATTTGATTATCATTATTTCTTTCAATCAGGTTCGTATTTGTAGGATGTGTTGTGTTCAAGTTACATTCCGTGTTTGTCAATCGTTGTAAAGATGACAGGTTTCATTCATCGATTCGTTTCTTACTGCATCAATAAACAGCTCGTCTTCTTCTTTATCTGAGACCTGACACACTGCATGCACGGGTTTTTTTTACACTGTCTTCCTTTAGCGGGACATTAACTTTTTCCAACGTGTGCTTTGTTTCCGCAGTAGTTGGATTTATGAATATGCTTGTATGTATCAGACGCTTCATATTTTTTGCTGCCTTTTCAATTGTGTAATTCGTTTTTGTTCAGCGCTCTTTGGAACTGTTGCTTTTGTCTGTGCACTGCGTCAGTTCACGTGAGCCGCTCGGTGTACATGCATCGAAGGTTCCCAGCTGTGCTGGTGCCATCTCGTGCTATGTCCATGGCTGTATTTAATGTTACCTTAGTCCCGGTACTTAAAACTTTCTCTCGCAGTTTCGCTGAGTTTGTGTCAAACACCACCCTGACCATCTCATCTTCCTCTCCATAAGCACAGTCCTTCACCCGTGAATATTTACCCGTGGCAGTTTGCTATTGGATTGCCGCTGACGGACGGCCTTATATGGGCAGGCACTAAATTACAAACGCCAGCGCAGCCTGTCTATGAACTTAATTTAAAGTTTAGGTTTACATCGTGCTTTGTTTCCGAAGTAGCAGAACTCATGAATATGGTTGTATATGTCACTCGCTCGCTTCTTATTGTTTCGCTGCCTTCTGAATTATATAATGCTTGTTTTCTTCAGCGCTTTTTGGGCCTCTTCCTGGTTTTCTACGTACTGTGTGATTACGTGAAAGGCGTGATGATGTCACACGAAACTCCGCCCGCCCGGGTTTCAAGCTCATCTCCATTACAGTAAATGGAGAAAAACAGCTTCCAGTTATGACCATTACGCGTAGAATTTCAAAATGAAACCTGCCCAACCTTTGTAAGGAAGCTGTAAGGAATGAACCTGCCAAATTTCAGCCTTCTACCTACACGGGAAGTTGGAGAATTAGTGATGAGTCAGTCAGTCAATCAGTCAGTCAGTCAGTCAGTCAGTGAGGGCTTTGCCTTTTATTAGTATAGACTAGCAAAATACCCGCGCCTGGCGGAGAAGTAGTGTGTTAAAGAAGTAATGAAAAAGAAAAGGAAACATTTTAATAATAACGTAACATGATTGACATTGTCATTGTCATGAGTGTTGCTGTCATATATATATATATATATATATATATATATACACACATAAACATATATATACATATACACACATATATACAGTATATATACATATACATCCACATATATATACATATATATGTGCACAAAACCACGCTTTTATCAAGGCTCCCGACGGGTAGTCTTTTGAAATGAAATTTTCCTCCAATCAGTCCTAGCAACGCGCTTTCTTCCGATTCTTACATTTTTGTAGCTCTGATGTGTGTATCAATGTAATCGGTGTACCAGGAAATCATGCATTGACAGAAGTTCCCCTTTGCTTGGAATGCAAAGTTTGATTAAATGCGTGATTTTTTAACGCATTATGGAGCACATGCATCGAAGCTTCTCAGCTGTGCTTGTGCTAAGAAAAGGAAACATTTTAAAAATAACGTAACACGATTGTTAATGTAAGCTTTTGTAAGTAGTGCCTGGAGGATTCAGAGTGTGGAGAAGCTCTAGAGATAGCTTGTGTATTAACTTGTGGATTTTTCTGTGAGTATTTGGTGGCAGCGTCACAAAGTCACTTCCTGAAGACGGCGTTAGCCGCGGAGCTCAGCTCAGAGCGAAATGAGGTGAATGGGAGGGGAGATGATGACGTGACTCCCCCACCCTCCTTAACTGTCAATTCCCCACAAACACAGTCTCTCGGAATTTGCATAAGCACACCCCTTCACCTGCAATTTTAACTTAGTTACAAAGTGATCAAAACTCTCGTTTATATCCTGCGTCCTCTCATTAAACTTGTATCCCGCATTAGCTGTGGGCATGAGAAACGCCAGCGGTAGCCTGTTTATGAACTTAGTTTAAAGTTTAGGTTTACACCTTGCTTTGTTTCCGAAGTAGCAGCACTCATGAATATGGTTGTATATGTCACTCGCTCGCTTCTTATTGTTTCACTGCCTTCTCAATTATATAATGCATGTTTTCTTAAGCGCTTTTTGGAGCTCTTTCTGGTTTTCTACGTACTGCGTTGACAGTCAGTTCACGTGATTACGTGGGAGGCGTGATGATGTCACACGAAACTCCGCCCCCCCACGGCTTTCGAGCTCAACTCCATTACAGTAAATGGAGAAAAATAGCTTCCAGTTATGACGATTACACGTAGAATTTCAAAATGAAACCTGCCCAACTTTTGTAAGGAAGCTGTAAGGAATGAGCCTGCCAAATTTTAGCCTTCTACCCACACGGGAAGTTGGAGAATTAGTGATGAGTCAGTGAGTCAGTCATTCAGTCAGTCAGTCAGTCAGTGAGGGCTTTGCCTTTTATTAGTATAGATATATGCAGAGTCGGCGGTTTCATTTTTCAGACATACTCGCCCCCCCTTGTCTATCAGCAGCTAAGTGAGTTTCTCTCTCCTTGGAAGCTTCATTTTGCCACCTAGCTTGTGTATTAGCTTTTCTCAGTAGTTTCACTTTGGCGACAGAGTCTCTTTCTTTCAGCTTCATGCTGTAGTCTCATCCTTCTTTCTTCTTCTGACTCGTTAACTTGGGGCCGCCTTGCCGGCTCTGATCTTCATGCTGTGGCCTCGCACTGCCAGGCTTGACAAACAGATACACACACCTCCACGTCTAGACGTTTATATATAAGATAAATATATATACATTTTATGGTCATTCAATTTTCTCTTTTCTACATAATTGTGTGTTAAGACAAGGCTTCATGGTGTGCAAGGCTACAGGAAACTCCTCTAAAATAACCAGAAGATAATATGAGGCCACGCCACATACATGTATATTCATCTTTAAGGACCAGCACCCTTAAAAAGAACTGGCATCCCTACTCCCTGCACTCACGCTATGCTTTAACGTTCTGGGCTGGGAACGCTTTCGTCATCACCATGCGACTTCATGTAAAGCCAAAAGAAGATCTGAACACAGAGTGGCAGCATGAATGTCAAAATGATTTTCCTTATTTTGTTTTTTTTGGAGTCATGTCAAGATCACGCTCTGCCCTTTTAGAGATTCTGTGAGTGTGCAGAGCAGCGTTCTAGTCTTAATTGTGCTGCACATATGAGAAGATTTTTACGAAGACAAATGATGTCAATGGAGGAATTTGCAGCTTTTCTTGCCAACTACAATTTGTGTTCATCGGTAAGGTGTGAATAAACACCTGTTTTTAACGGTATCAAATGAAATGAGAAATGTTTGTTAACTGACTTGTCGCATTATTGATGTCATGTCTGTGATCCATGCTCGAGCACGTTTAGCGATCACACAGTTCCCAAATCCTACTGAACTGCGCCCAGGCCCACCTCTTTCAAGCTAGCCAGGGCATAGTACTGTATGGTTGGTGTGGCACGGAGTGCTCACATTAGTCAAATGAACTACACTTTAGGGGTTACATGCAGACAAACATGCTTGGGCATGGCATAAATTATTAGTGTGAGAACACCCTAGCACTCGCTATCTTTTGTCTTTCTCTTCTGGATTGAATCTTCGAGTCAACCCTTTCAAATGAATGTTGAGCAGAAGCTCGCAAGTCTCAAAAGACTTTTTGTTTGTTTTTTAAAATGAATCTAAAACACAGAGAAACCACAGATAAACCCGCCTCTCGCCCTCATTCATTGGTCAAGAGTCCTGTCTTCAATTTAAGAGCACAATCCAGGGGCTGCCTATTTGTGGACTACTTTCATTTTCTGCAGTAATTTATTTAGCAATATTTTAGCAAAAAAAAATCATGCATTTTGCATATTGTGTGCATTCAACTGGATGACCTGACAGGTGGATTATGGGACATGACTTATGTGAGATTTTTTTCTTGGAAGTTTTTCATATTGTTTGCTGTTGTCCACTGTTGCTCACCATTGGGTCTCGTGTTATCAGAAACTTTGTTATGTCCATTCACCAAACAAACATACAGTTAAGCAAGTAACATAAAACGGCACAATTTTTGGGTGCAGTTTTCCATTAAGTGTTATGGGAATCTGTTTGCAACCTGCTCAACCCTCTCAAAAGCAGATGTTAACTGGAACAAAAACCTGCAGGCCACATGGGGCATGGAGTCCCCAAGACTGAGTTTGAGGACTGCTGATCTACACCATTTCCCTTGGCCTTTGAGAGGAGTCCAGTGTTAAAAAAATCAACTGTAGAATCGTGGGGAAGAGCAGAAAAATGTTGTCTCTGGACAACACCAGTGTCGTTGTCAGCTTGAGTCCATTAGGTCCTTAGACAGTAGAACGAGTGCCCATTGGTTTTATATCCTCTGCTGAGCAGAAGAGGTGGGCCAGATTGCCAAGGTTAATGCACCCATACCACCAGCACATCAGAAGAAGTCATCCACCTGAAGCTAAGCATGACGCCAGTAGCTGGATGGGAGACCATCTAGGAAAAGCTTGGGCTGCTGCTGAAAAATGTGTTGGTGAGGCAAACAAGTGGCACATACCCTGTGGTCTGAATATTCATCCCAAAGCCCCAGTGCAGTGACGGGGGGCACTGTGTTGTAAAAATGTCGATATCCTTTGGATGTAAGACCGAGGTCCTGACTCTCTGTGGTCATAAAAGATCCCTGGGCATCATTCAGAGAAGAGTTTATCGCAATGCCAAGGCTAAACTGCCCAGTATGGCCTGGTCATTCTGGCCTCCTAATCATCCCCTGTCTTGAATTGGCTAACAACAACAACTGGTGCAAAAAGGGGATTCTGCACATTAGTAGTGGTTGAAGTGTCACCCCATTCACTATGTAATGCACTTTGATTAGTGAGAAAAAGCTCTATATAAATTTTAATTATTATTAGTATTATTATTATTATAGGTTGGCTACATCCTAACTATGGAGAGGAAACAAATCTGTTACTTCCTGTGCATAAGTAAACACGGCCCTCATTGCCCTCCTTGAGTTGGTCTCCATAAAAGTGATAGTTGATCACAGGTTACATCCCTAAAATTTGCAAATGCCTAGTTAAATGTTATATTCTTAATTCCACCTTTCAGAGCAGATGATACAAAGTACATGCGCTACTTTTTTCTTTACTCTTGCAATAGTATATTTAATTAGCTCTGATTCCATATCAGTCTCCACAATCCAGTGTTGTAAAAGCAGGGTTCAGTAACATATGATTGGAAATCTCCCATGGCTTTTCCTTATACTGTATGTGTGTGGGGCGTCGTTTAATTCCTATTCCTGGTCATTGCCTGTGTGGAGTTTATCTATTGTCTTATGTCTGCATGGGTTTTTTTTTTCCTTGATGTTCTGGTTTTCCTCCGACAGCTTCAAGATGTGCGTATTAAATTACATGATGGTCCTAAAGTTTCCCTACATCTTTATTTACAGGATTCGCTCCAGTGACGAAATGGCATCCTGTCCAGGGCTGGTCGCTGCCATGCACCTGATGTGGGCAGGAGAGTGTTTCGGCCCCCAGGGACCCTTAGCTGGATTAAGAGACTTTGAGAATGTTATACAGTTATGGCTGTATATCTGTACATTTATCTAAGCACTCTGAATCCATTTCCTGAGTGGACTGTTATCTAAGAATAAATCGAAATGAACTGAAGAATGTAATCTATATATATTAAATGGAATTTCTCTCTGTCTGTTAGAGCATCACATGAAAACCACCACAGCTATTTCTACAAAACTTTCCTGTATACTCAAACTTTGAATACTGGCTAATAACATTTCAGATTTTCAATGTATAAATATCTAGAAAACAAAGTTAAAACTGAGAGAATCAAACCAAAACAAGGACAGTGGCTAAGGCCACTTGAAGCCCTATGGCCAATTCTCACAGGTCATGAGTGTGTATATTCATATTAAATAAATAAGTAATTAGTTATCCCTCTCTCTGTCTGTCTGTCTATCTATTGATATACTGTATATATATATAATACTAGCAAAATACCCGCGTTTCACAGCGGCGAAGTACTGCCTTAAAATTTTTATTAAAACAAAAATTAAACCTTTTTAAACTGAGGGAAAATATACCAATAATTATTTGTTAAGGATCTCTTTGTATACCACATTGTCAGTCCTGCCCTCCGGTTGTAATATGACCAAGCTGTGCGCTGAGCTTACTCTTGATCATGTAACGTACAGTTGGCCATGTGAACAGTAATCTTGTTTCAAATCTCACAGCTTGGATTGCTGCTGTCATAATCGGTTTGAGTTTCATGGTTTGTTTCAATTCCGTTAGTATTTGCATGATTTGTGTTGAAGAGACATTCGGCATCTGTCAAGCGTTGTAAGTATATAACCAGTTTCATCGATAACTTCACATCCAGCTTTTGAGAGTTTAAACATTCATAAACATCAAAGAGTCCACTACTCAAATCGTCACCTGTCAATCTAAGATGTTTAAGAGGCATTGGCGGTCGTCAAAAGGTGTAAAATATTTGGCCATTTCGGTACACTTGAAAGCGACAACCGAACAATTCAGCAGCAGCCATTAACTCACATGCAGATGCATAGGTGAAGGGCTTAAGCATTTCACTCTTATAGTGCTCCTGTATAGTATAATTATCTCCTGTACCGTCATCAGTCCACACCTTGAACCTGTCCCAGTCATTCAATACATAAGACACAATGTTCCTCCGGATATCAAGAGTGAGCCTAAAATGGCCGTGCAATATGTAACAAAGAGAATGGAAAAGGTAGGTGGTATCTCTGGGCATGGAAACCACTCGGTAAGTGACAGTTCTTTGATCGATGGTGATCACCTCGATAGACATGTTAATGGGGTTACGGTTGGAATGATAAAGGAAATGGGTACCTGAACAATGTAAAGTAAGTCTAAAATACCTACACAATAACTATAATCGTAATAAACGAACAATAAAACAGCCAGTTTTATTGTCAGTCAGTCAGTCAGTGAGTCAGTGAGGGTTTTGCCTTTTATTAGTATAGATACTAGCTGTATGAGCCCGTGCTGTAAAAAGCCTGGGGTCCAAGAAACTATTGAAATCGTCAGAAGAAAAAATGAAATGTAGAGATGTCATGTAATTGAAATCAACTACTCTGGGCGTCTCTCTTCTCGGAGGATTCGTTTCCTCACAGATGAAGTCCTTACCCCGACTCCACCTCTCACTTCCGGGCTGGACAGGCACACACACTTCTACGCGTAGACGTTTATATATAACATATACTGTGTGTGTGTGTATATATATATATATATATATATATATATATATATATATATATAGTGGCAGTAGGGGGCGCTAGTGCTCCCTTGAACCCTCAGGGATGACTCCAAACACCAGGTAAAAGTCCAAGACCTTTTATTTTCTTTTAACACAAATGTGCACCAAGCACCCTCCACACTACTCCTACTAATCACTAAATAAACACAATCTCTCTAACAATACTCTCCTCCTCGCCCAGACACTTTGCTCCTCTCCCACCCAGCACAGCTCGTTGTCTGGACTGAGGCACCGCCCTTTTATAGCCCCTGACCCGGAGATGTTCCTGTCCCAACAGTCCACAGTTCCTTATTCCTTCCGGGTCAGGGCAATCAGTCCTTTACTTCAACCCGGGAGCACGTCGTTCCTTCCCGTCACGTGACCGTGACATACTCCCGGGTTATAGGGCACACAAGAGCCCATGAGCCCCCCTACAGCGACTCCTGGTGGTCCCCAAGGTATCCAGCAGGGCTGTGTAAAAACACTACATAGACCATAAGGCCCTGCTGGAACTCAGGGCATGATCCTGCTGTCGGGAGAGGTCCTCCTGGTGGCCTGGGGGTGAGGGCCGGGGCACGAAGCCGGCAGTCCTCCACAATATATATATATATATATATATATATATATATATATATATATACTGTATACAGTATGTATATGTGTATGTGTTTCTTACCTGCCTGGAATGCCTTCGTAACAGAAGGAGCTTGCATGGGGCAGTACCTCCCCCTGAAAGACAGAGGGCAGTTACCCTGGCTTGTTACAGGCCCATGGGTTTGGAGCATATAAGCTCAGCCTTTCTGGGGCCAATGGCCACCACCAGGGGGCACATGGAGATTGCTTGAGCTCTCCTCTGTAGGGCTGCTGCCACACCTGGAAGTGCAGCTGGAAGCAGATTATGGAACACCTGAAGCACTTCTGGGTGTTCTATAAAGGGGATCATCTCACTCCATTCAGGGAGCCAGAGTTGGAAGGTGGAGGACAAAAGCTTGCCAGGAGGGGTGGAGGCAGAAGGAAAACAGAGAGAGAAAGAGACAACAAAAAGAAAGGAACTGTCTGTTGGTACTTGTTTGTACTGTGCTGTGCAGTGGGGAATGAGACAAAAGTGTTTCTTCACTGAAATAAACGTGTGTTGTACTGAACCTGGGCTCCGTCTGGGGAGCTTACAGAGTATATATAAAATCGAGAATGACAAGACAACGATAAAGAGTTGTGCTACCAGCCTGGTCACCCTGTATAAATGGATTTGGAAAAACATGCAATGATTGCAGAGATGTCTTTACAAGCACAAGTTCACAACAGAACTGACTAAGATGGCAGGTGACTGGGCACCGGAAATGAGGTCAGTGGTATTATAGCTGTCAATCACATGGTCAGTAGAGGGAGGAAGAAAAAGGGCATTAAGAAAGAATGCCAACCCCTGGACCGGTGGTAGAATTACAGTCACTGGAGCCCTTAAGTTGTCCCGTATGCGTACGTACAGTATGTGACAATATACACATTACAATATCTATATTATGCAGACTATTGTTGCCATTATATATGTTGATGTGTATTGATATTTATAGAGTTGCATATTTATTTTTTATCGTCTTTTTATATTTGTCTTTCTAATATACAGTTTTAGAGTTTAGCAACTAAGCATTTTTCTCCATATTGTACAGTGTATAATCATATGTGACAAATAAAATTTGATTTGATTTGATTTAAAGGTATTACTAGTGAAGTTTGTAGAAATTACATGCAATGATTGTTGATGATGTCGATTCACTTTGTCTGTGCTGAAACTCCAAACAGAGAAAGCTATCCTGAATTATGGTACAAAGTCATTAAATATTCAGCATGTTGGGACTCAAAAGAAAAAACGTGTTTAAAGAAATGTCCTAAAGCTTTCGTTAATTCAACAGATATGAGTAAGGCTGGCTTTCCTAATTATCGACGCAGAGATAATCAGCATGAACAACACACTTTGTTGTTAAAATTGTGATGATCGATAATTTAATGATTGTACCATATAACCCGTATTTGCTCAAATGATTCGATGCTCATATTAATGTCGAGTATTGTGCATCGGTTATGAGCATTAAGTACACCTATAAGTACATTCATGAAGGGCACGATAGAGTATGCATAACTTTATCGAAAGTCTCAGGGCGAAGTTCAAGCATATTTAGTGTGGTCCGACGCCCAGGAGGACCAGAGGAGGGCTTGTGCCTCCTCCAGACCGTGAGGGGGCGTCCGCCCTGGTTATGTGGGGGGCTTGTAGGCCCAACCCTGTAGGGACCTGTGGCCACCGCCAGGCGGTGCCCCGGTGCCTGAGGAACCCTGGAGCCCAGCACTTCCGCCACACCAGGAAGTGCTGGGGGGGGAAGAAGACAGGAGACACCCGGATGGCTTCCTGGTGCACAGCCGGCACTTCCGCCACACAGGGGTGTGTCCAAGGGGGAGTGCCGGGAAGTAGCTGGAGCCCATCCGGGTTCCTACTTAAGGGGCCGCCTCCCTCAAGTCATTAGTGGATGTCGGGTGGAAGAAAACAGAGCTCGGGAGAGGACGGGAGGCACAGTGACTGAGAGTGTGGCCTGGACTTTGGGGAATCGGTGCGAGAGGCACTAGGGTTTGTGTGCACATTAAACTTGTAAATAATAGATAGTATTGTAAATAAACGGTGTGTGGTGGAACTATGCTGTCCGTCTGTCTGTGTCCGGGTCCCAGTCCACATTAGATATTCGGTACGTCAGTGCAATGGAAAGCAGGTGGTCTTTAAAGGAATTGCCAATGCACGATTGAAGTCATTCTGTTGAATTATTACCAGTTCGTTTACCAGGTCAGAATATGAATCAGTTTAAAGAAGGCAAAGAAGCACAACAAGCTTTACAGGTGGTGAAAAAAATAATACTACAGTAATAACAATTGGCCTATTTTGAACTTAATAAAAATGACGTAAATACAAAAGCAAATACGTTTTCTTTCAATTTATGACGTTTGACTATTTTTTACTATGGTTAATTACTCACTGTAATGCAAAATAGTTCTATTATACATACGTAACAGTTCCCATGAAAACAACAATCGGTTTAAATTGTACATCTGCATACCCAAATGCGACCGGCAGAGCTGTGAAGTGGCTGGGCTGGGGGTTGGAGAGTGAAGTGAGCAGGGGGCAGAGCCCCCTAGTTTCATAAAAATAAAATTTTGATAACCTGCATTATTTACTTATCTGTTCTACCACTAACTAAGTCCCATGGAGTCTGTAATGCAAATGACCAGCATTAAATACCCAGCTGGTCCCACCCAATGTTGGCTGTTACACCTCTGGGGGATGTTGTACTGGCCTTGCAAAGCATTATGGGGGACTGGGGAAAAAGTTCTCTAAGACTGGTCAAATAATCAGTAAGTACTTTTATGAACAAGGGTGAACGCAGCACATTTGCTGTGAATAACACTTTGGCAAAATTTGCTCATCAACCAGTTACAACTATCAGCTAAAATAATACTAAATTAATAGCACTACATATCCACAAGATGGCAGCAGCAGGGCAGTAGTGTGCCTTATTGAAATTGCTTGGAAAGAATGGCAGATCATTTATTTAGAATCTCTTTGTCCTTTCTTATATCTTAATCTTCTTCTTACTATTATTCTTGCTGTTATATATATTTATTTACAGTATATATATATATATATAATATAAATAAAATGGAATTTCTGTCTGCCTGTCTGTTTGAGCATACTATGTAAACCACAGAAACTATTTCTACAAAACTTTGCAGTTATTTCCAATGTAACATAACTTTGAATTTAGGCTAAGAAAATGTTACATATTATACATGTAAGTATCTGTAAAAAAATGAAAACTAAAATAACTTCACTCAAAGTTGCCATTTTTGCTGGACTTATGTGTCTTTTAACCTCAATATCTTCGGAACATAATGTTATGCAAATGCAATTTTTACTTTTAAAGAATTAGAAATAATTGCAAAATAAAGCAACATTAATTCTAGCTTCTTATGTTGACTACAATAATTACTGAGATTTTGTAAATGCTGATAACAAAGATTTTTATGTTTGCTGCTCAATACCTCGTTAATGGAGGGCTGTATCAAAAATCCTTTCTCTGTTTTCTAAATATTCATTTTATGATGAAAAAATAAATAAAGGCTGTATTCAGTTTTTGTCTATAGGTCAAATAATAAATGAGCAGAAGACCCATCTGTGATGAGATCTGTGCTTGAGATGGAGTAAGAAAAGTATTTAAGATGTTGGGAGTGAGGGAGGATCTGCCAGGAGTGCTTCTTAGGGATTAGGGGGCTGCTGTGCTGCTTAACACTCATATACAGTATATGTCACCCTGCAGCGACTGAGCTGTGTGCTACACACCCTGAAACATTTCACTGTTATTACTGAACTATTGAGATCATTACCATTCCTGTTCAACTAATTGTTCTTTGGTACAGTATTTCTCTAAGTCTTACAGTTAATTTCACAAAAAATTTTTGCATGGGCTTAATAAGCTCAGAAGCATATGATTGAAAGTAATACAAAAAATACACGTCTGTCATTCTGCCATAGTGAGGAGGTCATAAGCAAATACATCTATCTATCTATCTATCTATCTATCTATCTATCTATCTATCTATCTATCTATCTATCTATCTATCTATCTATCTATCTATCTATCATATAGTGCCTTTCACATCTATCTATTTATCTATCATATAGTGCCTTTCACATCTATCTATCTGTCTATCTATCTAATCTATTATATATATATATATATATATATATATATATATATATATATATATATATATATATATATATATATATATGTTCAATTTTACATGTGCAACATACACTTTATCACTTTTCTGGATGAAGCCAGGTAGAACACCTAGTTAATACCATAACACTGGACTCTAAATGATCTTGTCAATGAAACAAGTTTTAAAAGGTATTCATTTTTGCAGTTGCTGTTTCATTAAGGTTCCCTTCATCTGCTCTTAGAATTTAGTGGAAGATTAATGTGAAAACATGCATACATGCATATATGCATACATACATAAATAAATAAGTAAATAAATAAATACATACATACATACAAATAAACAGCTTCCTTAAATTATAAACCAAGGTGCAGAAGTCTTGCACTTAGTATATTAGATGTTTTGATTTATTGGCCTTCTGACTGGGAAAGGGAAGAATAACCATCTGGGATGCCGAACCATTCAGGCTGTCCATCCTCCTGGCATGGCAAGAGGTTGCAATAAATCCATTAATCCTAACTGGGAAGACAGTCCACCTATGCCACCTTTAAAATAAAATATGCATACTGAAAATATTATATATATATATATATATATATATATATATATATATATATATTTATATTTGTGTGTGTGTTTGTGTGCGTGTATATATATATTGTGAACGGTACCCGGGCACAGACAGGCGGACATGTTGTTTTGTCACCACCACACGTTTATTTACACACTATTTACAATTATTTGGTCACCAAGACCCCAGTTCATCGGTCACGAAGACCTAATCACGTGCACAAACCCCAAACTCCCAATGTCCTGGCCACAATGCCTTTCTTCGGGCGCCTCCACTCTCCACAGCTTCGTCCTACCTCCACCCGACTCCAGCCCTGAATGACGGGAGACGGCCCCCTTTTATGGAGGACCCGGATGAGCCCCAGGTGCTCCCGGCAATCTTCTGGCCACGCCCCAGCGTGGCGGAAGTGTCGGCTGTCCTCCCGGCTGCTCCCCGGGCACCGTCCAAAGTCTTCCCCAGCACTTCCTGGTGTGGCAGGAGTGCTGGGGAAACAAATCCCAAGGCATTGGGCGCCTCCTGGCGGTGGCCACGGGCCCCTACAGGGAAGAGCTTCCAAGCCCTTGACCCGTGGCTCCCAAAGCAACCCGGAAGGCGAACCCCACGTGGTCCAGGCCGGGCTCTGACCCTCTTCCGGTCCCTCCTGGCGCCCCGGCGGGTCATAGCCCCTGGCATCCCTGACAGTGCCCCACAGCCAGCGAAGACCACTCGTGGGTAAGAGCGACCCGCCCCGCGAGGGCAGCAGAGCCCCGAAACGGGTCCCACTCGAGGATAGCCGGGGTCCGGCCCCGCACTCCTAGCAGGGACAGGGGCGGAGACACAATCTGCGCACCAACCCATGGTGCATCCCTGTGCCTCGCACAGGTTGTGCTCCCCCCTTTTACCGGCACCCCGGGGCCTCCTCGGTAGGCACCCCCTCCGGGACCTCCACGCCCCTTTGTTCTGAGCCACTCGTTCCCCGCTGGCTCCTCCAGCTGCGAGCGCACCTGCGCACCGACAGAGAGATCCTTCTGCAGACGGCCCGACATCAGAGGGCTGTTCCGCCACGAAGGGTTCCTTCAACTCGCCCGGGGTCCGTCCCTACAAAAAAGAACACAGGGGCAGAACCGCTGCCAAAGCACCCAGCTCGTGCCACGCACGGGCAGCGTTCCCCCCTCCAACCGGCACCCCAGCACTTGCCTGATCGGCACCCTCTCCGCGGCTTCCGTGTCCCTCTCGACGATGGAGTCGTCGGCACCGCCCGCTCTCTCTCCCCCGGCCTCAGGGATTCCCTCTGCTCTCCCAGAGGGCAGCCAGCCACACGCTGCACCCAGCAACGCGTCTCACCTTATCGGAGGAATCGGCACCCAGCCTCTTAATCCTCCCTTTACTTTCGGACGCCTTGACGATATGCGGCTCCGTATTACTCAACACGAGCCCCTTTCCCGTCTGCGTCCGTAACATATCGGAGGAATCGGCACCCAGCCTATTATTCCTCCCTTCACTCTGGGACGCCATGACGGTTTGAGACTCCTTATGGAATAAAAGGCGCCTCTGTCCCGTCTGCGTCCCTATAGTGCGGAGCAAGACCGCAGCCGACTCGGGCGGGCGCTAGGACCCGGGGCACTTAGCAGCCCGTGTCCCTTCAGCGTCCTCTCGGACTCCCCCCTCGCCGCGCATGCAGTCCGCGGCGCCGCACCTCCTGTCGGAGGGCTGCTTACTCGGAACTGCTCATTGTCTTCACAGCCTTTTCAGCAGACCCTCCCATATGCTTTACGGAGTCGGCTGTACTCACCGTCTCGCTGTACCTCTCCGCTGGAGATTCCAGCGTCGCGCCGTCCGTCGTCGATAGAACGTTCTCAGCGCCGCAGCCTTCCTCTCCAGTACCAGCACCTCAGCCCGGAGGGCACATAGCACCTGTAACACACGCTGCCCGGCGGGCTGAAGGGACGCTCCAGCTCCGCCAAAGCAGCCGGCAAAGACAGGAAGTTAACCGACGCGAGCCTACCTGACTGTCGGCCTCCGGCGCCGGCCACTTCCTGTGGGCCTTCTCCTCCGGCCCAATCGGGTCTCCCCCCTGCCCGTGATGGACATTCCCTGGTCCCGCCTCTCTACAGTCATCGGCGGGCACGCAAGACACACCGTCCAATCGCGTGCCTGTCAGGGGGAGGGACTTCCGGTCCGCGGCCATCTTGGCTCCCTTTCTGCGGCGGCGACGTGCTTGCCGGCAGCCTTGCTGTTGCCAGCGCCTCTCGAGCTGCAGCGTCTCCTTCGCAGCCCTCGCGGCTGCCGCTGTGCTGCCGGAGCCCCGCAAACCAGCATGCGCCCGCCACGGACGCGGATCCTGGAGGTCCCTGCCTGGAAAACAAAATACACGCCCGGCCCCCAAGGGCCGGCTGCCGATAGGCAGGGAACTCACCTCCCAGGTCCCGTCAAACCGAGGAAACGTCCTCGGCGTGGCCTCTCCGGACGCCATGCCGTCCCGGGCGCCTCCAGCAACGGCGCGCTCGTTGGAGACCGCTGCACTCTTCCAATGCACGCCGCCCGCCCGCTTCAGGGAATAACGGCCCTCCTGCGGACCCCTGGCGGTCCGTGGGGTTCCTTTACCCCGCGGGGCTGTGTGCACGCAGCACCCGCGGACGGGTGGGGTCCCCTGCTGCACCGGGCCGTCCACAACAATATTTTTTTGTACAGGTCTCCGCCTTGTAACAGGCGGAGCATCCTGCCGACTACGCCAGATGTGAACGGTACCCGGGCACAGACAGGCGGACATGTTGTTTTGACACCACCACACGTTTATTTACACACTATTTACAATTATTTGGTCACCAAGACCCCAGTTCATCGGTCACGAAGACCTAATCACGTGCACAAACCCCAAACTCCCAATGTCCTGGCCACAATGCCTTTCTTCGGGCCGCCTCCACTCTCCACAGCTTCGTCCTACCTCCACCCGACTCCAGCCCTGAATGACGGGAGACGGCCCTTTTATGGAGGACCGGATGAGCCCCAGGTGCTCCGGCAATCTTCTGGCCACGCCCCAGCGTGGCGGAAGTGTCGGCTGTCCTCCCGGCTGCTCCCCGGGCACCGTCCAAGTCTTCCCCCCAGCACTTCCTGGTGTGGCAGGAGTGCTGGGGAAACAAATCCCCAAGGCATTGGGGCGCCTCCTGGCGGTGGCCACGGGCCCCTACAGGGAAGAGCTTCCAAGCCCTTGACCCGTGGCTCCCAAAGCAACCCGAAGGCGAACCCCACGTGGTCCAGGCGGGCTCTGACCCTCTTCCGTCCCTCCTGGCGCCCCGCCGGGTCATAGCCCCTGGCATCCCTGACAATATATATATATATATATATATATATATATATACACTCCCCCAAAGGAATATTAGGAACACCTGTTCAATTTCTCATGAATGCAATTATCTAATCAACCAATCACATGGCAGTTGCTTCAATGCATTTAGGGGTGTGGTCCTGGTCAAGAATCTCCTGAACTCCTAACTGAATGTCAGAATGGCAAAGAAAGGTGATTTAAGCAATTTTGAGCGTGGCATGGTTGTTGGTGCCAGACGGGCCAGTCTGAGTATTTCACAATCTGCTCAGTTACTGGGATTTTCACGCACAACCATTTCTAGGGTTTACAAAGAATGGTGTGAAAAGGGAAAAACATCCAGTATGCGGCAGTCCTGTGGACGAAAATGCCTTGTTGATGCTAGAGGTCAGAGGAGAATGGGCCGACTGATTCAAGCTGATAGAAGAGCAACTTTGACTGAAATAACCACTCGTTAAAACCGAGGTATGCAGCAAAGCATTTGTGAAGTCACAACACGCACAACCTTGAGGCGGATGGACTACAATAGCAGAAGACCCCACCGGGTACCACTCATCTCCACTACAAATAGGAAAAAGAGGCTACAATTTGCACGAGCTCACCAAAATTGGACAGTTGAAGACTGGAAAAATGTTGCCTGGTCTGATGAGTCTCGATTTCTGTTGAGACATTCAAATGGTAGAGTCAGAATTTGGTGTAAACAGAATGAGAACATGGATCCATCATGCCTTGTTACCACTGTGCAGGCTGGTGGTGGTGGTGTAATGGTGTGGGGGATGTTTTCTTGGCCCCTTAGTGCCAATTGGGCATCATTTAAATGCCACGGGCTACCTGAGCATTGTTTCTGACCATGTCCATCCTTTCATGACCACCATGTACCCATCTTCTGATGGCTACTTCCAGCAGGATAATGCACCATGTCACAAAGCTCGAATCATTTCAAATTGGTTTCTTGAACATGACAATGAGTTCACTGTACTAAAATGGCCCCCACAGTCACCAGATCTCAACCCATTAGAGCATCTTTGGGATGTGGTGGAACGGAGCTTCGTGCCCTGGATGTGCATCCCACAAATCTCCATCAACTGCAAGATGCTATCCTATCAATATGGGCCAACATTTCTAAAGAATGCTTTCAGCACCTTGTTGAATCAATGCCACGTAGAATTAAGGCAGTTCTGAAGGCGAACACGGGTCGTCAAACACCGTACTAGTGTGGTGTTCCTAATAATCCCTTAGGTGAGTGTATGTATATATATATATATATATATATATATATATATCTGTGTATGCACACTATATATTAATTGACTACTATGCTACTATAAAAGATCAGGTCCTTTTTTCTGTTAATTAACTTAATGCAGAAGTAAAAACGCCTGTTTTATTTATTTATTTTTTTTTTTTGACGCATTTTGCTACATTAATTAAAACTCGTTCTCGGTATGTTTATCAGACTATGTATGAGGATCTGAAGGAAGGGAAATGAACCAAAACACCTCTTTCGCCTGTATGTTTATTTTCTACAGTCACTGCTGCCACCTGCAGATGGTCTAGAAAGGAAAAGAAAAAGCTAAAGGAGGCGAGAGAGCCGCCGATCGGAGTCAAAGCCCGGTGCCGATTTCACATCTTTCTGGCTGTCATATGGAAGGAAAAAAAACTGAGTTTTGCCCTCTTAAATGAAGTCAAAGAGACTCCGATCTGCTGTATCGTGGCGCGTAGTAGCGACTGTTCTGTAAACAGAGGGGTGGCTTCTTTAGAGACTTTGTTTGAAAAGAATACATTTTAAAAGTGTGGGAATATCCTAAAGAATCACAGGCGGAGAATGGCGTCTATAGGGGAATTCGACCCTCTTCACTCTACAGTTCCTGCTACTAAAATTGAGGTCACCGTATCGTGCAGGTAAGTGCCTTGATTATATCTGGGCTTGTGGAAAATATTGGTTCAAGGTTTAAATTGCCAAGTCGGAGAAAGCGAAGAAGTCGTAAACTCTGTGAATGTCGAGGTCGACACGCTTTTGCGAAACTAACGGAAAAACTAAGTTGCGGCATGTAATAGAGTATTAGTTAGTTTAAAGCCAATTGGATAATCAGCTAATCAGTCATAAAATACAGGAATACTCAACCTGGCGCTGCGCATGTCATCAGAACAATTTGTAGAGGAGTGAATATACACGTATTTACAAATAAAAATTGCTTTAATGCTTGGCTTTGAAAAAAGGGGGCATGAAGTGGCTGACATTTTTGAGTATTAAAAGGAGACGAAAATCTATCTATCTATCTATCTATCTATCTATCTATCTATCTATCTATCTATCTATCTATCTATCTATCTATCTTTCTTTCTTGTTTCACGATTTTGCACCCTGTCTCAGTTCCCCTCAAAATGCTTGCGTTACCAAAAGCAGCTTTTCCAGTAGGGTTTCGCAAAGTAACCATTTCAGTAAATTAAATAAAAAGAAAGGGGAGACATGCAGAAAATATAGTCACTTGTTTAACGCTCACGTTTTAGAAAGGGGAGGGACAAATTCTATAAGCACGTGCAGGTAAATACGAAAGAACAGTACAAAACCAAAACTCAAGATACCCAGTAAATGTGTCTAAGAAGTGCTTGTCGTCGAGGAACCTCGCACAATCATGAAATAAGTGCAGAAAACACATAAATACTTCTGACACAATGCGTGTGGAAAATATAAGCAATTCCATCTTACGGCTGCAGTGTCTAAACTGTAAAGCAGGTAGAGGCAGTTCGTCACATTTTATAATTATATGAATCAGCGTTATTAAAAATTGAATGTCACGTCGTAGTTCATAATTACCGCGCCACATTGTATTAGATGAAGTCGATTCGAAATTTAAACGGAAATCCTAATAGGCTTCTACTCCTGGACTAGGATGTGGCAAGTCCCACCATTTCAGCACCCTGGACAAGAACTGCCTCTTGACGCGCTAATCTTCCAATCTAACAAAACCCGCTTAATTCTCCAATGCAAGGATGCCGGGTCATAACATAATAATGAAGACTACATTTAAAAAGAAGAGAAACTATATGCACAACCGAGTGTGCACCTTCATACGCCATACGTTTATTACTTATTAAGAAAATAAGTTAAACCCCTACATTGTATTGCACATTATGCAACAGTGAGGAAGCGACCGCGCGATATTAAACAGACGGGTGCGCACTTGGGAGGCTCGTCAAGTGTTTCCCCACTACTACGGTATATAACGCGTGTGGGTGAGCGTGTAGATATTGCATGTAATTTTTCTCCCTCGTTCCAACTCGATTAGGTATGAATAAGTTTCAATGCAATGTTGTATTAGTACAATTGCATTCATTGTACTCAAAAGGAAGGGTAGCTTTAAACATTCCCTGCATGCACTTTAATGACCGGGCATCTCCTCCAGGGTTAGTTCCTGCCTCGCCGGCTTCTACTTCAGTAGGCTGTGACTCCCTCGACCTTGGATTGGATTAAGTGGGCCTGATAATGGATACTCGAATGCGGCTGTGATTTCAGCGCCCATTTTTTTAGTTGATGACTTGACGGAGAGTATTAAACCGATAAAACCTATACCTGTGTTTTCTGATTCAAAAGCAGAGACTGGGCAGCCACATCCCGCGTGGGAAACATCAGGAGCCAAGGAAAGCTCGCCCTGGACGGGTCCGTCACTCACTCATAATTTACAAAGCAGTCGGCACAATATACAGATGTTCAGGGTGTGAGTAAAAGGAAATAAGATGAACACCTCGTAGACAAAAGCAGAACGCGCAAAACGGACAATGGATATACGGGAAGGCATATCCGGGTGTTGTTATCGCCCCCAGTTACTTTGTGTTGGAAAAATCAGACTCATAAATTAGATAGTAGTATATAAAAACTATTTTCAATTACGTTTACATGTGGTTAAGGCTGTGGACTTCAAATCCTAAAATTATGTGTTCAGATTTCACTACTACTGACAATATGTGTGACCCTGAGTAAGTCACTTCAACTGGAATAAACGATGCAGAAGAAGTACATCAGGGTGCATCTCAAAATGTACGTCAGCTTGGATAAGGGCGTCAGGCAAAAAAGTAAACGTAAATGTAATAAATATCTGTAATAATTTAATAAATATATGTACCGCCTTTGCTCTGTTTAATAAGTGGTCATTAGGGTTGCCCCAGGATTGCTCTGTTTTTCAAATTTATCAGTGTTGGAGTCTCGTTCAGGAACAACAACAACAACAAATCTCTGAATTTTAAGAATGTCAATTAAATTGCATCATATTAACATGTTGCACCAAGGAATGGATATTTGCTTATTTTGGTACTAACATTTCAGAGCCATATTGATATGCTGTCATAGTGCTGTAACTGATAAAAGTTTTATGAGTTTCTTCACAATCAGTCTGTCCTGCAGTGTTGAGGTTCTTCACATTAAGTGTGTTGAGAATTCCGAGAAAATACATTCAAAATATTACATTATTTCCTTTGTCAGGTTTTTTGTCATAGTACAGTCCTTAAAATAAAGGTGCCAAAGTGATCCTTCCGAGTGATGCCATAAGTAAAGCAATTGTGGTTCCCAAAACAACCACCCATCCATATGAAGATTCCAGAAAGAAACTTTGTATGCTCCAATCCTTAACAGGCTCCAGAAATTACCACAGATGACAAGAGATTTGTGAAATAGCTGATTTTAAAACAGTCTCCTGCTGCATACGGTAACACAGGCTAAGTTCAGGTTATTTTTGATTTGCTAGTATCCTGCCGACTATACCTTAAAGATTTCTGTTTTGCCCAAATATTAGGAAGCTTTTCAAAGCCCAATGTCACATGCAAAGAATCCATCACAGAATCAAAAGGTTCTTTATGATGCAATGAGTCTTACAAAGAACCAGACAGCCCAGTAAAGTGCCAGTATGGGACTGTTACATTTAAGAGTTATATTCTCTGAAGCTAGTTGGATGATAATAATAATAATAATAATAATAATAATAATAATAATAATAATAATAATAATAATAACCGGGGCCCGGTGATGCAGTGGGTAGCGCTGCTACCTCGCAGTGAGGAGACCTGGGTTCGCTTCCCGGGTCCTCCCTGCGTGGAGTTTGCATGTTCTCCCCATGTCTGCGTGGGTTTCCTCCCACAGTCCAAAGACATGCAGGTTAGGTGCATTGGTTATTCTAAATTGTCTCTAGTGTGTGTTTGGTGTGTGAGTGTGTGCCCTGTGGTGGGCTGGCACCCTGCCCGGGGTTTGTTTCCTGCCTTGTGCCCTGTGTTGGCTGGGATTGGCTCCAGCAGACCCCTGTGACCTTGTGTTAGGATATAGCAGGTTAGAGAATGGCTGGATGGATAATAATAATAATAATAATAATAATAATAATAATAATAATAAAGTTTGTATTATTATTGATGCAAATAAAATGTACAACTGATTACTTTATATGTAAATGAAACACATGCAAAACACGAACATCTCAAGTTAAACACCAGTCACTACAGATCCCACTTCAGCTGACCTTTGTAAAGTGTCATTGTTTGCATACGTTTTATAAAGAAAGATGTCCGTATTGCTAGGGATTTGTGTGTTTTTGTAAAAAAAAAAAAAAAAAAAGACTAATATCTGAAAGTTTTTAATGCTGCCAAATATAGTAGTAAAAAAAAGTTTATATTTAAAAATCAATGAAAGCTGTTCCATCCATCCAGGTTCTGCTTGCTCAGCTCAGGGTGTGAGGAGCTGCAGTCTTTCCCAGCAGCATCTGACACAAGGCAGGAACCTTCTCTTGATGTAGTGACCATCACATCCAATTCATTTCATAAAACATTTCTTTACTTGACACAATATGTTTTATTTATGTAGCACTTTTCATACATTCAAGAACACATTAACAAGACAGTAGAAATTACACACAAGAAAATGAATAATCCTCATTGAATACTAATATCTTAGCTAATAACGTAGCACTTCATGGGTACAAGTTGTATTGGCAGCTTTGCAGTTATTTCCTAAAACGCTTTCTAAGTTTATTGTTATTATTATTCAGTCAGTCAGTCAGTCATACTCCAACCCACTTTATCCAACACAGGGTCACGGGGGTCTGCTGGAGCCAATCCCAGCCAACACAGGGCACAAGGCAAGAACAAATCCGGGCAGAGTGCCAGCCCACCGCAGGGCACACACACACACAAACACCAAACACACACCATGCACAATTTAGGATCACCAATGCACCTAACCTGCATGTCTTTGGACTGTGGGAGGAAACCCACACGGGGAGAACATGCAAACTCCACGTAGGGAGGACCCGGGCAGCGAACCCGGGTCTCCTAACTGCGAGGCAGCAGCGCTACCCACTGCGCCACTGTGCCGCCTGTTATTATTATTGATAACTCTATTTCATAATGTACTGTAATGTCTCAGACTGTCCTGTGGCTCACCTAGCACGTCATAAACATGAAGCGATGCCCCCCAAGCCAACCTTACACTCGACGGCAGAAGCTCCAGAGCAGGTCAGCTTCTCCCATTACAACATTTTTACTGAAACATTCAGCACTTTTGTAAAAACGAAAATCTGTTGTCTCTCCACATCTCAAGCTGTTTTGTAATTTTAACAGTATTTTCATTTTCGTTTCTTGACGTGCCCCATCACACACACTTTTGACTGCTAATAGATTAGGTCCACCCTTATCAGCGTGGTTTCCATTTATTCCTACCGTTTGGCTGCATTTTGCCAGTTTGTGAGTTGCTTCTCCGCAGTCAGTGCCCAGCACACATAAATTAGGCTCTCATTATTAAAGCTCGAATTGCGCTGCTCTCTGATGCAATGCCACTAATGTTTAAGAAAGCCTGGCATCATCTTTCTCTCCAGGCAAGAAGTATACGCTGTAAGTTTTTGCAGTGCAGCGAGGCCTCATGCCAGCACGTTTTGTAACTGAACAATGCATACCCTCTGCTTGAATTTAGAAACTTTTATGGTGAATTTGGGCAATAGATATTGTATGTGTACGTATTTAGTTAAACTGTCTAACTTCAAAAGTAAGGAATGGTTTAGAGGACGTGACTGTCCATCGTTCACTGCTCTATAGACTGTGGCAGATGGCCGGGATGCCCCTTCACCACATCTGCCAAAAGGACAAGGGTGGGAAGCCCAGTATCTCCCCCTGGACACTAGATGGCAGCATCCCTGGGTGACTCAAACTCCCCCAGGGCTTCATGGCGATTGGAGTTCTGTGCAGCTCTGTGGGGTTCCGCAGGCGCCGGCAGGGGGTGCTGCACCAGGAACGACTGGCCCCTTTTGGGCACTGGTTTCTCCGCACCTGGAAGTGCAGCTGGAGCACTTCCAGGTGCCTGATAAAAGGGAGCCAGCAACCACCACTCATTGGCCAGAGTCAGGTGGAAGGAGGACAAAGCCGTGGAGGAGTGGTGGTGGTGAAAGAGAGGAGTTTGGTGCCTCAGTGATTAGTGCTTGGCACTGTGTTGTGGCTGGAGGGATTAAGGAGAAGATGTGCCCTCCAGCTGAAGAAAAATAAAAGAGTATTTGTTTTACATGTGCCTCCTGTGTCCAATCTGTGTCGGGTCGGGCACAATATAGCGCCTTTCTTACAAGACTTTGCCAGTTTCAAAATTCTGCAAAGCAAATTCTAACCGTTTTGTGGTAATAATCTCACTTTTAACTCAGAGCAGTAGTCACTTAGTTCAAAATGTAATCAAAACATTATTGAAATAAATGCTGGAGATGAGAAGGAAAAAGAATGTGTGAAGCTATTTTGCTAAATACTGCATAAGGAACAGTAAACGGTTCAAAGACCACCCTAACCCTCAATATTCCATTCTCATCCCAATCCCCTCGCAAATCCCAACTGAACCTTAAAGAATGAGAGCTGAAATGAGCTGCAGAGGTGGAGGAAGCAGTGTCAATCACTGGCCACCCGACTCCAATCCAATCTCACCGCAGAGATCCATTTTTCAGCACTGGAGAAAGATGTCGTGTTAATCTGTTCTGTAGATCAGTCAAGAAAGTTTAAAAAATAAGAAGAGTGGATTTTCACAACCTGAGTGAAAGGCAGAGAATCAAGTGGTCCACACGAGGCTCACAAAGGGCTGGTCACTGGAAGAGAAAAAGCAGGACATCTGACATCATCTGGAGCAGTGCATCAAAGTACGCCATGAAACCGTCTAACATTTGAACTTATTATGGTGTGCTCTGATGCTAAATTACATTTAAGAAGTCTTATTATATGAACCAGCTATTTACACAAGACATTTCCATTATGGGGCCTTTAGATTATAGTAAGAGGCACACATACAGTAGGTATGTGATTGAAAAGGACCATTTATCTACTCCATGATTGGTCAATATTAAAATACATTTGAATATGTTATTCAAATGAACCAATGGATGAAGAGAGCTGTTCTATTAGATTCCTTCAGTCCTGCCATAGACAGCTCAACTGCTCCCAAATCGTGAAGGAAGGTTCCACCACTTGGTGTTTGAGGATGACTTGTGTTCTCTTATTTTATTTATTAATATTATTATTTTTATTGACAGCCACAGCACGCCCAACCTACCTGGAAAGGGGTCTCTCTTTGAACTGCCTTCCCTGTGGTCTCTTCCATTTTTTTCCATACAACATTTTTTTTTTGGGGAGTTTTTCCTTGTCTTCTTAGAGAGTCAAGGCTGCTGTCAAAAGGCAGGGCCTGTTAAAGCCCATTGCGGCACACCTTGTATGATTTTGGGAAATACAAAAATAAATTGTATTCTATTGCATTGTAAATGATACAAAGCCACCCCATATACTTGAAAATTGGTCATGGAAAAAAATAAAAGAGTGATAGGACTTTACAGACTTGAGTCCAAAACAGAACTGACTTGCAACAGACAAAATTGCCGCTCTTAAAGCTGGACAGGGGAAATGACGCCATCAGGACAGGAAACGGCAGAGCCGGAAACGAAAGTGTCCTGTAGTTAGTCTGCAGAGGAAAAAAGAGAAAGGATCAGTGCACTCTGCCACCCCCTGGTCCGGCGTGGAATTATCCTCAAATGAGCCCTTTAGGTGCCCCCTCATGCGCACGTGTGTGAGAATGTAAATAAGGACATCCATTCTGAATTTCACTTCTTTATGTACTGAAAATGTTCCCTAACGTCATACCAACCTGACATGTTGACATGGTTTCAACATGCACGTTTTCCATGTGCTTGCATGGATTCCCGTGGCTGCAAGTGGTCCATGCGAGGACTATAGTAAACCCTTTTTAATATGGACCAATCATGGAGCAGATAAATGGTCCTTTTCAATCACATACCTACTGTATGTGTGTCTCTTACTATAATCCTCACAACCTTAAAACCAGCCACAAAACACACTGGTGGTCCCAGAGTGCAGGACGGTGTATGCATATCATGGCTCCGGCACTTCAGAACATGTCCTCCACACGTCTGGACCAGGCCAGTAGCTGAATGGGAGACCATCTAGGAAAAGCTTTTCTTATTGGTGGAAGAGGCCAGCAGGGGGCGCTTACGCTGTGGTCTTCGTGTGTGGATCTCAATGCCCCAGTGCACTGACAGCCACACTGGAGAAGGTTTGAACCGGTGGGTGCGACCAAATGCATGACAGCTCTGACATTCATGACAGAGTTAAACATTTAGCTCGACTCAAGTGAGGGGTAATTGGGGAGTCTGTGCTTTAAAAATGTGTGACATCGTTTGGATAAGATTTAAAGCTGAGGTCCTGATTCTGTCTGGTGGCTTGGGCAGTTTTCAGAAAGAGTGGGGTGTTTCTCAAAGTCCCGGGCTAATTTGCCCAACCAAAGCCCGGTCATTTTGGCCCCCTAATTATCCCCTGTCTCTAACTGGCTATCTATCTCTCTTGCCCCTTCACTGCCTAACGGCTAATGTGTGGTGAGCAGACTGGCGCAACAATGGCTGCCATGCCCAGATGGATGCTACACACTGGTGGTAGTTGAAGTGGCTTCTCATTGTCTAAGTCAGTGGCTCTCAAACTGTGGGGCGGGCCCCCCTAAGAGGGCATGAAGTAACAAAAAGGGGGGCACGAAGATGTGAAAAAAGAAAACAAGAATGAAAAATATGAAAAATACATCTATTGAAACCAAAACAAATTAACTTAGACTACATTCTGATACTAGAAAAATAAATGCAGAGTTAGATAAATGTTGATAAAAGTTAAATAGGTATAATAAAATATGCATCTATGATATATCATTAATTTAAAAAAAAAAAATTGGTATCAGTGGGCTCCTTTCAAAAAACATTAGGGGGGCACAATTAAAACTCGGGTCGCAAATACTTAAAGGTTGAGAAACGCTGTGATAAGTAAAGCTCTTTGAGCAGTTAGAAAAGCGCACTTATAAATACAATTAATTATTCATTTTTATCTTAAATATCCAGTCCAGGGTGGGTTACCCCCTTGATTGCTGGCATCACTTTTGGCCCAGTGATCTTCATTAGGATGAAGCTGCACCGCACTACACACCCAACCTACCTGGAAAGGGGTCTCTCTTTGAACTGCCTTTCCCAAGGTCTCTTCCATTTTTTTCCCTACAAGGGTTTTTTTTTTTGGGAATTTTTACTTGTGTTCTTAGAGCGTCAAGGCAGGGGGGCTGTCAAAAGCCCCTTGCGGCACTTCTTGTGTGATTTTGGGCTACTATACTAAAATAAATTGTATTGTGTTGTGTTGTATGAAGCCAACTCCATCGATGTGTCCTGTGTGTTAATGTGCAGGGTGTTTGCTTTCACACAAGCCAAGCAGCTGATTTACCTGTGAGCCCCTTATCTCCCACCCTGATACATTTGCTAACGTCTGCAGCTCCTACTATTCTCCTTTCATCCTGTTCCTCTATGCAGTACTTTAGATAATGGCCTTCATCTTTAGAAGGTTACAGTCTCCTTGCGTACAAATGTACCGAGATCTTTGCTGATGTATTGTTCACAAGATAACAAGCAGGGGCTTCATGTAGTTATTATCATGGGGCCAGGGCACCAGTAAGGTGGTAAAGGGCAGGGCTCAGTCCTTTGTTAAACTTCTGGAAGACAGAGACCCACCCCGGTGAAGACACACTAATTCTAATGAACTCTGGACTGATAAAAGGCCCAGGATAGCTTTTGGTTCGGCTCATTTATGTTCTGTACTAGCTGTGCTACTCCTCTAAGATAAGTTGAAATCTAAGTAGTCAATGTAGACCTCAGTGTTGCACCCTTTAATAAATGCTACATGTTATGGGATTCATAAAAGCCGTGTTAATATTTGTGGGGCACCTTCTGTTGGAATTACAAATGCAATGCTTTTTATTACTAAAAATGTTTGTGATCTCTTGGAATGACAGAGTGATAGCAACCAGAGAGACCCCCAGACAGACACACAGGCACTCATCATTTTATTAAGGATTATTTGTTTAAGTTACTTTTTTGTGTCTTCTTTGTTTAATTTCAAGTATTTTCTATATCTCTCTATTATATTAAAAAAAAATTTACGCCGTTATTCAGCCTTGACCAGTCCCCTGCACACCACTCACCCAATCGTTACTCCTACTGCACACATCCTCTCTCCATACCTCCCCGCCACACTCGCAGTGCTAACTTGCCCTTCAGCACAGTCGGTTATAATGGCAAGGCCCAAAAGTAAATAATCTATTCAAGAACGCTGATCACAATAGAAAAAGAGTGGCAAGAGCTCATAATGAATGTCGAAAAAAGAGAATGAACAAAAAAGAGCTGCATATAATAAAAATCAAGAACAAAGAGAATTGTCCAATAAACAAAAAAAAAAAAGAAAAATATCCCAAACAATATGTGAGCAGAAATACAAAAGAGCAACCTTTATAGAATGTAACAGGATAAAGAAATTCATAGTATTGTTTTTGACAAGGCATTAATGTAATTTAACTTTTTATTACATTTTACTTTTACTTTTCACTGTTTTATTATTCATTGGTGTTTAAAATAGGCAGTTATAGTGAAATACTCAAGTAACTGATTTTCTATCTATGATAACTAAGCACCAAACCGTCTTCCTCCTGCGCTCCGCATACTCTTCTGTATACCATCTCTTTAAATACAAACACTTTCTCTAACAGAGGAGCGCATTGACGCAATTCATGTGGCTCAGTTGTTAGGTAGTGCGCCCACCCCAGGGGTTGTCAAGCAAAGCGAGCAGGGGGCGGAGCTCCCTAGTGTTTATTATATTTATTTACTATTGGGCCCCGGGTTTGGTTAACCAGATATAACATTTAAAGAGATTGTTATTTTCATGGGAATTGTTACATATGCATTATTTTCACTTTTACTTTAAAACTTTTATAAAAACAATATTTGGAATTAACTTTTCTTCAAGATCGCATTGAATTTTGATTCTGTGTTTGGACTTACATCGAGGCAACGCAACGTATAGCTGCCTTTGAGTGAATATCGTTTCATTCTCTCTAATAAATTACCTGACTTTATCGAATGTTTGTCCATGCTCTTTCTTCTTCACTTAGTCGTTGACGTGTCATCTAGAAAAATCTATAAAATTATTGTCCTGATAAAATTTATAAGAGCTGAGAGCGCAGGAAGTGTGTCTGCCAAAAGCATTTACACGACTGAGAAATTAGAGGACTGTGGTCTTGTTTGAAAATGGTTGTAAGGAGGGCATGACCTGAAAGAATCTCATAACAAAAGTTTCCGTCTCGCGTGACTTCATTCCAAAAAGTCTCTCAAATAGTCATGTCTCGTCCCAAGATTTTTTTTTATTATAATAGAGAGATGTAATGTTTATAATTCTTCATTACTGTATAGTTAGGTTTCTATGTGTGGTCACATGTTGTGCTTTGTGGGTGTTCCCCATGCTATATGTTATTTGAGCTATAAAGACTGAAGAGGCCCCCGGTCTAATATGGTTCATTGTCTTCTACATTTGGTGGTGGTGAGTTCTCTTGTGTTTTGTGTTTACTTTATTTTATAATTACTGAATTTTGAACGTTTCTACTCTTTTTTTTGACCCCTCTCTTTGGATTCTGTATTGGGATTTTGTTAGCTTCTCTCATTGACTTTACCTTTTTTTCACTCTTTGTAGCAATTTGTTGTCTCAAAACTTTTGGAAAATAATCTTTTAGATATATGAAGATCTGCTTCCTAAATTCATCCAAAGGTTAATAGTTATCCTTTCTCTGTCAGGGACATTTGCTACAGTATTTTGGACTTATTGGTTGCTGTGGCCAGTTTTCCCTGAAGCCAACAGGCCACATTAAGTGAGCCTCTGTTGGGTACACCAGTCAAGAGACTGGCCTGCTTCCTAGCCAGTGTGGAGGGCCTGTGGATTTCAAGTGGGAAGAACACCTACATCATAACAGGTTTATGTCCAGGAGTCACTGAATCTGTAGGCTTCAGTTCTTTACACCAGATCTGGTAACTTTTTTGTGAATTGTTTATTAAGGTTCACCATTTTAATAATTCAAAAAAAAAATTATCCTGCAACACAATTGTGCTAACTTCAATGTGTACTGCTACCAAAGTATATGCATTTTATAGAAAGCTTATTCTAAACTCTGAATTGTTGGATGCTGAGGTCCACTTTTCAAGGGGTGCCATCTCTCCATATTGGGAAATCTAGTGCAACCACTCAAATTATCAGGTGTGTTTTTGGAAGCTAGAGGACCAGTCAGGAGGATGTGCAACCTTGAGCTAGTGACCAGAGCAGAATTTGGATCCAGGACTGTACAATTAAGAAGGAGCACCGTTAGCCGCTGCACTGCCATTCCATAACCCCCTTATAATATTCCTTATTTTTAAAGTGCACAATAACAGAAATACAGTAAGGAGTGAGGCTGCTGTGTGGAGCAGTTAAGTGATATCAACACAGCGCACTGAAGAAGAGCGCTGCAGTGATCCAGGGCGTTCATTCAGGTTTAGGATGATCTTCTCGGTTTTCTGCTTTTTGTAAACTTGGTGAAAACCTGTTACAATGCTGCCTCAAAGTAAGGAAAACCTGGATTTGCATCCTGGGTCCTCCAAACATGAATTTTGTATGTTCTACCCATGTCCGCGTGGATTTCCTCTGGGTGCTAGACCTTTCCCCACACGGTCCAAAGACATGGAGGTGAGATGAATTGGTGATGCTAAACAGGCCCTTGCTTGTGGTTCTTGTGTGAACGTGTGTGTGTGTGTGTTTTTGCCCTGTGATGGACTTGGCACCCTGTCTAAGGTTTGTTGCTGCCTTCTGCCCTATGCTAGCTGGGATACCCTCCAGCAGACCACTATGAACCTGTTCAGGACTAAGCAGGTTAGAAAATGGCTGCCTGTTATAATGCATGTTTACATCCATTCACAATGGAGGCACATACAGATACAGGGCCTCAGAAAGTATTCCGACCCCTTCACTTTCTGCACACTTTATTGTACTGTAGATGAAATTTTAAATGGATAAATTAGGAAATTTTACCCATCAATCTACACTCAATGACAAAGTGGAAACATGTTGCAAGAAAGATTTTCAAATTTATTAAAAATCAAAAACTGAAATCTTTCATTTCTGTAAGTATTCAGACCCTTTGCTATGGCACTTCAAACCGTGCTGTTTGATTGGATTCTCCTTGAGAAGTGTCCGGAACTTGATTGCAGTCCACCTGTGACAAGCTGAATTATTTGGACACCGTTTAGGAAGGCACACACTTGTGTATTGAAGATCCCACAATTCACACTGCATGTAATGACTAAAACCAGGCCATGAAGTCCAAGGATCTCGCTGTAGACCTTCACAATCAATTTGTGATGAGGTACAGATCATGGCATGGGGATAAAACCATTTCTAAAGTTTGAGTGTTCCCAGGAGAACAGTGGTGCTAATAATCGAATTGGGAGACGCATGGAATCACCAGGACTCTCCTGAGCGTTGGCTGACTGGCCAAAATGAGTAATTGGGTGAGAAGGGCTTTGGTAAGACAAGTGACTAAGGACCCAATGGTCCCTCTAAGAGAGTTTCAGTCCTCTATCCACTGCTGTGATGGGTGAAGGACCGCTATCTTAGCAGCACTCCATCAGTCAGGTGTATATGACAGCCCACTTGGTGTTTGCCAAACAGAATTTAAAGGACTTTAAGTGCATGAGGAAAAAGAGTGTGTGGCCCGAAGAGACAAAAATTGAACTCTTTGGGCAGAACTTCAAGCTCTGTGTCTGAAGAAGACCAGGCACTGTTCATCACCTGCCTAATACAAACTATATAGTGAAGCATGATGGTGTCAGCAACACACTATGAGGTGTTTCTCAGTGACAGGGGCAGAGAGACAGGTTAGAGTTTAAGGAAGGATAGATAGATACTTTATTAATCCCAACGGGAAACTCACAAAAAAAGGAGGAAGTCCACCAAATAAAGAGAGGTCCTTGAAGCAAACCTGCACCATTGTACACACATCCTCAGACTGGTTCCCCTTCCAGCATGACCTGAAGTATACGGCCAAGACAACACTGAATGGGCTTTGGGACAAGTCTCTGACTTTTCCTGATTGACCCAAAGCCCAGACTTAAACCTCATAGAACATCTGTGGAGAGACCAAAAGATGGCAGGTCACAGATGTTTCCCATCCAATCTAATGGAGCTTGAGAGGATCTCCCAGGAAGATTGGGATAAACTGCCCAAATCCAGGTGTGCAAAGCTTGTACAGATTCACAGCTGGAATTATTGCCAAAGGAGCTTCTACAAAGTACTGAATAAAGATTCTGAATTCTCATCTAAATGAAAGATTTCAGTTTTTGCTTTTTAATAAATTTTCAAACTTGTCTGAAAGGGCTCTTACAGGTTATTGAGCGTAGGCGACGCAAAAAAATGGCAAATGTATCCATTTAGAATGAAATTTACAGTACAATAAAGTGTGCAGAAAGTGAAGCAGTCTGAATACTTTCTGGATCCACTGTGCTTAATATACACATATGATGGCTCAAAATCTTCGCGCATCGTGTTTTATATATTTTTGAAATCTGTCAAATGTTTCTAAGCAATACCAGCATTATGTGCTTTTATGCAGGTACTGATTGATAAATGAAAGGGTCTTTGAACATGCCAGCAGACCCCGCACATTAAGCGACTTCAGGAATAATCATATGCTCCTGTGTATCAGCAGCACGGCCCCTGCCTGACGTGTCATTCGGGGCCATGATTGATCTGAGTGTAGGTATTCATTAATCACTTGCTACTGCATAGAAATTGTTCCTGTTTTTACCATTTGATGGCTTTCTTGTCATTTTTAATCAATGTTCTTACTGAGAGACGTATGAGACATGGCGTTGGATTCTGTTCTAACCCATCACACAAGCAATTAGCAGGCTGCGTCAAGAAGGAAAAAAAAGTCACTTTGGATGGGGGGGGGGGAAGCATTTTCACTTCATTGGCATAATAAATAAATAAAGAACAGAAAAAATCCAGTTAACATAGAGCATTTTGTTTGGCGAGCTTCACTGGCAATATTAGATTCTGTCCCTCACTTGCACAGTTTCCGTATTGTTTTCTATTATTTCCCTGTAAGTTGCCTTCAGGTGACAGCTGATGACAGGTACACAGCAGGGTGAGTTTTGCTACATTGCTGCCGTGCTGCATGGAGAAAAGGCAGATGCCAAGTTCCTGTGGATCTTAAAGCACTAAAAGCTGTGGTTCTTGCTTCCCTTGGGGGATTTTTGTAATCGGTTTAATCAAACTTACATTGGCTCTAAAAAAAAAAAAAAATTACAGAATTCAAGGAAAGACTTGCATTCCGTTGGCGACCTTCACACAACGTGTCAGCTTCAGCTGTCAAGCCCGATTTTCAAACATTCCTTTAAACTGGCTGGTGAGCTGCATCCGCAGAGCTTTAATTTGTACATTTTAGTCAAGGTCTTTTGAGTTTACCGGACAAACTGCGGGGCTTGCAGGTTCAAAGGATGTGAGTCTGACATGAGCGTCTTGGGGATTGTAGCTTTGGTTCGGAAGCGCAAGGAGTGAGCAGCGCACCACTCATCAGCCTTAATCTGCCAAGATAAATTGCCCTACGAGCATTCTGCACAATGGTTAACAAGAAAGACTTTTTTATAGAGCATAACTTTAGACCGCAGGGCTTTGATCACAATCTCAAATCCATGGTCTTCATTTTGAGGTTCTGTTTCAAGTGTTTGATCCATGAATCAAGATATAATCCTTTTATCTTTGGCAGTTCTGCCACTCCATTCTCTAGTCCCGTTTTGTATCAGTGGCTGTTGTCCATCGTGTAAAAGGATTAGTTTGTTGGTTGGGTGGTGAAATATGCAGAAGATCAATGAAGACAGGGAAAAGTCATTTTTTATTAGATAGATAGATAGATAGATAGATAGATAGATAGATATTTTTTATTTTTTAAAAACGTTTATTGATATAATTGTTAAAAAACAGTATATAACATTACGCAACAGACAAAAAAACACATATATACAGAAAAATAAAAATAATCGTAGTCAATGTAACAAATGAAGAAAACATTTCCAAAAAAAGCTGTCCTAACACACTCTAATTAAGCATACAGTGGTGTGAAAAACTATTTGCCCCCTTCCTGATTTCTTATTCTTTTGCATGTTTGTCACACAAAATGTTTCTGATCATCAAACACATTTAACCATTAGTCAAATATAACACAAGTAAACACAAAATGCAGTTTTTAAATGATGGTTTTTACTATTTAGGGAGAAAAAAATCCAAACCTACATGGCCCTGTGTGAAAAAGTAATTGCCCCCTTGTTAAAAACTAACCTAACTGTGGTGTATCACACCCGAGTTCAATTTCCGTAGCCACCCCCAGGCCTGATTACTGCCACACCGGTTTCAATCAAGAAATCACTTAAATAGGAGCTGCCTGACACAGAGAAGTAGACCAAAAGCACCTCAAAAGCTAGACATCATGCCAAGATCCAAAGAAATTCAGGAACAAATGAGAACAGAAGTAATTGAGATCTATCAGTCTGGTAAAGGTTATAAAGCCATTTCGAAAGCTTTGGGACTCCAGCGAACCACAGTGAGAGCCATTATCCACAAATGGCAAAAACATGGTGAACCTTCCCAGGAGTGGCCGGCCGACCAAAATTACCCCAAGAGCGCAGAGACGACTCATCCGAGAGGTCACAAAGACCCCAGGACAACGTCTAAAGAACTGCAGGCCTCACTTGCCTCAATTAAGGTCAGTGTTCACGACTCCACCATAAGAAAGAGACTGGGCAAAAACGGCCTGCATGGCAGATTTCCAAGACGCAAACCACTGTTAAGCAAAAAGAACATTAGGGCTCGTCTCAATTTTGCTAAGAAACATCTCAATGATTGCAAAGACTTTTGGGAAAATACCTTGTGGGCTGATGAGACAAAAGTTGAACTTTTTGGAAGGCAAATGTCCCATTGTATCTGGCGTAAAAGGAACACAGCATTTCAGAAAAAGAACATCATACCAACAGTAAAATATGGTGGTGGTAGTGTGATGGTCTGGGGTTGTTTTGCTGCTTCAGGACCTGGAAGGCTTGCTGTGATAGATGGAACCATGAATTCTACTGTCTACCAAAAAATCCTGAAGGAGAATGTCCGCCATCTGTTCGTCAACTCAAGCTGAAGCGATCTTGGGTGCTGCAACAGGACAATGACTCAAAACACACCAGCAAATCCACCTCTGAATGGCTGAAGAAAAACAAAATGAAGACTTTGGAGTGGCCTAGTCAAAGTCCTGACCTGAATCCAATTGAGATGCTATGGCATGACCTTAAAAAGGCACTTCATGCTAGAAAACCTTCAAATAAAGCTGAATTACAACAATTCTGCAAAGATGAGTGGGCCAAAATTCCTCCAGAGCGCTGTAAAAGACTCATTGCAAGTTATCGCAAACGCTTGATTGCAGTTATTGCTGCTAAGGGTGGCCCAACCAGTTATTAGGTTCAGGGGGCAATTACTTTTTCACACAGGGCCATGTAGGTTTGTTTTGTTTTTTTTTCTCCCTAAATAATAAAAACCATCATTTAAAAGCTGCATTTTGTGTTTACTTGTGTTATATTTGACTAATGGTTAAATGTGTTTGATGATCAGAAACATTGTGTGACAAACATGCAAAAGAATAAGAAATCAGGAAGGGGGCAAATAGTTTTTTACACCACTGTATGTGTGGAAATATTATAACATCAAGTGTAACTCATTGTCTTCTCATTCACATAGCACACTATTTACACACCAAACATCCCTAAACCTTTCCAAATTCTTTGTACATTTATAAAAATTAAAATCCACTAAGATTCTACTCTTACATAACTTTTTGAAGAACCGAATGGTATCCTGAAGCCCAGTCCCACTGATCTTATTTTTGCGGGTTTTCCATATTGTCAGTTTTGCTTGATGAAGTTATCAAGGTTCACGTTATTCCCTGTTCATTTTGTTGCCTTCCACTGAAACAAGAAGCTCACCTCATTATAAACAATACCCAATCTAACAATCAGATTTTTGATCACAGTGAAAAGAGGCTGAAATCTAAAACAAAACATAAGACAATGAAACGCGGTTTCCCTTTTACCACAAAAGGGACAAATATCAGTAACCCCAGGACTAATTATTGCTAAAAAATATAAAAAATAGATAGATAGATAGATTTGAAAGGCACTGTATGAGATAGATAGATAGATAGATAGATGAGAAAGGTACTATATGAGACAGATAGATAGATAGATAGATAGATGTGAAAGGCGCTATACAGTACAATATGTAGTGAAATGATTAGCTGCTCAACCATAACAATGTTATACAAGTATTAATATTACAAAACTGCATGATAAATACATAACTTAAAATTGTAAAATTAATGGTATGGCTTCATGCAGCATTTGTGATGCGTCATCTGTTGGAGTGAAAGAAAAAAAGCAACCAAACAGACTCACAGATACACAGACACTCAGACACTTATCCTCTGATTAAGGTATGTGTTGTTTTTAATTTATTTCTCCCCCATTTAGTTTCAATGTTTCAATTTGTACAACAATTGGCCAATGTAAAAGATTGAAGGAAGTGAACCATTCTGGTTAAAACAAATTGAGACTAAGAGGTGGTATGACTTCATTTTTAAAAATCATGAAAAGAATTAGTATGTGGATCCCTCGTGCAACCTTAAAAAGATATGACATTGGGACATGCTTGGAAACTTGTTCAGGGCAGATTTCACACCAACAGGAGGAGGTTTTTCATCAAACAGAGAACCACAGACACATGGAAGAAGGAAAGGCTACCAGGTTTAAAGGAGATGATGACCAGGAGAGGAAACGTAAACCAAGCAGATGTTGACCTTTTTTAAAAGTCCTTTTGGAATAAAAGTATCTGCTAAGCAAATAAAGGCAGATGTAAACTTGGACACTGGCAGCATCACCAGTCTTTATTACTTTCCGTTATCCATTGTTACAATTTTCAGGCAAGCACTAACAGCTATGTTGGTCCTATTTATATTTTCTGTGACTGTCCCTGTCCTCTTCTTGACGATTGTGAAAGGACGTATTTCCCTTTCCTGCTGGACAAGCCGCTGCTGCCTTTGAAGCGTTTATCCCCGGCTATCCCTGACAGTTGCCTTCCTGCCCTACAGGCTGCTACAATACCTCCTCACAAACTCTGTGATTTATTTTCAGGGCCCCCATTTTGATTTTCTCACTTTCAGGCAGTCTAAAGGACTAATCCTTGTATCTAAGATCTGTCAGGACCCCCTGTATTTCACAGATTGCTGCTAGTCACTGGCTAATATTAGGAGGGCCCAAATGACCCCATATGTGAACGTGTGCTGTGATGGAGTGATGTCCCATTCAGGGTTGGCTCTAAGTCCCCCCCAAGTCAGCTCAGATCAAATATGGACATTTGGGGCTGAGAAAAGCGGTATACGCAGTGTGCTCACGCGTCCAGGGCCCTTTTCATTTATACGGGTCTATAACCACAGTAAAGTATTTTTGGAAGCTCACCTCACTGCCCTTGTAATTACTAGTAAGGCTCCTTCTGTCTCATTATGTAGGGCAGAATCTGCCTCAGAATTCATTGGAAATTGCACAGTTTGCTGAGGTGTTTAAATTATCCGTTGTTTTGAATCCTATACATAAGACTGGAGGAAAGAAACAAGTAATAGCTGAGATCATGAATAGCCTTCTTTGGTCCTAATGATTGCCGAATTCAATTTCACGCTATTTTGATTGAGCAAGCTGGGCAAGATTACATTAGAAATGCATTGTAATCTCTTGGTATCTGCAATTAGATGGACAACAATAGAATACAGAGGAGTCCCAGAAAAAAAAAAACCTTAATGTCGATACAGACTAAGGGTTGTGCCATTAAAAGTTTGTTACTTTCATAATGTCTTCTTCACTTCTATTATCGTATTTTCATTTAGACTTTAAGAAGATTGTTGAAATAGCAATAACACAATCAAAATGAAATTAACAAATAATTAAAAAGGTTTTTTGTTTCTGACATCACAAACACCAATGCACTGAGTGATCTATCTCCTACAGAATGAACAGAAATACTGATACGATGCTGTGCCAACTCTGAGGATCTGCAATTTATTTCAAGTGCAACTTCCTTGTCTCGTGCACACAGCGCATTAACATTCTGTCCTGCATGTGTGGAGATCCATGTCATGGGGGGTTTCTTTTAGTTAAAGCATTTAATAGCTCTACTTTTATTTTAACAAATAGTTTTTCGCACTCACCTTGTTGTTTTGAAGTGGTGTGGTGCAAGGCACCTGCAAGAAATGGCTGCCAGAGGTGACAAAATGTGACTACTGAGTAGGGTGCTTATGGCGAAAGTGTTGCACCAAAAAATACTAAAAAGTTAAATGTTACATCTATACATATAAAGGAGAGTTGGGATTGGAGAGACTATGTTTGTGTGTTTGTGGAGGGATGGAGAGTTAAGGCGGGTGGGAGAGTCACGTCATCATCTCCCCTCCCATTCACGTCACTTCATTTCGCTCCGAGCTGAGCTCCGCAGCTGACGCGGTCTTACCATTCTTTTTCCTTACTATTTAGTCCTCTTTCTTTTACTGATTTATATAAAGGAGAGTTGGGATCCGAGAGACTGTGTTTGTGTGTTTGTGGAGGGATGGAGAGTCAAGGCGGGTGGGAGAGTCACGTCATCATCTCCCCTCCCATTCACGTCACTTCATTTCGCTCCGAGCTGAGCTCCGCAGCTGACGCGGTCTTACCGTTCTTTATCCTTACTATTTAGTCCTCTCTCCTTTACTGATTTATATTAAAGAGAGTTGGGATCCGAGAGACTGTGTTTGTGGAGGGATGGAGAGTCAAGGCGGGTGGGAGAGTCACGTCATCATCTCCCCTCCCATTCACCTCATTTCATTCACTTCATTTCGCTCCGAGCTGAGCTCCGCAGCTGATGCGGTCTTATCGTTCTTTTTCCTTACTATTTAGTCCTCTCTCTTTTACTGATTTATATAAAGGAGAGTTGGGATCCGAGAGACTGTGTTTGTGGAGGGATGGAGAGTCAAGGCAGGTGGGAGAGTCACGTCATCATCTCCCCTCCCATTCACGTCACTTCATTTCGCTCCGAGCTGAGCTAAGCAGCTGACGCGGTCTTACAGTTTTTTTTTCCTTACTATTTAGTCCTCTCTTTTTTACTGATTTATATAAAGGAGAGTTGGGATCCGAGAGACTGTGTTTGTGGAGGGATGGAGAGTCAAGGCGGGTGGGAGAGTCACGTCATCATCTCCCCTCCCATTCACCTCATTTCATTCACTTCATTCCGCTCCGAGCTGAGCTCCGCAGCTGACGTGGTCTTACCGTTCTTTTTCCTTAGTGTTTAGTCCTCTCTCCTTTACTGATTTACTGTTTACTAGACGCAGTACTTACCGAATAGTATTTTTTCCTTTAGTGTTTCTACTTAGTATTTCTTAGTGTTTAGTAGACGCGGTATGCCGGTGTTCCTGGCAGTGTTGCAGTTTACTGTTACTTTCTACTTCGTTTTTGTACTTTAGTGTTTAGTAGACTTTTACTTTATCTCATTTACTGTTGTTTTTTACTGCTGTTCCCGACGGTGTTGCCCTTTTTTACTTTATCTCATTTAGTGTTTGGTAGACTTTTACTTTATCACATTTATTGTTGTTCCCGGCGGTGTTGCCGTTTTTCCCGTTTATATTTTTTATGTAGCATGTTTACTAATTAGTCATAGAGAAAATTTATATATTTTGTCTCCCGGAGAACAAACCAAAAATGTTGTATATAAAGAAGCTCTATAAGTCGCATGTAGATACATAATTATTCCAACTACAGCGACCGCAGCGAAGCGCACGAGGTCTGCTAGTATGAGTATATAGTGAGGCAGAAAGTGTGTTGAATCTTGTCACAAACAAAATTATACCAAAAAGACAGGCAGCAAAATGCTGAAACTGCTGCAATGTCAGCCATTTTATAAAGCTGGGACAATTTCTCAGCTGCAACCAGTTTGCTTGGGCTCCACATACAGGGGACAGGGCAGATAAAAATTAAACTACTACAACTACTATAGCCATAATGTAGAGTTACAGATTAATAAATATCACAATATTACATACATACAGTGCCTTCACAAAGAGCTTAGACCTTTTCCCTTATTCACATTTTAGTCTGTTTGCTTGTTATTCTCGTACCCTAGAATTCCAAAGCAATAACAGCATTTTTAGAATTTTTATAAATTCGTTAAAAATAAAATCTGAAATATATTAAAACAAGTATTCAGACCCTTTGCTATGACCCTTGAAATCTGGCTCAGATGTCTCTCACCTTGTTTGGAGTCCACTTGCGGTCATCTCAATTACTTGCACATGTTGAGTAAAGACACACACCTGTCTAAAGAAGTGCAAAATCCAAGCCAAGAGCTAAGAGACAGGGTTGTGTCAAGGCACAGATATGGGGGAGTCTACAAAAGATTTCTATAGCTTCGAAGGTTCCCAAGAGCACAGTGGCCTCCATAACTCTTAAATAGAGTAACTGATTGTGACTCTTCCTAGTGCTGGGCACTCAGCCAAAATGAGCGGAAAGAAAGCCTTGATAAGTAAGGTGACCAAGACCCCAACAGTCACTCTGGCTAAGCTCCAGAGAACCTGTGTAGAGATGGGAGAAACTTAAAGAAGAACAACCACCACTGCAACACTCCTCTAATATGGGTTTTATGGCAGAGTGCCCAGAGAACATATGAAAGCCCACTTGGGGTTTGCAAAAATGCACCTAAAGGACTCTCTAACTACAAGGAACAAGATCCTCTGATCTGATGAAAGCAATATTGAACTGTTTGGCCTCAATGTGCTGCATCAAGTCTGGAAGAAATCAGGCACCTCTCATCACCAATGCAATACCATTCCAACTGTGAAGCATGGTGGTGACAACATCATGCTGTGGGGTAGTCTTTCAGGGACTGGGGGACTACTCAGGGAAAGCGGAACAGAGTAAAGTGCAGTGATAATCCTAATGAAAACCTGCTCTGAGTGCTCTGGACCTCAGACTGGGCCAAAGGTTCACCTCCCAAAAGGACAACGACCCAAAGACAACAGTGAAATGACTGATGGACAGTTCGCTGAGTGGCCTGTGTGGTCCATCTGCAGCCCAGACTTGAAACCCAACAAATATCTCTGGAGTGACCTGAAAGTAACTGTCAACTGGTGGTCTCCATCCAGTCTCCCAGAGCTTGAGATGACTTGCACAGAAGAATGGTAGAAAAATCCCCAAATCCAGATGTGTGAAGTGCGTCTTGTCATACCTAAGAAGACTCCAGGCAAGGAGTAAAGGGTCGGAATACTTGTGTCAATATTTCAGTTTTTTTATTTTTAATAAATTGATGAAAATTCTTAAAATCCTGTTTTTGCTTTACCATTCTGGAGTACTAAGTGTAAAAATGTGAAGTTACATGATTTTAGCAGAAATCTACAACTTAATAAAATGTGTAAAAAGTGAAGGGGTGGGAATACTTTCTGAAACAGCTGTACAATAAAAACAAAATGCAACCAAAAACAGAACAATAAAATATATAATGCTGTGTTTAAATGTTAACAAATACACTTTATAAACCCAACATAAACTTGAGCCATGCAAACATAATACAGTAATGATGAACATCACATTCTACTTTTTTGGCTAAGCCAAGATGAAGCTTTTTCTTTTTTGCAACCGACCAGTTTGATGCTGACTGAGACATTCTATAAAAGCAAACAGGCTGAAGTGCACAATCAAGTCTAAATTACATCCATCCATTGTCAAGCCTGCTTAATCCAGTTCAGGGTCATAAGCCAGAGCACATCCCAGCAGCCATTAGTCCATGACAAGAAGGAGTATAGTACAGGGCAGACTTGTGCTCATGCCCATGTGCGACCAATTTAGAGTCACCAATGAACATAACATATGCATTTGTGGGATGTGACAGGACAACCAACATGTCCTGTGAGAAATCCACACAGCTCCCTGCTTATGAGGATATGGAGTTATAGGAATTTAAAACCTGCTAGTCACAAGATTGAGGCCAGCCTTGGACTCGGTGCCAGTCCATCAAAGGACAGTCTCAAGTGGTCAATCACTCAGTCTGTGATCTGACAGCATGAGTTGTCACTGGCATTAATAAGCATTCCAATGCAATATCAACTGTTATGGAAACTTCTCATTGAACTAAGCTTTGCATATATAAACACATATCAAGAGACACAAACACGTAGGGCAAAAATGAATATCAAGGTTAAACTTATTAAAACCATGCCAATGTAAAGTCTTGTTAACTTAAGAGCCAAAATGTGGCCAGCTGACAATAAGTTCAATTTAACCAGTGAGCAGTAAAAAAATAAAAAATACTAGAAACACATCACTGCCAGACACCAAGCCAACCTTGGAAGTACACATGACATGCTGTATACAGCAAGTGTCAAAAGGAGCTCTACAAATCCCAGAGAGGTTTTGGAAAAAAAATGACAAAACATTTTTGATAAGGCAAAGTCGCAAGAGAAGGTACATAGATCAAGAAAAGCTAACAAAAAAGAAAAACTGAAAAAGTGGATACAACATCATATAACAAGGCAGTGTTGTAACAAGGAGACATGAACATGGTGAATAGGGATGTGGGACGTCTAAACGTAGCCATAAATCAGGCCAGGATTTTCACTAACCTGCACAGATGTAGCCTCTCCTTAAGTCAGCCAGTCCCGAAGAAGTACCTGCAAGCTATTTTTATTTTAATTTTTTTCATTTTTATTACTCTTTAATTTAATATTGTTTCTTTGTATCAGTATACTGCTGCTGGATTATGTGAATTTCCCCTTGGGATTAATAAAGTATCTATCTATCTATCTAAAACGGGGAACTGGTTTTAAAAGTTTCAAATACAAAGAAAGCCCCAGAAATATTACTACAATGCCCTACAAGGGAGATGATGACCTTAAACCTCTGGCTTGTGGACAAAAAGGCCACAATCAATCTCTAAAAAAAAATAAGATTTATTAACTCAAATAGAAAAATATAACAAAATACAATGCAATTCAAAAAATGAACAATGCAATGACAAAATCCAATAAAAGAAAAGGGAAAAAAAATCCAATAAACCAGAAAAATCTCAAAATAACAATACTCTCAATAAGCATCCATGCAAACTCAGTGATCCACTGCTGGGTCTCTCTTTCTGACTGAAATATAAAGCCAGTAGCCAGGATGTATGGGTGGCACCGCCTCCTGGGGTGCCAACCACAAAAATACAAGGAATAGAAGCACAATTAAAATGGCAGAGCGCAAAAATAACATAAAAAAATAACAAACTAACAACAATAACATGGAAAATAAATACAAGTCACGGAAAAAGAAAAACCTGACTGTAATATAACAGGTAAACTGAATGGTCTGCAGAAGAATTTTCAAGGTGAAGTGATTTTTAAACGTGTTTATTATGTGTATTCTCTATTGTGTTGAGATTTCTCTACTGCTGTGGACGTTGCCTACAAGTTTTTCACTCACTTGTACACTTGTGTTAAGTGATGTGACGCTAAAAGTGACTTGACTTGAATTGAACAAGTTCATATTATATAGTGAGGTACAAACAATACAATCACAGCAAATAGTAGGGACCATAGATGACGGGACAGTATTTAAAAATCCAGAGGGAAATAACAAAAAAAGTATGCAAGAACTGTTAACAATATTTTAATGACAGAAAACTTTTTTCTTTTGTTTACTTTGTGGCACGCGGCTGGGGGTGGTACCCAGCCGGGACGCCCAGGAGGACTGGAGGAGGGCTTATGTCTCCTCCAGACCACGAGGGGGCGACCGCCCTGATTGCACTGGGGTCCACGGGTGCAGAGCTTGGACCTCAGCACTTCCGCCACACCAGGAAGTGCTGGGGGGAAGAAGACTGGGGGCTTCCGGGTGCACAGCCGGCACTTCCGCCACACGGGGGAGTGTCCGCGGAGGAGTGCCGGGAAGCAGCTGGAGCCCATCCGGGCTGCTATAAAAGGGGCCGCATCCCTTCATTCGGGGTCAAGAGTCGGGTGGAAGTGGACAAGAGACTGGAGAGAGAGGAGTGGAGGCGGCCGGAAGGAAGGCACTGAGAAGAAAGGCCTGGACTTTGGGGAATCGGTGCTGGGGGCACTGGGTTGAGCACAAAACTCTATAAATATTGTATATTAAAAATGTGTGAGTTATTAATTGCTTATTGCAATTGTGGCAAAATAAGCACTTCCTTATTTTTTTGAACAAGTTCAAAAATGTATGAGCAACATTTGCGTGTGTTCTGGGTTTGGCCTAACTGTTTTGAAAATCTGGACATTTTTCATTTTTCTGTGACATTTCGGTACATTTAATATTTTATCATTTGCGGCTATTTCAATATGTTGTACTGACTATCGAGGAACATTTTGCTGATGGAGGCAGCTCTCTGAAATGTAAAAGAGGGGAATACTGTGCACAAAATATAGCAGCTGAAGATAAATACGAAGCAGTAAACTACTACATAAGCGAGGTCATACAGAATGTTACTCTGTTTTAATGATAAGCGACGTGCAAGGCAGAGATGTTTAGGGTAGGGTGGATGTAATTATTCTATTCATTGATTATGGCCTTAAAAAAACCTTTGAGGAAAAAGTACCTTTTATTGCTGATTTCTTTCAGTAACACAGTGCATCTGTTGGGGGGCCGGTAAACTCCGCTTACGGCAGTAAGCATGACACCCCCCTCCACCTATTTAAATTCACGGTCTGTATTCTTTGAGACGACGGGTTTTATTTCTAATTTCTTTGCTTTGTACTTAGTGTTCTCTCTGTGTTTATTTTTTTATGATTTGCTATTACTTTTATGTGGACACCTTTACCTCTGGGAAATTGCAAGATCTGATCAGATAAATCCAAAGCATTAAAGTAAAAGATTTTATATAAAACATGTTCAAGCTCATTTAATTTATTTGGAACTATACCAATGTTCTTTGAAGAGAGCGCGATGTTATTTGTACACTTTAGTTTATCGTTGTATATTATTATTATTATTATGACTAACGGTGGGTTCAGAACTCTTTCGTATCTCTTCACTTTCTGCTGTAGATTTTATTTTAACAGAATAAATTTCCCATTTTTGCCATTCATTCTACATTTTATAACCCATAATGACAAACTGAAAACATGTCTTCAGCAAGTTTTCCAAATTGATTAAAAGACAAAAACTAAAATCTGTCATTCACATGGGCACTCAGACCAAATTGTGGCCAGATGCATCCTATTGGCTTTAATTCTCCTTGAGATGTGTTTAAAACTTGATTGGAGTCCCCCTGTGGTAAACTGAATTGACAGGACATCTTTTAGAAAGGCGATCACATTGTGGTGAGGTATAGATTAAGGCAAGGGTATTAAACTATTTCTAAGCCTGTGAGTGTTCCCAGACTCTTCAGGAAAAAGATTCTCTGATCTGATAAGACAACCATTGAACTTTCTGGATAGAACTTCAAGCATCATGTCTACCAAAACCAGGCACTCCTCATCATTTGCCTAATGCCATCACTACAGCAAAGCATGGTGGTGGCAGCATCAATCTATGGGGACGCATCTCAACGGCCTTCACAAGGAGACTTGTCAGAATTAAAGGAAGGATGAATGCAGCCAAATCCGCAATGCATGTGACCTCAAACTTGGGTTCACTTTTCCCCGGGACAATGACCTGAAGTATAAAGCCAAGACATCGCTGGAGTGGCTTTGGGACAAGTCTCCGAGTGTCATTGAATGACCGACACTTAAACCAAATAGAAGAACATAAGTGGAGAAACTGAAAGATGGCAGTTTATAGATGTCTCCCATCCAGTCTACCAGAGCTTGAAAGGATCTGCTAATAATAGGAGAAACTACCCAAATGCAAGTGGACAAAGCTTTAAAAGACTTAACCAAGACGAATTCAAGGTGGAATTGCTGCCAAAGGGACTTCTACAACGTACAGAATTAAGGGTCTGAACACTTAAAATGAATGGAGAGATTTCAGTTATTGTTTTTTAACAACTTTTCAAATCTGGAAATATGCTTTAACTGTATAATTGTGTAGACTGATGAGCAAAGATGGCACATTTATCTATTTAAAATTAAATCTACAACACAATAAAGTGTGCAGAAAGGGTTTGAGTCTAAATACTATCTGGATTCACTGTATTCCACCTTTACAGAAGGTGACTTACAAAATCAAGATTCATTATAATTGGTAGGACCAGGCCTGTGGAGAGGAGGGTGCAGCGGGTACATCGCTCCGGGGCCTATGAAGCTCAAGGGGGCCCATGAAGCCCAACACGTCCCATAATTTTTATTATAATTTGAACATTTATTCATTTAATTTTTATTGGATTTTTTTAAATTTTGCAAATCTGTTTAGTTTCAAAATTAAAAAGGCACGTGGGTCACAGGGTGCTTGTCAGCAGTCAACAGTTTACAACGTAAGAGACATTCATGAAGGCCGCCCTGGGAGAGAAGTCACATAGTCTACAAGGGTATTCCCCGCTCGGTGGGAAGTGACGAGGAGGTGGGGGTTCCGGGCGCAGTGAGAAAAAAAGACATCACCCGGTAAACAAGTACGTCACGTAGCCGCCACGTTCTGAGACACCACGAATTCAGGAAAGCGGACTAAGTGAACCGTTGTGAACAGTTGAGAAGCTAAACAAGTGCCTAAGGAGCATTCAGCAAGCTAAAGCTGGTAAAAACTTTTCTAAGATCCACTATGTCACAAGCGTGACTAGTAGATTTGGCAAAACTGGTTCTGAGTCTGATCTAGCAAAACTGGTTAATTTTAATCATGTAATTCAGAGTTTCAGCAGGAAAAAGGCCAGGAGAGTACCTTTGTTCAGCAGACAATAAATGCTGTTATAAATGTCTTTTACTATTATAAATATATTACTTTATTATTACATTTATACCTATACAAACTTATCTAAATGTATCAATGTAATCTAAATAATGATATATGAACATACATGTGTGTAGAATTTTGTATAAGGGCACACACAATTTTTTTTGCACTGGGGCCCTGGGTAGTACTGACAGGTTCAGTGATCACTCAGCGAGTCAAAAACACGGCCTGAACCAATAAATTGCACCACCTTAGCCATTATGACTAATAATTCCTTTCCCCAGCATGTCTTCAAAATAAAATTAAATCAACATTTGTACTTGTACTTCTTAGTACCATTAATAGTCAATAGCAAGAATCGGAATTGTCAGGCTTTTAAAGAATGAAATCATTTAATCAACCGCTTTATTTTATTTACTGTGGCACTTCTACAATTCAGCATCATTACAAAGAAATTCGCAGAGCAAACACAAGAGAGAAGTTAAACCCAAACACTGACTGCAAGAATTAGCCTTGTGCATCCATCTTCTTTCATTCCCAGTATTTGTAATTTGTTGGTTAATAAATTGAAGCATTTAATGGAAAGCAAAGTCCTTCGCTGGTGAGTAGCGGCTTAATGTGTTCTAATCATTAAAAACTGTAAATGGCCTCTCTGTGTAGCATCTCAATAAAGCCCGCCGTTCACTTTAGGTGGTACAAAACAGCAACATTCAGCAAGGTCATCGGCTCAATGCTACACTGGCCACTGCTTCCCATGTGAGGTGTTGGGCAGATGCCAAAGGATATGAAGGTATAGGTCAGTGTATCTAAGCAGTGACCGGGCTCAGAGGTCATGTGAAAGATCTGCTGCCTGGGACTGCTGTCTCTCTCTTGTGTCGCCTTTTTGAAATTTGTCTGCATTACCTGTTATGTTTTTTTGATCTTTTTAAAATCCATTTTGGGTTTTGAAGTATGTATCCTAATTTTGATAATGGTTCATTAGTTTAAAAATAGGAGTATATTTAGGTGAAATAGCTTTGCATTTTGTCCGGACAAGCGCTGCTGTTTTGTGGAGAGGTCACCATAACATCATGACAACTAGAAACGCACAGCTAGTGGCATCATCACTAACGTTTTGACATTCCAGTCACACACCTGGCTTAGATTCTTGGCATCAACTGTCACCCCATTTCATTGGTTCTTATGTGATTAGGCAGCAGTAATACAGTATACTTTGGCTTTGCCGACATACAGCATTTCTAAATTGATTCTTTTGTTCAAGTGTCATAACTGAATCCCATTAGAAGACATCCATATTATGTTAGAATGTGTCCTCTTCCTCTATTTGTTTGGATGGTACTGAAGAGTACAAAGTTCATTCTGGTTTGAATTCTCATCATTGTCATTCTGTAGTTGAATATTTACCATATTTACACGTGTACCACGCACACATTTTTTTCTGAAAATTAGCATTAGAAAATCAGGTGTGCGTCATACACGTGGAAATGTAATTCTGTAATGTTTACTTCTTCTGCTTGGACTCGCTCGCTCTCTCTCTCCCTCTCTCTCTCTCCCTCTCTCGTTTGTTTGCTCTCTCTCTCGCTCGCGCTCTCTCTCTCTGTCTCTCTAAACGCTTCCTATACAATCACAATGCACATCATACACGGGGTAAAAAACGATTTTCACAGTTTTCTTTGTAAAAATTAGGGTGCGTGTCCACGAGTAAAAATAGTACTATGCTGGAAGGGGGTACGGTTCTGAAGATCATCCTTGGGTCATGTAGCTGCGTTTACCCAAAATTTCCAAAATTCTGCAGTTCCAGCTTGTAAATGGGATTCAACAAAAGCCTGACATGTCGAAATGATTCCACAGACAAAACATCTTTGTTTTTTAAACGCTTTAATAACAATTCAAATTAAAACAGTTCACACAAAAAAGAGAAAAATAGGTATAGCAAAAAAAGAAAAGTTCTGCTTAAAGCTTAAAATTCTTGTTTCATCACTTTAAGTTTGCTTATTCAGTTAAATCATTTCCAGATGTTTATGAACCATTTCAGAAAGGTCGGGAAACTGTATGTCTATCCAATTTCTATATTAAAAATGGGTTTTTCAGTCCCTGTGAACTGGGACCTATTCTATAACACAACGGACTCAATTATCACACTGTATCTTAGTTATAACAAGAAAGTTTTATCTCTTATTAACTTACAGGGAAAAAAGGCTATACCATTGTCTAGGGCTATCACTACGCAAACACTAATATGAATTTAACTTAACTTAAAGCATCAGTTTCATAGACTGGCTGTTACAGGTCCATTCCAGTAAAATTCATGCCCCACAGTTGTTTTCCAGTTTTCCTGCTTGTTTTCCTCTTAAACTGAATGGATGCATTCAGGGACCACAGATGGAGGGCTTTGTTATGAAGTGGCTGTGTTATTGTGATATTTCCCTCTACTTACCCTTTACCTAGGGGTAAGTATACTCATCAGTTTTGTTACCGGGTTGATCTACTGTTACACCTTAAGAATAACACACACATACATAGTGTGGGATATGGCCGGCCATTCATCCTGGCCAATACCCCAATGCCGCTAGATGGAGCCCTTCTGGCAGCATGGAGGTGCCCCGAATTCCAGCAGGGCATCATAGACATTGGAGTTTTCCTTCACAGCCCTGCTGGATACCATGCGGGCCGCCAGGGGACGCTGTAGGGAGGCTCAGAGACTTTTATTTGCCTTATAACCCGGAAGTACGTCCTGGTCACAGGGACAGAGGAAATGGCGTACTTCCGGGATGAAGAAAAGGAATTTTCACCTGACCTGGAAGTGTTGAGAATCGCATGGACTGAGGGATCAGAAGCACTTCTGGGTCAAGGACTTTAAAAGGATGATGGGAAACCCCAGCAGGGGGAGCCGAGTTGGGAGGAAGGGTGACTGAGCTGCTGGGAGGTGTGGAGGATTATTGTTATTGAGAATTGTATTTAATTATTGAGTATTGTGGAGTGGAGGGTGCTTTGTACACATTATCATTATAATAAATCCATTATTTGGACTTTTATCTGATGTCTGGCGTCTGATGTGAGGGTTCAAGGGGATGACAGCGCCCCCTATCTGTCACAATAGATATACACATACACAGAGAAACTCAACAGTGTCCTATGAATGACAAAGAAACACACAGCTGGTTAACCTCTAGCACTTCCAACCACACACATGCCTTACGAATAACACAACTTGTCACTCTCTTAGCACTTCAAGAGACTTACATACACACAAATCCTAACCACAATAGTGCCCCTTGAATGACAAACAAACATCTGGTTAACCTCTATCATTTTAAACTACACAAGTGCTTTAGGAATAACACAACCCATCCCTCTTCTGGAACTTCAAGAGACTTACTAATTGTCGGCACGAACAACATACGATTTTTAAAATATATCTCAGACCTAAATATTACTTTGGTGTCTAGAAATCCATTTAAAAAACAAAGGCTCAATATCCTTGGCTAAAGGCCATTTATCAACCAAGAAAGCCTTACTTTACGTACTGTTCCCCACTATTGGGTGGAGCTCACACCCTCAGCATTTAATAAACTTTGCAGCACGGAGCGTATGGCAAACTTCCAGCTGCTCCAGGGGCTCAAAGAAATCTACCTACTTACTTCAATCACTCTACACATGAAGACAAAGTATTGAAAAGTTAAAAGCAGCATGGTATTTATTACATGAATAATAATACCAAACTGAACAAAGAATGATAGAAAATAAGATTGATGGTAAAGTCTGGATATATATAGTCTTTAGAAAAAGCTTACAAAAAAGTAAAGATGTCAAGGATGAATGTCGCAGGGTGGCATTGATCTAGCACTCGAAACTGTTCATGAAATGCTTTGCTGACGATCAGATGAAAAACAGCCTGATGTTGCTGCTGCCCTCGCCTGACATGGCTCTCTCCCTCTTCAGATATCACTCTGTTCTCTTTGTTTCGTCTGTCATATTTATTTTAAAATGCTATGGGAGTTTTGCAAGATGTGATTGCTACATGCACCTGATTGGCTGGCTGTCAATATAATGAATGCATTTGCTCAAACTCTTTCATCAGTTTGAGTATGTCCGTTTTCCCAAGCAATAAAGTTTTCTATGTTTTAACAATCTCCTGTCTCAAACCAATTTAGTCCTGGCGTCCTTCCCTTCACAGGTGATAAAATCATCAATACAGCTTGAGACATCTCCTGAATTCCTGCTCAGATTAAACAAATGGTACTGTGATTCAGGAAAACAGATTGTTTTTGATGTTAGCTGTCCATGCAAGTGACCCATATTTAAGTTCATCTCTTGTTTTGTCTTGAGCAAAATATAATGAAAATATAGACGAAAGTTTACAGATTTTGCACACCAAAACAGTGGATTAGTTTTAATTTTTTAAATAGAGTCTTATGTTTTTCTGGTCTTGTCTTACCAATTTTGGATTTTGAATTATGCAGATCTTAGTTTTGAGAATGGTCCTCAGCTTTAAGATGTATTTAGAGCATTGTAGATCAGGCATGTGATTAGCTTTAGCAGTTATTAGGAGTTCAGATCTGGTTCTGATTATGAGTCATTCTACATGTGGGTTATATCAGTTAGTGGGGGGTCCCACTGCATTTAGTTCCAGATAAAGGGGGAGCTCAGATCGGGGGCTAAACACCTGAGATCATTCATGTTACATTTTCCTTTTCTTACCCATTTTGGGTTTTGAATTATGCACATCTTAGTTTTGACAATGGTCTTCGGCTTAAAAAAATGTATTTAAAGTATTGTAGGTCAGACACGTTAATAGCTTTACCTCTTTTTAGGGGCTTAGTCCTCCCTTCGACAATGTTGCATGTGGGTTAGAGCAATTAGCGGGGGTTCCAGATGACTGAAATCATTCCTGTTTCATTTTTCTGGTCTTTCTTGCCCATTTTGTGTTTTTGAAAATGTTTGTCTGGGTATTCCCGGTTTCCCCTTAGTTCTCAAGGTCATGCATTTTAGTGCAACTGGAAACTCTAAAATGTCCAGATGTAAATGACTGTGTATGAAGAAAGACTTCCCTGAAACCTGGTAATTGCCATGCATGTGGGCCTGAAAACCATCACCCAGACTCTGAGTAGGTGAGCAGTTCCACCCAAGGACAAGAGGGGGCGCCGACTCTAACAGTATCTTCTCCTTTCCCTCCAGTATCGAGCCACCACTCAAGGAGTATGCCCAGCCACACCTCGAGCCTCAAGTAGGCTCCGCCCCTTCCAGTCACATCAGTATAAAAAGGTACCGCTCCTGGAAGGGGGTGTCACATGTCGACCTAAGGATTCCTAAGAGTAGAGCTCCCCACTAGCTTCTTTTGTTAAGGCAAACCACATCTCCCTTTTTGTTCTTGTTTTTGGGCCATACAGCCATCTTTTCTGTTGTTATGTGTAAGCAGGGTAACCTGGTTGGTACCTCAACCATTTTTTGGAGTACACTGGATTCTCTTCAGCCATTGCTACATAATCATAAATGAACTAATAATGGAACAATAACCATCCTTCATTTGATTTCGAAATTCACTTATTCCTACATAAAGTACCCGTGGGACAGCACCTGCTCAAAGCTGTTGTGCTGTTAGTTGGGATTGATAAATCTAGTACAGAATTCCTACATATTGCAAATCTAGAGCAGGATTTTTAGTTTGGTTAACTTGGACTGTATGAGTGTGAGTTTTTGTGCACATCTTCTCAAATACAAGTTCCTGCTTTTCATCTATTTATTTAGGACCTAGGCACCTTGTTACACTGATTAGCATAAGCGGAGCAAAAATAGATGGAAATGTAGATATCTCCAACATTGCCTTTACAGCAATGAGAAATGAAAAACTAACAGACTCCTCTAATTGTAATATGGTCCTGATATAAAGCTTCACTCCTGGAATTATTACCTTGAGACTTAATTTCACTTGGGACCATTACAGAGTCCCCACTGTGTCCACATGCCATCCCAACATGCCTTGACTTTTGCACAGGCTTACTTTTGCAAGTAATTGGCTTGACAGAACATTTTATGAATCCTCCATGGGGAGCTGAGTGTGAGTTGCTAGTATCTCATGTAACCATATGACTTTCTTCTTATTAGGTTTATCCGTTGGAAAAAGCTGATTACCGATAAGAGTCTGGCAAAACAATAAAATACATAAAGTTACCACTTCTAATCTTCAATGCTGTTACAGTTTGCAGAATGCACATTGTGGAAAAATCTGTGCTGATCAAAACCAATTTTAAGCTGAAGGAAATCACATTTTATATCATGTGAGTGACTAATGAATATGACTGACCAAACAGAAGAAAATGTTTAAAGATTAAGTCATGGTAATTTGGGCTTAAACAATAGAATAGTCATTAAGCAGGCTGGGGATATGATACCCAAAGAAAGAGAAACAAAAAAGGATCACCCGTACCACAACAAAATCCAAAAACTGCAGTCCAGAAACTAAAAAACTAACTTCCTGCACTATGCATTTTCTTCATCTGACATAATAGGCTAGGTTTATTTTGATTTTTGATCCAATGCTTGGATACCTGAGAAAGTGTGGCACCATCTTAAAAAGCAGAAGCATAATGATGTCATACACAGGCCTTTCCCAAAGCAGCCTAACCCCAAACTTCAAACTCCAAAGGTATAGGCCTGTACAAACCCCAAAATTGCGAACTGGATTTTTAAGTTCAAAACATACTGTACCTTTAATGTTCCAAAATACCCAGAAATCCCCAAATGAAGGGGAGGAAACAATAAAAACCACCATCTTCAAAAAGCACGGTCACAAAGAATCATTATAGATTAGATTAGATGAGATGAGATGAAATGAGAAGATATTTTATTTGTCCACTTTATATACAACAAAGAAGAGATGAAAATAGAAAAAGGACAAAATAAGAGTAAAAAGGATTTGTCTAAAATGAAACCCAAAGCAAACAAGTTACATTAAAAATACAAAAACCAGAAACATTGAAAACTCACAGATGTATGCAGTAATCAATGAGCCCCCTGAAAGGCAGACTCCCCAGCCTGAAATGTAAGGGGGGCATCGAAGTGGCCCACCCGCACAACACAAGGAATGAATACAAAGGATATAAAAACACAATACTTACTAGCTTAATAATTATACCGTACAAAACATTATTAAAGAAACACACAAATTTACATAAAGGCAACCCAAAACAAGAAATGAACAAAAAAATGGAAACTTATAAAACAAAAATAGCAAACAAACAAGAAATAAATGCAAGCCAGGAAAATTATCTCTGGCTGAACCATAACTGCAAAAATGAGACGACACACAGAAACAGCACTGTGTTGATGGCAAAAGTAAAAATAAATAAACAAGAAAAAATCTGATGTGACAAAGAAATACCAAACATTTTAAGATTATGGCATCGGCATCATCATCATTACTTTAGACTGGAGAGGACTTTTCATTTTTTTCCTACTTTGGCCATTGTCTGTGTGGAGTTTATATGGCCTCTTCAAGTTCACATTTGGTTTCACTTGATGCTCTCACTAGTGGTGTCACCCAGTGTGGTAACCAAGGCCGGATTAGGACCCCCACAGGCCCCTGAGTGACTTGATGAATAGAGCTCCTTAACAGAGAGGTGATCGTACTTTAATCAATGCAGCATATGGATGCTAGGCCATTTAAAACAGGGTGGTAATTCCCACTGTTAATGGGGTACGTAGACTAAACTCTTGCATCCAGGTTGTACCCCACTTGGTGATTTCAGTCTGTGGACACTCAATCATGTCATTGAGTTTGTCCCCATTGGTGATTTCAGACCATGGACGCTCAGTTGTTTTATCGAGCATCTTCCTTAATGATTTCAGCCTGAAACAATGCTCAAAAATTTTATTGGCAGTCATTTGGGTGCCACCACCTCTAATGGTGTCACCCACTGCGGTATGCACCCCTTTATTGACACCACTGACTCGTACATCCTTCACCATTAAAGACATTATGTAAGAATAACTGGAGTCTTTACATAGGATCAGTAATCCCTCTCTAGGGTGTGCCAAATACTTCTCCTTACAAACTGGAACTGGGTGTCATGGTTTAGAAATTTGACATCCTGCTGACATCTGTCCTTCCAGAGTGTCTGTGGTAGAAATGTTGAAACAAAGAGAAAGATGACACTTCGGCTTACACTCCCAAATAAAAAACAGCTGAAGGAAGCACACGGAACAGCACAATGTCATGATGGGGTCACTCATTCATGCTTATTCAGTTCAGAGAAGTTGGAGGCATTTCTTCTTAGGCATGACCAGTAAACCCACTCTGTGTTTCCTCCAGTGATCCTCACATGATCCATGGTTGAAAATTACATTTTTGTGTTAGAAGTTCACTAGTTAGGTAAAAATATGACGTGTTGAGAAAGACACAGGAAGAATCCTACTGAAGGGAGGTTTGGTGGGCAGGAGAGATGTAACTCCTATCTTATCAGATTAGCAAAAGAGTCAACAGATTAAAGGGCACTACTAAGTTTTGTAGTTACAAAAATCATCAAAACCAACTTCTCCTTCTTTATTATTTTTCTTTTTTTGTCTTTTCAGTGTTGTATTTTTATCCAAGGTCCTACCTTTAATTTGTCAAAGTTCTGCCACCTTCCTGTGTGCATTGCAAGGTTATTTTAGCTCCATTTTGAAATGATTTTTTTTTTTTTATTTCTATACTATTTTCACCTGTCACTTTCTATTGAGTGTCATTTTATCTTAATGGCTTTTGACCCTTTCCTAGTTTAGTTTTTATTTTTGGTGACCTACCTCAATTTGTTTTTATTTTGAGAAAACCAATTCCATTTAGTTTTCATTTTAGTTTAAAAAAATGTCTTTTTGAGAAAGAGTCAGAATTGCATGCCATACCTTAATAGCAGAGGGAATTTAGAAATTTGCAGATTTCTCCACAAAAGACTCCCTGAGCCCAGTTTTGCTTCTGCCGTCTATACAGAGATATTTTCTGAGTGTTTTTTAAACTAGGATGCAGTGTACAGTACATGTCAGAGGTCTACTTGCTCAGCTGAGAAGGCAAAATTCCCTCCCGACTCCGGTGGATGAGTTGCCGCTGCTGACCTGGGTTTGAGGCCAGTCTCTCTGTATGAGGACGTGACATGGAAAATGGAGGATTTCCCCATCTGTGACCTTCACTACCAAACTGGGAACAAATCTTTAGTTTTTAAGCTGATAAACCACACTTGGTGAGGAAGAGAAGGACACACCATTAAAAAAGTGGCTGAGCTGAGGCTAATTCTACCAGAAAATATAGTAATATATGCAGTGTCTTTAAGGTGTCCATTTATTTTCACATAGAAGATATCAACTGCAAAACATATTCAGGAAAAACAATGAAAAGATTTCAATCTGACGACTCCATTCTGGTCTCCTGCTTTCCCTCAGCTGTTTCTTTAGTAGAAAGAAACAATCAATTTCTTATCTGTGTTCAAAAAGATGAAGAAATGCTGAGAAGCTAGCTGTGACGCGAAGAAACGAGACAGAAAAAACAGAGAGGCAGAGCAACATTATGTAACATGAAAGAGACACGTCCGTACTGTAAAGGAGTCCTGCATTACGCACAGTCCTATGTGAAGCCTGGACCTCTAGCTGACACTGAGAGGCCACATTTTCATTTTACCGCTCATTCTCTTCAAATCTACTCTTCAATCACTGACTGTGTCATTTGTGAAAATTGCTGCTAAAAGCAGAGTGGAATATCTAGTGGAGCACCTGAGCACGTAATGCAGGAAGAAAATCGGCAACAGAAACATTTAAACAGCAAGGTAGTGGAAGTCTGTTTCATTAAAGCATGGAAGAGGGAGACTCAGTGAGGGTTTTATACCTGAAAGTGCCACTTTGCTAATTCAAAATGGATGTATTCAGCACATTTTAAGGATTTTTTCACAATGAGACTTTGCTACCAATAAACTCCATTATGAAACACAAGAGCAGGCTGGTTATTTTAAAAAAATGTATACAAATGACTTTACTTTACAATACCATTTCATGTTGCAAATGAATATATACCATGATTGTCATATATATAAACTTTCTATGCGTGCATGAAGTAGCATGAAGCTCAAAGCAAGCGACTCTGTTGCCAAAGTGAAACCATCGAGAAATGAAAAACTCGCTTAACCGCTAGTACACAAGTGAGGAGAGCACATCGGCAAAACGAAACCTCCGAGCAGAGAGAAACTCGCTTAGTCTCTGATAGACAATGGAGGCGATTACATTTGCAAAACGAAACCTCCGAGCAGAGAGAATCTCACTTAGCCTCTGATAGACAACAGAGGCGAGCACATTTGCAAAACGAAACCTCCGAGCAGAGAAAAACTTGCTTAGCCTCTGATACGTCAGTGAGGTGAGCACATTGGCAAAATGAAACCTCCGAGCAGAGAGAAACTTGCTTAGTCTCTGATAGACAATGGAGGCGAGGATTCAGCAAAACAAAACCTCCGAGGAGAGAAACTCGCTTAGCTGCTAATTAACAGCTGATGCGATTGATTGATTGAAGTGCCACAATCCATGGTTTCTAGGAGCCCAGGCTTTTTACAGCACAGGCTTACAAAGCTCGTAAAGATATAACTTAAACCTGAAAAATAGTAAACTTTTCATGAAATGAAATAACTTGTGCCAAGTAACAGACAGTTGACTCCAACAGAGGTGCAAAAAGAGGCGATTCATATTTTGTCACAGATGTGGTAGAGCAGCAAATGACCAGCCGGTGTCACCTAAAAAGAATGTAAGATGTTTGTCAAATGAGAGGAGGCTATTCGGTCCATCAGTCTCGTTTCTTTAGCTAATCTGATGTCTTAATATCTAATACAGATACTTTTTTAGGTGTGTTTGCATATAATGTGCAAACTCTTTAGACAGAACTCAAAGCACTAATATTGGGCACTGCTCACCTCCTGCCCTGTACCATCCCTACAGTGAGGGTGGCAGCTATGTGCTGTGGGGTGCTGGTCAGACTGGTCAAAAATGAGGGAAGGATGAATAAGACCAAACGCCTGAAGGAAACCTGCTCCAGAACGTATGAAACCTCAGACTGGGGTGATGGCTCTCCTTTTAGCATGGCAATAACCTGAAGCATGAAGTCAAGACAATGCTGGAGTGACTTTGGGACAAAGTCTCTGTTCTTGAGTGGCCAAGACTTACACCCCATAAAACATCTATGGAGGACCTGAAGATGGCAGTTTACAGACGCTTCCCATCCAGTCTAATGGGTGCTTGAGAGGATCTGCCAGGAAGACTGGCATAAACTACCAAAATCCAGGTGTGCCAGATTTGCCCAAGAAGACTCAAAACTGTAATTGCTGCCAAAGGGGCTTCTTCAAAGTACTAAATTAAGGGTCTGAATACTTAAATAAATGGGTACATTTTTAATAAATTTGCAAACCTTTCTGAAAACATGTTTCCGCTTTGTCATTATGGGTTATTGAGTGTAGATTGATGGGCAAAAGTGGAAAACTGGTATATTTTACAATTAAATCTGCAACACAATAAAGTGTGCAGAAGTTGAAGGAGTCAGAATTCAAACTCAAGCATTTGGTTTGACCAGTGGTTCTAAATTTGCTCTGTGTGAATAAGTATATCCTTTAATAGACTGGCCTTGTCTTGTAAGTTGATGCTTGCAGGAAGGGCTTTAGCTTACTGGAACCCTGTGTTAGAGTAAGTGGGCTAAGGAAACATATGAGTTAAGAAGGCGAAAAGAACAGCTGGATCCTGTAAAGTAAAAAATTTGGTCAACCTGCTGAACCATAGGGGCTGGGAGGGAAATTAGAGTTCCGGTAGAAAAGCTAAACTAACAGGGGAGGAAACACAAGCTTCTCTTTTAACTATCCACTGTCACACACGTGCGCTTGGGTGGCAGACTAAGGGTGGAAAACAAGGAAGGGGATTGACGAAGTACACTAACCTGTCTTCTTCCTCTTCCTGTGATCACCAGAACAGACACCTGCCTAAAACTCCACCAAGTTCCAGCACTCCCTCCTAGCCACGCCTCCTATTGACTTCACTTCCGCCTTGAGCACCCACGGACCCGCCTCTTCCTCCCACATGACTATAAAAGCCTAGTACCTTCCCTTCCTTTTTGTCCCTATTTGTACGCTGAACCAGACAGTTCTCTGGTGCTATTACTTGTTTGCCTGGCCGTGTGAATAATATATATATATATATATATATATATATATATATATATATATATATATATATATATATATATATATATATACTGTATATATTTGTTTTTGGAATGTCAATTAAGAAAAAAGTGTTTTGTTTCTTTGTTTACATCATGGTAAATGTGTCACGTTACCGTACTCAGCACATTAATTACGTCACAGCTTGTGCCAGTAAAAACAAGGCAGCAATTAGCTTACACGTTAACTCTCATTTGGAAAACTGTCATGCTTCAGTTTCTAGAGTAGGTAGCATATATACAGTAACAAAAAGGCTGTCTTGATTAGGACTGAAATTCGAGGTCTTTTCCTGTTATGGAAGCCATTTTGATGTATGGCAGCGGTCAAGGCTTTGGACTTCAAACCCTGAGGTTGTGGGTTCAAATCCCACCTCTGACACTGTGTGATCGTGAGCAAGTCACTTCACCTGCCTAGGCTCCAATTAGAAAAACAAAAAAAATGTAACCAATTGTATCTCAGCTGTTAAGTCAATTTGGATAAAGTCGTTGGCCAATAAAAAAATGTAAATTGTCAGGATTGTGTTTCTAGGGGTGTGGTCTCCTGGGTCGTGAATTTGAATTAATCAGCAGATGTGATAAAAGGTCAACCTTTGCAATGAGCCTTCTAACCCTTTTTGAATTCTCTTTGTGATTCATTTTCATGTCTTGCCTAGTTTTTAACTTCATGCCTGATTATAGACAGTGATTTTTTGCCTCTCGTCTGGGTTTTGGTTGCTTTAGTTTTATTCTTATTTTCTTTCATTTTGCCTCTTTTTGCTTATTCTTTTTGTTTAACTCCAGAAAGTAGTGATGTGTTTTCCTGCTGAGTCAGGACATAGGCCCCTTTCAGATTTGAACTCCTTCTTCGACTTAGACACAGATTCTTGTTTTGTCCTTGTGTCTTGGTTGCCTCATCATCTGCCTCCTTGGCTCAGGCCTCTCTTCCTCTTTTGACTACGCTGCCAACTCCTAGCTATTTTTGTGCTCACAAATATCCTTCAGCAAAGCAAAACTAAAAAAACCAAAACACCACACAAAGCACTCATTGGCTCCTTGATGCTGACAATCGCAAAGCTACGACCCTTTCACCACTCCAGTGGGATCAGAGAGAGAGAAAGCTGAAAGAGCACAAACCTGTCTGTTTAAAATGCAATATAAAAGTACACATCAGCTCACACCATCAGTGCTCATAATGGTTAAAGCAGGAAGAGGTCACTGACATCTGCAACTGTTATATATGATAGACACTGCTTATCAAACTCACCATATTGTGTTCTTACAGTCCAACATCTAAACCATTAGGCCACACTGTTCAGGTTCAGTTCGATTTACATCTGCTTACACATTCAGGTAGAATCTGAAAGAAAATAACTTTAATTTCCTTAATGCATAGCATATAGGGGCTTCATTTATACCCTCCTACACTTGAACACAGTGTCTGCATTTAAACTGGCAGGGGTTGATGACTACATTTTTATTGAAGGTCCGACAAGAAAAGACTCAGGGTCTACAGAAATAAAAATTCAGTAATCGGGCCCAAACAGCCAAAATAAGAACTGGAGCTGCCCTGTGTGGAAGAAATAAAATTGGTTATATATTAAAGAAAGAAATCTTGTCCTCGAACTATGATCTCTTTGATTCCAGAACCAGGCAGGAGGAGACTTGTCCATTGTGTCTTTTATTTCTCCTCAGCAAATGCTTAAGAGGGAGCATTCATCACAGCAGTCTGTTACAGAATGATTAAAGGAATAAGGGCAGAGGTCTATTTTATAAGCAACTGAATTTGCATAACAGTGCAGATTAATGCATACATTTACATTTGATTGGTTCATTGGCTTACTTAATCAAATAAAAGTCTATTCTACCACACTCTTGTTCTTCTCATACCTTTTAGCTTCAGCTATTACCCTTGAAATCTCTGTGCAAGTGACGACTGTCCAGTCTTGGTGTTTACAGGACATCTGCTGATCTTTTAATCATCTCCTGTGTAATATACCAACCATTCTGCTAATACATTCTTGTCTTTTATTTACTTAACCATTTCAGTAGTTCTCTCCATGACATTTCCAAAATAGATGCTTATACACTTCAATGGGCACTGCGTACCGAAATACTTAACTATTGTTATCCATCCATCCATCCATCCATCCATCCATCCATTGTCTAACCCGCTGAATCCAAATAGGGTCACGGGGGTCTGCTGGAGCCAATCCCAGCCAACACAGGGCACAAGGCAGAACTATTGTTATCTCCAGATTATTTTCTCACAACTGCCATCCATTTTATGGCAGGTATGAATAGTTAAATAGTTATGAATAAATTAATTAAAAGTTAAATAGCTATGGAAAGAGTGGAAAATATATGGGCCATTGATGTTTTGACACACACACCAAGGAGAGGAGCGTGACCCAAACCGTGAGCTCTCTGGACAAGAACATTAAGGAGGAGATTAGTAGTGAAGATCACAGCACCTCTGTACCTGGATTAACTGCACCATAAACTGCCATTTAGAATTTTGGGTCCGGAAGATCTATCAGTTCTCTCCAGTGACAGTTTGAGTAAAGCAAGATTGAATACAGAAGCTTTTCAGAGGGGAAAAGAAACAGGATGAGCTGATTTCCCATGAGAGGATAGATCCAACTTGGCAGCAGTCGTGACCAGCGATAATATCCACTGTTAGGGTAGAGAAAGAGATTTCAGAAGAACTATCCCACAGAAGGTAGATTTGAGGATGAAAAGGGATGTTGATAGAAAGGGCAGCCAAGAGAAAAGTGGAAATAAAAGAATAAAATGCCAGTGGACATTCACAGAACACATGTAAAAATGTGCCAGGGACGTTTGCCTGACAGAAATGGCAGTTTGAATTCAAAGCTGGACACATGACAAATAGCTAGTATGGGGTGAAATAAAGGCAATGAACAAAGTTAAACTGGAAATTTGGAAGGTTGGAGTTACTAGATGATGGGGTTAATTTGCATTGATATTTACTTAGAAAACACTTTTTTCCTAGAGGAATTTACAAATCAGAAGTGTATTATATTCAATACAAAAATGTGAATTACAGGTTAATCTAAAAGCATTAAACAAATTAAAAGGTGACAACTTAAGTTATATTATGACAATGATGACTAAAAATCAGGTAACAAGAGGCATAAACACATTAACAGGACATACAGTTTAAAGAAAATCTAAAGAAGGGGCGTCTTTTGCCAATTTTAAAAGCTGGAGATGCATATTAATATCACTGAATGAGGTGCAGCGAGCAACACTTTAGGTGCCTCCAGCAGGGGCAGCACTAGACATCCAGGTGAAGCTGTGGGTACACACTGTCTCGGATGTATGGTGTCATTATGGTGAGATCAAAGTCAAAGCCAAGTCTAAGCTACTTACATCATTCAAAGTAGGCAGGCCCTTCAGTGGCATCGGGTGCACATGTTCAAACTGATCTTCTCTGGAGCTACTCTAATACCATTGAGATCTGCTGGGTTTTGGACAAGAAATTCCATTCTGAAGGCAGTGAGGTGCAGGCATGTTGTAGAGAAAGGACTTCGTAGAGTGGACTGAAGTGTCTGATCCTCTTGTCATTTATGATGAAGATGTCTAAATTCTTAAACGTCTGTGACTTCTTTAGTGAGCTTCTGCCCAAACAGACCGAGATGTCACAGAAGAACTAAGACATGCCTGGCAAGTATAGCACAGCATGTCAGGTCTGTCCTGACAAAACTGAATGTGTAGCGTTACTTATTCAGTCATTCTTTAAACTTTCTCTGCCTTTGAGCGTCATAATGGAGACTTTAGCAGCTCACCAGACTCCACCATGCAAACTGAGATCTTGAACAAGATCTCCATACCCTTGTGAGTGAAACAGTTGTTAGTACTGCAGTGAATGTAAGGAAAGAGAGAAAGGCAATACATACCCACAAACCTAATTTTTTCAGAAAGGTATGCAAGTTTATTAAAAATGAACCAAAATTACTCAGGTTTGAAAGGATATAATTGTTGTTGTGTGAAGAAATTTGTTTTGAACATACAGTGGGATGCAAAAGTTTGGGCAACCTTGTTAATAGTCATTATTTTCCTGTATAAATCGTTGGTTGTTACGATAAAAAATGTCAGTTAAATATATCATATAGGAGACACACATAGTGATATTTGAGAAGTGAAATGAAGTTTATTGGATTTACAGAAAGTGTGCAATAATTGTTCAAACAAAATCAGGCAGGTGCATAAATTTGGGCACCGTTGTCATTTTATTGATTCCAAAACTTTTAGAACTAATTATTGGAACTCAAATTGGCTTGGTAAGCTCAGTGACCCCTGACCTACATACACAGGTGAATCCTAGAATGAGAAAGAGTATTTAAGGGGGTCAATTGTAAGTTTCCCTCCTTCTTTAATTTTCTCTGAAGAGTAGCAACATGGGGGTCACAAAACAACTCTCAAATGACCTGAAGACAAAGATTGTTCACCATCATGGTTTAGGGAAGGATACAGAAAGCTGTCCCAGAGATTTAAGCTGTCTGTTTCCACAGTTAGGAACATATTGAGGAAATGGAAGACCACAGGCTCAGTTCAAGTTAAGGCTCGAAGTGGCAGACCAAGAAAGATTTCGGATAGACAGAAGCGAATGGTGAGAACAGTCAGAGTCAACCCACAGACCAGCACCAAAGACCTACAACATCATCTTGCAGCAGATGGAGTCACTGTGCATCGTTCAACCATTCGGCGCACTTTACACAAGGAGATGCTGTATGCGAGAGTGATGCAGAGGAAGCACAAACAGAGCCGCTTGAGGTATGCTCAAGCACATTTGGACAAGCCAGCTTCATTTTGAAATAAGGTGCTGTGGGCTGATGAAACTAAAATTGAGTTATTTGGGCATAACAAGGGGCGTTATGCATGGAGGGAAAAGAACACAGTATTCCAAGAAAAACACCTGCTACCTACAGTAAAATATGGTGGTGGTTCCATCATGCTGTGGGGCTGTGTGGCCAGTGCAGGGACTGGGAATCTTGTCAAAGTTGAGGGATGCATGGATTCCACTCAGTATCAGTAGATTCTGGAGACCAATGTCCAGGAATCAGTGACAAAGCTGAAGCTGTGCTGGGGCTGGATCTTTCAACAAGACAACGACCCAAAACACTGCTCAAAATCCACTAAGGCATTCATGCAGAGGAACAACTACAACGTTCTGGAATGGCCATCTCAGTCCCCAGACCTGAATATAATTGAAAATCTGTGGTGTGAGTTAAAGAGAGCTGTCCATGCTCGGAAGCCATCAAACCTGAATGAACTAGAGATGTTTTGTAAAGAGGAATGGTCCAAAATACCTTCAACCACAATCCAGACTCTCATTGGAACCTACAGGAAGCGTTTAGAGGCTGTAATTTCTGCAAAAGGCGGATCTACTAAATATTGATTTCATTTCTTTTTTGTGGTGCCCAAATTTATGCACCTGCCTGATTTTGTTTGAACAATTATTGCACACTTTCTGTAAATCCAATAAACTTCATTTAACTTCTCAAATATCACTGTGTGTGTCTCCTATATGATAGATTTAACTGACATTTTTTATCATAACAACCAACGATTTATACAGAAAAATAATGACTATTAACAAGGTTGCCCAAACGTTTGCGTCCCACTGTATTTTGTCAAATAACTTGGGAGTTGTGTCTGTGCGATTGTTTCTGGGCTTTGGAGGTGTGAGACACGGCCCAATGGCCACATTTAATATATATTATACATAATATAGTATGTAATATGTATACTAAATAGAAAGATAGACAAGAGAGTTGGGGCACCAGTTGATGAACGTGTTTAATGGCTGGCTGTAATGCCAAGACAAAAGAACAAAATGAAAGTTTCAGCTTATAGTTGGAAGGTGACATGTTGTTCAGATGTGAATCTCAAACAGACTGGTTAATTCCGGTGAGGCAGGTGCTGGGCAAAAGAGGCGGGACTTCCAGTTTAGAAGCAGAAGTGATGTCAGAGCTCCTCCAGTAGGATGTAAAGGCAAGCGAGGAGTGAGCATAAGAGACAGTGCTAACCCAGGCATCAGAGATGTATTACATTGATTATTGAAGACCTAAAGATGGCCCCTACTTACACATGCCTGGTTATATATATACTAGAGGGTTCCCCCCCGCTCTCTTTGCTCACCATCCACTTCACGTCTCTGCTGCTTGCATTGTGAAGAGGGTGGCTGAATTATCTCCCCTTGCTCGATCAGCTGCTGGCTTTTTTTGTATATGCCACATGGACTGGATGGGCATCCCCGCCATGAGAAGGGATGGTTCCTTACCCAGATGGGACACTCCTAATAGGCAGATAAACATCCCAGCCAGGGAGGAAGAAGGGATCAAACCCGGAAGGAGGACCGAAAGGCATGGACAGACAGCCACTGGGAAAGAAAGACGTTGCCGGAGGCTTTTTATTCCCTCGACACGCAAGATGGCAGCAACTCCAGATGTCGATGCCCAGTAGGAAGCCAACAAAGCATGCCAGAAATTGTAGTCCAGTAGAGAAGACCTGCTGGAGTCACTGGGGGCCACAAGAGAGTGTTGCAGGGAGATAAGCTCCCTGTTATAATGAACTTCCATGTGACCCGGAAGGGTAATCACCCTGGCACCGGAAATACTCCTGGGGTCCATAATAAAAGGGGCCGCACTCCCTTATCCAGGCGAGTCGGAGCTGGGAGGTGGTGGAGCAACGCTTGAGTGGGTGAGGGCAGTGCGGTAGGAAGTAGGTATTGTGGAGCGAAAGCCTGTGTTTTGTGTTTGTGTGACATATTTGAGAGGATTGGGTTAATAAATCAACTTTTATTTGAACCAGAGACTGTGGTTGTTTGTTTGTGTCAGGTTTTGGGCTTGCTGACTCCCGGGTATGTATGGTGTTCGTGTCAACACCTCGACTCAATACAAGTTAGAACCATGCAATGGGACTCTGCCTCTGTAGTTAGAACATAACGTGGCAAACGCAGACACATTATTGCATGATTGGCTAAGAATGTTCGAATGCTTCAGTGACATCGCTGGACAGCCGAGTATAGTAATTCAGTGTTGGTTCGAGCAGATAACAGTAAGTTCGGTTGCTTTTTGGGACGTTGGTTTGGTGGGGCGTACTTTCCAAGACTAACATCGTCGACTGACCCCATTGACAGCTCCGGAGCCGTAAGTAATTTAGAACGTATCGCCATTTGCTTGGTGCGTTGAAATCTATCTTTGGGCAGTTCAGTTTTGGCATCCGTCCTTCTGACACCTGTTGGCAAACTGAGTAATGACGGCTGGGTATTAACAACAGTCATTGTTTAAATTTTAGCCGATCTCAGATCCAAAATGACGACGCCAACATAATTATTACTCTGACTCTGATTAGAGTCGTAAAATATGGTTTGTTTTGAAAATTTGTTTGCCGGAAAAAATCAAATGAGGTGCGCCGAAGAGCTGAGTTCACGTCTCGCAACCCTGTTTAAACAGCAAGCTCTTCATTACATCGGCTGAAAGGGTCTATTTTAAGCGCAAACACATATATATATATATATATATATATATGTATATTGGCCTCAGCAGACCCCCGTGACCCTGTGTTCCCTGTGGATGGATGGATATATATATGTATATACAAGGTGATTCAAAAAGATTCATCCAATTTCAAAGTGCCATATTTTTACAACCGTGATTTGCCTAGGAACCAATCACATATTAATTGAAAGAGAAAGATGGCTCCCTTCAGTCTGTGAGGATATGAGCATTTCTCAGCAATGATCTTTCTCATCATTGGATTGGCCTTTAAGGAGCCCATAATTTGGCACTCCACTTCTGGTCCAAAAGTTCACCAGATCTCATGCCATGTGACTTTTTTTTTTGTGGGGGTACGTTAAGGATTCTGTTTACGTGCCACGACTTCCAACAACAACGGATGATTTCTGAAATTGCATTGAAAGAACCGTGAGTACAGTGATACCCAACATGCTCAGTCGGGTACAGGATGAATTTGACTATCACGTTGTCCATACAGCTGCAGGAGGTCATATTGAGCACTTGTAAAATTACATAATTAACTTTATGCTCACCTAAACAATTTACAATTTACTGCATTGTTCTGTAGTGATTTACAAGTGAAAAAAATCATTTTGAAATGGATGAATCTTTGTGAATCACTATAATCCTTTTTCTGTGAGGTGTGTATACTTTTGTTCATAGTGTACCTCTGTAACTAATATGAGGAAACATGCAAGTATTAATATTCAAACAATCCAGACGAGAACAGGCCATTCAGCCCAACCAAGCTTGCCAGCCCCATCCACTTAATTCCTCCAAAATAACATCAAGTTGGATTTTGAGAGGCCCTAAAGTCCTATGCTCTACCTCACTACTTGGCAGCTTATTCCATGTGTATGTGGTTCTATGTGTGTAATAATTTCTTTGCCTTATGTAATAAAGCTGAACTTGAAACAACTAATCCAGTGTACATTGCAAATGAAATTAGCACAGTGTAAAATTCCAGAATGTTTTTATTAACATTGTGCCAGTTAGTATAGAACGTAAATGGACAAAATACACATTAAAGTAGAAAGTTACAAATATACAGTACCAGTCAAACACTCAAGACTCTATCGACAGAAAGAACACAAAAAGGAGAATTGAAGAGTGGAAGCAACTAAAGCACAGGCAATGAGTGCTATGTGGAGAATTAAAAACTGGAACCACAAGTAAAAATAATCGGCCATGTCAATCTGTTGTACTTATTATTAAGATTTATTTAGCAAGTGGCTTTACCCAAGGTGACTTTTACACCTTTCACATACGTTGTTTTACCATCAGAGCACAGGCCACTTAACTGACGTGCCCAGGGTCATGCAGTGTGTCAGAGGTGGGACTGAACTGACAATCGTGGGGTCCAAAATGCCACTCACTAAGTGACCTTCATCTCATACCGTGCCTTTATTGGTATAAATTGTTTTCAAGCAGTTTAATGAATCAATCAATATATTACTTGTTTATTAGTGATGTCCTAAGTCACCTTAATGGACACTTGATCAGCTCTTCTGGCATCAATTTAGTAATCATTTAATGTTTATATAGCGCCTTCCTTAGTGAGAACTGGCTGTAAGCGCATCAGTGGATTCCACTAAAGCTTGCTTGTCACCAGTTAGATGATCACTCGATCAATAAATCAATCAAGCTTTATACTGTGTAGGCCGTCATCAGGCACTTGAATGAATACTACAGCAGGTTGCTTGGCATCAACTGGACAATCAATCAATCATCTTAATTTATAAGTCTTGTTAAAGACTGTCCACAAAATATACTGCAACAGCTCACTTGGTTATAAGTTAGCCCATGAATGAACGAGGCAGTCAATTTGTATTTCACATTCGTTTTTTTTTTTTTTGTGAAGCACTTTAATATACAGTATAACACTGTAGTACCCTTAGCATTTGGCAGAGGGTACAGATGGCATGAATTCAGCCTTGGTCTTGACATCCAAATCAATCAATCCTTGCAGCTTTATTTCACACAGAGCTTTTCCTAAGTCCATGTTTAATATTTACCACTGCACAACATTGGACATCAGATAGCTATTCAGTATTTTATATATTTATGTCTGCTGCTTTCAAACAATTCAGTGTATACCACTGCAGTTTGCTTGGCAGTCGGTAATAAATCAATGGATGAATGAAACAATTATGAGGTCTCCCTTGAATCACTTTGGCTAGCTTGGTATCAGTTAGCCAATGAATGAATGAATCTTTTACATACATTCTGTTACCATCAGAGCGTGATGTGCCCCGGGTTTAAAATTACGTCAGAGGTGGGACTGAACTGACAATCGTGGGGTTTAAAATGCCACTCACCAAGCGGCCTTCATCTCATACCACACCTTTATTTGTAAATATTGTAAATATAAAGCCTTAATTGATGAACGCTATTCTTAAAGCACTTTAACGGATACTTCAGTCAATGTTTCCATCCCACAGCACCTTTCTCAGCCTTCCAGCATCATAATAGCAGCTCACCAGACTCCAACCAGCCCAAGAAACAGATAAACCTCACCCATTAAAGGTCACACCCAGCTTCTCTCACCTGAGCGTGTTTTGGCAGGGCAGACATCCGTCTGCGGAGACTTTAAAAGGTAAGGCCAACATAACTGCAAAATGTCACCTGAAGAAGCCAAGGCTGACGCAAGGCAGCCTGACAGCGCACATCATGCACAAAGGCAGAAAGAGACATTGAAGCATGAAGACATTTGCTGTTGAAGATAAATGGCTATGAAAGATAAAAGGGAACAGGCTCTTTTGTTCACATTTCTAAAAATCGTTGAAAAGAAACAAAAAAAGGGAGGGAGGGGACAGATAAAATGCAAGGAAAAGAAAAGGAAAAATCACCTGAATTGAGGGCTCTGTAGATGACCTTCATCTGAGTGGTGGAATTCAAGTATAATGGCCACACGCTTCCAGACTTTAAAATTCAGGATTAAAGTGTAGAGGCTTCGGGCTCCAGTAACTTACCTAAAGTGGTGACTTTGACAAAAATGAATGCTGATTTGTCTCCATTTGATAGCAGGTGTGCATTAAGGGAGATAAAAGTCAAAATGAGCTTGATGGAGATAAGTGCATAGCAGATGCTTACATGAAGATTACTGTCTCATTTAAATGTTTGAAATGTCCGAGTGCAGACTCACTAAAAGCACAGTCAAGCTCTTTGATTTGGCATTGATTTGTAATATTTTGACATGGCACTGTGGAGACCGACGGGTGTGTGAGATGCAATGAGCAAAAGTCTTGAACTCCTATTACTTTGATACTCCTGGACTAAATGTGTCAGCCGGAGGCCCTCATCTAGTCTTTGTAATATACAGCATCTTTAAGGGTTAAGTAATAAAGCAGAAAAACGTGGAGGCACTCTGGGTGGTATTTAGACCGGATAAAGCAAACATACTTCATTTGTATATAGCGCCTTTCTACAGTGACCAGCATCCTCAGGTGCCTCCTAAGTTCAGAGCAGCATTCTAACAGCTTACATGCTTTGTTGTATGCCTGCAGTACAGATATTTCAAGTGACATCTCAAGTTTTATGCAGGGTTTTAACGACCAGTCTGGCAATCTTAAGCTGTTTAATTATTAACATTTACTTATCTTCATGATATCTTTATTTTTTTTCCAAAGGGAGCATAGGTAGGTAAAGTGTCTTGCTCGTGGTCACACAGAATCTGGAGCAGGATTTGAACCAACAAGCTTCATGGTTGGAAGTCTAAAGCCTTAGCCACTATGCCACATTACCTCCTGTAAATTGCTATTTTAGAAGCTGAAGATTGAACCCAAGACATTAACAATGAATTATAGGGCATGTATATCCAAGTGCTAAATGTAGGAATTGGTGTTTGAAAAGCAGCCTAGGTGAGAAACGTTCTGAGCCTCCCAAAACACCTCATCTCATCTCAAACACTTTTCCTGATGAATGATGATGGTTGCGTTGGTATCAGGCCAAGCAAATCAGCCACAATTTCCCTGTCCCCAGCTACAGGTTGCAACTCTTAATGGCATTCCCAAGCCAGTCAAGAGGTATAATCCTTCCAGTATGTCCTGTGTCTGCTAAAAGGTTATCCACACAGTGGGAGTGTCGTGGAAAAAACTTTCCTTCATCATCAAAGAAGGCACTCATGGAGCCCAGATAAGAGTGCAGAACATCTTTTTTTCTACACATAGACCATGGAGTGAGCAATCAATTAAACAATTCAACTGCTTTATACTTTTTCTAAGTACCATTACGTCATCTCATACATCACGTCATCTGACTCTTTATATGCCGTACTTTATTACCTCCTCCAATCGACTAATGTCACCAGTAATTTCTGATGCATGCCGATTCTCCCATTGTTCTGTACACCGCTTCATTAAGAGGGGTGTTTAATGGATAGTCCTATTTATCTTAGAACCACGTCATAGGAGAGGTGTATGGGCTTTCCCATCAGTTTATCCCCACTTTCTGGAGGGGTGTTCATTACTCATTTACCTTATTCTAACCTTGGAAATTTATGTTGGAAACTTTTCTAAGATGAGGCAGAGACTTCAGGTGCTTAAGCTTTAAGTTGTACTTAGTTAACCCTTGAGTTTCATTCAGTCATTTTCCTTTTGTTTAATATTTCATTTTGTTATTTTGTTATATATATATATTATAAAAGATGTAGAAGCACACAGCATAAAGGTTTGGGGTTTTCCGGCCCCGTATATTGTAGACAATCCACAATAAATCAAATGAAAACAGGTCAAAATATAAACTAAACAGTTCATATGCGCGACGCCGTATCATGGCGTCGGCGGCCATTTTATTAGGGAGGAGCCGGAAGTGGAGGAATGCTGGGAAGGACCGTGAGGGAGGATGGGATTGATGACGTCAGGACAAGATGGCAGAGGAAGGGTGGAAGTGCCGTACTGCGGTCAAAACCCGGCTTATGGTGGAGGAAGGTCTTTTCTCCTATGAGGAAGTAGAGGTAAAAGTTAGTACCCGCCATTCCCTGCCGGCGAATGTGTCCCCAGGTGCGTTCGAATCCGTCCGCGGTCTCCTACTCGCGCGTGCGTGACTATATATACATATATATATATATATATATATATATATATATATATATATATATATATATATATATATATATATATATATATATATATATATGCATAGGTCTGACCACAATTTGATATTTGGGTGGTTACCTACTAGATAACATGTGTGGTTGGTCGGCCAGCTAGTAGACATCCACCACGTCCTCTCAGTTGCAAGAAGCAGATCATAGACATGTTATAGCATACCTGCCTATATATATATATAATAAATTGTAAAAGATTATATATTAACTAAAAATTCTATAGGACATGCCCAGAGAAGTACTAGGGGGAGCCGCCAAGGGGGGCATCCTTATGACATGTCCAAATCACCTCAGCTGGCTCCTCCTGATCTGGGGGAGTAGCGACTCTACTCTGAGGCCCTCCTGAGTAATTACGCTTCTCACCATATCACAAAGTGTCATCTCAGCAGCCACGCTAAGAAACCTCATTTCTGCCCCTTGTACCAGCAGTCTCATTCATTCAGTCATTATCTAGACCTCATAAATGAGCACAGGAAGTAGAGTGGGCGGCAAACTGAGAGTTTTGGGTTGAGACACAGCACCTTCTTCACCACCACTGACAGATACAGTGACATCAGAACAGCTGCCATCACTCCAATCCATTTGTTAAACTCATATTTACTTCTATCAGGTATGAGTCTCAAGTCTCCATCTCACATAATCAAGCTCTACTAGTCTGCATTTACTGTTTCATCCTGTGGATCTTCTGCTGTTCCTAAGGTGGCATTGTTATGGACATACAGAGTGCCTGAGGATTACTGTGAACTGTAAAGACTAAATGTTCATCAGAACACTGAGCAAAAGTGGTGAAAAAGAAAATTCACAAGTCAAAAGCCAAGAGACAGAACCAAAACCAGAGGGCAAAATGAGAGATGAAGTCAAAAAAGGATAAAGTTAAATCTCTAGTTAGAATCGCAGCTAACAGTAAAGAAGCTGAGACTTTACATTCACAGATTGATAACTTGAAAATGCAATCAGTGCCCTATTTATATGTAATGCATGGTATTGTCAAAGGTCTCGTGATCAAAACTTGAGCATCTTGTCAACAAGAAAACTCGATATGGTACTCAAAATGAAAAATAAATTTTGGAAATATGAGTGTAAGTCAATAATTATATGCACTTTTGTGATAATTGTGTTTGGGTTACAAAGTTACAACTTTTCCCACAAACCTGGTATGTCTGTTGTCACAGTGCTGAAGTTTCAACCTTAATCAGTCAGTTTCCATTGTTGTTTCCTAGAAGTAAACACGGCTGTTCTGATCTCCATTTACCCCAAAGATGAGCAGTGAGTGATGATCTGCTTTCAATGTGCTGAAAATGTACCAAAGTGGGTGACAGGGATCCATGGAGGCGTGTTTTTTTAAAATAAAATAACTGCACTCCAGGCTTGGAGGGGCGTAGGTGCATGTGGAAGAATGGACAAGGGGCTCTGGGGTGTTGATGAGGAAACTGACAAGCCAGCATTTACGTGCAGATATGTGCAGTTGAGCCAATGTTCTCATTGGTGCTTTAGGATCCATAATTACGCCATCTGTGCCCCTTTCATTTTTAAAAGATCCTGAGCAGGATAGTGGGGAGGCTCAAAAAAGAAACCAACATCTGGGTCAGGAAGTGAAGTACTAGCTGCCATGGTGAGGAGGAGGCAGGCAGTTGAAGGCCAAACAGACAGTGCTCCAGGAGTGGATCGTTCCCTTTTGAGCTCAAGGGAAGAATTGGGGGACAATCAAGTGGCCTCTTGCGGATCATGTAAATGCCGAGGAAAGTGTGTGGAAGATGGGAGTTCAGCTGCAAATGTCCTGACAGATGGCAAAGAAGGCAATTTGGTTGAGACCAGTTAATGGGACCGGAGGTACTGGCGAAAGGAGGTGCTCTGCCAAAGGTATGAGCAGAGGAGACAAAGGAAGGACAGGAAACCTGATATCTGCATGGTTTTAGAATGGGATTAACTTATTAACTTATTAGTAGTTGGTTTTTATCCTCCACAAGCACTCGATTTTATTGGATTATTCAGTGACTTTTTTTATTTGAAGAATCACTGCACTTTGTTTTGGACACTTTGAACTGAAAATAAAAGCACCTGCACATTTGCACCTTACCCTTGCTTGTTTGTGTCCTCATTGCCCAGCTCATCCTTGGTCATGACCATCGATGGTCACAGGTTCAAAGAGGTGATGCCTGCTGCAGCCAACCTGGGCCATCACAGGGTAGAGTATTTCTTCAAGAACACAATAAAAATGTCAAATTAATGTACAGTATATCATGATTGTATCTTGTTCAGAATCACACTGATAGCCTTATGCTTTAAGGTCCGAAGCCACTAAAGCTTACTGCTCTTCTTCTCACTCACTGTTTACAAGGCCAGCACAACTTTTGTGTTATGGGATTGGTTAGTACTTTGAGGACACTACTAGCTGACCCTCAGAAGATGATCCAACTGCTTATTAGATAGGAAAATGTAGCAGAAATTACACACAGGGCATTTGAGGCCATAGTGTCAAGTGAATGCTAGCTGAAAGTGGCGTGATGTTCCTTTGAAATTGTAAATAGGCCATTGTTAGAGGGGCTCGGATCGTTTCTGTGGTGTAATTAGCTTAGACAGCAGTTTAGAGCATTCAAATTTTGGAGAAATGTTTTGAAAATGACTTAATCTCAGAAAGGAAAAGAAAGGTTGAAAAGTCCTGAGGGGGTAATGTAATCATATGATTTCGATATATTCAAACTACTAGCCCCTTTGTAGCAAATTAAGGTTGATAACATCTATTACCACTTATTAAACCCAGGACTGTGGATGCCAGTCCCAGATGGGCACTAGTTCAAGGTGAGTAGTGTTTACTAATGTACATGAAAATAGTTCTCTGGTAATCTGAACCAACAGGTCTTTGTGATATTTGAAAATGAAAATATGACCACTAGTTACACTTCCACTTACTGTATGTGAGAGCTATTTTCAGGAACTGCATTTATCTAACCACCTTTCTGTATGAGATCATCTGATTTTGAATTTGGTGCTTCACAATGTCAATGACATTGTGCTTTGTAGTGCCACTACCTCTCAGTCTCCGGTTACACAATATCTCTGCCAGGAGACCTAATCTTCTCATAGGCTTTGAGAACATTTAAACTCAGGGTTTTTATCAATGGTGATATTGTCCTGTCTCTTAACCCTGCTGCTTTTTTTTTGCCAACAATGAATTGATGCCCATCTTTTTATACTGCAAAGTCTGGTTTATAAAGCAACGTACTGATTACCTTTCACTTTTTTCTGTAGGAGCCTACTGGATATGGACACATTCTCCAAATCTGATCCTGGTAAGTTACCCAAGTTACTCTTTTCTGTAAACATATATATTCTGATATCTCACAGTTTCATAAGGGTTGGTGTGAATGTTGGTCTCTTCACTGCCTATATAGAGTTACGATTTTACTCCCTACATCTGCAAGGGTTTTTCTCCTGATGCATGTTGAGTTAATTAGTGACTCTAAACTGAATGCCCGCACAACTGTGTTCTGCATTGGCGTGTTGTGCCATTCAGGACTGCTGCCCTCTTTCTGCCCAGTGAATCTTCTGGCGAGGCCAGTTGTTCCAGCTAACATTCGGTGTGCACTCTTCCTTATGCTTACGTTTACTTTGCTGTGTCACTGGGACGTCTTTCTGAAGAAACGATGAAATCAAGCAGAAATTTGATAAGTTAGCTGCTCAGTTAGTAATGAAACACTACGGTGATGTGTTTATTTAAATTGAAGGGTGGAATCAATGCCATTTTCCAGGTGTTTACAGTACATGTGTGGGAAGTACGGGAAGTGAGCATAATCAAAGTGTTTACAGTGCAATATACTGTCGATAGCGTGCTGCTGCTTGATGAATTATTTCCTTTTATACCTACAACTGCATTCCCCTGTATGGGTAAATATTCTACAATTACATGCCTCATGTCTCAAGTCAGTCATGTGAGATCTGCATCTTTTAACAGAGTACTTCCAGTCTAAGTTACTATAGTGCTTGTTAAACCCCACACTATATTTTTAGGTTACAATACAGAGCATCTGCGGTGGGCTGGCGCCCTGCCCAGGGTTTGTTGCCTGCCTTGCGCCCTGTGTTGGCTGGGATTGGCTCCAGCAGACCCCTGTGACCCTGTAGTTAGGCTATAGCGGGTTAGATAATGGATGGATGGAATACAGAGCATACAGGAAGGCAAGGGGGTTCAATGGTTACCACAACTGCCTCAGAGCTCCAGACTCCTGACTTGTAAGTTTAGTTTTTTCAAACTGCTCCTTGGCTTCTACAAATTATCTGAGTATGGTTTTCAGTTCACATAAGAGAATAATAATCCATATAGGGTGAAGTCATCAATGGAGTCCCTCGGGGTCTGTCCTTAGGCCGTTACTTTTTCTGATTTATATTAATGATACAGATTTCGGTATAGTTAGTAAACTTGTGAAATTTGCAGATGGTACCAAAATTGGAGGAATGGCAGACATTGAGGAGGCAGCGAAAATGATTCAAAAAGATTAGGACCAGCTTCAGACCTGGGTGAACACTTGGAAAATCAAGTTCAACGTAGAAAAGTGTAAAGTGCTACACATGGGCAAAAGGAACGTCAATTATAAATACAAGGTGGGAAACAGTGTCCTACAGGGAGCAACCTCTGAAAAGGATTTAGGGGTTTATGTTGAGGCAACATTTTCATCGACTAATCAGTGCAGAGAAGCAATTAAAAAGGCCAGTAATATTTTAGGTTATATGGTGAAAGCTGTTGAATATAAATCAAGGGATGTTATGCTTAGAATGTATAATGTACCAGTGAGACCACATCCAGAGTCCTGTGCGCAGTTCAAGTCAGTGTGCTACAAGAAAGACATAGCAGCACTTGAAGCCGCACAGGGGAGAGCAACCAGGTGAACCCCAGGACTTAAGGACATGTCCTACCCTGACTGACTCAGGGAATTAAATCGGTTTAGTCTTGAGCAGAGGAGACTGAGCGGGGGGCCTAATCCAGGTATTTAAAATCCTCAAAAGCATTGATAAAGTACAGTTGAAGGGTGAATTATGTACTCAAGGACATCACTGGATATTCAGGGGCACTGCAAGTGGCACTGAAGCCAGGAAGCACTTCTTTATGCCGAGATTTGTGGGACTCTGGAACAAGCTGCCAAGCCATATAGTTGAAGAAGAAACCTTGACAACCTTTAAGAAGGATCTGAATGAGATATTGGGACAGCTTACTTATTAGCTAAACAAATGGACTTGGACTGAATGGTCTCCTCTCGTAAGTCAAGTCAGTTTTTGTGGCCAAGAAATCTATTGGTTATATACATTTTTTGCTTTCTTACGTTTTTAGCACTGTTAAAAAAGTCCACCATCTTGTTTATCTTATGGACACTTCTATGTTGAAGATAGGTCGCTAGGATGTTACACCCTGTGGTGGGATGCAGTTCCCAGAGGTAGTGTGTCACAACGTCATTGGCATGACATTTTAAAAGGTGGCGTCATGTGCACCTAATCATCCAAGATTGGATTCATGAACGAAAAAAAGTTTGTGTCATTTCACTTTATTTGTTATGAGTTTACTGGCTATGACAACTTCTTGTGCCCTCCAGTTTTGATGTATGTTTCATGTTTCTTGGTTCTGGTTATGAATTATGAGACCCTTTCTGGTCTACAACTTACCACTCCATTCTTTGACAACAATTCTGGATACACATCCCAAGCTTTGTTATTTCATTGTCTTCTCAGTTTACGACCTCTGCATGAATTCGGACTTCTCCATATTGTCTTCTGATTCCATTCACTCTCAAGCACTACATACATTGCCAAACATCTTCTTTTTCACTCTGGATACTCTGGTTTCCCTCTGACATCCAAATGATGTGCCTATTATGATGTTTGGTGACTCTTATTTGGCCAAGGGCAGGTGTCTGCATGAGAGTGTCTACTTTAATGGACTGGGGCCTAGCTGGCTCAGTTTACAACTTGTTCTTATGATGCCAGGATGGACACAGGTTACCCACAACCCCTGTACAGGATTAAAAAAGAAAATAGAAAATGGATGGAAATGTGATGAACAGAACATAAATTAGAAAACCCCATAATGGTATCCTGATATTTGTCTGGTGTATCCTGAAGAGTGCAAACCTTTCTGAGGTTGTCGACTTGCCGACACATAAAATCAGGGCAGAGCATTGAAATGTGGTGTTGAGGGACAGACTTGCACTACTCCTTCTGTCAAACTACGTATCATGTAATTATTCTTTATATTAAAGAAATTAGGGTCCAAAGCGAGCACATTGTCATTCATGGTCATAAGATAGATAACCTTTCGAGCCTGGCTGAGCCATTTTATTCTGTAACTGTTGGTGCTGACAAGCAGTGTACATCAAATACCTCCATAGCACAGTGATGTGACAGCTGGTACTGAGCCGAAATACGTGATGGTGTAGACTTTCAAAGAATAATCTTTGAGCTCAGCTAACAGAGGAATCAGCATGTTCCAGTGCAGTAACAGAGTATATCATGTGAGTTGCATGTAAAGTGTTAAGTCAATATTTTAAGCAATTAGTAATCATTTCATATCCACTGAACTACCAGCTGGTCCCAGTTGTCTTTCTTACCGACAAAATGCGTAATTCATTAAAATCTTAAAAAACAGTAGATAGATAGATAGATACTTTATTAATCCCAAGGGGAAATTCACATAATCCAGCAGCAGTATACTGATACAAAAAACAATATTAAATTAAAGAGTAATAAAAATGCATGTAAAAGCAGACAATAACTTTGAGTAATGTTAGCATTTACTCCCGTGGGTGGAACTGAAGAGTCGCATAGTGTGGAGGAGGAACGATCTCCTCAGTCTGTCAGTGGAGCAGGACAGTGACAAAAGTCTGTCACTGAAGCTACTCCTCTGCCTGGAGATGATCCTGATAAGTGGATGCAGTGGATTCTCCATGACTGACAGGAGTTTGCTCAGCGCCCGTCGCTCTGCTACAGATGTTAAACTGTCCAGCTCCGTGTCTACAATAGAGCCTGCCTTCCTAACAAGTTTGTCCAGGCGTGGGGCGTCCTTCTTCTTTATGTTGCCTCCCCAGCACACCACCGCGTAGAAGAGAGTGCTCGCCACAGCCTTCTGGTAGAACATCTGCAGCATCTTATTGCAGATGTTGAAGGACGCCAACCTTCTAAGAAAGTATAGTCAGCTCTGACCTTTGTTACACAGAGCATCAGTATTGGCAGTCCAGTCGAATTTGTCATCCAGCTGCACTCCCAGATATTTAAAGGTCTGCACCCTCTGCACACAGTCTCCTCTGATGATCACGGGGTCCATGAGGGGCCTGGGCCTTCTAAAATCCATCCTTGGTCTTGCTGGTGTTCAGGTGTAAGTAGTTTGAGTCGCATCATTTAACAAAGTCTTTGATTAGCTTCCTATACTCCTCCTCCTGCCCACTCCTAATGCAGCCCACAATAGCAGTGTCATCAGCAAACTTTTGCACATGGCAGGACTCCAAATCGTATTGGAAGTCTGATGTATATAGGCTGAACGGGACCAGAGAAAGTACAGTCCGCTGCGTATATTGCATTGTCTCAATCTGGAATCAAATAATATAACATGGCCTTCTTAAACTTGCTTAATCCAAGGAGTGGAGCTTTCCTTGGCAATACTGATGCCAGTCTATAAGCAACATGTGTAGAAATCAAAGGCTCCCTTTTCCCTGAAGTTTCTACTATTGTTTTAGACCAGCAGCTCCAATTAGGAGATTCACCTCTTTATGCTTTAATTCATCTTTTTTTTTTCCTAGTGAAAGAATAAAAAAAAGGGTGTAAATAAAATGTGTACAAGAAAGGCTCAGAAACAGTTGGGGAAAAAAAGACAATTTCCTCTCGGGATTAACAGAGCATATCGATTAAAAAAAAAAGATAGGTAACAATGTGGTCTGAAACTGCGTAACATTAATGAAGCTCAGAAATGCCTGTCCATTAATTAATTGTTGAACTATGGCCAGTTCACAACAGAGGAGAGGAAAACAAAAACTTCAGTGAGCAGCATCACTGAAGAAAATCTATCTCTTTCCACGGTCGGTTATAACAGACAAAGTCTAAGGGTGTACTCACATGAGGCACGTTTGTTTTCCGTGCCGTGTCCAAGTACGATTGTCCCCCCCTCCCTACTCCCCCGCTGGCCTTCACTCACACTGCCCTTAACGTTATGTGCTGGGCACACTTTCGCCATTACCATGTGACTTCGGGTAAAGCAAAAACTAGATCCAAACGTGGGGTGACAACCTGCATGTCAAAATGGTTTTACTTATTTTGTGGTTGTTTTGGAGGCGTGTAGTGCCTGATAACATTTTACCCTCTTACAGATTTATTGAGTGCAGGCAGTGTTTTTCTGTTAATCATGCTGCATGTACAATAAGATTTTTATGGTGACAAACGAAGTTAAGGGAGGAATTTGTCAAATACTATTCACATTATGGCAAGAGGCTGGGAGCCAGACCCAGCCAGGATACCTGGAAGGACCAGGAGGCAGCTTATATGTCCCCTGGGCCACGAGAAGGCAACCACCCTGGATAAGGAGGGGACCATGGGGACCACCAGGGGGTGCCCCAAGTGTCATGGAGCCCAGGAAACCTGCATTTCTGCCACACCTGGGCAGGTGGAGGAAGAACCTTCCAAGGACGTCCGGAGTGCTTCTGGGTGCTAGTGCGGCACTTCTGCCACACCAGGAAATGCCACTTTCAGGAGCACATCCGGGTGGATATAAAAGCAGACACCTTTCTACAGTCAGGGAGCTAGAGTCGGGAGGTGGAGGTGGACAAAACTCCTGTGACAGGTGAGAAGAAAGGCAGCCCATGGACAGTGAAGAAGCCTGTGAGTGGGGGTGTTTGGTGCTGTGTAGGACTTTTGGAGCAATAAAACGTGTGTTTTGTACTGTTATTGGTGTCTGTCTGATGGTGTTCGGACCAGTTCTCACAACGTTCATGTGTAAGGTGAGAATAAAAACCTGTTTTTAACTCAAATGGTATTGTATGAAATGAGAATTTCACTATCTGACTTGTCAAATAATTGACGTCATGTGTCTCTTCTGTGCGCACACTATTCACGAATCATACTGAACTATACTCAGGCTCACCTCTTCCAACTGGGCCAGGGCACGGTATGGTTGGCCCGGCATGGAGCGATCACACTAGTCAAACAAACTAGACTTTGCAGGGTTATATGCGGACAAACATGCTCTGGCACAGAACAAATTGCCAGTGTGAGTATACCCTAAGACACAATCAAAATCCTGGAGACCTCAGCCAACTTTCCCGCCCACCCCGTCCTGGTCATTCTACAGTAGAGTCTGTGCTGGGCAGAATTTATACATATGTTGATGACAAGATTACCAGTATGATAGTTAGATGTCTTTTCCATGGGTAGGAGAACAGGTTGGACATACAGCAGTAACACCAAGTGCCACAAGAGGATACCAAGAAGAAAAGCATGTAAAGGGAAGGGTTAGTAACAGTTTATAATTATTATACTAACAAACAGAGATACAGCATGCAAAACTCTAATTGGGGTAAGATGGATTAGTGAGTCTTCAGCCTTGAAAGATGAGACTGAAGAGGCATTTCTTCTAGAAGTAGACAGATCGATCTACAGCTTTGGGACCCTGCAACTAAAAGCTTGACCTACCACTGTTATTTTATTAGTTCACAGATTTTTTAGCAGGCCATCATCTTGAGATCTTAATGCATGCTCTGGTTTATAAGTAATGATATATTCAGATAATTAATAAACCTTCCTTAAATAAAGATTCTTTGTTGCCTTGTTCTTTCCAAGCCAGGGGGTTAAGGTTATCCCCTCTCTTGTGGGACATTTTTGATATATTTTGGGACATTTCTATATACCATGAAATGATAAGGCAGCTTTCAACCACATTGGGACTAGCCAAGCTGAATCTTATAAATACTTTTCTGGGGTGGCCAGTGAAGCTCCTGGCCTGTTTTATTATTATTTTTGGAGGCCTAATTCACATTCACAAGCACTGCAACATACTCAACTATACATCACTTGTCGTTTCTTTTCTAGAATTAAACTGGGAACCTTGTTCATTTTCACTGTGCTTTATGTTATAATGATTTTTAAGTAGTTCTCTAATTCATCATATGATTTTGCCTGTGGTTTATCTCAGTTCATCAAATTCTTCATCAGACTTTAACCTTGGCTTTGAACTCAACTCTGTGGAATTGCCTTTGAGCCATCAGTTACCTCATTTGCTACAGAAAATGAGACAACACTTCAGAATATTCATCCCAAGTCTGACTCTTTTTTATCAAATGAAGTTATAGTTTCTACCATGGCAGCTTTGATATATGAATGTTCTCCAGGGTCCCCTGATTCGTGAGATGTTTTCTTCAACCCACACAGATATTTTTATAATGTTATAATTTTCTGATTGCAAATGTGGTCTTCTTGAATGCACATACCAACATTCTTTTCAAGCATTTATCTGTACTGGTAACTTATCACACACAACATATCCTAATGACTAATATCTATCTATCTATCTGTCTATCTATCTATTTGGAACTTTTCAGGTTTATCTCTCTGTTAATTCTGTTTAATGTCACCATTCTGTCCTCTATAATCTTTGTATTTAGTGTGCTTAAGGCTCTGTCACATTAGACAACTCTTCTCATTTTCTACACCATTTTCTTTATTGTTGGCTTGAGAGGTTGCCAGTCACATAACTCATATCACATAACTTGTGACGTCACATCATCACTGTTAATGAAACATGACCATATGCTGTTTTCAATGTCAGTGTGGTTTGTGATTTTGAGTAAGGATCCTTAACGGTTCATAACTGTGCATAGTTCTTCTTAGTCATGTTATTTCACCTTGCATTTTGGCTTTGTTACCAAGGCAATTTTTGACCTTTAAGATTTAAACTTACTTTGCTTGTTGACTATTCTCAAGTCTCTGACATTTGCTGATTGTATCCTGGTCCAATTTTTTAAATTTGCCTTTTTTATCAGATACAAAACATGCTATGCAAAAAAAAAAATTGTAAACCTAAAACACAAAATACAAACACTGGAATCTTAATGTGTTTTGCAAAGTCAAAGGGCATGATGCTTGAGCACCAACTGTTGGGTGTACCCTTCTTTTATTTCCACCCATCCCTTCATGTGAATTTTGCTTATTTAGAGGTGTACAGCACAAGATGAGCAAAATCATAGGTAGGTAGCACAAAGAAGTAAGGGCATGGGGTAGAACTCAAGACAATACCCAACAAGCAAACATGGCATATTTCTAAATGAGAAACAACCTCAAAAAGTAATAATTTCTTGATCTGAGGCTGCGTAACTTTTACACTATCGTTTATACAGCTTTCAGTTTTGGGCAGTTGATTGATGGATAATTAATGGTTCCTATTCCTACTGTAAAAGAAGTAGGCTCAAGACACGAAAAAGGTTTTGGGGCAGCCACCTGTATATTGTCCCTGGCTGCAAAAGAGTAAAGAAAATATTCAAGATGTGTTCTTGATGAATTCTAAAGATGAACTGATGATGTTAAGAAAAGATGGCGGGTTTATAAACCAAAAAAGCGTAAGTGGTGTCATCTGGCTGGAACCGGATGTGACATCAGTCTGGCACCAGAACCGGAAGTGACGTCAGTCTGAGTGCCGGAACCGGAAGTGACGTCAGGAATCAGGCAGGTTCTCCCATATTTGGCCTGCAGAGATAACAGAGGTAGGTTTAGTGCACCCTGCCACCCCCTGGCCTGACGGTTAATTACCTCCACTTGGTCCACTCAGCTCCTTCCTAGTCGCACGTGTGTGACAGTACATCATAGGTATTTTGAAAGGATTGTTGGTGGTTAATTGTCACATAGTATTATTTACATTGTTAGTGCTTCATTATATGTTTCTAATTCTTAAGTGCAGTATTGGTTTGCTGAGCCATGATGAAGAGGTTTTCTTCAAAAAGCATTGGCCAGATATACACCTTGCATCAATGAATAAGTTCCGATTCCAGTGACACTTCTTATGTTACACCTACTTATGCTTCATGATATTATTTCTCTTAATTTTGTAAAGAGCTTGGGCTGTTATTTCTATTTCTAGTTGGCTCACACTATTTATTAATATTTTTTTTCCTATTGTTTGCTGTATATCTATTGTGTATATTTGTGGTTCTTTATAAAGTATTTACTATATATGTACTTCAGATTTTTTGTATCATCCAATGCCATGTATAGAACATTTATTTTTGAGTGGCTACATACTTTGTTGTATTACATGTGGGATATTAAATTTGGATCTGCATTATTTTTTTGGGGGGAAATTCTAGTTTACTTTTTGCGTAATAGTTTTTGTTTTATGTGCATTACTCCATTCTATAATTTTTGCCTCTATTTTATTAAAAATATATTGAGTAAAATTATAAAGTTTTTTCTTTTCATACATGTAAAATACATCTATATATAATCTTTGCGGGTTCTGCTTACTTTAGCTTTTGGTCGTTATCTCAGTAAACGGTTTGTTTATATGTTTTGCGGTAACGATTGTTTCATTTGATTCAATAGAAACAAAAAGGTTCAAACAAAGACAGAGCACAATGGCACTTCTACAAAAGGTAGCTCTAATTTACCTGAAGGTGATCCACAGACATATATGCATGACACTATTTATCTATCTAAAGGGAATTAGAAACACCCTGATGTCATATAATTTCACTGTCTATCTGTTTTCTCTTAAACTGCTAAATGTTTTAAAATCCTACTGATGACATTGTGAGCCAAAAACCTGCAAAAAGTTTGATGTACACTCGTCAGTGGTGTACCAATAATGATGATCCATTCTAACATGTGAAAATTAGGTTTTGTGGTCTGTGAAAATATGGCTTGCTATGACCTTACTCAGGGTTAAGCATTTCAGGTAACAGATAGGCACTTCAGTACAACTGGGATAAAGAAAATAATCTCACCTCCTGATGAGAACATCTGAGTTTGATATTAATGATTTGAATGGAAATGCAAAATTCTGATTAAGGGAGCTGAAATATACCACTAAAATTAGATGCACAGCCATGCTAATGCCTGATAGGGAAATGCATCTCACCGAGGAGATGGCTGCCTGGACCCAATTGGTTTATTAAACTAGTTGCACGGTAAACTCGCTCCTGTATTTTTCAGTATGCGCAGAATAGAATTCATATAATAAACAGAACCTCCAAGGACACAAAGTAGAAACTTACCTTTGATGAGATGCCAGACCACAGGATGAGATGTCGAACAATTTGTCTGTATGTGGTTTGAGAAGTAACACCATTACTAGGTGTAATCAAGTCACAAGATGCACTGCTATCTAGATCTCTTGTAGCAATGAGGCTATTGTTTCATCTCAGTATGCAACCCACACATTGATTTTATTATAGAGGTGTTGATTTATGCTCTTTATTACAAAACGAAAATTCAGGTCAGCATAGATGAATAGACGTTTATGACTAAGAGAATATAGGGAAAGTTGAGAACAAAGGAAAGATAAGCTAAAGAAAACAAGGTAACCAAAACTTTTTAGAAGTTTTAGAATTTTTCCCATTGTTAGGTTATTTTGGCCCTGAATTTTGCATACTTGGTGTGTTATTATACTTTCAGGTCATAGCTATGTTAAGTATTTTAATATTTTTCATTTATTTGTATGTTATTTATTACTTTTTGGTTCCTAAAGGCCACTGTTGTTTTGTGATCAGATTGCTAGGATGTGAGTATGGGTTGCACTGGAGGTCACACCATCATGACATTATTGTCCCTGACGGTATTTAAAACATCTCTTTGGGAAGCGTGGAAATCCAACTTTTTGAAAATCAAAACCTGCTTTTCAAGTCTGTTTGTTTTTCGTTGTTGCAAGTCCTTGGATTTCCTCTTTGTGTTCAAATACTTCTCTCCGATTGATATTCCAGTTATGACTCCTTGCTCTGTCTCTCTGTGCCATGCTCTATCTTCTGTTCCCGATCCTTTCCTCCTTTCTCATTCTGGCTGTGCAACAATTAGATGGCTTTCACAATGGCACAACGGTACATAATTCTGCAGCAATTTTTGCATCTAGTTTCTTTTGTTCCTCCCAAATTTCCTCGTTCCTTCCATCATCTAACTGCTGCATAGTTACAATTGCATAGCAAGTACCACAGACTACAGGGGCTGGGGAGAACAGCAGGCAAAGTGAAGAGCTGTGGGCCAATTCCTAACACCTAAACAGATTTAGCAATATCAGCGGTCTCTGACAAGAATCTTCTTCTTAGACAATGTCATTGTACATTACTTTGGAGAATCATTTTGGTTAGGAACAGTGTGACCACAAGGGGAACCACTGAGCACCAAATCCAAAACAAAATAGGGCCAGACACAGTTCCAACTTGAAATAAAACTTTTTTTGATTAATCAAAATACCTCATTCTGATGTACAAAGTCCTAATGCCACAATCACAAATAATTATTAGTTCTTTTCTGAGCATTACCAGGGTATGTCAGTGTGGCTCCTTTTATACAAGACCCAGGAGTACTTCCAGTGCCAGGGCATAGAGCCCATAGGAAGCATTTCCAGGTCAGACTGCACCAAAGAAGCACTGCTACCTCCCGCGTTGGGGGATGAACTGCCCCAGTCCTCAATTATACCCCAAGTGCCCCGATTGAGAGAAGAAGCGCTAGTCATCCTGGCCAGATTGCTTCTCCTATTATGTTGTCCATCCATTATGGTCACCTGGCTAGATAAAGGATCACTCTCCATCCCAATGGAACGCCAGTCCATCCACACCAGCATTCACAGCAGCAATTTATTTAAATGTTAACTTCGCTCCCCATGTTGTCAGGATTTTAAGGTTTCAGCACATTTGCATTCCATTTTTGTATAGTTATTTATTTTCATTGTTCATGTTACCTATTTGGCTTGCAGTGGTTACATCACAATGTCATGTTTCCCTAGGTGTTGTGAAGCTTAGGTGTTGATTGTAATGCATACGTTTTGTATTGTTAGATTATACATTATGGATTTTTCTTATTGTTATTATTTTTTATTGTTTAGTGTGAGATATCATTTCTTTGGGCTTCATTTCATAGCCACAATGCTGTTTTTGGCAACATTGTTTGTTTCTAGTCACATGTTTTGATGATCTTACTGCATTTCACATCTTCACACAAGCATTATTTAAGACCAGTAACGGCACACTGTACGATAACGTGCAGTGAATCCACTTGACTTGAGCATTCCTAGTTTTCATCCTCTTTCTCTGTACGTTTAGCATTTGTTTGCTCAGCAGTTGATGTGCTTGATGCTTCCTAAGCAGCACTTCTTTTCTCCACCCTAGCTGCCCACTGCTTCTCTTCTTTCGTCGGCATCTTATCGCGTTAAAACTGATTACGTTAGTTTTTGTGTTGCAATTACTTAGTATGTTTTCTTTAATTATTCACTCAAGCTGGCACTTAAGTCTTCAATCTGCTTCAAGAATGATTAGCAAAGGTGGTAGGGAATGAGAACGGCGCCCATATGCATGCGCTGCACGGCCGCCCTGCTGCGCGCTGACAAGAGTTGATTCTACAATAAATAAAAATAAAATAAAAACAGTAATAAAAATCATCACCCTGAAAGCAGATAGTAGACGTCACGTAGTATATGTGTACCAAATATCAGGTCAATAGTTCAAACGGTTTGCGAGCTACAGGTGATTTAAAATCCTGGACAGACAAACAAACAGCCACGGTAGTTTCAATTCGATTCAATTAGATTACATTTTATTTGTCTCCAAGAAGAAATTAAAATTTTACGGAAAGAAATAAGTACGAGGGGTGTCCAATTATAAACAGGAATTTTCATGCTCTGTTCTTATAAAGAGTGCAATGTAGACCCGACTCCTTGGACAAACGCACACATATATGAACTGGTCATTAGTAGTGCTAGCTGCTCTTTCCCCCTTCCTGTCAGTTGTAATCAACATGTCAGAGCAGGAGGTACACAGTAGTGTTGTGCAGCGCATTATTTTTCAATTTTTGACAAATGAAGGAGTCATTCCATCTCAGATTTATTTGAGACTTAAAAAACAGTTTGGGGCTGAGGGTCTCTCTCTCTCAGTCTAGAGCACAGGTGTCGAACTCCAGTCCTGGAGGGCCGCAGTGGCTGCAGGTTTTCATTTTAACCATCTTCTTCACTAGTGACAAGTTTTTGCTGCTGATTAACTTCACTCAGCCCCCTTAGTTGTCGTCTTTTTCCTTAATTAGCAGCCAAACAATAATGAGACATCAAACAAGCCACCATATGACCAGCAAACCTGTGCCCATCAGACAATATCTGAAAACAGAGAAAGGTGAAGGTCTTCATAAGGCTGATCTCTCAGGTCATCAAAACATTTCACAACCTTCTTAGAAAAAACAGGAAAATCAACTGTTTTGTAAATGTCTGCTGTTGCAGAATGAGAGCAGCAACAAGCCATGGAATTAAATAACAAGTTTAATTAACAGCAAGAATCAGCTTCTCATTAAGAGATTGGTTGGAGTTTGAAATCCCAATTTAGCTGGTCATACAATACAATACAATACAGTTTATTTTTGTATAGCCCAAAATCACACAGGAAGTGCCGCAATGGGCTTTAACAGGCCCTGCCTCTTGACAGCCCCCCAGCCTTGATTCTCTGAGAAAACAAGGAAAACTCCCAAAAAAAACCTTGTCGGGAAAAATGGAAGAAACCTTGGGAAAGGCAGTTCAAAGAGAGACCCCTTTCCAGGTAGGTTGGGCTTGCAGTGGGTGTCAAAAGTAGGGGGTCAATACAATACAATACACAGAACAGAACAAATCCTTAATACAGCATAATAATAAAAATTTTAGAAGCACGGAGTAGAATTTAACAGTAGATGATATCACATAATAAGATTTGGATATTTTTAGAGTTCTGGAGACCTCATCCATCAAGCTGCCTCCCCATTTGGCCATTCCACGGCTGAAACGTTGCTCGGCCAGCCAATCCGATGAAAGGACCCCTTTTTCTCATGATTCCTGTGATCCTCCATCAGGGATGACTTTACCACAGGCAGGCAAACAACATGTCAGGTGGGCATTGGCACCAATTGCCACATTTGAGTACCGAGAACAGAAACAGAATAGGTGAGGGTTAGTAACAAATTATAACAATCATGTTACTTATGTTTTAGTGCTAATGACTAACAACAGAGATGCAGTCTGTACAGTTAATCAGCAGCTCTAGTCAGGATATGCTAAACTGAAGTAGTGAGTCTTCAGCCAGGATTTGAAAGCTAAGAGTGAAGGGGCATCTCTTATAGAAGCAGGAAGACCATTCTACAGTTTAGGGGCCCTGTAACTAAAAGCTCGACCTCCCATCCGACCTGTCATCCGTTGTCTCGTTTCACATCTCATTTCTGTTTGGCTGTCATTTAATGAAGAAAGTAATAAATTTAGAGGACTGAATCCTTAAAAATAGGGCTATTTAAATGAAGGGAAAGGAGTCAATTAGCAATGAAATCTGATCACTGATTAGGAAACGAGTTAGAATGAAAACCTGCAGCCACTGCAGCCCTCCAGGCCTGGGGCCTCATGTATAACGCCGTGCGTAGAACTCGCACTATAACATGGCGTAAGCACAAAAGCCGAAATGTGCTTACGCACAGAAAAATCCAGATGCAGGAATCTGTGCGTACTCCAACTTCCACGTTCTTCTGTTACATAAATCCCGATCAGCGTGAAAACTAACGCTCGTGCACGCGCATTATGTAACGCCCCAAATCCTCCCAGAATTACGCCTATTTAAATATGCAAATCAATATAAATCGCCCTTAAGCGCAGCCTTCTGTGAAAAGACAATAGGAAAAGCACGGGGAAAATATAAGAATTTCAGCGAATACCAAGTGGAGGCAAAGGAAAAACATACTATTTGTTCAAATAAACCGTGGTATAATCAACAAAAGGAAGTTGATCGAGTGACATAGCGTGTTGGAGAAACTTGAAAGCTCACGTTCACAAAATCGCACAGTGCCGGAAATAAAAAAGAAGTCACATATCAAAGTCGCCGTGAAAAGCCGAGTTGTAGCCCACTGTCTGAGTGTCATATGAAAACTTATTAGGGTACAGAGAAAAAAGGCACACGGTGGGGAAAAAGCACGACATGTCAACTTCAATCTCGACATTTCCACTTTAATCATGTAGTTTATTTTGTCATTTAGTAGAACATCATAAACTTCATCTTAAAATCGTTTAATTAACCAGTTTCTCAAATCACATCGTAATTAAAGTAGCACGTTAAATGCTTTGTTTTGTATGTGATCTTCTACTCGTATGTGTGTGAATCACTACTTGCTTCTTAAACTGGCTCTCTTCCTCCAACTGGACACAGAATCCATGACATTCGTGATATTACAGCTCTCTGAATAACTAAAATACTGAGATGTATACGTGATATCATTTTCATGATGATAGGAGTTAAAGCACGTTATTAAACATGGGTTTCATGAGCCTCGTGCTCATGACAAGCATTTATCTTTTGTCGAAATTTGTCGCTGCGTTTTTAGCTGTGTTGTTATTTTCTCTTTCTGTTTTATATTCAATATATATTATGCGTGGCGCCCAAGAGTCCTTGCTTTTCTTTCTCCAAGTAACCGATCGCCATACAATCAGCTCTGTAATAGACGTTAAGCCATCTGTAAGCTTAGCGCCGATTCTTCAAATTCTGTTTAATTATTCTATCCTTCACGACACTCCCAGTGAAGAATATAGAATATTTAAATGAAGTTCAAGTTTTATGTGTATAATTTAACAAACATATTTTGCTGCATTTCACCTTAAAAATGATATCGTCATCATATGTAAATACGCGCTTTATAAAGTGACTCAGGTTGTGAGATATTATAACTGTAGAGCAAGTTTACAGTGAGGTGATTGTACTTATAAGTCCTAACCGTTCTACAAGGTGCAATTGATTGAGTGCATTTAAAGTTCTTGGGATTAAACTGTTTTGAACCACGAGGTCCGTACAGGAAAGGCTTTGAAACGTTTTGCCGTGGCTGAGGTAGCGTGTGCCTGATGCTGTATACTGATAATTCTCTTTCCGATCAGCTGCTGCTGTGATTCCCACTCAGATACAGTGATATAAATACTCCGAGTCGTGCAGTGAGAGAAATATGGAAAAAGATGATCCGCTGTGGCAACTCCTAACGGGAGGAGCTGGAAGAAGAAGAAGAAGGAGAAGTGAAAGCAGTTATAGTATTTGGAATACTATGGTTGTTCCCTGGGCCATTATATTGTTACGAGTTAATTACAATCAGATGCATTACACTAATAAACAATATGCGGTTAGTTTCTGTGTATTTATAAAGCCGCGTCATGAAAATAATGAGTAATCACACAAGAACAGTAGCATTGCTTTGACGCTGGGTGCCGCCAGTTTGCAAAACCGAGCGGAGAACTTGCGTACGACAAGGCATGAGGTACCGTGGAAAAGTGCGTGGCTTTACGCCAAGTGTAGGTTTTATACATCGCGATTTGAACGTGGAAACGCACCGTTTATACATGAGGCCCCTGGAGTTTAAAACCCCTGGTCTAGAGTGTATGATTGGTACAAGTCATTCAGAGAGGGACTATCATCTCTTCGGTCCACTTAAGGAATTTTTAGGATGGATGAAATTCAAGCTGAATGAGGACGTTATTGACGCTGTGCAAGAATGGGCCAACATACAGTCAAAAGACTTGTACTCTTCTAGGAGTAAGAAGCTTCCTGAGCACTGGAACAAGTGGATTGCTGTGGCAGGAGACTACATAGAAAAACAGTGTGTAAGTCGTTTCATTGTATTCAATAAATAAATCATAGCTCATAAATTCCTGTTTATATTTGAACACCCATCATATCATACAAACAAACAACAACTCCCCAACACACAGAAAAAGTTCTGGCTTGGCTAACAGAATAACATTGTCAAATATTATACTATGACATAAATGAAATGTGATCCACCAAGTTTTACCTCATTATATTATACAAGGGGGGACCCCAAAATAACCGGAAATATTTTTAAAACGTGTTTCATTTAATTTTCTGTACAAATTACAATTACTCTCCTTTAAAGTACTCTCCATTGGCCGAAATACACTTACTGTATCTAACTGTTTGTTCCATTGTTCGAAACATTTTTTTAATTCGTCTGAAGTAATGCCCATTAATGCTCTGGTCGTTTCTTGTTTTACCTCTTCGACATCAGCAAAACGCCTTCCTTTCAAGTCTTTTTTCATCTGAGGGAACAAAAAGAAATCACACGGAGCTAAATCCGGTGAGTAGAGTGGGTGGCTCAGGGTTGTCATACCGTTTCAATAACAATAGTTTCTGCAACACTTTTTTCAAGAAGAAAACAAAATTTCACTGCGCGCGTTGCTCACGATAATCGGCCATCGTAAAAAAACGACACTTGCACAAAACTACTTTTACAAAAAAATTCACTGAACACAAGCACAACCTTCCAAACTGATGGCACTTGGCAGACTGACTTGTGAGGAGTGTAACTCGATCGCCCTAGCGGCCCAACCACGTACTACAAGTACCAACCTAACAACAACAAAATTCCGGTTATTTTTGGGTCCCCCGTAAATGACATTATTCAGCCAGTTCCCACATTATAGCTGCTATATATTGTGAGTCCATATCCCTGCTGTTTTTCTTTAATTTCAAACACCATAGTTTGGGGAAACAACTACATCCTCCTGCCTATTTACTACCAAGTAGTTTCCAGTGATAATGTTTTGCAGAATTTATCAACTTCACACACAGGGATTCCAAATTCTAATTTTTAGTGTTTTCTGCTATTCTTTAACACAGTTACTGTGGCGGTAGGCAATCTTCAGCCATATATTGACAAATAATTTAACAAGTCTGCCTAAGAAGAATACTGTAACAGCACTAACAAGTTACATCAGCTAGGGATGAGTCCTCCAAGTATAATCTCGCACCAATATACAGTCATATGAAAAAGTTTGGGAGCTCCTCTTAATTCTTTGGATTTTTGTTTATCACTGGCTGAGCTTTCAAAGTAGCAACTTCCTTTTAATATACAACATGCCTTATGAAACAGTAGTATTTCAGCATTGACATTAAGTTTATTGGAGTAACAGAAAATATGCAATATGCATCATAACAAAATTAGACAGGTGCATAAATTTGGGCACCCCAACAGAGATATTACATCAATACTTAGTTGAGCCTCCTTTTGCAAATATAACAGCCTCTAGACACCTCCTATAGCGTTTGAGTGTCTGGATTCTGGATGGAGGTATTTCTGACCATTCTTCCATTCCAAATCTCCCCAGTTCAGTTAAATTTGATGGCTGCCAAGCATGGCCAGCCTGCTTCAAGTCATCCCATAGATTTTCGATGATATTCAAGTCAGGGGACTGTGACGGCCATTCCAGAATATTGTACTTCTCCCTCTGCATGAATGCCTTTATAGATTTTGAACTGTGTTTTGCGTCATTGTCTTGTTGGAATATCCAACCCCTGTATAACTTCAACTTTGTGACTGAGGCTTGAACATTATCCTGAAGAATTTGTTGATATTGGGTTAAATTCATCTGACCCACAACTTTAACAAGGGCCCCAGTCCCTGAACTAACCACACAGCCCCACAGCCTGATGGAACCTCCATCAAATTTAACAGTAGTTAGCAGGTGTTTTTCTTGGAATGTGGTGTTCTTCTTCATGCAAAGCGCTTTATGTTATGACCAAATAATTCAATTTTTGTCTCATCAGCCCAAAGCACCTTGTTCCAAAATGAATCTGGCTTGTCTGAATGAGCATTTGCATACAACAAGCGACTCTGTTTGTTGCGTCAGTGCAGAAAGGGCTTCTTTCTCATCACCCTGCCATACAGATGTTCTTTGTGCAAATTGCGCTGAATTGTAGAAGGATGTACAGATAAACCATCTGCAGCAATATGTTCTTGCAGGTCTTTGGAGGTGATCTCTGGGTTGTCTGTAACCATTCTCACAATCCTGCTCATATGCCACTCCTGTATTTTTCTTAGCCTGCCAGACCTGCTGTGTTTAACAGCAACTGTGCCTGTGGCCTTCCATTTTCTGATTCCATTACTTACAGCTGAAACTGACAGTTTGAACTACTGAGAGAGCTTTTTATAGCATTGCCCTAAACCATGAGACTCAACAATCTTTGTTTTCATATCTTTTGAGAGTTGCTTTGAGGATCCCATGCTGTCTGTCACTCTTCAGAGGAGAATCAAAGGGAAGCACAACTTGCAATTGACCACCTTAAATATCTTTTCTCATGATTGGACACAACTGTCTATGAAGTTCAAGGCTTAACGAGCTAATCCAATCAATTTGGTGTTGCAAGTAATCAGTATTGAGCAGTTACATGCATTCAAATCAGCAAAATTACAAGGGGACCCACATTTTTGCACAGCCAGTTTTCACATTTCATTTAATTTCATACAACTAAATACTGCTTCACTAAAAATCTTTGTTTCGGAAAACACCGCAGTACTCAGATGTTCCTAGGAAATGAAAGACATATCACTGTTATCTTTTTTGTTGTAAGTAAATTATTATGCAGGTTGAGAAGGGTTCCCAAACTTTTTCATATGACTGTAAATGGCAAGCCTGCAAAGTCACACACTTTTCCAACTAGTGTGGCAAAAGGAGAGCAGTCCTATAAAGGATACCGAGCCACCCCCAAATAGCCATGTAAAGAAAAGCAAAGAATCCAATCATTGCACTGCTTGGTAATAACGCTATATTGGTGTAAAAATTGGGATAAGAAGACCTGCAGTTTTACTAGCAGAGCACTGAGTGCCTTAGAGACCTAAAACAGATCTGTTTGGCTTTTCAGAGTAGTTTCTGGAGAGTTTGGAGGTTCAAATCTGTAATCTGGAGTGCCGTTTGCAGGGGGGAAGACAGTTGAGAGACTGACATCTCTATATCTACAAGGTCTATTAGCCTGAGTACACAGACATCAGCAGAGCTTTGGGCTCATGGAGCTGGGGAAAAGTGTGGCAGACTGAGTTGCCACTGACCCCAAGTAAGCTGTGAGAAGCAAGGCTGGTAGTAAAAATGCACAGGCAAAGCACAAGGCAGATTGTAGGCCACTTTTTACATCAACATCATTATGCTGTAAACATTTCATAACAGCATGAAGTGAATTTTGTGCATCCATCTTGCATGCCATTTTCCGAAATGAATTGCTTATCTCATAACAAATTCATTAAACCTCAACCTTATTGATATTTCAACATGGTCACAGTAGGCAGAATCGCTCTTCCTCAAAGAACAAGGCTGATAATCAGCATTAACACGTGAAAACAGCTCTTTGTGAATGGAATGACTCACTGTGCTGCAGACTTAACTTTAAAGTGACAAGGTATGTTTTTTTGTCTAATTCACCTAATTTTGAAACCTTCATATTACTCAACAAGCATCGTGCAGTTGATGGAGATTTGTGGGATGCACATCCAGGGCACGAAGCTCCCGTTCCACCACATCCCAAAGATGCTCTATTGGGTTGACATCTGGTGACTGTGGGGGCCATTTTAGTACAGTCAACTCATTGTCATGTTCAAGAAAGGAATTTGAAATGATTCGAGCTTTGTGACATGGTGCATTATCCTGCTGGAAGTAGCCATCAGAGGATGGGAACATGGTGGTCATGAAGGGATGGACATGGTCAGAAACAATGCTCAGGTAGCCCGTGGCATTTAAATGATGCCCAATTGGCACTAAGGGGCCTAAAGTGTGCCAAGAAAACATCTCCTACACCATTACACCACCACCACCAGCCTGCACAGTGGTAACAAGGCATGATGGATCCATGTTCTCATTCTGTTTACGCCAAATTCTGACTCTACCATTTGAATGTCTCAACAGAAATCGAGACAATTCAGACCAGGCAACATTTTTCCAGTCTTCAACTGTCCAATTTTGGTGAGCTCGTGCAAATTGTAGCCTCTTTTTCCTATTTGTAGTGGAGATGAGTGGTACCCGGTGGGGTCTTCTGCTGTTGTAGCCCATCCGCCTCAAGGTTGGGCGTGTTGTGGCTTCACAAATGCTTTGCTGCATACCTCGGTTTTAACGAGTGGTTATTTCAGTCAAAGTTGCTCTTCTATCAGCTTGAATCAGTCGGCCCATTCTCCTCTGACCTCTAGCATCAACAAGGCATTTTCGCCCACAGGACTGCCGCATACTGGATGTTTTTCCCTTTTCACACCATTCTTTGTAAACCCTAGAAATGGTTGTGCATGAAAATCCCAGTAACTGAGCAGATTGTGAAATACTCAGACCATCTTCACTTTCTGCTCTTGATCTTTTTTTTATTTTCATATGATATCATTTGTTGTTTTATCAAATCACAGACATCTGCTCATAAAGGTCTGAAGTTTATATATGGAGGTCTTGGTGGTGCTCTAGATCTCATAGGTGTGCAATAAAATAGATTTCACATTGGTGTTCAACATTTGCAGTGTGGAGGGTACTTGTGATCTCTGTAGTGTTTAAAAAATGTTAAATGCCGCTGGAGCCTTTCCAGTTCTAGTGCTGATATCACTGCTTCAACAGAGTGTAATTGCAGACTGCAGTACCTATGGGGTCAGCCACACAATGCCCCAACATCATGATATGCCCTCAACGTCATTCATGAAACGCCCATCACATTAGAGTATGGCTAACATTAGGGCTTTGTTACACTATGGTTAAGATTAGGGTGGTGGGACAGTTATCTGACTCAAAAGGTGTTTTGTGACTGACGTTGTGGGCCTTACCTGACCTACATCATGGGTATTGCAGGCTGCAATTACACCCATCTCCCCTGATTATTAACTATGCTGCCCAAGTATGCAAATTGTTTAGCATCTTCTAGATCGTCTCCTCTAAGTTTAACATTGACAATATTGGTATGATTTATCCTCATTATCATTGTCTTTTCCTTCTTGATGTTAAGTCCAAGTTTCTCTGCTATCTGGACCAGTGTTTCCATTTTTTCTTCCATATCACTTTGCCTGGGTGACATAAAGGAAATATCATCAGCAAAGTCAAGATCTTCCAATTGGTGAATAAGTGACCATTGAATATCATTTTTGTGAACTGCTATTGTCTTTGTCATGATCCAGTCTATTACGATGAGGAATGGAAATGGTGATAGCACCTAACCCTGTCTTACCCCGATGTATTTGCTGAATGGTTCTGTGAGAATGCCATTATGGATCACTTGACACGCTGACAGCTCAAATGTTGACTGTATTAGTTTTATGATTTTCCCTGGAATTCCATGATGCCATAGTAGTTTCCAGACTGATGGTTTTTCTATACTGTTAAATGCTTTTTCCATGCCAATAAGAGTTTGGTAAAATGACAAACTTCCTTTCCAATGTGACAGTTCAGTTATAATAGGTTTTGTTGCTACAGTTTGTGGTCTGTGCATGCTCCACCGCTTCTAAATCCTGCTTGTTCTTCTGTAGGATTTCCATAAACGTCTGACTTCTTTCTCTCAAGAAGGGTTCTGTTGAAAAGCTTTCCAGGAACTGATATTAGAATGATATCCGTCTAGTTCTTACCATCTTTGAAGTTACCTTTTCGGTATGAAATTTTGCATACAAGTTGATAAATACTTTGGATGTCTTTATTTGTAACTTAGGGAAGCAATGTAATATTAGTATTTAATTAGTGAGAAGCATTCATGTTTACCCCCTAGGACTAAGTCAGGATAGTGAATTCAACAACAGGGTTGGGGGAAGTGCCTCAAACAAGTTTGGCAAATGATTCTCTGCAGGACCCTCTCAGTCAACCCCCACAGGAAAGCCAGACTGCCTAGCTGGCAAGCTTCACCTTAACAAATGGTTTTGGGGGCAGGTTTGAAGGTATTCTTTGCCCCATTCCTCTAAAGTATGGCTGTTTGGAATTGGCTTGTATCAGAAGCCTTTAAATATCATGACGCCCTATTGGATGTAGGGTGTGAACAAAGAATCTATACATTTGCTTACTTTACCCTTCCCTAGCTCTCTCTCTCTCTCTCTTACAAATATCAATGAAGAAGCATCTCTCTGTCACACCATGAACTGAAAAGAACAACACAATGAAGAGCACAGTTCGGTAGCCATATTGAGACAGGTGTGCGGCCTGTTCTTAAGAAAGCTGACCAAAGATGAGGACTTAACTAGAGACATTTTAAGTAACTAACAAGTCTGTGTGCCACCTGAAACTACACATCAGCATTTATCAGGTTGTATGGTTGCCAATATTCAAATGTACTTTCAAATGTATGTCCCAGTGGCAATGAAATGTTTTGAGAAGTTGGTTCGTCATCACATTACAGCAGCCCTACCCCGTGACCTTGACTCATATCAGTTTGCTTACAGAGCAAATCAATCTACTGAGGACGCCATAGCCATAGCACTCCATGCTGCTACAACACACCTGGGGCCTCATGTATAACGCCGTGCGTAGAACTCGCACTATAACATGGCGTAAGCACAAAAGCCGAAATGTGCTTACGCACAGAAAAATTCAGATGCAGAAATCTGTGCGTACTCCAACTTCCACGTTCTTCCGCTACATAAATCCCAATTAGCGTGAAAACTAACGCTCGTGCACACGCTTTATGTAACGGCCCAAATCCTCCCAGAATTACGCCTCTTTGAATATGCAAATCAATATAAATCGCCCTTAAGCGCAGCCTTCTGTGAAAAGACAATAGGAAAAGCACGGGGAAAATATAAGAATTTCAGCGAATACCAAGTGGAGGCAAAGGAAAAGCATACTATTTGTTCAAATAAAGTGTAGTATAATCAACAAAAGGAAGTTGATCGAGTGACATAGCGTGTTGGAGAAACTTGAAAGCTCACATTCACAAAATTGCACAGTGCCGGAAATAAAAAAGAAGTCACATATCAAATTCGCCGTGAAAAGCCGAGTTGTAGCCCACTGTCTGAGTGTCATATGAAAGTTTATTAGGGTACAGAGAAAAAAGGCACACAGTGGGGAAAAAGCACGAAATGTCAACTTCAATCTTGACATTTCCACTTTAATCACATAGTTTATTTTGTCATTAAAGTAGAACATAATAAACTTCATCTTAAAATCGTTTAATTAACCAGTTTCTCAAATCACATCGTAATTAAAGTAGCATGTTAAATGCTTTGTTTTGGATTTGATCTTCTACTCGTATGTGCCTATGTGTGGGAATCACTACTTGCTTCTTAAACCGGCTCTCTTCAACTGGACACAGAATCCATTACATTCGTGATATTACAGCTCTCTGAATAACTCAAACACTGAGATGTATACGTGATGTCATTTTCATGATGATAGGAGTTAAAGCACGTTATTAAACATGTGTTTCACTTCGATGAAATAATTTATTGCAGCAGTACTAGGGCGGCTCTAGGCTTGTGGTGGCACTGGGCAGAGGAAGAATCGGTGGCTCCTTCGCCCGCCCGTCAGTAAGGTAGCTTATGCACAGTGGATGGCCTCATCCGTTGCAGACACTGCTTAGCCGCCTCGTGCTCATGACACAAGCATTTAACTTTTGCCGAAATTTGTCGCTGCATTTTTAGCTGTGTTGTTATTTTCTTTCTGTTTATATTAAATATATATTGGCGTAGCCGTCACTGCAGTCAGTGCTTTTCTTTCCCCAAGTAACCGATCGCCATACAATCAGCTCTGTAATATACGTTAAGCCATCTGTAAGCTTAGCGCCGATTCTTCAAAACGTTTAAGGAACATTGAAATATCTTTGTAGTACATGTTTAATTATTCTATCCTTAACAACACTCCCAGTGAAGAATATAGATTATTTAAATGAAGTTAAAGTTTTATCTGTATAATTTAATAAACATATTTTGCTGCATTTCATCTTAAAAATGATATCGTCATCATATGTAAATACGCGCTTTATAAAGTGGCTCAGGTTGTGCGATATTATAACTGTGGTGTAAGTTTACAGTGAGGTGATTGTACTTATAAGTACAAACAGTTCTACAAGGAGCAATGATTGAGTGTGTTTAAAGTTCTTGGGATTAAACTGTTTCTGAACCGCGAAGTCCGTACAGGAATTGCTTTAAAACGTTTTGCAGTGGCTGAGACAGCGTGTCCATGAAGCTGTATACCGATAATTCTCTTTCCGATCAGCTGCTGCTGTGATTCACACTCAGATACAGTGATATAAATACTCCGAGTCGTGCAGTGAGAGTAATATGGAAAAAGATAATCAGCTGTGGCAACTCCTAACAGGAGGAGCTGAAAGAAGAAGAAGAAAAATAAGAAAAGGAAGGTGCAGTGAGAGTAACAACACTAAATCAGTTATGGTATTTGGAATACTATGGCTGTTCCCTGGACCATTATATTGTTACAAGTTAATTACAATCAGATGCGTTACACTAATAAACAATATGCAGTTAGTTTCTGTGTATTTATAAAGCCGCGTCATGAAAATAATGAGTAATCACACAGGAACAGTACCATTGCTTTGACGCTGGGTGCCGCCAGTTTGCAAAACCGAGCAGAGAACTTGTGTACGACAAGGTATGAGGTACCGTGGAAAAGTGCGTGGCTTTACGCCAAGTGTAGGTTTTATACATCGCGATTTGAACGTGGAAAAGTTCTTACGCAACATTTCTGTGCGTACGCACCGCTTATACATGAGGCCCCTGGAGAGGCAAGGAACCTATGTACGCATGCTGTTTGTAAATTACAGCTCTGCATTCAATACTATTCGTCCCAGCAAACTGGATGTCAAACTAAAAGACCTGGGGCTTCCTCACAGCACCTGCAGATGGATCAACAGCTTTCTCACTGGCCGCAGACAGAAAGTGAAAGTGGGCCGTCACACATCACCAACCCTAAGCCTCAGCACTGGGTCACCTCAGGGCTGTGTGCTTAGTCCACTGCTCTACTCTCTCTTTACACACGACTGCACTCCCGCCCACCAGAGCAACACCATTGTGAAATTTGCAGACGACACTACCGTGGTGGGGCTCATATCTGGGGGAGACGAGTCTGCCCACAGAGATGAGGTGGAGCAGCTGTCTTCTTGGTGCAAGGATAACAACCTCCTCTTAAATACTAAAAAGACAAAAGAACTCATAATAGACTACAGAAGAAACAAGACGGAAGTTCAACCACTAAGTATCAGCGGTGACTGTGTGGAGAGGGTGGCAGACTTTCGGTTCTTGGAAGTCAACATAGAGGAAAGCCTATCCTGGAGTGTGAACACCTCTGAGCTGCTGAAAAAGACCCAACAGAGACTGTACTTCCTGAGAGTACTCAGGAGGAATAACATCACACAGAGACTGCTGGTGTGCTTTTATAGAGCTTCCATAGAAAGTATCCTAACATACTGCATATGCATGTGGTATGCTAGCTGCACAGTGGCTCAGAGGAGAGCACTTTAGGGAGTCATCAACGCTGCCCAAAGGATCATCGGCTGCCCTCTCCTCACACTAGAAGATCTACACAGCTCCCGCTGCCTCAAAAAAGCCCATAATATCATAAAGGACACCTCACACCCTGGACACTCCCTATTCGAACTGCTGTCGTCAGGCAAACGGTATAGAGCAATACACGCAAGGACAAATAGACTCAAACATAGTTTTTACCCAACTTCCATAGCACGTCTTAATGCCACTAAAAGTAGAAATGGTCACAAAACAGTTATATGAATTACGTACTTATGTATGCACTAATTTATGTAAATCGCACTACTGTATGTTGTTTATATTGTTTGTTTAGTTCTACCTGTTTTCTTTTATTGTTATATATGTGATAAGGCACTGACTGGAGACATCTTTTTAATTTTGTTGTACTTGTGACAATGACAATAAAGGATCATTCATTCATTCATTCATATTGTTATTATTTATTAATTTTATCAATAATGCATTATTTAAAATGTAACTTAACTCATGCTTGTCTTTTACTACACTTGCCTGAGGTTATAAATGTAGAAGGGAAGGTGGGGAGAAGTTATATGGTACAATAAATTATGGTGTGGTAAGTCTGGCGAGATTTGAGGCATTCTGATATTCGGGGAAAGGGGAAAGTAGGGCAAAATATCACTCTACCAAAACAAAACACCTTTCTTAAGCAGTTTTATGATATAACTTTCAATCAAATCTTTTGGGATTCCCTCCGTCATCATAAAACACGCTAATCCCCAACACATTATTGTTGTGTAAAGTGTATAGTATGTGCTATACACTCAGCTGACATAATGAAAGTTATTAAATTGTGTTTCACAACCTAAAAATACGCATGATCATCACCGCTTGGTTGTATAGTCTAGTTTTACTTGAGGTGTCTGCAGGTTGTTCTGGCTGGTGGCAGGGGTTTGGAAGAGGGGAGCCCTTTGACCCATGAACTTGGGATTGTCCCTGCTCATGTCTAACTATAACGAGTGTGCAGGCAGGAGCTCACTGGGCAGATGGCATACCCTCAACTACCAGGAGTTAAACATCAATAAGATAAAGGTGTGAAAAGAATCATTTCACCATTATACCCCCAAGATCAGCGTGTGCAGAAGAAAGAGGTCTCAAATCATTTGGCACCAAATAAAAAAAAAAATGAAAAAATTGAAGAAGGTGCAAAAATGTGCTGCTGGGTACGAAAGAAAGGGAGACAAAAGACAGCATTCAGTAATTAAAACCCCCCAACAGGCATGGGATTCCTTACTTATTTATGAAATGCAATTAGAAAGGGAAGAAATAATAAAACACATTTATTGAACAATCTTTTTATCACATTAAAATTAATTTGGTTTTATCTTTATTTTAACATCTGCTTTCGTGTTTAGCAGCTGTGCCCTTCAGGTCAGTACTCAGCGTTAAAAAAAAAAAAAAAGCTTTCATGTTGGATTTATTGGGGATTTTCACCTGCCGATGATAAATGGAGTGGATGTGAGGAGGATTACATATCAAAAATGAGGGAGACAAAAGGAATTTCCTCATCTCTTTAAATCAGTTCCTTGGTGTAAAGGACCTTGTAGCTAGACACATCAATTTAATTCTTTTCAAGATAAGCTTTTTTTTGCAATTCGTCTCATCTATCATATCATAAGACATTACATAAGAAAGTAACATCAGTGCAAGGCAAGTACAATAAAGAGATGCAAAACTCTTTACCTTTAAAAAAGTATGCAATACATTGATATACTAAACACGAGATAATATAACAAGCAGGGGACCAAAAGCAAGAAATGTTTCTCCAGTAACAAATCCCAGAAGGATGACTAGTGTGTCACTGAGCCTGAACATGTCACGCCCGCACTCACACAGGGGCAGTTTCCAGTAATAATAATAATAATAATTCTTTACATTTATGTAGCGCTTTTTTCACTACTCAAAGAGCACAACACGACTCGAGGACCTGAGACACAAACCCATGAGCTCCTTATTGTGAGGCAGCAGTGCTACCACTGAGCCACCTGCGTGGTCACGAGCTGGACTCATATGTGGGACAAAAACCAGAGTATGTGGAGAAACACATAAGCAAACACAAGGATAATATGCAGACATTACATTAATAATAACCTGAGGGTGAGATTTGGACTTACAGTATAATAAGTATTTTAACAGATGATTATGTTCAAAAACATGTAAAGTAATTAGGTGCTGTATAATGAAAGGAAATATAGACGGAACATGTTTCTAGGGTCCCGTTTTAATCTGCTATTTCCTAAATTGGATGATTAAGAAAACATATAAAGGAAGGAAAGGACTTGAGAAAGCAAAGGAAATGGTCATGTCTTGGGTATCATAGGATTTAAATGTTCCATAAAGCGGAAAGGATGCAAGCTGGTCTTTGTTTATTGGAATACTCAAAGAAGAGAAGTACCAGTTAACAAACAGACACACATCTACCTACAGCAGAACTAGGTACTGTGCCATCATGCCATCTCTATTGCAGCAAAGGCAAAAAACATGATATATATACCTGTATATACTGCTCAAAAAATGGAAGGAACAGATTGTAGCATCAAGTCAGTGAAACTTCTGGGATATTAATCTGGTCAGTTAAGTAGCAGAGGGGGTTGTTAATCAGTTTCAGCTGCTTTGGTGTTAATGACATTAACAACAGGTGCACTAGAGGGGCAACAATGAGATGACCCCCAAAACAGGAATGGTATATATATATATATATATATATATATATATATATATATATATATATATATATATATATATATATATACAGTGACACGTGAGTCCCTGTCTTGCACCCCAAAAGATGAGGCTGAGTCTCTGTACTTTAGCAAAACCAGCTTTATTCAACTTGAAACAGGAGCAGCACGGTTATTTATTGCAGTGGGATCTGCCACTCTCCTATACACCGACACAGCAAACGGGCATAGTTGGGGCCAGGTCAGTGGTCGTTATAGTGTTCCCTGCCTTTATAATGTTTCTTGCATCACCCATTGGCAATAGGTGCTTAGAGAATGACCGTGATCGGCTCGTATTGGATTCCACGGCACTATGCTGCTGTGGTGTGAACCTGCGGTTGGCTCGGCAGTGGACAAGCAGTCCTCCACAGATGCGACAGTCCCGTTTTTGGGTCCCAAAATAGTTCAGAAACCTCACAATATATATATACTGTATATATACAGTATATCTACAGAATTTTTGCTCTAATACAATCAGATTCTTAAGTTACAAAACAATAATAATATGCACTTATCTAGAGATTTGTTTTTAATACAAATTAATTTGTTAAACATTAAATTATCAATAAGTTAAAGGCATTGGAGAAGAGAAAAAACACATTCCTATTCCCAGATTTCAACACTCCTAGGCCACCAACATCCACTACAGACAACGCACAACACACCATGCATTTTCTGGAGAATATAATGAAAGTCTGAGACTGGGTCTGTCTCCGGCAATGAAACATCAACTCTAAAAGTCTCTCTCCCTGATCAGAAGAGCTAAGATGAAGCAAAGGACTCCAAGGGCCACTGCAAATGGAAAGAGGATTGGAAAGCATTTTTAACAACCAATCAAAACAATACAGATATCTTCAGCAGCAGCTTTCATTTGATTATTATATCAATATAATGACTCTCACCCTTTGGTTAAAGGAATACTTCACACAACAATGACATTTCCTGTATATGTTTTTTTTTATCCCTTTGTAGTTTGTAGTGACTTTTCATCTCATAATTGCACGTAGAATGGAGATAACAAAGTTCCTAATAGAACAGACGTCTATGGTGACCAACACTGGACAACCGCCAACAATATTAAAAACGTACATGAAGTCTCACGTTACTCGTGTTGCATATATAACAATATTTTAGTAAAAATACATGTGTTTTGGACATTGAGAGCATAAAACTCTATGATTTGGCAAGTGGATTATGCAATGTTATCTCAGTTCTGCATGCAAACATGAGATTAAATCTTTTAGTTGGCCAACACAATAGACTATAGAGGTAAAGAAACATATTTAAAAAAATCATTTTTCCACAAGTATTCCTTTAAGCACTAAGATTTAACAGATCTCTTTAATACTGATAGATAGAACAGTTCAGATGTGGAGCCCTGCAGCTTAAAGCTGCAATACCTGTGGATTTTTTTTTTTATCCTTAGAATTTTAAACACACCTTCATCTTGTAATTGTGGAGTACTGTCTGGCATCTAGGAATTATTTAATTCCATAAGGTAAAAAAGCTAGGACATTTACATTTTTAGGACTTCATAGTTCAAAAGAAGGGTTTTAAAATCATTCAATAGTTAAATTCTACATGATGTAGCAATTAAACTGGCATTATCGAGAAGTTGTATATTAATACATGACTTTCATTTCACATACCTGTGGTTATGTGAATTAAACCATTCCCAAGAAATGTTTCTTCCACGAGCCCTCCTTTCACTGTTAATAGCCAGGCTGTTCTGTGAGCTCCCAGCCTGCCTGCCCATCATAAAGACAGTGGAATCAAACTTGGACCACATGGGTAACCCTTTGCTATCACCTGATTGTTTGGAGGATTCCATCCAGCTTTGTATTAAAACCCTGAAGTCTCTACAATTTCTGCTCCCTAAGAGTGAATAATTCTGGGGATCCATCTGCAGCTGCAGAGATTATTGCCATCTGGTGGACTTTATCCACCCGTTCTGATACATAAAGTACTCTTCATTTGCCAATGTTGCAGCTGCAGCTCGGCATCCTAAGAAGACAAACAGACATGGCAACCAGCTTCTTGGTACGACTCCAGGATTTAGTATAACTTAACCAATAGTGCTTCCTCAGTATGCAACCTCTTAGGGGTCTTTGTTATAAATGCTGCTAGTCTGACATTTCCATCTGGGCTCTAAAATGCAAAGCTGAATTGCAGTCTGGCAGAGGAAGTCCTTCATTTGTCAAAACAACAAAGCTTTATGGAGGTGCATTGCATGTTTTAAAGGATTTAACCCTTGGCACAGAAGTGAGCATGCTTTAACAGTTTTATGCCATTTGTTTTCCTTCATTTGAGTGACTGACATTTGTGTACCTCAGTCTGAAGTCATTGTGCTGTAGAGGGTCGTCTGACATGGTGCACTGCAAAATGAATACACTTAACACTGTTTCAAGTATTACTTTAACACTGGTACTTTGCTGTTTTTTATACCTATTATTTCTATATTTACTATACTCTACAGTAATACTACTACTACAACTACTGTTTACTGTACTTTAGACCCCCTGTGACTTTAAATTAGATTAAGTGAATCTGAGAATGTTATGTTATTTTATAAATGTGTAGATAGATAGATAGATAGATAGATAGATAGATAGATAGATAGATAGATAGAACTAATGAACTTTATTTGTCCCCAGGGGAAAGTCTGGCTATGTGTGTGAAGAAGATCCTTAAATAAATAAATATGCAATATATGTATATATATATATCAATCAACATTTATTTATATAGCACATATTCATACAAAAAAATGTAGCTCAAAGTGCTTTACAAAATGAATAGAAAAATAGAAGACACAATAAAAAATAAACATAAGTCAACATTAATTAGCATAGAATAAGAGTAAGGTCCGATGGCCAGGGTGGACAGAAAAAACAAAAAAAAACTCCAAAGGCTGGAGAAAAAAATAAAATCTGTAGGGGTTCCAGACCAAGAGACTGCCCAGTCCCCTCTGGGCAATCTACCTAACATAAGTCAAACAGTCCTCTTTGTATTTAGGGTTTTCATGGAAGGACCTGATGATGATGGTCACGTAGACTTCTGGCTTTCAGTCCATCAATGTTGGTGCATCATGATGCTTTGAGTAGGTGGTGGTGGCGCAGGCCGCCACCACAAAGAAACCGGAAAAAGAAACAGAAGAGAGAGTAGGGGTCAGTATGGATTTTGGAGCCACTGTGAATAATTATTATGAAGAATTGAACATACAGAGTATCAGGATTTTAATTACAGTGAAGTTATAAAAAGGCCATGTTAAAGTAATGTGTTTTCAGCAGTGTTTTAAAGTGCTCTACTGTATTTGCCTGGCGAATTCCTATTGGCAGGCTATTCCAGATTTTGGGTGCATAACAGCAGAAGGCCGCCTTACCACTTCTTTTAAGTTTAGCTTTTGGAATTATAAGGAGACACTCATTTGAAGATCTAAGGTTACGATTTGGAATATATAACGCGTCAGGCATTCCGATATATAAGATGGAGCGAGATTATTTAAGGCTTTATAAACCAAACCATATATATATAGTAACAAAGAAGGACACCAGACATTGCAAAGGTTTGGGGCAGCCACCCATTTAATGTGTTCCTGGCTGTTAAAGCAAAAGGTTTTAGAGCGAGTAGTGTTTACAACACAGAGTCCAAAACAGAACTAAAATCCAGAGGAAGGGAGTGAGGTTTAATAGGGAGTATGGGGGAAATGATGTCGTCCTTGGGGCCGATATACTAGGACCCTTAGAGCCCTCAGCCTGAGGACCTAAATATATATTAGTCCTCATGCATTATGTGGCCCGGTACTCTAACGTCGTCCTCAGGGCTGGGACCGTAAGTGATGAGTCCCATGCTGAGGTAGCGGCTCCTGGTGGGATTTCCCAGGAAAGGTCTGCAGGAGAATTAGAAAAAGAGTTAGTGCACCCTGCCACCTCCGGGCAGATATGTTACTACCAGTCATTAAGCTCTTCAGCTGCCTCCTATTCGCACGTGTGTGACAAAATATATATACAGTAATATATATATATATATATACACATTATGGCCCGAACACAGCACAGAATGACTTGGCTGTCATAGTCCCAAGGAGGCATTATACAGAAGGAGCCCAATTAGCGTTTCTTGACACACTTCTGCTGAATGATTTGTTGGGTGAAAGTCATGTTAGTGTGTCAGAGAGAGGATTTGCAGCATTGTTCATAATGGCACTCAGTTTTTTCTTCATTCTCTCCTTCTATATGACCTCTGGGGGTCCTGTGTGTGTCCCATAACAAGCCTGCCCTTTTAATTAGCTTGTTGATTTGGTGGCCCTCTCATGAAGTGATGTTGCTAGCCCAGCACTCCACAGCATGGAAAATCTCACTGGCTATCACAGAAGCAAAGAGGATGTGAAGGATGTCACTTCCCCAAATTAAAGGAACACAGTCTCCTAAGGAAGAAGAGCCTGCTCTGCCCTTTCTTATGTCATTTCTTTGTATTCCGAGATCAGTCCTTAATCTGTCATTAATGTGGGTCCCCCCCAGGTACTTGCAGGAGTGGACCACCTCTCCATCCACTCCTTTAACAGTGACCAGACACACAGGCTGTTTGGTGTGGTGAAAGTCAATAACCAATTCCTTGGTTTGGCTGATTTTAAGATGCAGACAATTCTCTTTGCACCATAAAGAAAGATCTCCTCCTGACTCCTCTCCTCCGTCTCACCCACCTTATCAAAACACCCCATGAGTGTAGAATCCTCTGAGATTTTCTGCAAGTAACATGACCTGTTGTTATATTTATAGTCTGAGGTGTACAGAGCAGAGGAGAAAAGGAGACAAGCCTGTTTCTTGTGGTGCTCCTTTGCTGCTCACTTCCATATCAGAAACACAGTCCTTGAGCCCCACAAACCGTGGACTTCCTGACAGATAGTAGATTTAATCATAAAAACATCAACAAATTTAGCAATTAAAAGCATATCTAAGGATTTAATCTTATCTGCACATTAATTCCACTTGCGATGCCTTTGAAATCTGCAGTCTTTTGATCACCATCTCCAAAGAATTGTTAAGAATTTCAAAACGGTGAAATAACAAATAAAACCCTGAGCTTTAACTTGTTTCCATAACAATTTATAGCTCTATAGACCGTGTGAAATGTTAACATTTTCTTAACCTACTTGCATCTCCAGTTTCAGTTATGGTTGTGAACAGTTTGAAGTCTCAGAAGCATTAAGTTATGAGCCACAGAATGTATGAGAAGGTCCCTCAGCTCGAGTAGACACTACTCTGGAGGTAGCATGTTCCTCTCCTTGGTGTATAATACACACTGAGGGTTCTCTGGCCTTGACATAAAGCAGCACCACTTAGGAGAACACCTGACCTGAATCATGTGATGCACTCATGACTAACTTTGTGACCTGCAAGAACCAATAATCCAAAGAGGTTTGGGAGGCCAGCTGGTGTGAGTGTCTACTCATAGAGAAAAATCACTATTAGGAAATGGGGAGAGAAGGAATGATTTTAATGAAGATAAATGGAAATAAGAAATGGGAAAAAGCATCCCACTCCTCATAAAAAAATGAAAGGAATAAGGTATTGTAACATTAGTCCCTTTGAAGAAACTAAGCAGTGGGTTATTCTTTTTTGTGTGTTCATTTACTAGAGCATAGATTTAAAAAGGTTTATGTTCACCATGTGATTTTGTTAGTCATGAGTGAATAACACATCTTCTTCATTTAATTTGCACAATTTGTAAACCAGGGTCCTAAAAAGAGAAACCAAACAGCAGTTTGCACAAAAGCCCAGATGCATAAATTCACCTCTATAGTAGAAGAGAGCAAAAACAAAAAAGAGTACTTGAGCAAAAGCTGATGTTCTACTAAGGACTACACAAGCCTATCAAAGAACAGGGTCTCTGATGATTCATTCGTTCAAGTCATCTTGACAGCACAGTCACTGGTTTCATGTTTTTGTTATTTGTATGTGTAGGCCTCTCACAGGTACTCATTTACAGGTTCCATGCCAGGCTGGGTTGTGTGTGTTTTTTTTTAACACCGAGTATGCATATTCCTTACATTTCTCTCTCTGATGTGGGCGTCAATAAAGTGTGTGCCTCTGCATGTGCAGATCGTGATTGCTGCCTTCATAGGCCATGAGTGAAAAATAGATCAATGCACAGATTATGTTATTTTTTAACAAATTCATATGCATATTGATAGAAAAGTGATAATCTTTCATTTCTATTCTGCCTCTTCTAAAATCCACACTTCAAACTGCAACTGAATTGTTATGAGTCTCAGCCCACTCCCTAAAATACAAAATGATGGTAGGTGCCAAATTAGAAGTCAGACCTGTAGATCCATGCAGAAGGAAAAGTTGTACCCCTCACCTATGCTAATCAGCCTGGCCCCAAACTCAAGATGCAGGCTTATGGACAGCACAGAACCCATAGTGGGGCAAAGGGTGTTAAAAGTTATAATCTCTAGAAAATATTATGTCAGTGAGCTGGTGAGAGTTTGAGAGCAAACCGGGAGAACAGCTAAGAGTAGAAACAGGGTGAAAACCGAGAGATCAATAAGTACAATTGTCAAGCCGAAAACAAAAAACAAAATCAGAAATAGAGTAGCAAGATGAAATTAGAATATGGAAATATCATTTGGATTACAGGGGTTTTCTATCCACAACTGGTTGAGTCGATCCCCCTCATGTCACGACTTCAGAGGAAAAACTCCTAGAAACTCAGGCAAAGAATGACTTCCGGCCTGTCGCTCTGACATCACATGTGATGAAGACCATGAAGCGGCTGCTGCTTCACCACCTGAGGCCACAGGTCCACCACGCCCTCGACCCTCTGCAGATCGTATACCAGGAGAAGGTGGGAGCAGAGGATGCCATCATCTATATGTGTAGAAAGTGCAGACCTATAAATACCTGGGAGTGCAGCTGGATGATAGATTGGACTGGACTGCCAATACTGATGTTCTGTGCAAGAAAGAACAGAGCAGACTATACTTTCTTAGAAGGCTGGTGTCCTTCAACATCTGCCATATGATGCTGCAGATATTCTATTAGACGGTTCTGGCGAGCGCCCTCTTCTACGTGGTAGTAGACGCCTCACGCCTGGACAAACTGGTGAGAAAGGGAAGGGTCTATTGTAGGCACGGAGCTGGACAGTTTGACATCGGTGGCAGAGCGATGGGCGCTGAGCAGGCTCCTGTCAATCATCTCCAGACAGAGGAGCAGTTTCAGCAACAGACTGCTGTCACCGTCCTGCTCCACTAATAGACTGAGGAGATCGTTTCTCCCCCACACTATGCGACTCTTCAATTCCACCCTGGGGGGTAAACGTTAACATTATACAAACGTTATTGTCTGTTATACCTGCATTTTTATCACTCTTAAATTTACTATTGTTTTTTTATCAGTATGCTGCTGCTGGAGTATGTGAATTTCCCCTTGAGGATTAATATCTATCTGTCTATCTACACACATAATTTCAAAAGTGATATTTTTGGACTCAGGAAGGTGTAAAACATCAAGATTCATCAAAATCTCGAGGCTGAATTTTTTCACGATTCTTATACTTTTTCTATACTATGTGTACGAGAAAGTAAAAATATGCTTGATTAAAACCACATAATAATGCTCACAAATTCCAAATTATAACAGACAAGGAGAGAGAAAACCATAAAAAGCCAAGAATAATAACCCTTTAACCTCCTTAGTGCTAACCCCGATCCTGACTTGGGTTTGGAATTCTATGTACAGTAAGTATAGTTATCAGTGAGTCAGATGCTGGGTGATGTTTAATGATCCACTTTTCAGTGTTAAGCCTGAATAACAATCGGGACAGCATTCTGCTGCCATCTAGCAGATGAAACAGTATCATAGTGCAAAACATCATGAATATTTCTAAATGTTTTGCAACTCTAAGGTAACTCATCAATATTCACAATAACACATAAATCCACTTTTAGAACAAAGTGAAATGGAGCCACTAGATGAATTAAGTAATAGTGATGAAATGGTCATCAGACGTTGACACAGGCAGAGAATCTAATGCATATGACAGTGTATGAGCGAACCACCATGGTATGCCTGGTGACTTCTGTCACTGTGCCACAAGTAAATTTGTGACTAAAAGGCAAAATGATTGTGATCAAGAAAAAGGACAAGAAAGACATTAGCCTCCTCAGCAATGGTCATAATGCAGCAACTGTCGTTCATGTCATGGAAATGTGGAAGTCACTAATGCTTTGGCTGTGGTAGTTTAGTTGTATAATAAGCCAAGGGCCGCGTTAATCAGGCGGTTCAGGCATTCACATTCTACTCTTTTAATTACAACCAACATAATTATTTTAAGAAAAGTGTGCAAAAAACTGTCCTGATAGCAACATTGGGTTGTCTGTTGGTGACTGTTTCAAATCACATTACATGACGGTCTTGTAGTAAATCTCGGTACAACAGTGAGCACTAGACATACTTTTACTACTGTATTTATGTTAATGTTTTGGTATTTACATGTTTCTGTTACACTTAATAACTTTTTTTTTTAATTTCAAAAATAATTCTATGTGTTTGAGTAATTTTTCTGGGAGTAAACATAATGCTAAGGAATCATACATAAAGATTTTTTAAAAAGAGAGAAACTTCAAAAACAAATCGGAACCCACTGATTTAAAAATCGGTTTGCCCAAAAGAGGCAAACCATAAGATAATAAACAAATTCAGAATCCCAAATTCAGTAGAATAATCATATACTCTAAATGCAAAAAGTGAGCGGAAACAAAGAAACATTACAATAACAATGCTAAAGCAGCCCTTAAATAGAGGTTGATTGAGTTCCCCAGTAAGTGGTCCAACCCCACTTTACAGCAACAGAAAATGTAAAGAGGAAGACATCATTTCAAATATATAAACGTATAAATAGTCTGTGCTAAAGTTCCAAAGCAGGGGATATCACAGGGTTTCAAGATAACTAGAGAAAGGAGCACTTCAGTATTTAACTGTGACTGACATAATGGCTTGTGTGTGTTGTGCTGATGCTCTGAAATCATCCATCCAAATTGGGGAATTGGTGCTTGTCCTGGAACTTTGGGCATAAACCAGGAATGAGCTTTTGTTGGGCCCACAATTGGTTACATGGCATGCTTACCTGTGCACACACATTCACTCATATGGAGTCAACTTAGGGTCATCAGGTAACCTAACCTGCTAGTCCTGGGGAGGAGATAAAGATAAATTCCACATGGGAGCCCAATACCCTGGAACTGTATGGCAGCAGTGTTAAAACCTCTGCACTACTGCAGCTCACGCTTTGAAAACAATAATAAAACAAATTGTACCACAGTGTTCAACACACTGGATATATTTGCAGACTTTTAAATTCTTTGTTTCCAGTTAGGATGATATACAGAGGAGCTAACCTTCAAAAGACCTTATAATGGCCTGTCCTAACTCACAACCACGTTTACAGTCCGACACATTTAATCTCTGCAGTTTCCCAGTGAGTGTACTTGTTGTTTAACTGTGATGCCTTTGTTAATGTTTGACTGCTTTAGGACATTTTATCCTCAATGTTATTGTTGTTATAATAAATATCACTCAATTCATTCACACAACTTTCACTTCCAGTGTCTTTTTCAGTTTCTATACAGAACGATCCTTAGTACTTTTCTTTGGTTCATTATAGAGTATCACTTTGTCACTCCTATGTACAGTATACACACAAACTATAGATACAGTATATAAACTGCTCAATACCATTAAAGGAACACTTTGAAAACACATCAGATCTCAATGCGAAAAAAATCCTGCTGGATATCTCTAATGATATGGACTGGGTAATGTGTTAGGAACGAAAGGATGCCACATCGTTTGATGGAAATGAAAATGAGCAACCTACAGAAAATTCCAAAATCAAAATAAAAAAATGATGCGGCAGGCTAGTCCATTTTCCCGAAATTTCATTGCAGCAATTCCAAATCGTACTTGGTAGTTTGTATGGCCCCATGTGCTCGGGACATGCTCCTAATGAGACGACGGATGGTGTCCTGGGCGATCTCCTCCCAGATCTGGACCAGGGCATCACTGTAATCCTGGACAGTCTACGGTGCAACCTGTTGGCGTCAGATGGACGGAAACATAATGTCCCAGAGGTGTTCTATTGGATTTAGGTCAAGCGGGCGTGGGGGCCAGTCGGTGGTATTGATTCCTTCATCCTCCAGGAACTGCCTACATACTCTCGCCACATGAGGCCGGGCATTGTTGTGCACCAGGAAGAATCCAGGACCCACTGCACCAGCATAGAGTCTGACAATTGGGTATCATCCCGATACCTAATGACAGTCAAGGTGTCGTTGTCTAGCCTGTAGTGGTCTGTGCGTCCCTCCATGTGTATGCCTCCCCAGACCATCACTGACCCACCACCAAACCGGTCATGCTGAACGATGTTACAGGCAGCATAACGTTTTTCTCTGCTTCTTAAGACCCTTTCATGTCTGTCACATGTGCTCAGGGTGAACCTGCTCTCATCTGTGAAAAGCACAGGGCGGGCAGTGAGCACAGGGCCCACTAGAGGATCTCGGGCCCTCAGGCTTCCCTCATGAAGTCTGTTTCTGATTGTTTGGTCAGAGACATTCAAACAAGTGGTCTGCTGAAGGTCATTTTGTAGGCTCTGGCAGTGCTCATCCTGTTCCTCCTTGACCAAAGGAGCAGATACCGGTCCTGCTGATGGGTTAAGGACCTTCTACAGCCCTGTCCAGCTCTCCTAGAGTAACTGCCTGCCTCCTGGAATCTCCTCTGTGCCCTTGAAACTGTGCTGTTCAGCAATATCCCGGCTCAATTCGCTAAGGCTTCCTCTTTCATTTACGGTACCGGTAACACTTACCTGTACCGCCGCATTCCTCTGACTGGAGAATCCAGCGCCGCACCGCTCCACCCACTTTTGTAGAGCCTTCAGAGGCACAATCGCCTTCTCCCCCAGCTTCTCAAACGTCTCCCGGAGGACATATAGTGCTTCTAGAAGCGGCTGTATGGGCTGAAGGACCTCCTCCAGCTCACACACAGCCGCGATCAAACACATATCAACAGCCAGCGGTGGATTTACCAGTATTTGGTCCTCACCTTCTGGCTGTGAACCGTGGAGCCTCTGTGCAGGCTCAGTTGGGTCATCCTGCAGCTGAAGATGGACATTCATTAGTCCCGCCTTCGACCAATCCTCAGTTGGGTACATAACACACACCGTCCAACCCCTTGCCTGCTTGTAGGCAGAACTTCTGGTCCTCCACCACCCTCTTTGCCTTTGCCTTCCTCCCCTTGGGATACGAGCCCAGGCGCTCGTCTGCCAGATTCAGCTCTCTTAGAGACAATGGGCTCCTGTCCTCTTCATACGCTGTCCCTCCTCCTTCTTTGGCATTGGTATCCTTTGGCCAGCAGCACGCCTCCGTAAGGTCTTCCCCTGGGAGGTAGGCACCTGAAACACTCCTAAAACTCCCCAGGGCAAACGTGCCCTGCAGTCGGTACCAACCTCCTGGATCCCTTCTTCAAGATGCTGCTGCTCTCTTCCGGCTGCCCCTTCCGGCATAATGACCCCTTCAACGATGGGCTTTTTGGAAATGCCTGTTGTCTTCTGGCTGCACCTAACCATCTTCCTTCCCATTAGGAAGAACGGTGAGTCACTCAGACGTTCTGCGACAAGCAGGGCGATCGTGCAGAGTGGGTGCAGCGGTTGCAGCGCGTGTGTATGTCGCTTTATACTGCCAGGCCGTCCATAAAATTTTTTTTTCAACAGTTACCCGCCTTGTATCAGGTGGAGGGTCCCATCTGGGATGCCATTGTGGAATATTCGGACACAGACACAAACAGGCAGACACAGAATGTCCCAAAACACACGTGTTTATTTACAGGGCCACACCACAGTGTACCAAATAACCACGATAAAGTTCCTTTCTCTCTCTCTTCTGCCGCCTCCAACTCCTCACTCACAAGCTCCGTCCTCTTCCACCCGACTCCGGCTCCCGAGTGGAGTGAGGCGGCCTCTTTTACGCAGCACCCGGAAGTGCTCCAGGTGTTCCCCAAATAACATCTGGCATCACTTCCACCACACCCGGAAGCTTAATTATGGAGCTGCCCAGGCCTTTCCCGGCGGTGGCCATGTCGCTCCACAGGGTTGAGCCCCCCAGGTCTGTGGCCCCATACAATCCAGGGTGGATGCGTTCTTCCTTTCCAGGAAAGACACTGCCTTTCTCCCGGTCCTGCCCTTCTCGCGGCGTCTTGGTGGGGCAAGGTCCCTGGGCGTCTGTCACAATATATATATATATATATACACACACACACACATACATATTATGCTTCTACATTAAATACTTTAGTGATCCTTGTCTGAATTTATATAAACTGAGTAATGTAGGAAACATTTTTTTTCTTCTCTATTTAAATTTAAAGAAGTTTTTCCACACAGAGAAATGAACAGTGTAGCTTAGAGCTTTGAGTTCCCCTGAACTTATTAAGGTTTCTTCTTTGCCACCTAATAGCAAGGACCCATGGGCTCATTTCCGTGAATGAGATCCATTTTACTGGAGGCTTTACAGCAGTCAGTTTTCATAAACTATGCAATCTGTCTAGCGTACGTTTAAAGACACCACAGTGACTCCCTAAATGATAACTGGTTTTTATAGGTGCTTGTCATGCAGAACTTGAACTTGACTTCAAAGCACCCGGCCATTGAGCACTTACCGCCTCAGTAAGTTTGTCACATCAGTGCTTCTTTGCTTTCTTAGCCACCATAGTGAGTATTTCCTCATTGTAACACATAGGAAATTAGGTCAGAAAGGTGATGGATTGCAAGTCCTTTTAAATAGCCTGGAACAGCAGCAAGGCAAGGCACTAAGATGTAAACCTGGCAGACCAGCTGAAAAAGAGAAGAAGATCAACAAGGCCAAAATTTAAAACTGTACTTCTTTTTTTAATAAGCTTGACTTTAATATAATATAGATTCTGTAAAAAAAACTATCAAAAACATAACTTAAAATGATTCCTCACATTTTTTTTCAAAATGTCATTTAAAAGCTAATAGCAGAAGAATTGAATCTGTAAAACAATCACTTAACTTGTATAATTAAATTCACCCTGCTCACTGGACCTTAGGCAAATGCTTATAAGCATAAAAAATTATCAATCAGCTATTCATTCATTTTCTGCACTGGCCTTTGTTTAATAGAAGAGCAAAAAGAAATCCAGAATTTAAACTGGCAGCTCAAGCGCAAGGCAGGACTGAGCTCTGAAAAGACGCCGGCCTATCACAGGACAATCTATCCACCTTAACAAATGGACAAGTGTCTGTGTGTCTGTCCAGATGTTATGTCTCTGTCATTCCAAAAGATGGCGCATCACAAACATTTTTAGTAATAAAATGTATTGCAGTTGTAATTCCAACAGATGGCACAATAATAATATTGCATTTATGAACCCCATGCCAAATGGCATATAGCAGAGACATGTGCATTGTGTGGTGCACTGCAAGCGTGAGCACTGAGGTCTATGTTGATTATTTAGGTTTCAACCTGTCATAGATGGATACCACAGCTACACAGTTAATCAGTCTTTATTTTATACAACGCCATTCACTACATTTACCATCGTAAAACACTTCATGATGTTATGTACAATGCGGTTGGCTGGCACCCTGCCTACGGTTTGTTTCCTGCCTTGTGCCCTGTGTTGGCTGGGATTGGCTCCAGCAGATCCCCGTGACCCCGTAGTTAGGATATAGCGAGTTGGATAATGGATGGATGGATGTTATGTACAAACTAATTTGTACAATAATAAAGTTTTCCATCCAATCATCTGTCTGTTTCTTGACTAGCTCAGTGCAGTGCGCTTATAAGTGCAACATCAGGTGCAAGAAAGGAACAAGTCCTTGGACAGGATGCCAGTGCGTCACAGGCCATAGTCACTCTCACGTCTACATACATATGAGCCATCTTTATCTGTTCTTCTTAAAATCATTGTTGTTTATTACTTAAAATTTGTGTTCCATCAGTATTAGGGGGATTGGTGAAATTCTCCAAAGCATTTTTCACAGTGAAAATGCTGTGTTTTCTGGTGACTGCTTGGTAAAATAGTTTCCTGTAGATATGCAGTGTGGCTGTAACTGCCAATGGTGGATATAATGCTGATCCAACTCTAAGTCAGGTCTAAAAATTTGCAGAAAACTTCTGAATACAATTAAACACAAAGCACGCATACAGAAGGAAACTGAAAATGTGTCATTGTATTTGTATCTCTTTGTATGGACTTGTATGGGCCTGTGTATACTATTTAATTTAGTAAACTACTCCTAACTTGACCAGGATTTAGGGGAGCTTGTGAGCTGTCCTAACTCACTAGGAGCTGGCAGAAGATGGCATTCAGACAGAGATTTGCTGACACATTGCAGAAAAGGCAGAAAGTTTTGGGAATGCTGGTCAACAATGAACTCATAAAAAGTGTGAACGCTAGGGGGCACTGTTGCTCCTTCAACCCCAACAGACAGATGCTCAGGACACAAAGTAAAAGCACCCAGAAGGCTTTTAATACTTTTCTTCTTTAAAAGGTGCCTTCCAAGCACCACAGCCACCATAAACAATTAAATAAACAATAAATCGACTCAATTCTCTCCTCCACACCTCCCAGCAAGCTTTGTCTTCTACCTCCCAACTCCGGCTCCCTTGCTGAGTTCCCAACAGTCCTTTACATAGTCCTTGACCCACAAGTGCCTCCGTTCTTCCTCCCACATGACTTGCCATGACTTCTGGGTCAGATGGAGGACTTGAGTTTTCTTCAGCACGGAAGTACTTTGGGGCTTCCGTCCCCATGACTTGGGAGTACTTCCGGGATATAGGGAAAGTAAAAATCCCCATGTTTTCCTGCAGCATCTCCTGGCGGTACCCATCAGGGCTGTGAAGCCAAACTCCAAATTCCATGGTGCCCTGAGGAAGTCGGCATCTAGCATCTTCGGGAAGGCAGTGTCCTAAGGTAGCTGCCTTCCCCCATCCTTCCACTCTTCTGGCCTCCCAGCCAGGTTGAGCTCCATCACAAAAGATATCGATATGTCTGAGATGGAATAATAATCAGAACAAACCTTGCAAGTCATTTGATCACTCCATCTACGCGAACAAGCTATAAGGAAATTGTTGGTAATGTTATGTGTTTTGGCCATTGGGAAAACTGCAGCATTCCAAAAGCAATGTTTTAGGCATGTCACCATGAACCATTTCTCATATTTTGTACTGTAGATGCCACGTGGGCTGGATGGGCATCCTGGCCAGAAGAAAACCCAGAAGGAAGGACCAGAAAGGGTGGATGGACAGCCCATTAAAAAGAGAAGATATTGCTGGGGTTTTTTTATTCCCCCAGCATGTCAAATGGCAGCAGCTCTGGTTATTGGTGCCCAGTGGGAAGTCAGCAGGGCATGCTGGGAATTGTAGTCCGGCAGGGCAGCTCTGCTGGGGTCACAGGGTGCTGCAAGAGGACGCTGCAGGGAAACAAACTCCCTACTGTGATGAAGAACTTCTGTGTGACCTGGGTGATTGCGGCAAGGAGAAGCCTTGGCATTAGTATGAGAAAACAACAAAAGCACATCATGATTTCCAAAGAAACTGCAAAACACCGTAAAATTGCGTCTTCATTCACTCTGAAATGTGAAGTCCTACTCATCGGTGGGAATGGGTGAAGAACGCTTCATAACTACTTCTCCTGTCCTGCTTCAGGGCAGAATAAATTCTAATTCTAGTCAGACTTCCTAGGATTAATTCTGAGAAGCTGTAATCCAGAACATAAGTTTAATATGTCACTGTCCTCTGTACGAATATATTTTATAAATCTATTTTTCTTTCTACTCACATGCACAGAGCCAGGTTTAGCACAGGGGTTCATCATTTAGATCTGCAAGGCAAAGCATAAGACAAGACAGATAAAAGACAACTGCAGTCAAACTGATGACCATTGTATACTATTTCTATGTGTCAAATTTAGCATGAAATAGTATCCTCTCTTTGCCTTGTTTGGAATGTCATGACTCACCTCAGTGAGGGCCTGCAAATGAAGAAAGAGTATGACGCCTTGGAACATTGCCCGGCACACCTTTGGAGCCGATGGATGGATGGGATCATCCAATCCTGAAAATCCTTCCAACACAGCGACGAAAATGGCAGACTGTACACATCGGGCTCCCACTCGCAAACTGGGTTCTTGCCATTGGCTTCCTTCATCTGTTATGCAGCGTAAGCCGTCATTAAAGAGAGCTACATTATTTCTCCTATGTGATTTCTTACCACTGTATCACTAAGGGAGGGATATCGCCTTTTTATATTATATCTGCGTTCAGATTCGGGTTATGTAACCTGCCGCAATTACAAAAGAACTCATTCCAACAAGGGAGCTAACGCCCCCTGCTAGATACAGAAACTTGATAAATACGAGCACTGGACTGACCATTCCTCATCTAGAAAAGAGCCGTAGTGGCTACAGGCATTCTAACCAATCAGTTTCATATTTAGGCTCAAATTTTTGTGGTCAATGGACCTGGTGATTTAATTAGATATTCTGGGCTTTGCTCATCAAAATTTTTCTCAGTGTTTCCTGGGAAATAATGAAAAAAACTATTATGAACTGGTCAGATTAGAGCTCTTCAACCCTTTTCTTTTTCCTTTTGTATTCTGTTGTATTTGTTTTATTAAAAGAGCTCTTTAACGGCAGCCATGCACAAGTACAAGTGATTCAGAGAGATGGATGACTAACTGTGTGCTCCCTTGTTGTTTGCACCTCGTCGTTAATTGCCTGCTTTTTATGAAAAAAAGAAACAAAAACATATTCATTGAATGAACTCCAGTGCAAGGAAAGCCAAGGAAGCAAACAACTATCACCCTGAATTTCAAGTAGAAGTCACGCTCTGTACAGTATTATTTATTTGTGAGGTGCAGACAGCTGGCATGAGTCTTCTGGGTAATGAAAGGATTAATTAACAACTAGGAGAAAAATCAAATTATGGAGTTGGCTGGAAAGGAAATGTGCCACTTGGCCCTCTAGGACCGTATTTGGATATTCATGCTGTAGACAAAGTTATGTCAGTCTCTGTCATTTATATGGAGTACATCTGAAGAAATCACTGCTTCATAGATCTAAGGTTGAGATGTCTTACTGGGTAACAACCGAGTGAATAATGGAGTTCTGGCATGAATTATATATCTCTCAACCTGTTCATTAATTACTATTTAAACGGAGCCTAGCATTTTTTTTTTTTTTTTGCCGTGTACTGTGAACTGTCACAGTTAGAGGAATAAAGTAGTGGTTCAAAGCTTATTGAGATTCTGGTAGTAATAGAAGCAGCATTTTTGATTTGTCAGTTTTACCATTACAAGCAAATCATTTGTTTCTTCTTCTCCTGAAATATCCATGATTCAGCTCTTTTTAAAAGCAAGGAATCAAGATCCTTAGGAACTCATGCACTTGCACAGGAGATGCATTTCTGTCATTTGAATGTCTCTCTCTCTCGAGAAGAAAAGCCTGCCACATCATTATTTTTGTCTTTACTTGCAAATTTGCTGACTATGTTCATTGCGATAAACTAAATACAAAGGGCCGCAATTTCAAAATGATTATCACTGTGCCCACAATAGTTCATTCTTAGACTTCTTAAAAGAACATCGGCAGAAAAATGTCACACTCCTGGTCAAAAGCATCTGTCCGGCGAATCCATTCATCCTTGATTCGTGCTACACATGGGTTAATACAACTGAAATTTGACATACCTCTCTATATTTAGACAAGGAGAGCTTAAACATTTTAATCTGAGCATTCAAATAAGAAAATTGGTACCACAGTAGGACTCAAGAAGAGGATTATTACCATAATGACAGCAGAGCCACACATCAACAAATAATAATGTTGTGTCATTTTCTAACCTGCTTAATCCACACCAGGGTGGTGCTGGAGCCTATCCAGGGTAGCACAGGGCACAAGGCAGGAAAAAAAACAGGTGCCAGTCCATTGCAGGGTGAAGGAACACAAACACGCCCACAGACACTGGGGCCAATTTAGTGTCACCAATTCACTTAACCAGCACGGCACTAGGAGGAAATCCATTCAGAGACGGGGAGAACAAGCAAACTCCACGCAAGGAACCCGTGACATGAACCCTGGCCTCCTACCAGTCTACTACTGGACTCCTACCAGTGGAGCTACCTCTGCACCATCCTGCATAATAATAGCAAATAGGAAATGTTTTTGGTTCCACTTAAGCATATTTCTCAAATAAATATTACTAAAACAGAAAGGTGTAAGGCAAAATTTGATAATAAAAACAACAATGATCATTGACAACAGAGAGTATTTTGCTGAGGTACAGTATGGCACTGCCAGTATAAATGTGTAGTGTAAGCTTTACTAGAGCTGAAAAGAGAAACTCTTTTACAGGTGCGTCACTAGGATATGATCAGTTTTCAAAGAATTGCAGGAATGGACGCTTAACTTAAAAAATAATCAATGCACTTTATTTAACTTGTTTTTAAGTGACATTTTTCAAATGAGCTTCACCATTAACCATACATTCTTCTAAATGTGTTAGCAAATTGTTCAGCATATCCTGGTGTTCAGCAATTCAGTAAACAGCGTAAAAATGTTGAGTCACATAGTTGAATTATACCTGCAAATGCATGCATAATTTGTATTTTATACGGGTGATAGGATAAATCTTAATGAAGAAGTTGGCGACTAGTCCAGTTTAAAATTTCCAATCGTAATTATGTTGAATGTTGCAGGCTCCACTCCTGTCACACCTTTTTTGACATCTTCTGGTGTTTTTACAGTTCTCAGTGGTCCAACAAATACGTTGCTCACATTATCAGTAGATTGAAATTCACCAAACCACTTCAGAATTGTGTTATGTGAAAGAACTGAGGTTTGAAAGAAGGCACACTGGGAAGTAACAAGACAGAGTATGAATTTGTTTTCAGTCCAAGTACTGCTGCTTAATTAAGGTCAGTTGCAGGCCAATTCAGGGTCACAACACAGAGGACTAGCGGCCAGGTAGAGCTGATTATCTGTTAATTGGGGGTAGTTAGTGCTGTAGCACCAGCACACTATTTAAGGAGCTGTAGTGGAATGTGAAGTCAGGTTTGAAAGGTGGTACACCAGGAAGTAGCAAGACCGAGTACGAGGGGTTATGGCTGTGTGAATTTACTGTACTTTCATTGCAAGTAACTACCATGATGGTAAAATGAAGCCTCATGAAGCCTTGAGGCTTTCTTTCCATTTGTGCCAAAATAGATTCGAAGCTTTGAAGCCTCAGCCCAGTATGAACAGCGACATCTGGGGCCTCGTGTATAACAGCGTGCGTAGAATTCACACTATAACATGGCGTACGGACAAAAGTGGAAATGTGCTTATGCACAAAAGATTCCAGATGCATAAGTCTATGCTTATGCAAACTTCCACATTCTTCCGCTACATAAATCCTGGTCAGCGTGAAAAGTAACGCACGTGCATACGCCTGCTGCCCCGCCCCAACTCCTCCCAGAATTACACCTCTTTGAATATGCAAATCAATATAAATAGCCCTTAAGCTCAGCCTTCTTTGAAAAGACAATGGGAAAAGCACAGGGGAAAATAGAAGAATTTCAGTGAATACCAAGTGGAGGCAAAGAAAAACATATTATTTGTTGGTTTAAACAGTGGTATAATCAACAAAAGGAAGGTTGATCGAGTGATAGAATGTTGGAGAAACTCGAAAGCTTAAGTTCACAAAGTCGCACAGTGCCCGAAATAAAAAAGAAGTTGTCAGATATCAAAGTCGCCATGAAAAGGCAAGTCGTAGCCCACCGTCTAAGTGTCATATGAAAGCTTATTAGGGTTCAGACAAAAAAAGGCACAGAGTGGGAAAAAAGCACAAAATGTCAACTTTAATCTCGAAACGTCCACTTTAATCACACAGTTTATTTTGTCATTAAAATAGAACATCATAGATTTAATCTTAAAATCGTTTAATTTACTAGTTTCTAAAATCACATCGTAAGTAAAGTAGCATGTTAAATGCTTTGTTTTGTATTTGATCTTCTATGTGCTCTGTGTGTGTGAATCACTATGTGCTTTTGGGCTTTCTCTTCCACCGACAGGACACAGAATCCATTACATTCGTGGTATTACAGCTCTCTAAATAATTAGAATACTGAGATGTATACATGATATCATTTTCATGATGATAGGAGTTAAATCATGTTATTAAACATGGGAACACGGTGGTGCAGTGATTGTTCATGTCTCATGCAAGATGCTTGCTGCACCGTGTGCGACCTTCAATGAAATACTTTATTGTAAAAGTACTGTCTCTTTCAAACATACTAACCTCCAATTCCTGTCCTTACATTTCTGTCTCCAAATACCCAATCGCCACACAATCATCTCTGTAATAGACGTTAAGCCATCTGTAAGCTTAGAACGCCGATTCTTCAAAACTTTTAAGCAACATTGAAATATCTTCGTAGAACATGTTTAATCTATCCTTTCAGTGTCGCACCAGCCCCAGCAAGGATACAGCGCGAGCCTGGAACAATCACTTAATGGGGCACCAGTTTGTCACTAGTGCTGCACCACCATGTCCTGGCACGTTTAATTATTAACAATATAGATTATTTAAACAAAGTTAAAGTTTTATCTATATAATATAATAAACATATTTTGCTGCATTTCATCTTAAAAATTATATTGTCATCATATGTAAATACACGCTTTATAAAGTGGCTCAGGTTGTGCAATATTACAACTGTAGTGCAAGTTTACAGTGAGGTAATTGTACTAATAAGTACAAACAGTTCTACAAGGAGCAATTGATGGACTGATTGAGTGCATTTATAGTTCTTAGGATGAAACTGTTTCTGAACCACGAGGTTCGTACAGGAAAGGCTCTGAAGTGTTTGCCATGTGAGAGCAGTTCAAATAGGCAGAATGGCTGAGGCAGCGTGTGCTTGAAGCTGTATACCAATATTTCTCTTTTTCGGGTTCTGTAGATCTTTGATTCCCCACTCAGATACAGTAATATACTGTAAATATTCCGAGTGGTGCATTGAGAGTAATATGGAAAAAGATGATTCGCTGTGGCAACCCCTAACGGGAGCAGCTAAAAGAAGAAGAAGATGCAGTGAGAGTAACCACACTAAAGAAGCTATTGTATTTAGAATAGTTTGACCATTCTGTGAACTATTATATTGTTACTGGTTAATTACAATCAGATGCCTTAAACTAATAAACAATATGCGGTTAATTTCAGTGTATTTATAAAGCCATGTCAGGGATGTGGACCTGAAAAAGAAAGGGTAACCATACAGGAACAGTAGCACTGCTTTGATGCTGGGTGCTGCCAGTCTGCAAAACTGATTGGAGAACCTGCGTACGCCAGGGTATGAGGTACCGTGGAAATGTGTGTGGCTTTACACCAAGTTTAGGTTTTATACAACGCGATTTAAACATGAAAACGTTCTTATGCAACATTTTTATGTGTACATGAGACCCATGGTGATTAACTGAGGCCAACGCAAGTGAAGCAGCACTCACTGTTTCAGTCTCATGTCACCATTTAAAGATCAGAAAAGTCTTTGTTTTACTCTGCTAAGGTTCTTGTCCATTTATACTATTTAATGAATACACAATCATTAGACATTAAATAATGAATATATTTCTTAGAAGAGTCTTTGGCACTGTACCAGAAGTAAGTGTTCTGTGTCATCTCTAAATAAAGAGGATAGTACCGTAGTATAATTGCAGACTTACTGTGCAAACACAAGACACATTCCTGATTCAATTTAAGAACAAATATAACTTGGTTTGAGTTGCTAAATATCTGAAAGTTCATTTCAAGCAGATTTAGGATGTAGAGAGCTTTTAAAAAAAAAAAAAAAAGTTTGAATCCGAAACACTGGACTAAAAAGACATACCAGAGATATTTCAGCTTTACAAGTGGCAATGCAGGTGTCTCAACATGGATGACATGTTGTTGTTGTAAGACAACTCTTGCATGCACCGCAAACATCACATTTACACAGTATTATATAACTGAAAAACAGTAATTTAATCATTTCATTTTACACTGTAAGAATAAGATTCTAATCAGAACATAAAATGTAGACCATAAGGAGGCAACATATTCTATCTTATTCGGTGGTATGAGATCAAAGCGATCCCAAACTTTTGAACACCGTTTTCTGCTGTTAGTCGCCATCTGTCACCAAAGTTCTCCAAATCTCTCTCTCCTCACAACCCAACATTTCATATAAGCTACCTGTTAATTTATCACCAAAGCCGTCAAACCAAGGAAACGTTGTCAAACCAGTGAAGTGCGTTGTGAAGCACTAATGATGTCCGAAGCTTCAAACGTCATGGGTCACGTGACAGCGGTGTTTTCATGTAATCTCCGACACATTGATTCGACTCATTGTGCTTCAAATTGACTGACATAAGCTTTGACGCTTCAATATCATTTTCCCATCTCTACAATTACCTATTGAATCAAATATAAGGGATACAAAGAATTATAAGACTTGGGTGGGCTCATGTGGTCCCAAACAACATTTCCAGATGGCTGTTCTTTAACTACAGCTTATATACCTTTAATTGAAAAGTAAAAAAAAAAAAAAAAAGATTTCTTCCCAGAAACAGAGCTCCTTGGAAAGTATCCAACAGCTAAGCAGATAGCAAGCTCCATTTAAATGTTTATGGCTCCTCTCAAAGCGTCAGAAAATAATAAAAAAAAAAAAAACAACTGACCTAAAACTAAACTAAAAACTGAACTTTTGAAGCAAATTCTAAAAAATGGCAGTCACTGGCTCAACACTTCTTGCCTAAAGTGAGCACCTGGTTTTCTTCTACTAGATCAGCAGGCAGATTCTCAAAACACAGAAATGTTAAGCCACGGGGAGTCAAAAGCTGTTCTAAACTGCCAACAGTGTGGGCCACCTGGCAACACAGACAGGCGTGGAACACAAATTTAAGGTATATACAATTTTTATTTTTTACTTTTTACCTCGTGGGAAATGCCTTCCCCTGATTCCCACATGCACAGCACAGGTAACGCTCTGGCCATGCTTGCTCCCCCAGTCCTTCCAGTGTGAAGGCATCCTGGTTTGGCAAGGGCCCTGGCGCTGTGCACTACAACAAACTGTTATACAAAACATTCAAAGGTCCTTCTTTGCCTTTCAGCTTTCCCAGAATACACTTCACTCCTGTTCAGTCTGACAGTTCTTTCAGGCCATGGCCATTTACCTGAAATATGTTATTTGAAAAGGTTAAAGCATCCCACATAAAGAAGGGGAATGTCAGAAAGGAGAAGTGCTATATATCGTGGAGGACCACCGTGGCTGCAGGTTTTCATTCTAACCCTTTTCTTTTAATAAGTGCCCTGTTTGTGCTGCTAATTAACTTATTGTGAATTAATTTTAATTGAATTGCTTGTTTAAGATTTGTTCCCCTGAATTTCTTCATCATTCCTCTGAATTGCTTCACTACTTTCCTTAAATGGCACCCAAACAGAAATTAAATGTGAAGTAAGTCAACTAAGTCTAAGTCGGGGCCTCAAACTCCAACCAGTTTCACTCCAACCAGCTGCTTAATGAGGTGCCGACTCTTGTCATTTAATAAACCAGTTCTTTAATTCCATGGCTTGTTGCTGCTCTTGTGGTGCATTAGCAGACATCTCCGAAATTGTTGATTTTCTCTTTTCTGTTACAATGTTTTGTGGACCTGAGCAGATAAGCATTCCTGAGACCTTCATCTTTCTTTATTTTCAGATATCCTATGATGGACACCAGTTGTCTTGGCTGATTTTGTATCTCACTACTGTTTGGTTGCTAATTAAAGAAAAAAAAAAACAATTAAGGGGTCTGAATCTTCAAGAGCAGGTCAATTAAAATGAATTCAAAAGAAGTTAATTATCAGCAAAAACAGGTCACTCATTAAGAAAAGGGTTACAATGAAAACCTGCAGCCACGGTGGTCCTCCAGGACTGAATTTGGCGACCCCTGGTATAGGTGACAGGACATATCATTGTCCTTTTATACTACTCTTAGTAAAAAGCTTATGAATGGAAATGAGACTTGCAAACAAGAAATACCAGTGATGTGTGAAGAAATGAATTCAGAAGGGCTTTTATTATTTATGCCTTCGTCACATTGGATAAAACCTTAATCATAGAAACCCTGTCCTGTAATTCCTTGGAATTATTCTTATTGGTGTTTATTTACATCCTGACTGTTGTAGTTTGTTAAGTGCCATCTCATTTATTAAACACAGTGCAGCGCACAGTAAGATGTCTTGTGTTAGCTTTGAGTCATGGCAGAGTCTAATGGCCCGTCAAAACTGGCAAGTGTGATCCGGGTCCCTTAAGTCACTGGCCCTGCCGAGTTAAGAAGATATAGTGCAGATTTTGTTTAAATAAAGAAGCTATTATCATTTAATTTGTCAATACTGAGCTCTAAAGTGGTGCCCTGTATATGTTAAGGGTGAAGTTGCTGTGAATGTGATAAACCCAGTGGGTACACACGAACAAACACATTTAAAATATTAGGTGTTGACCGTTGACATAACCTGTGCAATGGATATTGGCCGCTCCAGTGACCGTGAAGCCAGTTATTTAGTGATTGACATTTTCAGCTACAGTGTTGTTAGTTTTTTAGAGATTTATGGTTAGGTATACAGATTATATTTATTGATTTTCAGGATACTGATAAGGTCTCAGTTGTAGAAACAGGTCTAAAAATTTGGAATTATTGTTAAGCGGAACTTTAGCTTTAAGAGGAGTATAGGAAATAGTCATAGTGAGTGTTACAAACAGAGTTAAGGAGAACAAAATGTGCTTCGGTTAAGAATTAGGAGTACCTTAGTGATTTGTGCTGATGAGGCCTGGGGTTAAATCATGGTGCAGTTGTCTGTGCAGGTTCTTTTAATAATAATAATAATAATACATTTTATTTATAGGCGCCTTTCAAACACTCAAGGACACCGTACACTTTACACAGCACCCAACACACAATACAGTACAGTGTTTACATAGAGAAGGCAAGTTTAAAAAGATGAGTTTTAACTGAAGACTTAAACAGAGAGAATGAATTAATGTTTCTAATCTCAGGAGGCAGTGCATTCCAAAGTCGGGGGGCAGAACGACTGAAAGCTCTGTTCCCCATTGTGGAAAGACGAGCGGAAGGAACAGTCAATTTAATTGAGGAGGATGATCTAAGAGTACGGGAAGGGGTGACGATGTGGAGAAGGTTAGACAGGTATGGGGGGGCTAAATCATGAATAGCTTTAAAGGTTAGCAGAAGGATTTTAAACTCAATGCGGAACTTAACAGGGAGCCAGTGAAGTTGATGCAGAACAGGAGTGATGTGGTGAGTAGAAGGAGATCTCGTGATAATACGGGCGGCTGAGTTCTGGACTAATTGAAGTTTGTGAAGAGTTTTTTGAGGGAGACCAAAAAGAAGAGAGTTACAATAGTCAAGGCGAGAGGTGACAAGGCTATGAACAAGAACTGCAGCAGAGTGAGGGGTGAGAGAGGGGCGGAGACGGTTGATATTACATAGGTGGAAGTAGGCAGATCGTGTAATAGCATTGATGTGTGAAAGAAAGGAGAGGTTATTATCCAAGATGACACCAAGACTTTTGGCCTGAGAGGAGGGGGATAGAGTACAGTTATCAATTATAATAGGGAAGTTATGGGATTTGGATAATGTGGATTTTGTACCAATAAGAAGGATCTCTGTTTTATCACTGTTGAGTTTAAGAAAATTAAATGTAAACCAGTTTTTGATTTCGGCCAGACAGTCAGTAAGGGTGGTAGGTGGGAGGGTGATTGTGGGTGAAGTTGAAAAATAAAGCTGGGTGTCATCTGCATAACAGTGGAAATGGATATTATATTTCCTGAAAATATTGCCCAGAGGAAGGAGATAGATGGTGAACAGAAGGGGGCCCAGGACAGAGCCTTGAGGCACTCCTGAGGTAACGGATACAGAGTGAGATGAAAATGATTTGAGCTGTATGAATTGGGAGCGGCCAGAAAGGTAGGATGTGAACCAGTTATAGACATTGTGGGTGACACCAATGGAAGATAGTCTATTGAGAAGAATGGAATGAGAAATGGAGTCAATGGAGTTTTGGATTTCTGATTCCAGCATGCATTCTACAGATGCACACAGTTTAATGTCTTAGTGTTTCATGAAATCAAGGCATAGAACAAATAAGCAATGGCAAATCAAAAAATAAGTTAAGGCATCATTAAGTGTGCAAAGTTTTATTCAAATTTTTGATCATCAAAGTAGCCACCTTTTGCTGGTAATAAGAGCCAAACTGTAGTAAATGAACCCCAGACCATCTCACTTCCTCCTCCATGTTTGACAGTTGGTGTCACATATTAAGGAATCATCCTTTCACCAACCCTGTGATGAACTGAAAATTTCAAATTTTGATTTAGCGGTCCATAAGACTTTCTCCCAGTCTGCAGTAGTCCACAGCCGGTATTTCAAGGCTCTATTTTGTCCATTAAGGAATGGCTTTCTTACTGCCAATCGCCCTGTCAAACCTGCAGCACAAGGTCTCCTCTTCACTGTAGAAACTGACACTTGATTTTTCGACCATTTGTAAGCTGTGTTTGAAACGGTTGTGCTGTGAGGCACTGATCATGCAAGCTGGTGACTCTCAGAAACTCGTCTGCTGATTGGGTTGTGACTTTGGCTCTCTTCCTATCAGAGTTTCTTCCAGTTTCTAATCACAATATGGATTGATAAAAGGGCACCACTGGACTCTCTGACACTATGATTTTTTTGTTGTTTCTCTCAATGAAAGTTCTACACTTCTAAGGGTACAAATGTTCAGTCTCATTTCATTCATTAATTGCCATTTTCTTACCATTACCACTGGAATTTACACCTCTCTAGAGTGTAATATTGTCCAAGTAGTACTTCAGAGAGTGTGTAGTAACACAGTCTGTCCCAACTCTGCTTTTAAGTAATCAACAGAAATTGGGACACCTGTGCAAATTGTTTGCTTCAACTTGCAAGACTTCATTTACTTTAATTGCTGCAGAACATCCATAGTTTGGAACCTACCAGTTGTTCCCTGAAGAAGGCCCAATCGTAATATGATATTTCCTTTTTTTACAGTTTTGGTGACCTAAACTTTTAAATTTAAAACCTCTGGCAGTTCACTGCTTACCTTTTCACCATTTTAGGTCATTGATTGCATTTCAATAGATTAAATTTGAAGAAAAACTGGAACATTTGAGGCGTTTTTAAACTTTGGACTGGTAATATATGTGTTGTCACGCACGCGCGAGTAGGAGACCGCGGACGGATTTTAACACACCTGGGAAAACATTCGCCGGCAGGGAATGGCGGGGTACTAACTTTCTCCCTGTCTGTGCTTTCTTACATAAAAAAAAGACGCTCCGCCGCCATAAGTCAGCTTTGCCCGCACTAATTTACTTCCGCCCTTCCTCTGCCATCTTGTCCTAACGTCAATGGTCCCTGCATCCCTTCCGGCTCCTCCCTCTTAAAATGGCCGCCAACGCCTTGCTTCGGCGTCTCGCATTTGAACTGTTTAGTTTATGTTTGACCTGCTTTTCTTTTTTACATTATTGTGGATCGTCTACAATATACGGGGCCGGAAAACCCCAAACCTTTGTGCTGTCTCCTTTTGGAATTATTACAGTGTGTATAATGGATTCATGTTTAGGGATGTGAATTTACATTTAGTTTTAGATTTAGGACTCCGCTTCAGTTTGCGTGGCCTCCGCCCTAGATTTACTGTTTTCCTTGTGAACAGACTTCAAAGCAATTGAAAGGTTTATTTCTTTAGAGACTCGGCCCTTAATCTTTAAGCAAGATCACATGAGTTGTTCTACTTTTTCTAATGAGCCTTTTTCTGCTAGTTTTTCAAGTATGTTTATGGTGAAGTTTTACTTCTTGGTATATATTGATATTTTTACACAATGTTATTGTATTCATTTCACTAGAAATGTATATCATTTATTTGAAACTGCTTATTAAATACACACATTGTCTCTAGAGGATGCACAGTTGTCCCAGTTTTTTTTTTTTTGTTTTGTTCGGTTTTCACTACAAACACACAGAAATTATGTTTCGACTTTTTGCAAATTCCTTGGGGCATCACTGACTTGTCACGACATTTGTATTTTCTCATCTTGATAAATTATTTGAGAAGTAAAACGCTTTGACTCTTTCTCTTGAGGCTTCTGCAGTCTGCTTCTGTACATTATTGAACCATCTCTCCTATAGACACATCTCTCCGCTTCAACACTCTGCACAGTGGCAGTCACATGTAGTGAGTGGGCAGGGGACACCCAAGCAGGAGTCCCTTTTGCTTCTAATTTTGTAACATCGTGTGGGAGTGTGTGAAACGAGGGAACCTAATAAAGTGGCATCTTTTCTTTTTTCATGAAAAGGAAAGGTAGAGTCTGTCTTCCTGTGCTTCTTCTTCTCCTTCCCATTATTATATGGGTTTGTCAAAAAGGTGAGGTGTGAATGGCGCTGTACTTTAAAGCCATCACACTCTGTCTCTGTGATGTTTTCTAGTTTTCTCATTTGAGCCGGTATCAATGCTTTTGGAGTAGTCACATAGTGTTGAGCTATCTTCTGGTCGACCTCCTGGTGATACCCTTAAATACTGATACAACATTTTGTGGAAAGAAAAAAAATATACTTGTGCACTCTCACAAAAAGATTGTATATGTGCCATCCGAGCAACAATCTGGATTGTCCTGTGCAACTTGCCAGACACCCGAAAGCTCCTTAGGTGATCTTCTACCCGATGAGGTACAAGCAGGACAATGTCTGGTCTGCCTGGTTATATTTAAAATGCCTTCATTCGAAGATTAGGTCACAAGCAGGACAGGACCATAGCGAAAAGACAATGAAGTCTTTAAGATAACATGAGTATGATTGTCTGGATTGGCCCCATGAATCCCGGAACCATTGAAAGTCAAAGACCGAGGATGAGCCAGGCAAATGAGGACGCACAAAGTCAAGAGTGTGCAATTGCTTTTATTTTAAAACCAGACAAACAAGTGTTCAAAATCCTGATGTGCAAATTTAGTGCAATGAAAGTCTATAAATCGATAAATAATCCAGGATGAAAATCGAGTGATCAGTGGAGGTTAAAATCCAATAAATAAATCCAGTAAAACAAGGTTAAAGCACACAGCAGGAAACAATTCTATAAAAACTCACAAGCTCTGGTACATCCTTTTAAAAACTGCCGTCTTCTCTGCTTACCTCAGATGGGAGCCTGCAGCCAGAGAAGACCTCCTCCTGACAGGCACAGCAAACCTTTAAGATCCTGGCCTGGGCCCTTTCTGTCATCACAGGCTACCAGCAGGGCTCCACAGTGGCCCTCACTCATCCGACCCACACTTCCACTCCTCTGCCTTTCAAGGGAGCAATGGGCGACTCCTGCTTCTTCTGGGGTGCTCATCTAGAGCAACCCCCCTTCAGCCCCTTTGACCACCCGCCATACACTCCTCCTCAGGGCTCTCTACCTGGCTGCCTACCACACACTGGCGTCGCCCGATCCTGCCGTCTCCATCATCCTTTCCTATAACCTCTGTCTCTCTTTCATTGTGTTTTCTTCTCCCCTTTCTTCTGCACAGGCTCACTTTTTATCCCACCATGGTCACAATGTCTCAGTTACAATCGACAGGAAGTCAATGAGGCAATTTGAACTAATCACACTCTCAAGTGCAAACGTGACCAATGACCCGGGCTGCACGCATGCCCACAGAATTTGAATGAACAATTTATTTATTCAAAAATGTGTATTGTCATGGACCTCTCCCATCACATTGATATCAGGCCAGGATCTCGACTGGTCTGTCCAAGCTAGCCTCACTCTAATCCTGCCAGCTTCCACAATACTACCAAGGGCCAGAAATGGGGACACTGAAACTACAGTTCAAAATACTTTTGACATTTTTATATTATCTAGGTTGTCTCTCAAGGAAAAGGAAACTGTAAAAAAAACGTTTGCTTGAAGAGATAAATCAAACCACAAATCTTTATAAATGATGGTTTATTCCAAAAAAAAGGAAAAATTGGAGAAAAAGCAAAAAAAAAAACACATTTCAAATGAATAGTCCAAAAAACTGAGCAGTAATATAAGAAACATCCATCCATCCATTATCCAACCTGCTATATCCTAACTACAGGGTCATGGGGGTCTGCTGGAGCCAATCCCAGCCAACACAGGGCGCAGAGCAGGAAACAAACCCTGGGCAGGACGCCAGCCCACCGCAGGGCGTGCACACACACCAAGCACAATTTAGGATCGCCAATGCACCTAACCTGCATGTCTTTGGACTGTGGGAGGAAACCCGCGCAGACACGGGGAGAACATGTAAACTCCACGCAGGGAGGACCCGGGAAGTGAACCCGGGTCTCCTAACTGCGAGGCAGCAGCACTACCCACTGCACCACCATACCGCACCATAGAAGATACAAGTAATTCCAAACAGATAGCAATACATACAATACCCCTTCATAACCACAATCCTCCACTTCTCAGCTTCCTCTGCTCTGACCTGAATAACCAGGGGTGGGGGCTCAAAAGTGGTGATGTCACAGTGTCTCTGCCTCTTGAGGTGCCCTCACAAATAGAAGGAATATAAGAGAACTTAACAATATTACACATAGAAACACAACAGTTAATTATTAAATCATTAAAGAAAATATCATCAACGAAAAACATAATGTATATTCCATAATATAAAACAAAAACCAGAAATAAAGAAAGGTGGAAGCTTAAAAAAAAGAAAAACATTAAATGTACTAAAAATAAACTTGAGTCAGGGTAATAAATGTGGCTGAACTATAACAGGTCATCACTTACTGTGCATTCCATACAAGAAAAGAGGGAGAGAGCTGTTGGCCTGCTGTAGGCAGGTATGTCCCATTTCAGCATAGACAGATGTGTGCCCCAGCTTCATGCGGGGTTTCAGTAGAGCAGCACAACCGTTGATTATCCAAGATCTGGGGCCTCATGCATAACGGCGTGTGTAGAAAACATGGCGTACAGAAAAAAGAAGATATGTTCGTATGCACAAAACAATCCAGATGCTTAACTCTGTGCATTTGCCAACTTCCACGTTCTTCCGCTCCATAAATCTGGTCAGCGTAAAATGTAATGCATGTGCACGCACCTGCTGCCACTCCCCAGACTCCTCCCAGTATCACGCCTCTTTGAATATGCAAATCAATATAAATAGCCCTTAAGCTCAGCGTTCTGTGAAAAGGCAATGGCAAAAGCACGGGGAGAAATAGAAGAATTTCAGCTAATACCAAGTGGAGGCAAGGAAAAATGTACTATTTGTTGGTTTAAACAGTGATATAAACAACAAAAGGAAGCTGAACGAGTGACATAGAGTTTCGGAGAAACTCAAAAGTTCAAGTTTACAAAGTCGCACAATGCCTGAAATAAAAAAGAAGTTGTCAGATATCAAAGTCGCCATGAAAAGCCGAGTCATAGCCCACCGTCTCAGTGTCATATGAAAGCTTATTAGGATACAGAGAAAAGAAAAAAATAGGGACACAGTAGGAAAAAAAGCTTGAAATGTCAACTTTAATCTCGAAATTTCCACTTTAATCATGTAGTTTATTTTGTCATTAAAACTTCATCTTAAAATTGTTTAATTTACTAGTTTCTCAAATCCTATTGTAACTAAAGTAACACGTTAAATACTTTGTTTTGTATTTGATCTTCTCTGTGCGCTATGTGTGTGAATCACTACGTGCTTCTTAAACAGGCTTTCTCTTCCTCGGACAGGACACAAAATCCATTACATTCATGATATTACAGCTCTCTGAATAATTTAAATACTGAGATGTATACTTGATATTTTCATGATGATAGGAATTAAAGCATGTTATTAAACATGGGAACACAGTGGTACAGTGATAGTGATGAGCTGGTGCTCCATCCAATGATTGTTCATGCCTCACGCAAGATGCTTGCTGCGCCGTGCTAGACCTCCAATGAAATAATTTATTGTAGCAGTACTGTCTCTTTCAAATGTACTAGCCTCCAATTTCTGTTCTTCCTTTTCTTTCTCCAAATACCCAATCATCACACAATCTGCTCTGTAATAGACGTTAAGCCATCTGTAAGCTTAGAACACTGATTCTTCAAAACTTTTAAGGAACATTGAAATATCTTCGTAGTACATGTTTAATTATTCTTCCATCTATCCTTTCAGTGTCGCACCAGCCCCAGCAAGAATACAGCGCGAGCCTGGAACAATCACTTAATGGGGCACCAGTTTGTCACTAGTGCTGCGCCACCATGTCCTCACATGTCTAATTATTACCAGTATAGATTATTTAAATGAAGTTAAAGTTTTATCTGTATAATTTAATAAACATATTTTGCTGTATTTCATCTTAAAAATTATATCGTTATCATATGTAAATACGTGCTTTATAAAGTGGCTCAGGTTGTGCAATATTGTAATTGTGTCGCAAGTTTACAGTGAGGTAATTGTACTTATAAGTACAAATAGTTCTACAAGGAGCACTTGATGGACTGATTGATTGAGTTTAGAACTCTTGGGATGAAACTGTTTCTAAACAGCAAGGTCAGTACAGGAAAGGCTCTGATGCGTTTGTGCATGAGAGAAGTTCAGATAGACTGTGCGCATAGCTGAGGCAGCGTGCGCTAGATGCTGTATATCGATAATTCTCTTTCCAATCTGCTGCTGTAGAGCTGTGATTCCACACACAGATACAGTGATATAAATACTCTGAGTGGTGCAGTGAGAGTAATATGGAAAGAGATGATCCACTGTTGTTTCCTGCCTTGAGCCCTGTATTGGCTGGGATTGGCTCCAGCAGACCCCCGTGACCCTGTAGGTTATAGCGGGTTGGATGGATGGATGATTCACTGTGGCAACCACTAGCGGGAGCAGCAGAAAGAAGAAGAAGAAGGTGCAGTGAGTGTAACAATGCTAAAGCAGCTATGGAATTTGGAATAGTTTGGCCATTCCATGGACCATTATATTGTTACAGGTTAATTGCAATCAGATGCCTTAAACTAATAAACAATATGTGGTTAATTTCAGTGTATATTATAAAGCCACGGCAGGGATGTGGATCTAAAAAAAGAAGGGAAACCACACTGGAACAAAAGCACTGCTTTGACGCTGAGTGCCAGCAGTTTGCAAAACCGGGCGGAGAACTTGCATACACCAGGGTTTGAGCTATTGCGAAAATGTGCGTGACTTTACGCCAAGTTTAGGTTTTATACACCGTGATTTGAGCATGGAAACAGGAGTACACAACATTTTTGTGCATACGCACTGTTTCTACGTGAGGCCCCTGGTCTCCCTCAGTGACCAAAGCAGAACAAAAACAATATGCCAGATGGATTCATCCGAGAAATTCTATCAGATCTGCTGCCTACACTGCTTCTGAAATTGTCAGCTAACATGTTGAAAGGATACTGAGAATAAGGCTCCTCACTGCTGTCCTTAGAATAAGTAAAATCCTGTCAGAGGCCCTCTGCTCATACCTCCTACATGACTTGACCCTACAGCAGGACAATGGCAGGCCACACACAGCTGCTGTGGTCACAACTGTTCTGAGGAATGCTGGTGTGCAGGTGCTGACTTGGCCTCCATGCTTGCCTCACCTTAAATCTATAGAGCAGTTCTGAGATGCAATGGAAGACAGCATCCAGAGTTGTGACCCTCTGCTGGACAAAGGCCAGCAACTTGGTCAGACTTTTCTACAGAAATGGTGAAACATAAAATAACTGCAGGTTTAGAAGTGTCCAGCAGTGGTGGTCGCAAAAGGCTGTCACACAAGCTATGGAAGGACTGCAAGGCGACTATTTTCTATGGTCGTAGCTGGTATTGTTTTCTTCTTGGTTTTGTTATTTTATTGTCTTTTATTCTCACTTGTTTATGGCTAAATTGTTTTGTATTTGATTTTCTATGTGCGCTGTGTAAAAGTTAGAAATATCTGTCCAACAGAATCTTTTTTTTATATAAAGAGCTACCCAAACCCTTTTCTATGATTATTATTTTGATATTATAAAATCTGTATTTCCTGTACATTGCAGTTGTTTTAAGCAGGACAGGAAAGGGCTCATCCATCTCCATAGTCTCACTTACTGCCATTATTGCCATTGCACTTCAGGGTGACAGATTTCCCCTGTTAATCCACTTTGACTTTTTCATTCTTCTGTTTCTATTTTGTTGAACTTCATCTGTCCTGTATTGAAATTTGCCAATTAAATTCTGCTTTCCCAAATTATCATAACATAGTAATTCTTTAGTTTATTTTACAGCCCTTTTCATCATGAACAAGATCCCATGGCACTTGCCATTGTCATGTTTCTGTCAGGTAGTGTTCTCTAGCTTATGTTCATTTTCTTTTTCTGCATCTCCTTTATTTGTTGTAAAGTATTATTTTTGGTATTTTTTAATAACATTGTTCCCTTTATTTAATTTGTAAGCACTGTGCTTCTCTGTACGTGATCTTGTTCTCTTGTGTGCCTTGTTTTTTGTGGGTGAAACCCAATGAGGCGGGGCCACCCTGATGTCACTGCTGAAGTGTTTAGAGTCTGGATGCGAGAGCAAATCCTTCAACGGTTTGTTAAAGTTCTTCGTGTCAGAGTGTAGTTTTGATTACCCCTAAATCTGCTACTATTTGCAAACAGTTGCAACTCTTCAAAAATAAATTGTGCACCCTTGTGGCCTAGTGGCTTGGTGGTTAACCTCCTGAATGGTCTTATAGAGTGAAAAGAGACTTTAGATAAGAGGTATGTATTCATTCAAATATGGTCTAATGTGGGCTAAAAATCCTTGTGTCGGTGTGGACAGTTCCACTTACAGTAAACAACACTAGTATACTTTTACTGTATTTTTATTAACTTTTCAGATAAAGACTGAATATTGCCCGTTGCTGAACTGTGTAGTTTCATCTTAGTTTTTGTGGTGTTCCAGTTATTCTCACAAATGGTGTCAAAAGGAACTTTATTTTTTATTTATCTTTTTCTTTTGATCACAGAGTTTCATTTGGAGGTTATGTCTTCTATGTCATTTGAACCCAAATGTCACATCACCATACACAGTGTCCAGAGTTATTGTTTTTTTGTTGGACTTTTGTGGGTTAAAAAAACATGTTAGTTGCAGTCGGGAACAGTAGAAGTGTGTTTCTTTGCACATATTTCTTATATATGTTTCTGTTGCTTGCGTATAGAAATTCAGTGTCAGACATGCGTGGTTAATGCACCCCTTGTGTAATTGCAGGCTAGCAGAGCGTAAGGCTTAGTGACATCCACGTTTCCCCTGGCACGAACATTGACAGCTGCCACATTGTGCACAGTGCTTAGGGAGTTCACGCCATTCTTGTCCTACACTTGATCACAATTATTTAGACTTTTTTGTCAAGCAGCTACTGTAACACCACAATGAAGACTGATGGTTTGGTCATACCATGCCGTATCATGCACCGGTTTCACTATCTGTGCCAACTTTTGATGACCTATTCACACCACCATCACTATCGTTCGGTTAGAGCAATGGTTCAGTTTCAGTTTCTTCTATAACTGCCTTTAAAGTGTTCCATTTGCCATTGGTGTTTTTAATTGGCAGCTCCGCCCCGATCATTAATATTAATGAGTTACCTTAGAGTTACCATATAGTGGTAGAAAGCACAGAAATATTCATGTAATTTTTGGCAGCATGATGTTATTTCATCAACTCACAATATTACTGCAAAACACTGTCTTGAGAGTTATTCAGTCAGGTCTATAAGGTGTATCATTAGACATCACCCCAAGACTGACTCGGGTTTAACCGTAATTGCGTAAAACACCAAGACCGAGTCACACTCAGGGTTAACACCATGGAAGTTAAAAAATGAGTCACTAATTAGAAAGCATTTTTACCCAAACTTATTAACATAAAATATACATTGTCACGCATATGCATCAGTGGATCCACTTATGGGCGTCTGTCGAAGTATATAATAACCCACCAAGCCAGGAGGGGTTGCCATCGCTAACACTGTCTTCTCCTTCTCTCCGAACAGTGACAAAAAACCTCTAGTGAGGGCATCTGACTCTGCCCATTCTGGTCCCCTGTAACAAAAAAGCACTGGATTCTGGGAAGGAGGATTTATTTGTTAGATGGACAAACTGCTAGATGGAGCTCCAATAAAGTGACCCATGCGAATAGTTTTTTTTTCTGTTTGTTTGCCCTAAAGCCTGGGCAATTTACATCAAGACATGCGTTACTTTTATTTATTTTTCATTTATATTAAATGGGACAACTTGGTTGGTGCCCCAAAATTTTGATCTTACAGTCTGTCATGCCTGCGCCCGGCCACAACATATGATCTGAGTGACTGGGAAGTTAGCAAACAAAGTATAAAGTCAATAAAAAATGGTATTTATAGTTCAAGAATACAGTGAGTACAAAGGCTAATTGATGAAAATGTAACATAACAACATATGAATCAGGGGAAGCTGTACATGGAAAGGAAAAGGGAAAAGAAAGATCAGTCAGGCTCATTGTTTTATGGAAGTAAGTGTTTTAAAGATACCTGAACATCAGTGGGCTGGGATTAGTTTTCCAGGGTCAAAGAAAACTTATTCCATATCTTGGGAGCAAGGATTCGGAAATGGAGAACATTTAGGTCATGCGGAGATAGGGAGCTTTGCTAGTAGTCAGACTGATTTTTGAAGGCATGTATTGAACAACAACAACAAAAAACATTTATTTATTTGGCACATTTTCATACAAATCATGTAGCTCAAAGTGCTTTACAAGATGAAGAAAGAAAACTTTATAAAAAATAGAAATATAAAAATAAGATTAGGCAATACTAAATAACAAAGAATAAAGTAAGGTCCAATGGCCGAGAGGACAGAAAAAAAACCCCCAAAAACTCCAGGGGGCTGGAGAAAAAAAACAAAACAAAATCTGCAAGGGTTCTGATGCCACGAGACTGCTAAGGCCCCAGTGGGCATTCTATCTAGCATTAATGATCTAAACCTAATAATCTAACCCTAATCTAACCTAATAATAACAATAATCTAACCTAATAACAATCTAACCTAACCTAATAATAATAATAATCTAACCTAATAATCTAATCATAATCTAACCTCATGGTGGTCATGTGGACCTCTGGCCTTCAATCCATCAATGTAGGGACATCACAGTGCTTTGATCAGGTGGTTGTGGCGCAGATCACCAACACAGAAAACCAGAAAAAGAACAGAAGAGAAAGTAGGGTTTAGTATGGATTGCAAAGATATGATAAAAATAATAAATCAATACATACGGAGAATATCAGGGTTACCCTACAATGAAGCTAGGAGAAAGCCATGTTAAATTAATGGGGTTTTAGCAGTTTTTAAAGTGCTCCATTGTATTATCCTGGCGAATTTCTATCAGTAAACTATTCCAGATTTTAGGTGGATAACAGCAGAAGGCCGCCTCACCGCTTCTTTAAAGTTTAGCTCTTGAGATTATAAGCAAACACTCATTTGAAGATCTACGGTTATGATTTGGAGTGTAAGGTGAAAGACATTCCGAAATATAAGATGGAGCGAGATTATTTAAGGCTTTGTAAACCATAAGCAGGATTTTAAAGTCAATTCTAAATGGCAGAGGTAACCAATTTAGTGACATCAGAACTGGAGAGATGTGCTCAGATTTTCTTTTCCTAGTTAAGATTCTAGCAGCTGCATTCTGCACTCGTTGAAATCGATTGATGTCTTTTTTGGGAGGTCCTGAGAGGAGTGCGTTATAGTAATCTACTTGACTAAAAACAAAAACGTAAACTAATTTTTCAGCATTTTGCAAGGTTATAATCTGTCTAAACTTTTGCTATATTTCTTAAGTGAAAAAATGCTGTCCTGGTAATCTGATTAATATGTGATTTAAAATTTAGGTCAGAGTCAATAATTACCCCTAAATTCTCTACCTCTGTCTTGACTTTTAGACATAATGGATTAAGTTTATTTCTAATACCCTCACTATATCCAGCTTTGCCAATCACTAAGATTTCTGTTTTCTCCTTGTTTAGTTTGAGAAAATGACTACTCTTTGAGAAGCCAGAGACTGGACGTGATCTGGGGAGCAGTGATCCTGCATGTGAGGACAATGAGTCTTCAACTGGATCCTAGTAGCAAGTCAGCAAACTTACATAGGTGTAGTGAGGAACAGAATATACTTTTGGACACTGGCATTCCCAATTTGTTAGAAAAGTATGACAGCAGCAGCTTGGATACCTGCCAACAGAGAGGCAAACTCATTGAAAGTCCAAAATGCTCTCCCTGTGTCGTCTAATCCTATGAATAAATCACTCTAACCACATCTTTCTTTTAATTTAATTTACGCCAGCCAATAAATCTCATCCCATATTGATGGTTTATGCCGCTGCCATGAAGAACTGAAACTTGAAAAGTATATCTCAATCATAAACAACTTAATGTATACATTTGTCTCATAAATAGAAGGATGTCTGTTAAGGCAGCATGTCTTTCAAACTGCGTCTACTAAAATTGTGCCAAGCCTGCGATAAAAAGCTAGGCTGTCACAGAAAAGAGGTATTTTGCACTGATAAGCTGTCAGATTATAATTTTTATTTCTTCAATTTTCAAATGTCTGTAACTTTGCAAAGGATAAAGAAACCAAGGGGAGCTTTTATATGGAGTGACAAGGCAAGTACCAAGCAGGAAAGGGCTCATCCAACGGAATAGTTTCACTTACTGTATGCCATTGCACTGCTGGGTCACAGCTTTCCTCTGCTAATCCACTTTGACTTTTTCATTCTTACGTTTGTATTTTATTGAACTTCCTCTGTTATTTGTCTATAATGCCCCAATTTAAATTTGCTCACTAAATTCTGCTTTCTCAGATTATTGGAAAATGGTAATTTTGTAGTTTATATTACAGCCCTTTTCATCCTGAACAAAATCAATTGGCACTTACCATTGTCATGTTTCTGCCAGGGTGTTCTCTCTGTCTCAGATGTATTATCTTTTCTGCATCTCCTTTATTTGTTGTAAAGTATCATTTTGTAGTGGTCAGGTGCCGCTAAGATTCACACCGTCAAGATGATGGTGATTTATTTATTTTTTATAGTGGATCCCAGGGACGTTCCCAGCCTTGGCTCGACCCGCACACACTCCCAACAGAGACAAAAATACAGCACACTGCGGAATAACAATAATTAAAGAATGTATTGAAATTAAATAATATAAATGAAACCAATAAAACCACCTCAGTACCCCTAATGCGATATTACATTAAACATATAAACACAAACACCAGACAGCAAAGTCCATGGAATACCAAACCGGATGTACTGAGAGATGACGATCGTGAGTCCAGAGATTTGCACGCTGCAAGGGAATGAAAAACAGTCCTACCGGTAGCCGCTGTAAGGGTGAACATGGATGGATGGTTCAGAAGCGCTCCTTTTCTTGCGGGGAAGCCAATGAATCCATAATCAATCCTCAGGACACAGGTAGACAGAAGACAATCCAGACCCCAACAACGAATCCAATCCAGGACACAAAACTAATTACGGCTTAAACAACAGAAGGCAGTCTCACAGTTAAACGGAACCAAAATACAACAACAAAATACACCCCCTCCTCCTTTGGCTACAATTTTTGGGTATCTTAGGTATTTTTTGATGATATTGTTCCATTCTGTTTAATTTGTAAGCATTGTGTTTCTATGTGCTTTGTCTTGTTCTCTTGTGTGCCTTGAAGCCCAAAGAGGCGGGGCCACCCTGATGTCACTGCTGAAGGACCGCCCTCCAGTCTTTATACTCTGGATGTGAGAGCAGATCCTTCAGCACTTCATTAAAGTTCTTAGAGTGCATTAATACTAAGTATTGATTTTCTGTTGTTGTAGATTCTGATTGTTGGGTTATGAATTGGGACTTGTTTTCTCTGGATTTCCTTTTCATGCAAACCATTTTGCCTTCTTTTTATCATTTTAGTGCTTCATGCATTTAAATAGTATGGCATAAATAAGTATCTTTATTTTTTAAAGATATTGTTTTGCTTTTGCCTCAAGCCTGAGGTCTCCTATCTCCTAAGAAGTGTATTTATTGTATTAAGCGCAAAAAAGGGCATTCAATTCAAAAAGAGTGAGGATCAAGAGAAAAAATGGAGATGTAAGGCAAAGAAAGGGTCAAAACCATAAATGAAAAGTGAGGATCGTGAAAAAGAAAACAGGTGACATCAACCCCGCAAAATTGTGATGGCTATCATCAAAACACAAATGGCATCAGAGGAAACTGTGGAAAAGTCATAAACTTCAAAACGAAAGCTCTAATTAAAATTCTGATTACAGAATTAGGTTCTTTGGGTATAACCAACACACACACACACACTTCAGAAAGACAAAAAAATGGGTGAATGTGTGGTATATTTTTGTGAAATTAAGTTCCTCTTCAACTTTTGAAGCCAAAAACTCTTTTAGGACTGTGTAGGCCAAAGCTGGCCAGTAGAGTATTGAGGTCAGACTACCTTAGGTGAGACGTTTTCTGAGCAGGCTAGGGATGGCCATGGCCTGTTTTATGGGTCTTCGATAGGCCTCACACCATTTAGTGCGCTGATGATCAGGTCAGCTATACATTAGAGGGATATTCCTCCCCATATTTATAAAATTAGGTGCATTGTTTCTGGTGTCCTGTTGAGGCAGTGGTAGTGCTGTAAGGCTGCAAGCCAATGCATACAAAACCAAAGTCCAATTAACCTGTAATTGGTGGTCAGGTCTACCTTGTGCTTGGGAAGAGGACCTAAATTAAAACTAAAATGGGGGCAATAGGCAAATTGGAGCTCTGTCTGTGTGTTAAGATCCTGATTACACAAGAACTGGCTACAAATTAATATCAAGCTAGAAGCTGCCCTGTCACCCCACAATTACTGTATGCGTATCACACGTTCAATTAAATTTCACTGAAGATATTTTTGCTCTTAAAAACTAGGACATTTTAATCAGGCTTTTCTGATAATTTCTCCTTGAACCCAATTCTCTTCTATTCTCCAAAGGATCAGCTCTCAATTCCCATCGGAATTTCTTCTTAATGTTGCAATTCACACTTTATCTTCACTGTGAGTTAACATGGTGACATGAAACCTCACACTGCTTTGCAGTTCTTTGTTATTTTTCCCTCTGATGTTTTAACATTTCTCATTTGGAAACTGACTAATAGGGAGACATTTTTTTTTCTCAGATTAAACTGTAAAATAGGCAGAAAATCCAGCGCTGAATGAATACTGGGGGTAATTCCATTTTTGGCAATCTCAGCTCTAATTAGCCAATAGACTTACAGTGGAGAATGGCAATTAGCCAATCATTCAATCATTCACAAAGGAATGTATTAAAGTCATGTAGGACCTGCAGTCCATTACTATAGCAAAAAGCGAATTTACCTCAGACAAAATGTCAGCATTATTGCGGCACATGCTAGAGTAATTTATCTTTACCAGTCAGGATGACAGTCTTACTTTGTTGAGTGGGAGGAAATCTGAATACCAGGAGAAGAGCACAGGGACAGTAGTCTCCTGGGGGCCTGAATTTGAAATTTTGATGTCTGAGGAAAAAAGTATCTAACCATACCTTTTCTATATAAATATATGCTTTTTTTTATTGTAATAATAATGGATGATAAAAGCTATTTATGTTACCGGGGATGGTATGCCGATTCATTACAGGATAATATAGGGGGCCCCAAACCCAAAATTGGATCAAGAAAAGTGTAAGTGGTGCTTTAATTACAAAACAAAATGCACAATGAAGAATTATCAATATGGAGCAAATGATACAGCATAATGAAGGAAAATAATCTTCATAGCCCCAGGGGATGTTGAGTGCACTTTTAAGGCCTCATTTACAGCGTGCTTTGAGTTTGTTGATGGGCACATGGCTAATTTGCATGCATAATTAGCCCTGTAGTGACTTTTGTGGGACCCATTTTTACCTTTTCAGTTCACTGACAACCCACATACAGCAACTGAAGAGCCCTGGGGGTTGAAATGGCCGTAAGGTGTGACCCGACATTTGCGCGATAGACATATGCACGCAGCCAAAATCGTGAAAGTTTAATTAAATATGAATTACTAGTTTAAAGCATATACTCGTATAATAATGTTTATTTTAGAAATCAATATTATGAGGCGCGGCCTGCCATCAGCACGCCACGCAGATAGTCCTTAAGATCACGTCCTGCATATGTAGGAAGAATTGCAGCAAGGGCGTCCCACTCTCTTGACCTCTCTCGCGATTTTGTCGGCGTGCATTTGTCGAAAACCAGTTAGCGGGTTTGTCGGCGCTCATTTGTCCGTCGCGGTTTTGTCGGCGCGCATATGTCTATCGCGCTTTTGGCGTTGAACCCTGTAAGGTGGAAGGAACTAGTGCGATTAGAGACCAGGAAAAGTATCACACAATACTGTGAAATGTGTCAATGGAAGGCGGAGGGATTGCGGGTTGAGGGTTAATGCATCACACTAGCCAAAATGGCTTTTTTTTTTCCTCATGTGCTTGCGACACAGCTATGGCCACATCGACAATGACCTTACAGTAGGCATGCATGAAGATTCTGCACATGGCTGCTACAGCTCTGTGACATCACGCTGACCTCGTCTGGAAAAAAAAATGTTTGCATAAACCAACCGCATGGAGAATTGCCAGGAAAATATTTGGTGAACAAAGTCTCCGACAAACACAGCATACTTGCTGTGAAACACGCTTTGGCAAATATCGCTATTCAACACTACTGGTAATATAGTAATTATTCTGAATCTTTTTGACTAAGAAATAGGGCTTTGTTCTGACTTTGACTGTTTAATCTATAGTTAATAATCTTGCCTGTTTTGAATTATGTTTCATCTCCTGGTCCTTTTCTACTCTAAGAACTTGCAATTTCTGTTACACTGGTGAAACATATGCCATTTAGTTTATTGTTAGTGACTAAGGGCACTGCCAGTTTGTGTGTTTTCTTTTTAGTATATAAATGCCATATCCACCCTAATTCATCTTTATTGTATTTATCACTTTTTTTCTGCAGTATCAATTGAGCAGAAGAACTTGGTGTGAAGGGATGCCTCTTCAAAGTATATAACTTAATGCTCTGGTGAAACAGATGCTATTTTGTTAATTGTTAGTGACTAAGGACACTGCCAGTTTGTGTGTTTTCTTTTTAGTAAATAAATGCAATGCCCACCCAAATTCATCGAAAGAACTTGGAGTGAAAAGGGGCCTCTTCAAAGTGTATTATACATTCATACAGCTAAACATTTGTCCAGTTTCAATTATTTTTAATTTTTTTTTTACGATTTAACATAATGAACATACCAAGAATGTACTTCTGTGTTAAAAATGTGCTTTTCGAAATGTAAACTTCGCTTATTTGTTGTCTGTTAAACTCAGCCTTGTAATAATTGCCTAAACCATGCAGGCATAACCAGGTACATTTTCTTTCTGTTACAAATCAGAAAAGCATATTGCACATTTTATTCATCTTTACGGGTGAGGCAGTGGGCAGCATTGGCAGAATGAGATCTGGACTGGAGAGGTTATTTGAGGCCTACTGGAAAGATAGGCTGGCTCATGAATAATTTTAATTTCTCCTTCTCACGAGTGCTTCTTCAATTCGATAGGAATACATTAAGAAATAAAGCCTATGAAAAGATTCTGAGCGTTAGTGAATTTTTTTTCTTTTTGTAATCACTAAATTGCTCTGAGATGCAGATGTTTTTAATCTGCCTGAAAGGATTGCTTGGGAGCTGATGATATCGTGCAACAATCTGGCAATAATACAGTTCTTTATCACCCAGTCACATTTGAGTGTATTGAGTTGCAGGCACGTGTGGCTCAAATCTCACTTTCCCTTGAGAGTCATTGTTATAATTAACAAACTTTACATTCGAGGCTTGATGAAGAATGACTTCACATCCGTGTGCTTAGGCTTGAAATGCGACAAAAGGCAGGGAAGCCTGATGGTTAAGGTTTAGGCAGGAAACCATAAAAGTTCACCAGAGTGGCCCTCGATTACTGAAGTGAAGTATAGGCCTGTGTGAATGTGACGCTATGAAGTGCTTCAGCCACCTTGTACAGCAAGAACTTGTAGACTTGTATATCATGGCTGGGGTTCACCTGCCTGTTTCTCTTCTAGGTATTTTACAAAGCTGCCAGCATCTGGGATTAAGTGGAACACAAAAATCCTTATGAACTCACTCCTAGGCACGCCACCCAGAAGACACCTCAGCTCAGACTCAAATCCTGAAGTAGCAAAGAAACATGCTGTACTAGTGTTTAATTTTTCTTTTATCGCCTTTCATTCTGCCCAATATCACAAAGAAACTTGCAAATAAATTTAACAGAAGAAACTGACAACCGTTGTAAAGGAATGTCCTTGCTCCCATCAGCCCCTGAATAGTCTTGAAAGTGTATAAAATATATCTGTCCAGCCATCCATTTTCAGCTCATGTCTCCAGTTTCTTTACTTCTTTTGAACCAAGAATTTCCAGAAACATATTTTTGTTGGCGGTTCTTTTCCTTCTTTTTCTACGTTCAAGATTTAAACTCCTGTTGTTCATTATCAGATATTTTGAACCTTGTAAAAATGAGTGCAAACTAACCTGGCATGGTCAGGCTATATGAGAGAAACCTTACCCATATTATATAAAGAGAGCACCTATAAACAGCATTCACTGCCTTGGAAGATTTCACATTTTATTGACTTCTTATTTAATACGCTACCGTGGCTGTCCGTTTGTCTGTCCAGGATTTTAAATCACCTGTAGCTCTCAAACCATTTGACCTATTGACCTGAAATTTGGTACACCTATACTACGTGACGTCTACTATCCAATTTCAGGGTGATGATTGACCTACAAGGTTATTCCTCTTTTTATTTTTATTTTATTGTAGAATCAACTCTCGGCAGAGGCTGTATGGCCGCCGTTCTCATTCCTACTACCTTCGCCGTCACTTCTCCTACCTTTTAATATCTTAAATCATTCTTGAAGCTGATTGAAGACTTAAGTGAAAAATTTAAGAAAACGCACTAAGTAATTGCAACATAAACGCTGACTTAATCAGTTTTAATGCGAAAAGATGCCAACGAAAGAAGAGAAGAAGCTGGCTGCTAGGGTGGAGAAGAGAAGAGCTGCTTAAGAAGCAGCAAGCACATCAACCTCTGAGCAAACGAATGCTAAACGTACAGAGAAAGAATATGAAGAGTAACTCTGAATAGTAAGGTCAAGTGTATTCACTGCACATTATCGTGCAGTGTGCCGTTACTGGGTATACAGTACATTATTTGATCACAGTTGTTTTAATGTTTTTTTCTTACTTGTCAACAGAAAAACATTCTTAAATATCAAAGTGAAAACAGATCTCTGCAATATGATGTCCATCACTGACAGATGTAAAACTTGAAATAATTGATCACGCAAGTATTCACCCCCTTTAATATGGCACATCTGAATCATCACTGGTGAAGCCAACTGGCTTTAGAAGTCACAGAATTAGTTCAATGGAGATCACCAGTCTGGGGTTTCATTTGATTGTTGTATAAATGCGCCTTACCTTGAAGATCCAACTTGTGGTGTGTCAGTACGGTGGCCAGACCTACACAATGATCACAAAAGAACACACCAAGCAACTTCATGAAAACGTCAGTAAAAAGCCCAAGTCAGGGGATAGCGACCAGCAAGAGAGGCCACTAAGAGACCTATAAGAACTCCGAGGGAATTACAAGCTACACTCGACGAGACTAGAGTGACTGTGCAGATGACAACTGTTGCCCTGGTGCTTCACCCATTACCGTTTTATGGGAGAGTGGCAAAGAGAAAGCCACTGTTAAGGAAATACATATGATATCTCAGCTAGAGTTTACCAGAAGACACATGGAAGACTCTGAATTTAGGTAGAATCAATGGTCAGAATCTTTGGTCATATAAGATCAACTCTGAACAACAGACTAGAGATACCATGTTTGGTGTATAGTGGTGGTCACTCTGTAACAATTTCCGTAGGTGCAAAGAGGACAATGCTACCTTAATGATAAACTTGTTGAGTTCGTATTAGCACATTGGACCTGGCTGTTCTGCCATTTCTCTTCTCAAATCTTATTATCAAGCAAAGACAGAAAACAGAAGGAAACGGTTATGGAACGACACAAGAGAAACATTTATATATGTAAATATATTTCAACTAAACAATTACACACTTTTACTTACTACAACAGCACCAACAAAGTAAAGTCCCCTTTAACTGTCTCTTGAGCAAATGACATTCCATATACATAGACACTCCTTTAAAACACACCAAATTCCCACTTTTAGTTAAAAAGGACGGCCAGTCCCAACAAACCCCACATATATATTCAAAAATACACAGAAAACTCTCAATGTGACTTAAAGAAACAAAGGGTCACCAGGTTCAAGGGGGGAACATATATATATATATACACAAATATAAACAAAACACTAGAAACAGATATATATCCACACAAATTCAGTCTAAAAGGTTATTGTCCATGAAGGAAAGAGAGCAATCAAATTGGGACAGATCAAGTGAAGATGGATGACGGCGCTATCTCGAAAGTAAGAAAAGTCACAGATCTTACCCTCTGAAATCGGCGAGCCAAAGCATTTGGACAGTCTTAAGAAATAAAAAAAGGTGTGCAGGTGGCCACCTCACTAACCTTATCCCAATGTCGGGGCGAGACGTTTCTACCTTTTTCTTTCCTCGGCATTGATAGCGTCCGTCCTATTTCCCTTGTAACGCAAAGTGACTATTCCTCTCGATCACTTCCTTCCCTCCGGTTTTAATTTTGCCGCTCCAACCCTTCACTGGCTGTCAACCAGAACAGTTTTTTTTGTCGGGCCTTCCAGATCCCGTCTATGACTGCCTAACAACTCCCAATCCTGAACTGCGAAATGCTCCTCCACCTGAATCTGAGTGGAAGCCCCCAGCAGTGACAAAAAGCACACAAAAGACAGATAAGACACAATAAAACACCCACAGGTAAAACATTATTTCAATACACTCCATATATGGCAGTGCTACAACATCAATCTGTGGGAATCCTTCTCTGCAAGGAAATCTTGGAATAAATCCTGATGGAGTCTGCACCTTGGGAGAAGATTTGTTTCCGACCAAGACAACAACCTCAAACATAAAGCAAAGCGAAATAGGAATGGCATCAAAACAACAATATTAATGTCCGGAGTGGCCAAGTCAGAGTCCTGATCTCAATGCAAGTGAGACTTTGTGGCTGGACTTGAAAAGGGCTGATCACTCGTGGTTGACATGCAGCCTGACAGAGCTTGAGCAGAAAACTGGGACAAATGGCCGTGTCCCAATGTGCAAAGCTAACAAAGAGACTCGAGACTTGATGGGATTAATTCTTTTTGTTCTATATTTGTAACTAGCTGAAATACCCAGCATTGCCTGGGAGGAAAATAAAGTGTTTTTTTCTTAATTGTTTGAGAAAAATATAATAAAAAAAACCACAACTTTAAAAATAAAAATAAATTAGCAAACAATGAAGACTCACTAATGTGTTTGTCTTGCGGCCTTTTATGTATGTTATCATCCTGTTGATGAACTCTATTTAATTTCTAAAGCATCAGGCGGCGGTGGAGCTCAAACATAAAGAATGCTGGCAGCCACCTCCAGTTCGCCCTCTGGTGGTCATTCCAAGTCTCAACTGGATGATTACATGCATACAAGACTGCAAGATCACCCCCCACCCTACCCAGAAGGGGGTGGGTTAGGGTTGAATTCACCCTGCAGTATTTTTAGTTGCCCAATGAGAAACATGTGTACCAAGTTTCACGAAAATCACTCCAGCCGTTCGGAAGTGATGTTGGAACATGCATACACGCACACACACACACATGCACTAACTTTTATATACATAGATTAATTTAGTCTACTCTGCAGAGCTCTGTTTTTACTTTGATATTAAAGTCTTTCTCCATTGATCAATGTAAAAAAAGCCAACTTAAATCCACTGTGATTCAAAAACCTCCAAGCAGGATTAATACTCTTTATAGGCACTGTATATAGTTTTACAGTTATACGTATCTTAGGCCTTCTTTTTAGCATTTCTGTGCAGCAGACATGACACAATTTCTCATAAATAAAGCTTTCATATTTTTTAGTAGTATGTGTGTCAAAGCTACTCAAGATGAAACCCCCCTGTACTTAAAGTAAATTAGAAGCAATAACTTATATACTGTGATTTAGGGGTACTTGGCACTGCTGCCTGATGGACTCAGTTTCCTGGTGCTGGGTTTGAGCCCCACATTTGCTGCCTGTGTGATTTTGCACATTCTCTCCGTGTCTTCATGGGTGTCTCCCTGGATATTCCAACTTTCCTCCCACTCCCCAAGACTAGCAAGTCTGGGTCACTGGTGATTCCATATTGACCTTAAATGAGTGGGTGCTGATGTGTGCCCAGATAACGTATGTAGTGTTGGGGTCTGCCCTAGCAATGAGTGATGCCAAGATTTGCTCCTAAACCCCCTCAACCTTCAATTGAATTAAGTGGATTTGAAAATCTCGTTTCATGTTGTGTTTCAGTGGTTTACAAAATGACATTTATTACCATGTCATCATTATGGAGCCTCCTCACAACACTGCGTTTCTGGTCTAATCTCCCCTTGTGTGTGTGGAGTTTGCATGTTCTCCTGTTGTTCATATGGGTCTCCATGAGGCACACCAGTTTCCTCCCACAGCCAAATGATGTCAGTAAGGTGGATTAGGATACAGGGCCATCTTAATGTATGGGCACAATGGGCACTGGGCAGGGGCCCTAGGAGCATAGGGGTCCATGATTCTTCTGATGAATGTGTATGTTTCTGTTTTGATATCAAATCTGGGGTCTCAATGTACTATTTTGCCCGGGGGCTATGATGCTGTTAAGACGGCCCAGAGTCTGGGAAACCTAAACTGGCCCAAGTGAGTGGGCTTGTCTGAAAAAAGAAATGGCGTCCTACCGAAGGCTGGGTCCCAGCTGGCACAAACACCTGCTGGGATTGGTTCTTGCTGTCTGTCACTGTGTACCAGCTGGGCACGCTAAAAATAAAAAGTACAGTAAATGCCATAGTTACTCAAGGGTTAATCATAAATTCCTGCCATTTCTACTGCAGATAAAAAGCAAATTCCAGAATCATTCAAATGAATTATTGTTCCCTTTTTTTCATCTATTTATTTGAAATTTCAGAAATGTTAATTGGTGCTGTTTTAAGAAACTCCATTGCTTTTCGTTTTTAACTTTATTCTTTTTTTTTTCCTTCAGTTGTAGTTCTGTATGTACAAGGCATCGGCACAAAAGAATGGCGGGAGGTGAGTAGACGAACATAAGTCTTTGTACTGTGTCCCATCTTCACTTCATTTACTGTATCAGTAAAATTTGTTTTTTATTGTTTTAATTATTTTTGTACTATTGATGTCTCCCAGCACTTGAACTTTACTTCAGTTTTAGCTGAAATGTCTTCAGTGTGGAGTCTGCATGTTTTCCGTTATCCATGGTTCTTTAACAGATTAATGTCTCAAGATTGTGTTACTGTGTGTTTTATGTGAAAATGAAAACAAACCACTGCCATCTCAAAATCTTAATGGTAGCAATGGATATGAACAAGCATCTAGATGAGATTTTCGGACAGCTTAGCCAGCCAGCCAGACAAGCTTGATGGACTCAATGGGCTCCTCTCAAACATCAAATACCTTATGAACTTTGAACCTATCAAGTAGACTATCAAAGAGTTATGGATTGTTGTTTTTAAATAACAGCTGTGAGTACACCTCCGGTGGCGCTAATTCTTTACACCAAAGATCTGCAGTCGTGGCCAGAAGTTTGAAGAATGACACAAGTGTTGGTTTTCACAAAGTTTGCTGTTTCAGTGTTTTTCGATCTTTTTGTCAGATGTTTCTGTGGTATACTGAAGTAGAATTACAAGCATTTCATAAGTTTCAAAGGCTTATATTGACAATTACATTAAGAGTCAATATTTGTAGTGTTGGCCCTTCTTTCTTTTTCAAGACCTCTGCAATTCGCCCTGGCATGCTGTCTGTCAATCAACTTCTGGGCCCAATCCTGACTGATGGTAGCCCATTCTTGCATCATCAATGCTTGGAGTTTGTCAGAACTGGAGGGTTTTTGTTTGTCCACCCACCTCTTGAGGAATGACCACAAGTTCTCAATGGGATTACGGTCTGGGGAGTTTCCTGGCCATGGACCCAAAATTTTAATGTTTTGTCTCCCGAGCCACTTAGTTATCACTTTTGCCTTATGGCCTGGTGCTCCATCATGCTGGATTGTTCATTGTTGGTCACCAAACTGTTCTTGGATGGTTGGGAGAAGTGAAGGCCAAGATAGTTTGGAAAACACAGTTGCCAAACGACATTACATCATTATACAGCAATCAAAAGAAAGAGTATGGAACTGTCAGACTCACACCATATACCTTACAGTATATTGATTACATGTTGCCTGAAGAAGGGGCCTCGGAAGCTTGCATATCGTAATCTTTTTAGTTAGCCAATAAAGAGTGTCATTTTACTTGACTTCTTTTTTTTTTTTAATTTTTATTAATTTTATTAAATCTATACAAAGCAATCAAGTTTTTACAAAAAGAAAAATTGAGTTAAGAACAGATCGATCCCCACCCCTGAGAGAAAGAGCAAGCCAAACGGTGTAAAATTTAAGGCTTGTAAACATACCTGAATTGATAAATTCTCTGTGCTTTATGAACTTATTTTAAAATATTACTGATTAGATCCTGCCATGTTTTGAAAAAAGTCTGTACGGATCCTCTAACTGAGTATTTGATTTTTACCAATTTCAAATAATATAACACATCGGTTTCCCACTGACTTAAAAGAGGAGAGTTTGGGTTCTTCCAGTTTAGCAGAATAAGTCTGCGTGCCAACAGTGTAGTGAATGCAATCACAATTTGTTTGTCTTTCTCCACTTTAAGCCCCTCTGGAAGAACCCCAAACGCAACTGTTAATGGGTTAGGAGGGATTGAGACACCAAGGCTGTCTGAAAGGTAATTAAAATTTTTGGCCAGAATAATGTTAATTTGGTGCAGGCCTAAAACATGTGACCCAGTGAGGCTGGGACTTGATTGCAACGTTCACATTTTACTTGACTTCTTAGTATATAGATAGAAAAGGCACCAAAATACCTAAAATAGTTTATGGGTGTTTCCTAAAATTTCTTATCATTGAGGATGAACTTCGTATAAAAACAATACAGCAGGCGAAAGAGTTAAAAAAATCTATTAAAAAAATGAAGTAAAATGATTTAATTTACAGGGCGGCATGGTGGCGCAGTGGGTAGCGCTGCTGCCTTGAGGTTAGGAGACCCGAGTTTGTTTCCCAGGTCCACCCTGCGTGGAGTTTGCATGTTCTCCCCGTGTCTGCGTGGGTTTCCTCCCACAGTTCAAAGACATGCAGGTTAGGTGCATTGGCGATCCTAAATTGTCCCTAGTGTGTGCTTGGTGTGTGCCCCTGCGGTGGGCTGGCACCCTGCCTGGGGTTTGTTTCCTGCCTTGCGCCCTGTGTTGGCTGGGATTGGCTCCAGCAGATCCCTTTGACCCTGTAGTTAGGATATAGCAGGTTGGAAAATGGATGGATGGATTTTATTTACTTTAGTTATAAATGCACTAAAAGGCAAAAAATAACTTTTTCTTTAACCACAAGTTTCGTGGTTGTATGTGAGGGTGTACATAAATTAATTGATTCAAACAATTTTTGAAACTTGTTTAGCATGGTGGGGAGTTACAATTTTGTTGTCTTTCATATATTTTATGATGAAAGTAGCTGTTCTATTAAGCCTCTGGGCATATCTGACATCCGTTTTGCTAGCGAACGAGAGAACTACTTAACGGATTTAGATCAGGTTTTTTTCTAGAATTTGTATGAACATTCCGGTTCATTTTGCGACTTCTCTCATCTATCTCATTAAGAATCATAGTTCACTTGTAGGAGACATATATTTGTGCTAATCTGAGACAGAGGCTGCAGGCCGAGGGGAAGGGGAAGCGTGATGTCAGGAGTGGAGAGTCGGTCTACCTCTGTGTTTTGGAGCATAACTTGCCTATGCTTAGCTAGCGATACCTTTTTGTTTATTGATTTTTAAAGTTTGTTCTGTTTCACTACATTAGGGCCGGAGTTGTGGGTAATGCTAGTCACATATAAGGCAAATAATCATTGTTAGGTATCTCTGCTTAAGCTGCTGCCCCCGCGACCCGACCTCGGATAAGCGGAAGAGAATGGATGGATGGATGGATCATTGTTAGGGTGTTCATATTGGTTTGATACTGAGCCAGGTGCTTGGGTTGAACAGGTCTATCAGAGTCACCACCTGGAAATATCTCACCCACCCTGTACACAGAGGGAGCATGAAAACTCATCACATTGAGGGAGGACTCTGGCGCTGTGGGGCAGCAGCACTATCCACTGTGCCACCTGTCACTGAGCTTCACCCATACTGATCTGATTATTTTAGTTCAAGTGAAAAAACTGTACTCATGTTTAAAAACTAGCGTGGTGCCTCAGGCTGAAGAGCAGTACGATGATTCTGAAGGAATCAAGGGTTGCATCTTCAAAATATATTTTGAAAAATGAATATAATGACCAATGCAGGTGATCAAACAATAGTCTGCATAATAGCACACGTGTTTAGCATGGCAATGCAGTCTATAGAAGTTTTGAAGCTCACTCACAAACCGTCCATTTTAAATATATACAAATTAGGCTTCTCTGCTCTTTAGTGGTGGGGATTGCATTCAATCAGCAGGACTTGTAATGATAATTCATAAAATATTGAAAGAGCAAGCAAAAGCAGCGGAGCAGGTAAAGCACATCTATCCTCTTCGCAGACCTTAACAATTTGCAGCTGATCGTGCACATCTCTACAGGACCCATGGGGCTTGCATCCCTTCAGTTTTCTACTTAAATTTAATTTCATAGTAGATGGAGATACGGTTCACTTGCTGTTAAATGCACCTCTGTCCATTCAATTGAGTCATATTACCGAAAGTATAAAAGTACCCTCGGCAGTTCAGCCATTAGAAAAGAACAGTAATCATGACCTATTAGAAAAGAGAAAACATTTAATTTGTGAAATACAATAAAATAATGTAAAAAAGAGAGAGAGGGAGACATTGTGTATGCATGTTCAGTTCTTTTTGGGATATTTTTAGTGAGCTTCTTTCTTAAAGTAATGGGATTGCGACCAAGGGCACAATAAATGAACAGGCAATCTTGAACTTGCAGTAAGGAAGCCCACTTTGTTGTTAGTTTATTATCTAGATAATGAATTTACTCATTTAGAATATTTAATCTGTGCAGCACCCATTACTACAGATAATTGAATTATGGCTACGCCACTCCATAACACCTTAGTACAGGGCTGGGGGAAGCCCACATCAGTTCTAATTTGGACGTAAATGATGGGTTCTACTATTGCTAATAAACAGAGACAGGTGTGTTAGTGTCCATCTTGGGGTCATACAAGCAGAACGCACGTTCTGCTCTTAAGGATGTAACTAAATGAACTGACCTCCTTGTGATTATGTACTGTCATAGCTTGGGTCACAAATTTGCACAGGAGAGTACAGGAAGATTTCCAAGGAGTAGATACTTTATTGCTGTCCAGGTAGATACAAACACAAAACCCTTTCAGAAGCAATCCAGTCATACAAGGAGCAGCTCTCAATTGTTACGCCTCGGCCCCGACTCCTGCTCATAAAAACAAAAAAATGATTCCTCGTTAAGGGGGTACAGCAGCTCGGAAGCAGCGACCAGAGCAGAGGCAGTCTGGTGGAAGAGAGACAGCAGAGTGAAACCTCAGGATGGCCACAGCTCAGTTTTTTAAATGTTCAAAGCCAGCAAACCTGCAGCTGATTCTGCAAAGAGGCGGTGTAAGAGTGTGTTTGTTTCCAAATAAAAAAACTGTTTTAAGAGGAGTTTCTGAAGAGTGGCTGTGTCCCCCTGCAGCAGCGGTCACAGTAGGAAAACAGATTTATTTGGATTCTTACTTGGCCTTGGCAATGTCTCTACTGGTGATCATTTACTACCCTCTTGGAAGTTTCCACATTTTACTGTTAGACAACACTCAATCAAAGTGTATTTATTTTATTTATAACTGGACACTGATTGGTCAAAAAAAGTCTTTAATGTCAAAGTGAACACAGATCTCTGCAAACTGGTCTAAATTAATTATAAATATAAAGCACAAAATAATTGATCACATAGTATTCACAGTATTCAGTACATGCACGTTTGACAGCCACTTCACCCTTGAGTATATGTGTGCAGGTCTCTAGAAGCTTTACACACCAGGACACTGCCATTTTTCTCCATTTTTGTTTTCAAAATTGCTCAAGCTCTGTCAGGTTGCATGGAGATTGAGAGTGAACAACTCGTTTCAAGTCCAGCCACAAATTCTTGATTGGACTGAGATCTGTACTCTGACTCTGCTACTCCAGGACATTAACATTTTTAAGCCATTCCTGTGCAGCTTTGGTTTCGTGCTTGCAGTTGTTGTGCAGCTGGAATACTAATCTTCTCCCAAGGCAAAGGTTTCTTGTAGACTTCATCAGATTTTCCTCCAGGAGTTCCATGTTATTTGTGCATTTTCCCTTCAAAAAGCCTTCAAGGATGTGCTTTAGAGAAGCATCCCTGCCATTTGCCTCCACAATGCTCATGGTGTGTTTTTGATAGTGTGCACTGTTCAAACATAGCCAAAAAGTCCATTTTGGTCCCATCAAACCACATAATCTTCTTCCAGAGGACTTCAGAGTCTCCCGTGTGCTTATTGTTTCGACAGTGGCTTTTTCTTTGCCACTCTCCCATAAAGCTCTGACTGGTGAAGTACCCAGGAGCAGCTGTTGCCAGCACAGTCTCTCTAATCTTAACCACCGTAGCTTGAAGTTTCCTCAGAGTTCTCATAGGTCTGTTGCTGGCCTCCCTCACTAGTCGTCTTCTTCCATGATCACCCAGTTTTTGTGGACCGCCTGCTCTAGACAGATTTACAGCTGTGCCATACTCCATGATTGATTTAACTGAACTCCCAGGGATATTCAGTAACTTGAATATTTTCTTGTCTCCATCCCCTCACCTGTACTTTTCAAACCCCTTTCAATGGAGTTTCTTGGAGTGTCATTTGTCTTCATTGTGCAGGTTAGTCCACCATACTGAGTCACCACAAGCTGATCCTTCCAGATAAGGCGCAGTCAGACTACAATCAGTTGAAACCTCAGAGAGGTGATCTCATTGAACTAAATGTGTGACTTCTAAAACCAACCGGCAGCACTAGTGATGATTTAGAGGTGTCATATCAAAAGGAGTAAATACATAATCAATTATTTTGTGTTTTATATTTGTAATTAATTTAGATCACATTGTAGAGATTGGTTTTCACTTTGACATTAAAACATTGTAATAAACTAAAACACTTCCACAAAGGAAAAAAAGTTGGGGACCGTCCCCATATTATGTCCGATGGACAAAAGAAAAATGATAAGGCAAAAATGAATGATCAATTACTATTTACATAGCAGTTGACAACGTGTATTAAAAAAGATGGCCTTTTATACAGTGACAAATTGGTGGATGGAAATGAGGTGGCAGGAGATGACGTTGAAACTGGTAGATGTATACAATGTCTCCAAAAGGACCCGGAAGTGATGTGATGGAGGAAGTGCCATCATTCTTCTGGTGACCAGGAGTCCCATCATTGGGTGGAGCCAGAAGTGACGTCATCAGAGGGTGCCTGAAGTGACATTTGACAGCCATCTTGGCAACCCAGAAGTATGATAGGTACATTAGTTTTCTTCTTTGGGTCTGATGAAAAAGCGAGAGAGGCATTAGTACCGCAAATCAACTCCTTGTCTCGTGATATCTCACTCACCTCTGGAATTGTTGACTGCCTTCTAAGCACACGTGTGTGACAACATCTTTTCCTGTGGATAAGTGCCAAAAAATCCAAATCCATTGTGATTCAATATTGTAAAATAAAAAATGTAATACATTCCAGTGGGGTGATATACTTTTTACAAGCACTGTATGTTCTTATAAAGTGAGTAAAACTACACTAAAGCTAAATAGATTGTATTATATTTTATTTAAATACAGGCATTAAAAGCATTTGCAGAAGTGTTTCAAATGATCAGTGCCATTTTGTGTATTTCTGTGTGGTTTCTGAAGCCACTTCCCCTCATGCCTCGGGACGGACTGATGCCGTGTCAGGATTGGTTTCTACCCTCATTCAATGTTTCCAGGATAGGCTCCAGCCTACATAATCCTCAATTATTTTCCCTGTAGTTAGGGTAGTGGTGAGTGTTAGTCTATTCTGGTTGACACCGGCCTTAAAAAAGTCCTGAACTTGGGCATCCATGCATCACATTGCAACAGTAGACTCTGCCTTTTTTTACGTCTTCAGAACATAGAAGGAAACCCATAAGAACGAGGGGATGACATGCAAACTACAATATGAAAGGTGGGCCAGAGTTCTTCTTTCTATGTCAACATGCTGTGCCCTAGCGTCAAGTAGTGTCTACAGAGACCAACTTCTCCCAACCATCCAAGAACAGTTTGGTGACCAACAATGCCTTTTCCAGCATGATGGAGCACAGGGCCATAAGGCAAAAGTGAGAACTAAGTGACCCAGGGAACAAAACATCAAAATTCTAGGTTCATGGCCAGGAAACTCCCCAATGAGAACTTGTGGTCAACCTCAAATCCTGTTTTTTCCAGATTTTAGAAAGTTTTGCAAATGTATTAAAAATAAATAAACATATTTACTCCCTTTGCTGTGACACTTGAAATTTGGCTCAGGTCTATCCATTGTGACAGTAGATGGTGCTATACCAGCGCTTAACCCGACACAGACAGACGCAGGAGGCACACTTATAAAAACAGAAATATTTTTTATTTTTCTTCACTAGTGGAGAATGTCTTCCCTTTCCCACGAGCCCACAACACAGTCCAAGCACCAAACAATACTTTGTCCTCTCTTTTCTCTCTCCTCCACTCCTCCTCACCAAGCTTCATCTCCCTCCTCCCGACTCAGGCTCACCGAGTACTGTCTGCCTGCACCTTTTATATGAGTCACCCGGAAGTGCTCCAGGTGCTCGTTGCCCCACTTCTGGCTGTACTTCCGGGTGTGGCGGAAGAATCATTCACATGAACTCTGGAGCAGCTGCAGTGCCCCCTGGCAACACCCACGGATCCCCACAGGGCTGTAGGTAATTCCATCTCCCATGAAGACCTGCAGGAGTGCAAAGAACCACTGCAACCAATGGGGGCTGCCATCTAGCGTCCATGGGGAGGTACTGTTCTGCCCATGCTTGTTCCCCCAGTCCTCTCAGTGCAGAGGCATCTGGGCCAGGCAAGGACCCCAGCCGTCTGTGACACCATTCTATTGATTATCGTTGAGATGTTTCTACACCATGTTTGGAAATAAATTCAATTGATTGAATATTATTAGAAAAGGTGACCCCAGTCTATTGTAGGTCCCACAGTTGACAGTGCATATCAGTGCAAAAATAAAGCCATGAAGTTGTAGGAATTACCTTACATAGCTTACGGGCACGCACGGATTTAGAGAAGGCTACAAAACCATTTCAGAAATATTGAGGTTTCCCAAGTGCACAGTGGCCTTCATAGTTATTAAATGGAAGACGTTTGGAGCAAGCAGGAATCTTCTTGGAGCAGTAAGCCTAGTCAAGTTAAGCAATCAGGAGAGATGGGCCTTGGTAAGAGAGGTGACCTAGAACCTGTTGATCACTCTGGCTGTGGAAAACACAATCCATGTGGAGATGGGAGAAACCTGCAGAAGGACAACCATCACTGCAACATTACAATGATCTAGGCTTTATGGCAGAGTGGCCTGATGGTAGCCTCTCTTCAATAACAACACATGAAATCCTGCTTGGAATTAATAAAAAGGCACCTGAATGACTCTCTGACTGTGAGAAACAAAATTCTCTGGTCTGATGAAACCGTCATGTCTTGAGGAAACCAGGCCCTGCTCATTATCTTCTCAATACCATTCCAACAGTGAAGTATGGTGGTGTTAGCATCATGCTGTGGGGTTGGTTTTCAGTGGCAGGGACTGGGAGACTAGTCAAGGCCGAGAAAAAGCTAAGCAGAGCCAAGTTCAGCGATATCCTTAATGAAAGCCTATTCCAGAGTACTCTGGGCTTCAGGCTGGGCCATAAATTCAACTACATAAAGAACAACGATCCTAAGCAGAAAGCAAACACTGCACAGGAGTCACTTATAGGCCTTGAGAGGCCCAGTCTGCACTTGGATCCAAACCTAATCATACTTCTCCAGAGGTACCAGAAAATAGCTGTCTACTGACCTTCTTCACCCAACGTGATAGAACCTGAGAAGATCTGTAGAGAAGAATAACAAAAAATCCTCAAATAAAGACATAGGAAGCTCATTGTATGAAACTCAAGAAGACTCCAGGCTGGAATCTCTGTCATAAGTGTCTCAACTAAGTACTGAGTGAAAGATCTGAATGTATTGTAAGATTTCTTTTTTTTATTATTTTTAATACATTTGCAAAAATTTGTAATATCTTGTTTATGCTTTGTCATTCTGTTGTATTAAGTGTTTCTTAATGAGGGAAAAAATTAATGGAAATGATTTTAGCAGAAAACTGCAACATAACAAAAAGTGAATAATTGAAGGGCCTCTCCAGTGCATTTAGATCATGCAGATCTTGTTTTAAACTTTATTCCCATGATGACTTCTTTTTTTTGCTATATAAGAATGCAAGGTCATATACCCAACTTAGATTTAGAGCTTCAAATCCAGCACTTTAGGCTTCATTACACTGTACTGTCTGTTATCAGTTGCACTCTGCACTATAAAACTGAAGACAGGTATGCAGGAGGATGGCTGGCTGGGCACTTGTCTTCACTGCTTGTTTTGTTCTCTTTTTTGAGCTCATCATGCATATGAAGTACAAATAAATCTTTGGTGGCTAGATTAAGGTCATTTTCCAGCGTGCCACTAGCACAAGTATATTTTCTGCTAGCTTTATGTCTGTTCCATTTATCAAAGGCTGAGATTTGAAGGTTTTATAATGAACAATCCTCACAGCTAAATAAGATATAAATCTGCTGGAATGTTGCTAGTTTTTGCATTTCAGGCTGGAGAGAGAGGGACAGGTGCCCTTCAGTGAAAATAGCAGCAATATATTAAAGTGTACATTATACAACAGGAAGAGTATACATTAAGAAATCCTGAAAGAAATGGCATTTTCATGTAGTGGTTTGCGCAGGAACCAGAGGCCATGGCAAATAAGAATGACTTCCCTAGGGAAAGGTTGCAGTAGAATACATTAATCTACAAATATGCAACTTTATGACAAGAGAACTGTTTGAGAGAAGACCATTTCATATATTTAGGTTCCAAAAGTACAATGCAGTCCCACTCCAGTCTGCCAATCATTCGAGGTGTGACTAGTTTGGAATAGAGGAACAAAAAAGGATGAGGGTCATTTGAGGATCCATGCCTAGTATCACCTCTCTACAAAGTACAAAAAGGAATACGTCTCTCTGTAAAAGTCCTTTTTCAAACTGTTACAAGAACATTTTTGATTCTTCTGGAAAAGTTGTCCTCCTTCTTCCAACACCAAGCCTGAAATGTGCCAAATATGTGCTGAATAGGTCAGAAACTTCTACCCACGGGCTAAAAGTCAAGTTTGTGGCCTGAAAAACAAAGCTGTGACCAAAGAACAAACAACAAATTGTGCTTCATAATTACAGGGATGAGTAAATATACAGTATATTAAACAAAGAATACTCAAGTGTTATCCAAGATAAAATATGTTGTTATTGTCTCTCAGACTTGCAGAGTCACTCTGTTAAATATCTGCAAGATCAAGACATATTTGCAGCACAATTCTGGTCCAGGCTTTGGTTTTGTCACATCTGAACTACTACACTGCTTTGCTGGCAGGAGTACCTGCATGTGTCACCAAGTTACCACCGGTGACTCAAAGTGGAGCATCACATCTGGTCTTCAACTAGCTGAGGTGGGCACATGTCACTCCTCTTTCCAGCTTACTACTTTGGCTTCCTTTAGCAGCACACATTAAGTTCAGATCCTTGATGCTGGTGCTCCAGCTCCCCAAACCCGGCACAGACAGATGCAGACACAAGTTTTGCACAGCACACAGGATTATATTCATGGGAAACACTTCCTTAATCATTTTCCACTAGCAAGCACAGCACAAAAAGAACAAATAACACTCATTTTCTCTTCTTCCTTACGCCTCCTCCTTCCTCTAGAAGGCTTTGTCCTCCACCTCCCACCTCTGCTTCCTGCAGCATTGGCAGCTAGCTCCTTTTATGTAACCCATTGGAGTGCTTCCAGGATTGGTCCAGAAGCTCTTCAGGATGGGAGCCCAATGATGTAGAGTCCAAGAGTGCCCACGGCTCACCCTGGTGGCACCCTAGGAACTCAACAGGGTTGAGCCACTAAACTTCAGCTCCCCACATACCCTGTGGGAATCCATGGTGATCAGCAGATATAATGCCCTGGGCACACACTCTCCCCAAGTTCTCCCATTTAGGAGGCACCGGCTGTCTGCTACTATATATGTACGAGTTAAGACACAAAAATAACCGGACTGGGCTTGGGGCTTTCCTGGAAAACCATCTGGAGGTGAGCCTGATGTGAATCATAGAGCTATATCCCCTCCTAAATGCCCTCTCAAACCGCCAACTGGCTGGGTATATCCTGTGAATAGCCCAGTCAGTATTTGTACAACAATCGCTAAACAAGTTGCCGCGATAATGTCGGTGAAACAATCAAACAGTGAATCAACACCAAATTTCTTGCGAATTTTCTCTTTTTCCATAAAGCAGTTTTTGACTGACAAAAGTCGTCCAGGTGTTACGAGCAAACACAGGTGTGACTGATCACCGCTGCTCTCCGGTAACTTTTTTCTTTATTTTTCTTTTTTAACTTTTTTACGATTAACTTACAATCTAATGGACTAAGTAGCTGTTTTCATTTTCATTTCGGGCAGATTTATTCATTTAGTTTTATTTTTCAGTCATTTAAAGCTAGACTAATTTCTAGCTTGGCTGCTGATTTGGCTGTGTATGGACTATTTTTCGGCCTATCCATGCCTTGAGACTTACCTGGCTTTGTTCTCCGGACATCCGAGCTGTCTGTGTCTTTGCTTAACCTGTGGACCGGTACGATATTTACTTGGTTTGTATTTGTTTGGTCCCTCCTGTCACTCACTATCCAAACTGCAATGGGCCTGCCTCAGTACTCAGCTGCTGAGCTACTCTGACTCCACTTTCCCCTGTCTGAGCCTCCGCTGACTGGCCTATATCTCCACCCAGACATCGTATTCCTCCCCCGTCAGAGATACATCTATCGCGGGTCCCGCTGGAGTACAAGCTGGCAGTTCTAAAATAATAAACTCCATCTGGTCCAGTTGTCGACGTCCTCGACGTAATTTAGGCAGAGTCGCTGACCACAGTGTGTTAGCCAGCCTAGCCCGGTCAGCTAACACCATTGCTAAATGGGATAATGACGTTGTCAACTTCTGTCTGCTGAACATCCACTCACTCACGAGCAAGGGGCCTCTCATCCACAATCTCCTCACTGATCGTAAGTTTGACTTTTTCTCTCTAACTGAGACATGGCAACAACCCCATGACTTTTCCCAACTTGCATTTCTCAACCCCGTGGCTCTGGCCGAGGTGGAGGTCTCACGTTATTGTATTGTGAGAAATGGAAAGTCTTGCCGTTATCTGTTCCTGCCTTCAGTTCTTTTGAATCTCTTGTATGTCAATTAAATCAACCTATTCCTACTATCATTGCAACTGTTTACCGGCCCCCTAAACCAAATAATGACTTTCTGAATGACTTTGCTGTTTTCCTTACACACTTATCTACTGTTTCATCAAACCTAATACTTCTGGGGGATTTCAATATACATATGGATAATATCAATGTCCCTATTACTAGAGACTTTACATCCTGCCTTGAGAGTTTTGGATTCCAGCAGCATACTGATGTTCCCACTCATTCCAAAGGACATACTGTATCTTGGACTTGATTTGCTGTTCTGGAGTTACCCTGCTGTATTGTACTGCAGATGAACTCCCCATAACGGATCCTTTTCTTATTTCATTCAATGTTAATCTTGCACTTTCCAACACTAAGCTTTCCCATCTCATGTCTTTCCGTAATATTAAGAATATTAACTTAGAATCTCTTTCCTCTAGTATTGATTCCCTTATGGACATTCATAATTTATCCACTCCTGAAGAACTGGTCTCACACTATAACACTGGACTTAATGGTATTCTTAACTCTGTCGCTCCATTACAAACTAAATCTGTTTCTTTTTCCTTTTCTGCTCCCTGGTTCACGCCTGAACTTCGGCTTTTGAAAGCCAAAGGCCGGCAACTTGAACGGTTATATAAAAAAACTGGACTCTTTGTTCACAAAGAGAGGTACAAAAACCATATACTTTATTACAAAGACTGTATTGCCCAAACTAAATCGAACTATTATACTCTCATTATTTCTTCCAAAGAAAGAAACACCAAGCCATTGTTTTCACTACTTAACAATATCACACAACCCCCGGATTCTTTACCTTCTCACCTTTACTCAACTTAATTTTGCAATTCCTTTATGTCCTTTTTTAATGAAAAAATCCAGAAGATTCATCAGTCTCTCTGTACGGATTCCTCCAGTACTGCATTTGAATTTCACCCACCAACTCACTCATTTTTATCTTTTCAGCTTCCTACTTTCTCAGAAATCTCAAACTTGTCTGTAAGTCTAAGCCATCCTCCTGCCAACTGGACCCCCTCCCTACAGTTCTGGTCAAAGCCTGCCTCCCCTCTCTGGTCCCTCTTATTTCTGCTATAATCCACTCTTCTCTCACTACTGGTACTGTTCCTTCATCTTTTAAAACTGCTGAAATAACCCCAATGCTGAAAAAACCTGGTGCCGATCCGACTAATTTCAGTAATTTTCGTCCTATTTCTAATCTACCCTTCATTTCCAAAATTCTTGAAAAAATAGAGGCTGTTCAACTTCATTCTCATTTATCTCAAAATAAACTGGATGAACAGTTCCAGTCTGGTTTTCGTCCCCTCCACAGTACAGAAACGGCACTTACAAAAATTACTAATGACCTCCTTATGGCAGCTGATTCTGGTTTAATTACTGTTCTCATCCTCCTTGATCTGAGTGCAGCCTTTGACACTATTTGTCACACTACTCTTCTCAATCGATTATCCTCGATTGGCATTACCCACACACCACTAGATTGGTTTAGATCCTACCTCTCAGGCCACACTCAGTTTGTTCAGCTAAAACTTTCACATCCCAACCCACCGCTGTTACTTCAGGTGTGCCCCAGGGCTCTGTCCTCTGTATGTTGATTTCTTCTGTAAGTCGCTTTGGATAGAAGCATCTGCTAAGCAAATGCATGTAAATGTAAATGTCAAAACCCCTTTAACTCATATCAGGGTTGTAGGAGGCTGGCAGCTACCTCAGCATTATTGGGTACAAGGCAAGAAACACCCCTGGTCAGGGCAGCAGCCCATCACTGCCTTTAAGTTTTTTTTATGTGGAATATAATAATGAACTAAAACTCCAATGAATGGCACCTGTCACTTCAACGTAATCCTCAAGGCTGTGTGATTGAATAATGTGGTTAACATTGTCAAAAGCTACATTTACGTCTAACTGTATAACAGTATTTTTTACAATGGCTTTGACAACACAAATAGGTGCAGTTTTCCATGACCAGGGTGAGATTACCTTGAAACATTTTAAACATATTATAGTGTTCAAGGCAAAACTGACGTTAAAAGGCTCCTTTCTGCAAGTAGTTTAGAAATACAATTTTTTTTTGACTGTGATCCATAATTATGAATTAAATTAAATTCTAGATCTGATTTCTAAGGCTTGACTTTCAAGGCATCAGGAGCAAATGCTAATATTAACAATGGGGCCTGCAAGTGCAGTAATTTTTTTCACCAGTTGTCTGGGGACTGTGTCCAAGGGAAAGGGGATTGGTTTAATTTTAAGAATTAGTCATAGTGTTTCCGGCTGTTTTATTAAAAAATAGATTGACCTTGCAAGATTACATTTTGGAGTGAAACTTTCAATCTGCAGTCTTATGCTACCCAATTTAAAGTTAAAAGCATTATAAATCCCTTACTAGTAATGTTGACAGTTAGGAGTTCCCATTTATTACATTAGGCACTGCTTTAAATAATATAGAGGAGTTGTTTCTATAGGTTATGTGGAACAGATTGACCCAATATTATCAAGTCGAGATCTGGGATTGCATCTCACTGTGGCTTAACATAAATGCAGAGATTACAATTTCAAAAGAGAATGCTGAAAGCTGAAGTGTAGATGGCAAACAAATAAATTATGGGTTTACTAAATAGCAGGGACTGATTTTGAAAAGTATAAGAAAACTCCAAAAGGATAAACTTGATATTTTTCAAGTCAAAGATATTCCTTCACAAACATGGTATTTATGCATTTGCCACATGAAATTGTGTTCTACAGTTAAGCATTTCTTATAAGTTAAAAAATATATATCTTGCCCGACCAGAGACTTTACAATGGAAGTTATGGGACATGGAGAAAAAGCTAAACAAAACTTACAAATATGTCAATTTTTGAAGCCAAGACAATTGTCGAGTAATGCTCTGTACCATTCTTATTTTCGAAGAGTGTTCATGACATCAAAAGGGATCTGGAAATAATCATTTGATCACATATTCCAGGTATTGAATTGTCATATAAATATAGAAGTAAATCAAAATAAAACCCAACTAACGTGGCATGAAAAGCTTACTGTGATTTGCTCGATCAACATGAAACCATACCCTTGCGTAGTCCTAAAAGGTTACTGCGCAGGACGACTAAGATGCTAAGCTATTGCACATACCTGGTCTTCTTTTTTAAATGACTGAATAAATGACTGAATTTCCTAATATTGGTGTTTTTTGTGTTAAAAAAAATGACATGTTTAACTCTTTGAGGGCTGAATATTTTTACAAAAAACAGTTTCTGAAAAGCAATGGTTTCACACAGAAATCAAGATTAAACATCTGTTGCTGCATGCTGTGGCTGCCAGTTTAACAAGAATGTGTGACAGGCTTGCTGCCAAGCTGTCTTCATGTGGCTGAGGCATTACAATCTAGGTTCTACCTCTTATCAATTGTTAAATGACACTCCTCCCTGGCAAACATTGCCGTAGGCGTATCAGCTACATGAACCATTTTAGCACCATGATTGGCTGGGGACCAGTCAACTGAAGCTGGAACCTCACATTCGTTTTTGATCACTTGTATCAAAATCAGAGTCCGACAAGTCATAGTCCAGTTCAGAGATAATAGGCAAAACGTCGTCCACGCAGTAGTTTGCTTTATGCAATCACTTTGATCTCTCATCAGCTGTCAGTGCCATTTTTGCTGTTGTTTGTGCCTTGCTACTCACACGAGCGCAAGAAATCTCAGTCAAACCAATGAAGCTCACTTTCCTTCAAGCAACGAGAGTCCAACTAAAACATAACAGTTGGTTTTGTCACAATTTTACATTCGATTACCATCGTCAGCTCCTCCTTTTGACAAAAGTCGACATTAACCCCGAAAGAGTTAAACTATTTTGAAATGCGTGTGTGTAATCGTAATGCGTGGATCAATGCTCGACAACTGCCTTTTGTAGTCTTAACTGAAAATGAGACAGCTTTGACCTTAATTTCCCCAAGAGTTATTGCCATGAAGCCTATTGTTACTTTGGCACTTATAATTATAAAGATTAAAAGGATAGATTAAAGATAGCTTGCTCTCTTTCTCTCCTCCCCCTAGTCCCCTCACCCTCCCATTTTGCCTCCCCACTTGAGACTGGACCACACTTTACAAAGTCCCAGTCCACTGACATACCAAGAAACAGAACACGTCCAAAACAAAACAAGCCCCCCAGCAGCGGCGTATGAGGATCTATCTATTGTCAATACAGACCAAATACTATAAGCATAAAATATAATCTTCATCAATCTTGAGATAGTAAGATAGTAAACCCAGGGAATGGTGTTAAAAATTGGCCCTGGATAAGCATAGTAATCCCTAATACAATAATAAAAATAACAATTAACCAAGGATATGATATTGAACAGTCTCCTTTAGAAGAGAGAAAAAAAAAATTAATTTCTTCCACATATACACACATATGTGCATATTACTGTAATTAAAGCATAAACAAAAAGTGTCCACGAAGGCAAAAGGATGTATAATTACAGGACCAGTATCATTGCAAGTGGATCAAACAGCAGATAAGATCTTCTTTGCCATGCCATGACAGAATGTGACTCACAATCGTATTTCAGAAAAGTGTCAGTTTTCTTAACTCTTTTACTGCTTCCTCTGTAGAGGTAAAGATATAATGCTTGCCTTGAATATCCACTTTCAGTTTGGCAGGGTACAAGAGGCTGTATCTGATCTCAGCTTTCAGTAAGCGGTGTTTAATGTTCGACAACTGTCTTGACTTGAAGAATGGACATGTTTGGTAAAGTTTTAGGCTTTTCCTCCATTCCCCATAGATTACAATGTAAAGTGCCACTGCTGCATTGATTTTTTTCTTTTTTAATCTATAGAAAGTGATGAACTTTAAAACACAATTTCGTGTGGCAAATGCATATATAGCATGTTTCTGAAGAAATAACTTGGATTTGAAAAATCACAAACTGATCCTTTAAAAGCTCTCTTATAACTTTGCCAAGTCAGTCCATGCCATTTAGTAATCCCATAATTTATTTATTCCCCATCTACACTTTTAGTTTTATTTTAATACTGTAATTTTTGTATTTCTGTTAAGCCACAGTGAGGCATAATCCATGGACCATGGATCTCGACTTGATGATATCTGGTCAATCTTAAACAAATAGGAAATTATCATTTTGTACTGCACTGAATATTTCATTCCTGTCATAACCTTTCTTTTGTTCTGTTCTTCTACCCAACGGAAGATGGTAACTGTGAATACAATAAAAAAACCACAACAGTGAGGGAGAATATTGAAACTCCACTTTAATCCCTGCATAGAAGAAAACTGCCTTAAATCAAATGACACAGTATATTCCACTAAAGTTTCAAATACTGCATTTCTTCAAATAAAACATGATAGCAGTGATATGTAAGGTGCTGAAATTGTGGAAAACAACTGTTAAAATATGAGAAAGTCTGGATTCTTTGGCAGCTAAAATGTTCATTGAGAATTCAGAAATTTTATTTATGTATAGGAATCAGTTTACTCCTCCCAGCTTTCCTCAGGCTGTTAGAATGAGCCATTGATGAAAAAAATAATCATTTTTTTAAAACGGAAAGCTAAAGTAAATCCTAAGAAAAGAAATCCAATTTTCTTCTACCATACTCATCTTTGTATCATTTATCTGTGTTTATTTTGCAGTTTGGAAGAACCGAAGTTATCGATAACACATTAAACCCAGATTTTGTGCGAAAGTTCGTCCTTGACTATTTTTTTGAAGAAAAACAAAATCTCCGATTTGACGTGTAAGTAAATGAAATTCGTTTAAATTGTTTCATGTTAATAATATAACTTTTTTTGGGAAGGGGGATGGAGGGCAAGTTTTGTCAACATTTCTACATATATATAAAAGGCAATATGGAGATTCATGGTGTCAATTTATGTTTGTTTAAGCTCTTTTTGTTGGGATTAATACTCACAAACATAAAAAAATAGTAGGAGGCCTCCAAAATGCTCCCCAAAGGCAGGCCAGGACCTACAACTACTAACTGCTGGTTCTGGCCTAGCAGGGCTCAAAAATGGAAAACTGGCTTAAATAACTAGAACAGTCTCCTGTATATCAAGAGTTGGGATGACTGTTAAACCTCCGCTTGTGCACAAAAGAGCAAACAAAGAATGAAGGATTTATTCAAAAAAGTAGAAAAATACAAAAAAATGCTAAAAAGATCAAAAAATAGTCAAAACGGAACTTCCTAAAGGACAATCTGAAGCAAATAAGTCTCCAAAAAGTCTCCAGAAGGCAAAATCCTTCAACAGAAACAGTCACAGTTAAAAGTCAGTAAATCCAACAAAAATAGCAATGTCTGTACGCCAAGCATACAGCGTGAGGCAGGACCTGAACAAGGCGTCAGCTCATCGCTACTGCTGCACCACCATGCCCTACATGTTTAATTATTAACAGTATATACTATTTACATTAAGTTAACTAGTTTATCTGTAAAATGTAATACAGTGTATACATACTATGATTTTTATTTCATCATAAAAATAATATCAAATATACATCCCAGTACTCTAACAGCACAGAGCTCCAAGAGCATAGCTCAAATCGACTTAGAATCCAATCATCATCATCATTTGTAAATATGTGCTCTCTTCTGTTGAATTGAACTGAATACCTTTATTGTTATTGTATGGCACAATGAGATTCAATATGCAAATCCTGCATTAACTTATTTTCCTTCAAAATTATAAAATAGCAATAATATGATGCAAAATAATAAAAAATATACAATATGAAAGCATAGGAACAATAAACGTACATACAGTGCAAATGGTTCATAAAGTGGTTTGGGTTGTGCAATATTAGAGGTGTAGTGCAAGTTTACAGTGAGGTAACTGTAATTCTAAGTACAAACAGCTCTATCAGGAGCACTTGATGGACAGATTGATTGCATTATAGCTCTTGGGATGAAGCTGTTTCTGAGCCTTGAGGTCCGTGCAGGAAAGGCTATGACGTTTTTGCCAGACTGGAGACATTCAAATAGACGCGGAATGGCTGAATGGAATCCATGTAGATACTGGTGGCTTTCCTTAGGCATCATGTGCTATAAATGTCTTCCAGGGCTGGAAGCTGTATCCCGATAACCCTCTGTGCTCTCGACACAACCTGCCATAGAGCTTTCCAATCATCTGCTGTATAGCTGTGATTCCACACTCAGATACAATTGGTTACAATACTCTGAGTGGTCCAGTGAGAGTAACAACACTAAAGCTCCTGTGTTGGTTGGAATAGTTTAGCCATTCCATGCATCATTACAGGGTGGTCCAGATCTAATTATGCAGATCCATATCATCTGGATGAGTTTGCTTTATGCGGGGACGATTCCAGTTTGGTGCGAAGACGATTCTTCATGTCATCACTTCCGCACTTCTCTATAGTCCAGGATTTGTGTGGTGATTTTCTATGTAATAAACTTAATAAGATATAGCGTAATTAAAATTGCATAATTAGATCTGGACCACCCTATATACTATTAGAGGTTGATTTCAGATGCCTTAAATTTATAAATGATATGCAGTTAATTTCAGTGTATTTGATAAAGCCACTCGAGAGATGTCAATCTGAAAAAGAAAGGGAAACCACACAGAAGCAGTGGCTCTCTTTGACGCTGGGTACTGCCAGTTTGCAGAACTGAGCAGAAACGTGCGTACACAAGGAGGGAGTGCTGCCATGAGAATGTGCGTAGCTTTATGTCAATGTTAGTTTTTATACATCTCAATTTGAATATGGAAACAGACATACGTGACATTTTTGTGCATACGCACTGTTTATACATAAGGCCCCTGGTTTTTTCATTCTTTCGTAATAATCCTTTGACACCTACTGTATGTGTCTCTCATCACACATACCTTTGAGATGAACACACAGACCTAAGGAGAGATATGCACACAAGCATTTGCCATGATTGGTTTCTTTTCTTTGATTTTTTTTCTAGTTTTCTGTAATCCTTCCATGCAATATATACATTTTTCAGTTTTTTTTTATTTACTCCAAAGAATTCAAATTTACAATCATTAGAATTTTTTGAGTTATTGTTTGATTGTTTTATATTTTTTCACATTGTTCTGCGTCGCCATATTTGTTTTGGTATGATCATCGACATATTGAGGGATCAGCAGTTTTGTTACTATGATGATGCTCCCATAAACCACCGGGAGATTACGATGGCTGATGTCATAGTGTGATGGTATTTAGGCTGTCTTGCAAGATGTACAGTAGCTGCGTTTTCCCAAACTTACCAAAGTTCAGCAACTCTAGTATATAAAATGGGATTCAGCAAAATCCTGACGCGCTGAAATGATTCCATAGGCAAAATATCTTCGTTTTTAAAAGCTTTAGTAAAAATTCAAAGTAAAACATTTCACACAAAAAAGAGAAAACTGATCAAGCAAAAAAAAAAGAAAAGTTCTGTTCAAAGCTTAAATCGTGTTTCATTTCTTATCATTACAAAATCACTTGTAAATGTTTCTGAACCATTTCAAAACAGACAGAAAACTGTATGTCTATCCCATTTCTATGTTCAAAATGAGTCTTTTAAGTCCTTGAGTACTGGGACCTATTGTAAAAAACAACTGACTCAATTATCACACTTAATTATAGCAAGAAAGTTCTACCTCATACTAACTGTACCATTGTCTATGACAATGAAAGAAATTTATATTCTGTTCATATTAAGCAAACACTAACGTAAAAAGCTTTAACTTTCTAAGATTGTCTCTTATGCAAGACTCTGTTTTATACGAGATCTGGATTCCTAAAGCATTACGTGTGGTTATTTTTTTGTTTAGAGGCTTCTTGCTTACTGAATCCTTCATCGCTTAATACATACTCAGACTTTCTGTTTAGCGATTAGGATTGGTGAAAGGACGGTTAGACTTTTTGGATTTTGACTCCAGCATGCACTTTTGATCACGTCTCATTCTCCTTGTCCTTTTTTATAAAAGTTTGTGTATCTCATGAAGATCAGAACAGCAGTGACTTGGCCAGGATTCAAACACAGTCTCCTGGAGATGTGAGGCAGCAGCACGATTGACTGTGTAACCATAAAACAAGCTTGAGCAGATGTAATGAATATCTATCTATATAATGAAATATTTCAGCAAACGCAACAGGCCTTGTGCCCATTGCTGTTAGAGGACATTCTGGCTTTCTGATGCTTATTTATGGAAAGAAAAAAACAGGTTCACAAAATGGATTGGCAGAAGATGGTCTTTGAAATAACCGTGTTTTTATTGATTCTTCTTGAAAGAGACAAGGTAATAATTTATCTTTGTGTATGTTGAGGACTGGTGAGACGTATGTTGAGAAATGCCCTCATAAAATAAAAACATACATAAAAAAATGTTGGATTTTGCTTTACCTACCAATCACTATATAATCCAGTATTTTCATGGTATTTTTTGAGTGAATGTGCTTTATCAAATAAATAACATAATAAGATGTAGGACATAGCCATCCATCTGATTCTAGTAATTTTCTAATCTACTTAATTCAGACAAGGGTCTGCTGGAGGCCATTGCAGCTGGCACAGGGTACAAGGCAGGAACAATAATACTGTAAGTCATGTCATATCGTTTTCTAACCCACTTAATCCAGACCAGGGTTGTGGGGGATGCCAGAGCCTTTCCCAAGTGGCACAAAGCAAGAACCAACCCTGGAGAGGGTGCCAGTCCAACACAGGGCAAACACACACACACACCAATCACACACTAGGACCAATTTACTATCACCAGTCCATCTAACTTGCATGTCTTTGGACAGTGGGTGAAAACTGGAGTATCCAGAGGAAATCCATGTAGACATGGGGAGCACATGCAATTTCCATGCTGGGAGGATCAGGGATGTACACCTTATGAGAAGGATTTAGGAGTCATAGTGGACTCCAAGCTATCAACCCAACAGTGTTCAGAAGCCATTAAGAAGGCTAACAGAATGTCAGGTTATATAGCACAGTGTGTGGAGTACAAGTCCAAGGAGGTTATGCTCAACCTTTATAATGCACAGGTGAGGCCTCATCTTGAGTACTGTGTGCAGTTTTGGTCTCCAGGCTACAAAAGGACATAGCAGCACTAGAAAAGGTCCAGAGAAGAGCGACTAGGCTGATTCCAGGGCTACAGGGGATGAGTTATGAGGAAAAATTAAAAGAGCTGAGCCTTTACAGTTTAAGCAAAAGAAGATTAAGAGGTGACATGATTGGAGTGTTTAAAATTATGAAGGGAATTAGTACAGTGGACTTGTATTTTAAAATGAGTTCGTCAAGAATACAGGGACACAGTTGGAAACTGTGGAAGGGTAAATTTCGCACAAACATTAGGAAGTTTTTCTTTACACAAAGAACGATAGACACTTGGAATAAGTTACCAAGTAGTGTGGTAGACAGTAAGACGTTAGGGACTTTCAAAACTCGACTTGATGTTTTCTTGGAGGAAACAAGTGGATAGGACTGGCGAGCTTTGTTGGGCTGAATGGCCTGATCTCGTCTAGAGTGTTCTAATGTTCTAATGTGAACCGTGGTCTCCTTACTGTGAGGCAGAAGCACTACCACTGCCCCATTGTGTCACCCTCCATCTACTTCTGCCTCTTTCACTCCATTGCATTCTAACTGGAACCTATCCTAGATGGCATCATGGGTAAACCAGGGTCCAACTCTGAACTGGTCATCAGACACACACACACACACAGACCACACTCCCACAGTTGAAAGTTAGTCCAAATGTCACAACTATGAAATGTTTAAGGGAACCTGATTACCCGGTGAAAACCGATGCCATTCAAGCTGAGCAAACCAAACCATGAAATTAAATAACTGGTTTCATGAACAGTAAGAAATGGTTTTTAATTGAGAAACTGGTTGCAGTGGAATTGGTTTGGGTTTGAGGCCCCGACTTAGGTGTTCATCTGTTAACTCGCTTCACATCTCATTTTAGTTTGGCTGCCATTTAAGAAAAAAAAAGAAGAAATTCAGAGAATTGAACAAGGGAATTAAAAATGAAGTAGCAGGAATTGGTCACTGATTAGGAAAAAATTAGGAAGGAAATCCTGCAGCCACTACAGCCCTCCACCAGGGTTACCAGATATCAGTTGGAATCATAGCCTGAAACATCCTTAAATTAAAAAGAGCTTACAAATAGCGCAACTGTCATGGACAGCAGCATCAGGCCATTGGTATTAGAGTGTCATGTACAAACACAGAGATGCTTGATACCAGAGTACCACACTGCAGGGGCTTTAGATCTCGCTCTTACACAGACGCTGAGGCTTTACCATACATTTCTAGCCACAGAGTGGGAATGTGTTGCTTGTTCCTTAGCACAATTCACCTTCTTCACCCACTTAACCAGGACACGGTGGTGGGGCAGCTGGAGCCGATCTCAGCAATTGCAAGGGTGCAAAACAGGAACCAGGGCACCATGCAAGTTCAGGGTGAATACAAACACATACACATACACACTAGGGCCAGTTTGAACAATGGCAGGTCACCTAACGTGAACATGAAAAACCCATGTAGGAACATGAATCCCATTCTCCTTTTTCCGAGACAGCATGGATATCACTGTGTCGCCATTTGTTTAACACAAGCAAGTAAGAATTTCACTGTGCTTTGTACATGGGACAATAATTGACTGTATAAGTGTAAAAACGTAACATACTGGCAACTCAATAACTTAATTGCCATCATGCAAAAGTCAGCTACTTATGCAAAATTATTAGGTGCTAAACGTTCTTTAGATTCTAAGTATTTTAATAGGTTGCCATTTTATTGTTTAATTTAAGCTGAACATTTTTCCTGTAGTGTTTTCTTTCTTATTCTATACTTTATTGTTTTTCTTCCTTGTCAGTTAAACATGACCTTGAGATGTCTGATTGTCTTAAAAACCTTTTGGTTTCTTTCATGTTTATTTCTACTGACTTGTTACACCGAGTGAGGTTTAGATGTCCGTGACCTGCCTGATTAGTTTAAGGACCCAAATCCCCATAACAAAATTCAGCGTCTTTCTGAGGCTTTATAGTGGAATTGTTCTTCTTTTGCAGTTTCTGGTAATGATTGCAGCAATGGCATTTTTACCTTTAAAAATAGCCCAAAATACCATGCTGTTTTTTAAAACAAGCTCCCCAAAAAATGCAGTCTGTGAAAGCCCTTTTTTTCTTCTGATTAACAAATTGATACATTGGGTGGCATAACTGCAGACTTGGCAACAGTGCCATCCATGATCAGAGTTGGTGGACACTCCTGCTCTACACTAAGAGAGGAACAGGGAATTTTACAAAGGCATCCAGGCAGCCATCATATATAGACGGGACATAATGACCTAACATTTGCAATATTATTGCAATATATGTGTTGCTGCATTTTATTAATTAATTAATTTACCAGTAATGGCGCACTGCACTTTGACTTGAGCATTCCTAGTTTTCATCCTCCTTCTCTGTATGTTTAGCATTCATTTGCTTGGAGGTTGATGCGCTTGCTGCTTCCTGAGCAGCTCTTGTGTTCTCCACCCTAGCGGCCCGCTTCTTCTCTTCTTTCGTCGGCATGTTTTCGCGTTAAAACTGATTAAGTGAGTGTTTGTTTTGCAATTATTTAGTACGTTTTTCTTAATTTTCACTTAAGCTGGCACTTAAGTCTTCAATCTGCCTCAAGAATGATTTAAGATATGAAGAGGTAAGTGATGGCGAGGGTGGTAGGGATGAGAACAGCGCCCGTACACATGCTCCACACAGCCACCCTGCTGGCCGCTTCCAAAAGTTGATTCTACAATAAAATAAAAAGAGGAATAACCTTGGAGGTCAATCATCACGTAGTATATGTGTACCAAATTTCAGGTCAATAGTTCAAACGGTTTGTGAGCTACAACAACATTTATTTATATAGCACATTTTCATACAAATTATGCAGCTCAAAGTGCTTTACATGATGAAGAAAGAGAAAAAAGACAAAATAAATAAATATTAGAATAAGGGAACAGGTCACCGCCCCAGAAAACCGGAAAAAGAACAGAAGAGAAAGTAGGGGTTAGTACGGATTTTGGAGCCACCGTGAATAATGATAATAATTAATTGAATATACAGAGCATCAGGATTAAACTAAGATAAAGTTATGAGAAAACTGTGTTAAAGTAATGAGTTTTCAGCAGTTTTTTTAAAGTGCTCCACTGTATTAGCCTCACGAATTCCTATTGGCAGTCTATTCCAGATTTTAGGTGCATAACAGCAGAAGGCCGCCTCACCACTTCTTTAAAGTTTAGCTCTTGAGATTCTAAGCAGACACTCATTTGAAGATCTAAGGTTATGATTTGGAGTGTAACGTGAAAGACATTCCGAAATATAAGTTGGAGCGAGATTATTTAAGGCTTTGTAAACCATAAGCAGGATTTTAAAGTCAATTCTGAATGACACAGGTAGCCAATGTAGTGACATCAAAACTGGAGAGATGTGCTCGGATTTTCTTTTCCTAGTTAAGATTCTAGCAGCTGCATTCTGCACTCGTTGCAATCGATTGATGTCATTGTTGGGTGGTCCTGAGAGGAGTGCGTTACAGTAATCTAATCGACTGAAAACAAAAGCGTGGATTAATTTCTCAGCATCTTGCAATGTTATAAGGGGTCTAACTTTTGCTATATTTCTTAAGTGGAAAAATGCTGTCCTAGTAATCTGATTAATATGCGATTTAAAATTCAGGTCAGAATCAATAATTACCTCTAAATTACTTACCTCCATTTTGACTTTTAATCCTAATGCATCAAGTTTATTTCTAATAACCTCATTATATCCATTACTGCCAATCACTAAAATTTCTGTTTTCTCTTTATTTAGTTTTGAGAAAATTACTACTCATCCACTCAGAAACACGAGTAAGACATGGTGTCAGTGAATCGAGAGAGTCGGGCTCGTCAGGCGCTATTGATAAGTACAGTTGTGTGTCATCAGCATAGCTATAGTAGCTCACGTTATGCCCCGAGATAATCTGACCTAACGGAAGCATGTAAATCGAAAAGAGCAGCGGACCCAGGATAGAGCCTTGTGGAACACCATATACAGTAGAATATCAATTGTCTTTGAAGTATAATTACCACAACTTACAAAGAATTTTCTACCTGCCAGGTAGGATTCAAACCAATTTAAGACACTGCCAGAAAGGCCCACCCATTGACTAAGGCGATTTCTAAGAATATTGTGATCAATGGTATTGAATGAATCACTCAGATCAATTGAGGATGAGAACAGATAAATGGCCTCTGTCTGCATTTACCTGCAAGTCATTTACTACTTTATCGAGTGCAGTTTCTATACTGTGATTTGTTCTGAAACCCGACTGAAAATTATCAGGAATAGCAGGTTTATTGAGATGGTCATTAAGCTGCATAATGACTGCCTTCTCTAGAATTTTACTTAAGAAAGGCATGTCAGAAATAGGTCTAACATTTTCAAAAGCAGAGGAGTCAAGATTATTTTTCTGGAGCAGGATTTAACTACAGCAGTCTTAAGACAGTCTGGGAAGACCCCCGTATCTAATGATGCGTTTACTATGTCAAGAATACTGTGAATTAGTATGCCCGATACTTCTTTGATCAAACTTGTTGGTATTGGGTAGAAGACGCAGGTGGAGGGTCTCAGTTGAGAAATTATTTTATATAAATCAGGCAAATCTATACTGGTGAAAGAATTGAATTTGTTTAAAATGGAGTACCGGGGTTTAAGTGGTTAGGTATTGGGGAGATGTACTATATTATTTCTAATATCATTAATTTTTTGATTAAAAAATGCAGCAAAAACCTCACAAGTTTCACTGGACGTACAGGTGATTTAAAATCCTGGACAGCCATGGAAGCATATTATATAAGAAGATTTATTGGACATTCAAATCATGTTTCTATTACTTAATTTTTAATTTGATTTAATTTTCAAAAAGTTGGTTTTGGCTCACATCCTATTTTTAATATAATTTACACAATGTTGTTGTGGCATCATGTGACCCCCTTAGTCACGATGATGACGTTTTGGTAATAATGTTTAGCATGATCTATTCCTCTGTAAATAAGTTTAGTGCAGTTGGCTTATAATTCACGTAGGCCCAAGTGCCAGGTTGATTTTCTGGTTTTGTGATTCTCTCTTTTGTTTCTGCCCTGTCTTGTAGTTACTCATTTGCATTTTAAATTTCCTGGTTACAACCTTTTTGACATCCATAACTGCATCTTAGTTATGTTACAATTTCCTGTTTCTATTTTTTTTATCAATTGCCACTACTTCTCTGAAGTTTCACTTGTTCCATAGCCACTTTTATGTTTATTACTTGAAAAATGAGCCTAACATGTACAATTTTTTTCAACAAGAAAAAATGTTACTACATGTATCAGAAACATAGAAATGCTAAAATGTCAACATAAGCACAGTAGGAAAGGTACGTGCATTTACCCGTCATTTTGTCTACTGCTGTACTCATTCAGATTTACTGCATGTCCTTCGTGTGATGTGTTTTCAAAGAGTCACCGACGCACAGCCTGACGTCACAATCATCTTGGCTTGCATATGAGAAGTTAGAACATCACTGTCTGATCCACATGATCAGTGATGCCGACTGTGTTGCTGTAGTCTACCACAGGCTTAGTGACATCCACATTTCCCCTGATATGAACATTGACAATTGCTGCAATGTGAACAGTGCTGAGAAGGCTGCCATCTTTCTTGTCCTTCCACTTGGTCACAATCATTTTGTCTTTTTGCCATACTGAAGTTTCACATGACTGAATTTCACCAAGCACATCATGGTGGTTTGGTCATACAATGCCCTGTGCATCAGTTTCACTATCTGTGTAAACGTGTAATGTTGTCATTACTATCGCTTGATTCATCTAATAGTTCAGGTTCAGTTTGTTCTAAAGCTGTCTTCATAGCTTTTCATTTACATGCCATTGTCTGTTTGAGTTGAATTCTCCATCCCACTCTTGAATATTGATGTGTCACTGTGACTTTTTTGCAGCATTATGTTATTTTTCTCCACTAGATGGCAGGAGAATGCTGTCCAGAGTGTTATTTGGGCTTAACACCGTACATTAGATCAGAACAGCTCAACCTGAGACACTCTTGGAGTTAACCATTTTTACATAGAATTCTAAGCCCAAGAGATGCTTACGGGTTAACACCAAGGAGGTTAGAAACATGTCACATGAAATCTGCATCATGTGCCATTGAGTAGTATCAACCAGTAACTGATGCTACAAAGACTAAAATATGATGGTAATAACTACATCAAATCAAGAAACAAACCTGAGTTTCTAAAATAATGATAGTAAAAATATTGATAACAAGAAAATAAGTCCAAGGACAGCCAAAGTGAACATAAATGAAATCCCAAAGGGAAAAAAAGTCCATCATTACTCCAATTAGAATGTATTATGTCAATAAGAAATATTGTCTCTATGCCAGTGTGTCTATTACAACTGTAAAGGGTGAAGACTGGCGCATTACTGTCACTTCAAAGAAAGCGCGCTGTCCTTTTAAGGCACTTTATGAAACAAACTGCATTTGTGGATGTAGGAAACGACTCACTGAGACTGCGTGGAACTCAAAAGACTACAGCAGGTCATCTTCTTCTTCTTCTTCTTCTTCTTCTTCTTCTTTCTGTTGTTCCCATCAGAGATCGCCACAGTGGATCATCTTCTTCCATATCTTTCTATCCTCTGCATCTTGTTCTGTTACACCCATCACCTGCATGTCCTCTCTCACCACATTCATAAACCTTCTCTTTGGCCTTCCTCTTTTTCTCTTCCCTGGCAGCCCTATCCTTTTTTTTTTTTTTTTTACCGTGTCCTGTTCGGCTGTGAAGCAATCAGAATTGATGTCTGAATGCTGGCGACTAGCCTTACAGTTTTTCTCTCAGGTGGAGCGTTACAGCTTCTGCTGACGTCACGCCTGATACCAAAACTTTATTAAAAAATATTTTTAGATGTTTTTAAGATTCGAACCGGCAGCCCTATCCTTGACATCCTTCACCCAAAATACTCAGCATCTCTCCTCTGCACATGTCCAAACCAACACGATCTCGCCTCTCTGGCTATGTCTCCAAACCATCCAACTTGAGCTGACCCTCTAATGTACTCATTACTAATCCTGTTCATCCTCGACACACCCCTTAGCATCATTAAGTCTGCCATCTCCAGCCCAGTCTCCTGCTTTCTGGTCATCTAAAGGGTAAAAATCAGAAAAGACAATAATACCCTTCAATGGCCGATCTAGAGTTAGCTCCCGGCTTGATGGGGTAAAACTCTGACTCCTTGCAACGATGTGCTGAATAAAGTAGCTCCAGAATGTGAATAGCAATGTTTTTAAGAAAGCCAAAAAGATGAAACTTTTATTTTTTAAAAAGTTTTATTTGACTACAGACTTTACATTTGGGGTGGATTGAGGATTTAGATACAAAACAGAGGGTGAGTCAATGGGCTTGCACACAGTATGACGCTATAAACGTGTAGGTACTCATTTCGACTCCATTGCTCAGATCTAGTGATTTCAAGCCGGTATGCTCACCCTTCCTGTTATTGATTAGGCTTTGCTCCAATGGTCTTCATTGATTATTACTGTAGGAGACAGCCGGAAAATGCGAAAGTTTATGCAGCTTATTGATGCTCAGACATTTGTCTCCCACACACAGTTATCTTTTCTTTTGGTACAGATGATCGTCTGTTTAAAGCTTTCTTAGAAGAAAAAAAAACACCTTGAGATTTCATCTTTATAAATCAGAGTAATTATTTTTAATAAATAACTATTGCAAGTCTTGCTTAAGCTTTTAAAGATGGCTTCTCGATTACCTGCCTGGAATTTCTTTTTTGTCCCTCCTTACCTCTCTTCTAAGCTCTATAAATTACCTAAAACTGATTTTAAAAATAAATGAACTGAAAGTCTTTCTTTAAGTATCCTCAAGGATGCCTGCAGCGATACTACCTGCTTATTTGATTCCATCATCCTTAAACAAGCCGGCGCTTGGAAAGCATCCATCTGGCAAGTCGCCTTGCAGCTTTAAGCACTGGCACAACATTTTCTCGCATTAGCCTTAAGGTCCCCTTGTATTTGTCCAATTTCTGGCGGCACGTCAGTGTGCAAACCAAGTGACAAGAGTGATTGGCTATTGATCCGTAAGGGTGGCAGATGACAAATGAGCACAGAAGAGCGTGCTGATTGATTAATTGGTCTCGGAATTGGATGAGGATTTAATCTTTGACTTTGATGTATTGATGTTAAGTGCAAATTGAAAACAAACACATATCATCCCGCTACATTTAAGATGAGTAACACTGTGATGGGACCGTATGTAACCCGCCACCCACCTAACAACTCGTGACATTTTTGTTGCTGACTGCTTACCAGGAGAACAGGGAAGGGGATCTGCTCTGCTACTAATGTCTCTGAATGGCTCCTGTTGCTCTTGGCTCCTTAAAGCCAACTGTGTTCGCATCTGGCAGCTTTTTAAAATTTCAGGAGCTGAGAAAATCTGAGGAATGACTTTGACCTTCAAGTGAAAGCTGCAAGCTACAAGAAATGGTGTTTGGCAGTCCTGCTGAGAGCATTTCTCCAGCTTGTTAGTAGTCATAGGGTAAGAGAATTCCCAGTTCAGTTGGTGGTTTGGGTGTACAACGGGACACTCATGCATCTTTTATAGCGGTGTGATAGGGCCAATAGTGTTAACCCTTACAGACCACTCAATGATCATTACTGAAAAAGTCAAAAAATCTGTACTAAAGTTCACCATACAACCCTGTCACATAATATTACATTCTGAAACCCCACTTAATCCAACTCGGTCACAGAGGCTTCAGAATACTCATACAAGAGGATGACGCTGTAGAAGCTGCACTTGGTGGATGTAGTGGTGTACAAAATCTGTACATTTAGGTCTATATTTTCATTATATTTTGTTCAAGACAAAACAAAAGATGAACTAAAATACAGGACACTTGCATGGACAGTTAACATCAAAAGAAATCTGTTTTCCTGAATTGTACCTATCACAGTACCATCTGTTTGAACTGAGCAGGAATTCGGGAGACGCTTCAAGGTGTATGGATGATTTTATCACCTGTGAAGGGAAAAGCACCAGGACTAAATTGCTTTACAGGTTGGGAAAGGAAGACATGCAAACTTTTCAAAATGAAATGGTAAATATGCCTCCTCTGAAAGCGACGTCAGAAGAGAAAACAAAGAGACGTATGACCAGTTTCATCCAATCGTCAGTTAACAGCAATTTGTGAACATTGATTGTTAAATCGGCGCCGCCCTGGGACATTCATCCTTGACATTTCTAATTTCTTTCAGTAAGCTTTCTTTAAGACTATACATCCAGACTTTACTCTCTGTCTTATTTTCCTGTTATTCCTTGTTCTATTTGGTATTATTATTATTATATATTTACTTTTGAAAGTTCTATACTTTGTTTTTACATTTGCCGTGATTAAAGTAATAAAGTAGATATTTTTCACGAGTACCTGGAGCAGCCAGATGTTTGCCATACTCTCTGTGCTGCAAGGTTTATTAAGGGCTGAGGGTGTAAGTTCCACCCAATAGTAGGGAACAATACGTAAAGTAAGACATCTTTGGTTGATAAATGGCCTTTAACCAAAATGTTGAGCCTTTGTATGTTTAAATATATTCCTAGAGACGAAAGTAATATTTAGTTCTGAGATATATTTAAAACATTGTATGTTGTTCTTGCCTATAATAAGAAAGTCTCTTGAAGTGCTAAGAGAGTAACAAGCTGTGTTATTACTATGGCACTTGTGTGGTTTAAAGTGCTAGAGATTAACCAGCAGTGTGTGTGTCATTCATGGGGCACTGTTGTGGTTAGGGTCAGATTGTATGTGTATATCTATGTACGTGCGGGTTATTCTTAAGGTGCGGGAGTAGATCTATTCAATAATGAATGTGGCAAATGCATGTGTCCCTGAAAAAAATAAGTAAGAAGCAGAAAGAGGGAAAAACCACGATAACCCAGTGGTATCTGCGCCTGTGTCCACTCCGCTTATCATTAATTGTCAGTCTTCAAGCACAATCAATAGGACAAACTCTACAGATAAAAAAATTGAAAAAAGAACACAACAAAACAGAGTTACACATTTAAATTGTTGGCTTGACAATAGTGCTTTTTTCTGAATGCAAAATAAAAGCAGGAAAGCGATTCTCTAATTAAACAAAGAGATTAATTAAAAGGTACAGAATTGCTCCCTGATTGTGCTTGTATTTGGAGCAAAAACCTGCAGCCACCGTGGAGCCCCATGAGAAAATTTTACTGGTCAAAGGTTGATGTTTAATGGCTCGTGAGATTTAAATCAGAGTCTCATTAATATTTAATTTAAGAATCAACTTGGCCAGAGATGTTTCTTCTAAAATTCCTTAGAAGAAATAGCTTAAGACAAAAAGGAGACATGCGATACAACTGAGGTAAAGGAGTTAAATCTGAGTATTTGGTTTGAAAGCAGGTTATATTTTGTGAGATCTCTTTCTAGTCTTCCTTAATCCCTTCCAAGACTTTGTATTTTTTACTTATTATTAGACGGATGCCTTTATCATAGCTGAATTAAATCATCAGAGATATAATTTGTTGCATTTCTTTTGTTTTCCCAATGGGAGCACAGGAAGATGGAGTGACTTTTTGTGATCACATGGTGTCAGTAGTGGGATCTGAACACACAACCTCAAAGTTTCAAGTTCACTATGCCACACTGCCTGCCTGTTCTTCCAAAATGAGTATGTTCTACTTTGAGCACCGCAATATAAATAAGGGCAACTAAAAATTGCGATGGATGGCCAGGGCCATTATGGCTGGGAAGAAGGGCCAAGGGAGGGGCTGTATTTAGGACATTATCTCCCCTGACATGTTAGAGGGCAGCCCCCCTGTGTTGCTACAGCACCACAGATCCACACAGGGCATGCTGGGAGTTGTAGTTTGGAGCAACCCTGTTAGGCTCTGTGGGCATGCCAGGGAGTGCTGCAGGTGCAGCTGAGTCCTTAGAGGAACCACCCAAAAGAAGTGCAAGAAACACCTGGAGTGCTGCCGGGTGCAGTGTAAAAGGAATTGCCTCACCACCAGTCAGTGAGCCAGACTCGGGTGGTGGAGGAGGATAAAGCTTGCAGGAGGGAGAGTAGAGACTGAAAGAAAGAAAGAGGAAGAAAAGGACTATATTATATATATATTGGTGCATATATATTTATATATATATTGGTGCATATATATTGGGGAGCAAGAGAAAGACGCTTCCCCACTTTAATACCATGTGTGCTACTTGGCAAGACTTGTGTCTCAGCCTGCCTGTGTCGCGGTTAGGGGAGTGGTACGCCCCCTGGTGAGTCACATAGCATTACTCAGAAGCAAGGACTACTGTTTTGTAATCACAGTTATGTGTTTTATCACCACAAACAACTGTCCATACATTCCAAAGTACAATGCAAACAGTTTCAAATTGCAAAAAAAAACATCAAGACACTACTTGGAAAATCTGAGCCTATAGTGCGACTCTGCTGAGATCTCTGCTGAAATGTAAGAGGAGACACTTGTGAGATGACTGGTGTATTTTTCTTTTCTCAGGACAAAAATCTGAGAAGCATGAGACAAAAGAAAATGTCTCCATTTTATTTCTTTCTGATCTCATTGTTGTCAAGGAGAAACCAAAAAGATATTAAGGAGCTCTCTTATTTTGATTTTTTATTCCTATGCGGCCCCAGGACTGAACTTGAAAACCCCTACATGACTGAACCATTACTGAGCATCAGGGTCAAGCCAGAAGGCACACTTTGATCCAATAATAAGCTACAGTAAGTCACTCATTTCATGAAGCTGAAATTTCAACAGTATTCGCAGTAAATGGAGAACAATATTCAGCTTTGTTCAAAGGGATGAATATAAATGAACTGCAGGCTAGTGAGGATAAATTATTCAGCACTGTTAATGTCCAAGTGACTAATTCACAGATCTGTGTCAGACATGATGACCCATAATTAGATTTCCCTTAATTCTTGCCCAATTTAGTCACTGCAAAACTCCACCTTTTGAAAGATGAACAGCCTCAGCTACTGCTGCCAGGGCATGACATTGCAAATAAAACTAGGAATTAGACAGCCATCTTTTATCAGTCAGACGAACTCCCATGGAGAAGCCAAATGCTCCACAGTAAAATATGCACCACTCCCATACCAAGAAAATTCATTAGGACTATTTTTACTCTACGGTATGAGAGGATTTAAAAACCTCCCACCAGTCTATGTCAAGGGGACGTTGGATGTTTGTCTGTCAAATAAAGTTTTTTGCTATGAAAAATGGACACTTTGAACCCTCACAGGTGAAGTTAAAACTCAAACAGCCTTTGTACTGCAGGTCAGAGTATTTTAGATTGAACCCAACAATTGCATCGAACCTAATGGGCACTGTAATAGAGCACAAAATGATAAAAACAATAATAATAAACAAAACTCTTTCATTTATATAATCTGATATCTTTTCTTGTTAATAATAATGAGTGTTGAATAGTTATAAAATCCTTTACTTATTGCATTTTGTTTATAATAAAGTTAGTAGGATTAGTTTTCACTTTGACAATGTAGTACGTTACTGAACAATGTAGCAAAACATTGTGTTATACCAAGCAGTGTCTATGAGTGTGATTTATCATGTCCACCCGGAGAGGTTAGGAGCACACGTTACTGATACAGCACATTGCCGCTCCCACCACACGACAAACCAACTCAGGATCCCGATTAGGACCCGAATGCAGCCATGCAATGGGTGATACCTCAGCACCACACTAGTTCAGATGGAGTGGAACAGTGTGAGGCTTTTTCATGGTGGCTGGAGTGCCAATTCTGCCACCAACCCCCAAGTTTTTCCCTGCAGGTTGGAGGGCCTACATGCAGGGTTGGATGCAGATTAACGTCATACCCAGGACGAAGCAATTGCAGGTTAACGGCCTTGCTCAAGGGACACCAATAAATGTTGGCAATGGAAAGATACAACTTAAATAATTAAATATCAGTTTTGCATTTGTCAATACCAGTACTTGAATAATTCGGTAAAGCTCCTACTTTTTGTACTCTAACTTTCTCTGTTGTAGGAGGTGGCTGTTAGGCTTATATCAAAGTAACTGACGCACACTCATTTTAAGGAACAGAATAATACTTTTAATTGATAGGCACAAGGATTATAAAAATATAAAAATGCATGTATATTATGTGATAGATGGCCAAGGACCCTGCCCTGCCAGGATGCCTGGAGGAAGGAGGAACCGGGGTAGCAGTGCTTCTGTACCCTGAGCACTCAGCTGGTCCCTGATCACTGGGGGACACCAGGAAGTGCTGACAGATCAGGGATGGCTTATGCCCGGAGTGCTTCCGGGTGCAAGGGCAGCACTTCCACCACACTGTGGAGTGCTACCAGAAGTACATCATCAGGCACCTGGAACACATCCGGGACAAGATAAAAGGGGCCGCCTCACTCCAATCAGAGAGCTGCAGTCGGGTGTAAGAAGGACGGAGCTTGCAAGACAGGAGTGGAGGCGGCCAGGAGAACCAAGGACTGGCGATTTACTGATCTTGCAACAGATAAATAGTTTTATGATATCAAGTTTATATGGGGGCGGCACGGTGGCGCAGTGGTAGCGCTTCTGCCTCGCAGTTGGCAGACCCGGGTTCACTTCCCGGGTCCTCCCTGCGTGGAGTTTGCATGTTCTCCCCGTGTCTGCGTGGGTTTCCTCTTGGTGCTTTCCTACCACAGTCCAAACACATGCAGGTTAGGTGCATTAACGATCCTAAATTGTGCTTGGTAATTGGTGTGTGTGTATGTGCCCTGCAGTGGCTCCAGCAAACCCCCGTGACCCTGTAGTTAGGATATAGCAGGTTGGACAATGACTGACTGACTGACCTTTGACAGGATTCTTTTAACTCAGCACTGCACAATCTAGCCCTTTTCTTTTCTTTCTCTTTTCCTTCTCCTCCACACCTCCCAACAAACTTTGTCCAGCACCTACGACCTTTGGGCAAAGTGGAGGGCCCTCTTTTAAACCCAGTGCCCAAATCATTGTGCCCAGAAAGCACTTCCAGGACAGGCAGCACAACCCTGGAGCAGGGAATTCAACTCTCAGTAGCTCCCCCAGGCAGCCCCCATGGAACCAAACAGGGAACACAACTCCCATGCTGCCCTACGGGCATTCATACAAAGCCTCACCACAAAGGATACTGGCCACTCAGTTAGATAGATAGATAGATAGATAGATAGATAGATAGATAGACAGTGGACTATAATTTCTCTTCTTATGAGTACTCTTAATACAAGATAGATAGATAGTGTGGTAGCCGACCCGGACACAGACAGGCAGACATGTTGGCTTCACCCAACACACGTTTATTTGCCATATTTAAAGTAAGTGCAGTCCCCAAAGTCCTGGCCACAACACAATGCCCATGTCACTTTTTCAGGCCATCTCCACTCCTCTCCACCAAGCTCTCTTCTCTCCCGACTCTAGCCATCGAATGGAGGGAGGCGGCCCCTTTTATGCTGCCACCGGATGTGCTCCAGGTGTGTCCCAGCAATCTTCCACCGACACACCCCAGTGTGGCAGAAGTGCTGGCTGCATCCCCGGAAGCACTTCGGGTGTCCCTGCTCCTCTTCCCCCCAACACTTCCAGGTGTGGCGGAAGTGCTGAGGCCCAGAACTCCAAAGGAATAGGGGCACCCCCTGGCGGTGACCACGGGCACCTACAGGGTGGAGCTTCAATGCTCTGTACCCGTGGCCCCCAAAGGTACCAGGGCGGTCGCCCCCACATGGTCTTGGGAAGGCGCAAGCCCTCCTCCGGTCTTCCTGGGCATCCCAGCTGGGTCGCCACCCCAGCCATCTCCGACAATAGATAGATTGCATACAGCCAAGACAATGATGGTGTAACTTCAGGACAATTCTCTGACTGTCCTTGAGTGGCCCAGCCAAAGCCAAGACATAAACATTTATAAAACATTTGCGGTGAGACCTGAAGATTGCAGTTTACAAATGCAAAAGAGAATTTCCCAAGGACCCAGAGGAGGGGAGTCATTTGGAGAACCCTGCTGCCAGAAGGGTTTCTGTAAAGTAATGAATTGAGGTTCTGAATGCTTACAGTATATGAATGTGAGATTTCAGTTTTTGAATTTTAATAAGTTTACAAATCTTCCTGCAAATATTCAATCTACTTCTCAGTCAGGGGGTTTGAATACTTTCTGAATCCACTGTAGGTAGATAGATAGATAGATAGATAGATAGATAGATAGATAGATAGATAGATAGATAGATAGATAGATAGATAGATAGATAGATAGATAGATAGATAGATAGATAGATAGATAGATAGATAGATAGATAGATAGATCCACACTAGCCCATACCTTCTGAATGCAATTTCCTTCCCAGGATCTCCTTTATAAAAATCCCTACCTAAAAGGCTGTATTTTATTTTTGGTATAAATATCTTCATTTCTTTTACTGTGGATCTTTGACTGAAAAAGTTGAATTCAATCACATTTAAATTAAATGGAGCATGAAGTTCTGGTGGCAGGAGGAACGGAAGGGAATTACTTGTAAAGGCAAAGAAACAGTAAAAAATAAAACCTCACAGAATTAATTAAGGGGGGAATACTGCAGTTAGAAGAACGATAACAAATGCCTGCAAGGAAAGGAAAATTAGAGATGGAACTTTTTATGACTATTATTTTTTTCTAATTATTAGGACTTGCTGACTACATTTCATCAGCTATCCCTTTGACTTGTACATCATGCAATCTACAATTAATACATGTTTACTGCCCATGATTTTATAAAGTCTCGTTGTGATTCGTACCTAAGTAGGGTTTAGTTTATAAAAATATTGCAGTCAGGTTTCTGGCCCTTGTCACCCTCTGAACATCTGCAGACCTCTGACTGGAAATGGAAACAATGGAAAAGAGGCATCATGCAAGGAAGGGAGTCAGTTTCTGCCAGGTTTTTTCAACTTATAGCACTGGTAATGCATGCTGGGATTGAAGTACATCTTGAAGCTCACATATCAAGGCTTTAAAATTAATTCATTTGCCAGGTTATGATTATTGAGCTTTTAAACAAGGAATGGATGCTTAAGTTGTTTGGAGTTAAGAAAAAAACAATGTTATCAACTATTAAATAAAAAATACTCAATTATAATCTGTGTATATTGGCATCACTCCATAAGTGGAATAACTGGATGCATCCTAAAGAGATTATTTATTATGAATGCTTACCGAGACAGGCATTAACTTGAGGAGGTTGTGGCTTCACAGAAATAAAAATCATTAAGTCAAACCTTGGCCCTGGAGTTGCGACCTTGAACCACAGTCTAGTCAGAGGGACGGCTCATCCATTTCTAAGCATAATGACAGAGGACTCCCATCGTTTCCTCTCATTCATATGACTCTGGCTTCTCTTCCTCCTTTTGGTGAGCTTTTGCTTCTATTCTGATCCTAACTCTTGAATCAATACAGTTCTGTTTAAAATGACTTCCAGGGTCAATGATCACATCATGACGACGTTTCTGAGACTGGTCCTGGACTGTATGAGACCCCTTGTGGTAGGCCACCTGGACCCACTGCAGTTAGCCTACCAGACAACGACTGGAGAGGAGGACGCTTTTATCTGTCTACTCCGTAAGTCTTATTCTCACCTGGACAAAGCTGGCAGCACATGAGGATTATGTTTTTTTTAATTTCGCCAGTGTCTTGAATACTATCTGGCCATCCCTGTTAAGGGGTAAAGTCAGTGATATGCAGGGGGATGAGCCTGTGGTGTCCTAGATGATGGACTATCTGTCGGACAGGCCACAGATTGTGAGACTTAAGGACTGTGTTTCTGATATGGATGTGAGCAACGCTGGAGCACCACAAGGTACAGGCCTGTCTCCTTTTCACTTCACTCTGAACACCTACGTAGGACTATAAATATAACAGCAGGTCATGTCTCTTGCAGAAATTCTCAGACGATTCTGCACTCATGGGGTGTATTAATAAGGGGGATGAGACAGAGGAGGGGAGTCATTTGGAGAACTTTCTTACTTGGTTTTAAGAGAATTGTCTACATCTTAGCGTCAGTAAAACCAAGGGACTGGTTACCGACTGACACCACATCAAAGTGTCCTCTGGTCACTAATCAGGGAGTGGTCCAGTCTTATGAGTAATTGAGGGTCCACATTAATGACAGGTTGGACTGGTCTCACAACACAGAGGAACCATATAAGAAAGGGCACAGCAGACTCTTTTTTCTTTTTTAATGCAGGAAGTGAAATCCATCACACCTATAACTCTATGATGGCCAGTGTGATGTGCTGGGCTGGCAATAATCACTTCAAGGGAGGCCCACTGAATTAACAAGCTAATTAAAAGGGCAGGCACAGCTATGGGATGCAATCTGGACCCCTCCTAGAGATGGTAGAGGAGGAGAGAATGAAGACAAAACTGAGTGCCATCATGAACAATGCTGCACATCCCCTCTCTGACACACAAACACGGAGGACTTTCAGCCGACAAATTATTCAGCAGAAGTGTGTCAAGAAACACTACTGGGGGTCTTTTATACCAACAGCAATACATTTGCATAATGCGTCACTGTGACTGGGACTACTAAGCCAGAAGTATAGCAGTAAGGGAGATTTTGATTTGCTTTTGTGACCTTCGGTTCTAGGGCGGCACGATGGCACAGTGGGTAGCACTACTGCCTGGCAGTTAGGAGACTTGGGTTTGCTTCCCGGGTCCTCCCTGCGTGGAGTTTCCATGTTCTCCCCGTGTCTGTGTGGGTTTCCTCCCACAGTCCAAAGACATGCAGGTTAGGTGGACTGGCGATCTTAAATTGTCCCTAGTGTGTGCTTGGTGTGTGTGTGTGTGTGTGCCCTGCAGTGGGTTGGCACCCTGCCCAGGATTTGTTCCTGCCTTGCGCCCTGTGTTGGCTGGGATTGGCTCCAGCAGACCCTGTGTTAGGAAATAGAGGGTTGGACAATGACTGACTGACTGACTGACCTTCAGTTCTTCTTTTGCATATTGTGCTTTAATTGAGTGGTTTGGGTTTAGAAAATGTCCTATCTTATGACCTCACGACTAAATTTCTTGCTCCATTTCAAATATTGTCCTTTGAGGTAAGCACATTCAGCTCACAAGAAAAAGAAATTGGAGAAACCAGGGAGGGCACAAGATTTACATTCATGTTGCCAACAGAAAGTGAGTGGGCTAGGATTTGAACCCAATACCCCCCACCCCTGCACCACTCTGCTGCCTTTCTGTAAAGATGCGTTATTAGCCTTTATTACGTTATAATAATTGATTTTTTTTTTCTGTCGATATGTGCATCAAGTTTAAATCCCATCAGCAGGTTAAAAAAATGTAAAATGACTGGTGTGGCAGGTTTTCGTTTAGCCACTTTTTTTCCCCAAGATATTTCTGCCGTTTTGCCATGCAGCACAATAGCTGCTGGATTTCCAAGGTTTTCTTTTCAAGACTTCACATAAAATGTCCTCCCGGTTTAATAACATTTCTGCCCCTCGGTCCCTTAAAACTTTTATTAGAAAGTCCTTTTGTGCTCTAAAGCATGACGGCATCTTTTTTTTATTTTTCACCCCCAATGTGCGAGGTTTTATTCAGAGGCCCTGTGTATTGAAATGAGTGTCTCAAGGCAGAAGGCTTAGAAGTAACACCACATTCGACTCTGCTAAAAGTGAGGTTGTTTTTATTTCCATCTGCTTTCAAATTAAAAAAAAAAAAAGAAACGGAGTTGAATAAATAAACGGCATGAATTACATTCTGGCATAAAGACAGATTGTGTAGAGTCTAACCCTAATAATAACGAGAGTACAGTGGTCCGTGGAAAGCCAGAAGAGTTTCTTCAGTGTGCCACGCTTGTGACTCTTTCATCTGATATAACTACTAAACATTTGGATTAGGAAGTCTGCAGTTTATTAACACCAGAAATGCAATATTACATATTGGATTATTCTGTTGCCAGTCTCATTTTTTATTTAATTAACAGTTGTGTCAAAAGCGCTCTCTTGGCGTCAACCCGACACCGACTGACAATGGAGGCACGTAAAAATGGAACAAAAAGATTTTATTTTTCTTCAGCCGTGGGGCACGTCTTCCCCGTGTAAAGTCCCTACACTGTCCCCAAAACACACAAAAGAAAAACACCAACTCTTCTTCCTCTACTCTTCCCAGGCAGCTTTGTTCTCCTCCTCCTCCTCCCGATTCTGCCGCCTCAAGTGGTGGCTGCAGGCTCTTCTTATAGCCCGCCCGGATGTGGTTCAGGTGATAATTAACCTAATTCAGACTGCACTTGCGCGTGTGGCTACATCACAGCCCACATGGGCTCAGGAAGCCGTGCAGCTCCCCCTGGAGGTGGGCATGGAACCCAACAGGGATGAGCTCTGATGTTCCAGAATTGTGGCCCCAATACAACCCAGAGGGGGCTGCCACCAAGTGTTTAGGGGGAAGAAATAAACCTCCCATGGCTGCTCCCCTAGATTCAGTGCCAAAGGGGCGTCCACCACACAGTCTAATATTTAACTCTAAACATGCCATTGTTGGTCACTTCCCCCTTACCTTCCATAAGATTTGTTAGCCAAAATGGGGTCCCTAAATTAATCTCGTGTAAGTATGTGTAGGTGTATGCACTCTGTGATGGACTGCTGACCACTCCCAATATGCCGCTTGCTTTTCAAGCAGCACTGTGCTGTATTAAGTAGGGGACACATTTACCCACACAATAATATTAGGAGCTTTCCCACTGCAGGACCTTTTATCAGGAACCACAGACTTTTTCGAAACTTTTGTATTCTTTCCACTGCAGGAACACGGGCCACTTGTAGTTCCTGGTACATTTTTAGCTCCTACAAAAAGTATACGCTTTTTGTTCAACCAGGGACTATCGTGGGTGGGACAGAGGCAATGAACTGTGCTGATTGGTTGACCACAAGCACTGGCAAGTTCTTATAAATCTGTAATAGTGTTGACTTTGGAGAGTATTACAAGATAAGAAGAAAGGCGAGAGACAGTTTGGGGATCCACTTTGTATACTTGAGAAAATAAGGAACTTGAGGCAACAATACAAAAACCCAGAGTAGTCTTCATAGACTGAGTCCAGCATGCAACTGGAAGTAACAGAGCGGGAGGGGAGAGGCAGGGCTGCACCCGGAAGTGACATCAGGCATGGGGTTGGACGTGGAATCTGCAGAGGAAACCGGTGAAGTTTAGTTGTTTTTCCTTCTCATGATCTGCAGATAAAGGAGAAAAGGTGTTTGTGTGCACTGCCAACCCTTGATCCGGCGTAACAGCACATTTAGTCAAGCCCATCGACTGCCTCCAATGCGTGACAAGAATAATTGGTAAATACTAGGGGGCTTTGCCCCCTGCTCACTTTGCTCGCCAACCCCCATTTTTGTTTTTCCAGATACACACTTTTAAGATTTTTTTTTTTCAATAGAAACAATATTTTGAATCTTTCGAGTCCCAACGTGCTGAATCTTTTTAATGAGGGCAGTGAGACGTGTGTTTAATGACTTTGTACCATAATTCAGGATTGGTTTCTCTGTTTGGAATTTCAGCACAGACAAAACGATCTACTGTACATCATCAGCAGTTAATCATTTTTTTGCAAAGTAACCAATAAATGCATGTGAGGTAAACTCAGTCTTTGAAATTCTCTTGACTTAAACCTCAAAGCCTTACAATGTTTACATACTTCTGACATATCACCTTTGTCCAAATATTCAATCTCTATTCACCTTTTTGTTATTTCTCTGAGTAATAATTTCTCTTTCTTTGCGCTAATGCGATTTACTTTCTTTGTTTTGAGACTGTCGTCTTTTTCTGCTTTCATATTCTGTATCTTGCTCTGCATGTGTTTCTACGAGTCTTTTGAATTCCAGTGTTCATTATCTCTAACCTGCTCTGCATGTGTTTGGCCCCTTGTTTTTTAAGCTCTTTATGACGTTTTACTTTCTTTTCTACTCTGTCTTTTATTCTGACCTTGCTTTATCCTGCTTTTGTTTCAATGATACCTGGTCTATGGTGATTACTTTCCCTTTTTTGAGTAATAATTTCCATTTGTTTGCGCTATTGTGATCTTTACTTTCTTTTTTTTATACTTTCTAATTTTCCTACTTTCATATTCTTTAACTTTCTCCACATGTGTATCGTGCCAACATTTTTTTTTCTGAGCCTTTCGAATTCCACTGCTTTCATAATCTCTAACTTGCTCTGCATGTGTATAGCGCCAACGTCCGGATTGGGTTCCTTATTTTCTGAATTTGCACCTAGATTGTTATTTTCCTTTTTTGTCTCTCCAACACTTTTGAGTCTGTTTTCTCTGCGCTGCTTTCTTCTTCGCTTAGTCGTCTACGTTTCATTTATAACGTATTGTCCTTATATGCTTTATCTGCGCTGAGAGCCCTAGATCTGCGTGTGCTCAAAGCCAAAACACGACTGAGTGTGTTCGTCCCTGTGCTGTTATTTGGTTGTAAGTAGGGCATGTCTTGCAAGAATCTCATGTTCTACGTCATCTCTTAGCACAAAGTCTCATGTGTAAGGTCCCCGCGAGATGCTCCGTGGCCAATCTCTTTAGTCTCGCGGGTCTTTTAAGTGTCTTCTGTGATCTTAACGTGAAGGTCACATATCATCGCCGTACTGTTTCTCTCCAGGATATTTTTTTATAATAGGGAGATGGAAAACGGCACTTTGTACCACATCACTCTTTGCAGCCACCTCCCTGGAGTGCTGCACAACGCACTGCATTGAAGCATTAATCTCTCCCATGAAGTTGCAATTGGTTCACAACAGTTGGGTTAGAGAGTCTCGATTATGTCACATTTCACATTGCCTCACTCTTCATAGCACTATGCTATACACAGCACTGAAGCAATAAGTATAGGGGGAGACCCAATTGAAGTCCAAAGCACATCAAGGCAATATAGGAATGGTGGCCCTTGTGAACTCTCAAACTCACCTCACTTCTCGTCCCATCACTTTTCTTTGGGAGTCATATATTTTGAATAAAGGTTACAGTTCCTGTTGTGTTGTAGGAAACAACATAAGTGACCCAGAGCCGACATCATACAGGAACTCATTGCTACCTGAAAATAAACTTTCTGTGGTAGGAAAGTGCCTACTGACTCATTTGGGACCAATTTAGAGTTGCCAGTCAACTGAACACACACCTTTGGGATTTCCACAGAAGACCAACAAAGTCATTGAAACACAGGGAGAACAAGCAGACTCCACACAGACAGTGGCCCTGCTGGGGTTGGACCTCGGGACCCTGAAGTTGTGGAGCAGCAGCACATTTACCGCTGCTGGTCATGTCAAAGTAATATTTTCGTACCATATTTCAAACCTTTGCTTACAATGTGCCCTTAATTAAAAATTATTCACCCAGTCGGTCGTAATTTTATATACAGGGAATTCAGAAAGTACTCACTTTCTGCACAATTTATTTTGTTGCAGATTTAATTTCAAATTGAAAAATGTTCCATTCTTGCTAAGTGAATATGTGCCATAAAACATTTCAGATTTCCAGTAAAGACTATATCTATAAAAAGGAAATTAAAAACTATACCAGCAGTTCTCAAACTTTCGTATTTCACGCCACCCCCTTTTCTACCTGGAATAATTCTGCGCCCCCTGCATAATATAAGATAGACAAGAATAACCTATGATACGACTAACAAAGGTATGATACTCGTGCGGCGGTGTCGCGATATCCTATTATTTTTATTTCCATAAGATTTGCATGTGTTCGGCTAACTTCGATGAAATATTTGCAAGTACTTTAATAACTGTTAAAATGCCTTGTGTGGTTTTTGGTAGTAATTCTAATCCCAAAAACAAAGAATAAATTAGTTATTCTTATTTAATTATTTTTTTATGTAAAGAAACGATTAAATATGTTTTAGTTTTTAAAAATCTTGTAAACGAGGACACCGATGAAGTCAGTCTGCGCGAGACGAACGTATTTTCGTCCGACAAATATTATACCGCTGTTAGTTGTATCATGAAAATAACCCAATACGCAGTAAATTATTAAACTCAGTTTGGCAATATTGGCTCCGCTGCCAATGTGGTGCAGTCGCCTTATTATCACCTGATCTACTGTTACCTGAATGTTCGCGACAGATATCGATACGTCTCAAACATTCTGGACTGAAAATACGCGACTATAAAAGCAGCAGCAGCGGCGCCACTCGTCATAGAAACAAACTTCAAATTGAAAAGGAGCTCAGAGTGTCAAACCAAACCTGGACAGGCTGTGTACTTTAAAGCAGGCACATATTAGTCATTAGATCTATGCCTTAGAAATGTTTTATTGTTAATTTTAGTTATAATGCATTCGTTGTGATTAAATGCTTGCAAATTTTAATATGAAATAAAAATGTAAAATATTAATTTTAATGTCTAGTTCATTTATTCGATGCTCCCCTTGTACAGCTTCGGGTTGAGAACTGCTGAAATATACATTCATTCTTATGTACTACTAGCTGAAACACCCACCACTGCCCAGGAGGAAAATAAAGTGTTTTCTTTCAACTGTTTGAAAAAATATAATAAAAAAATTAAAAATAAATTAACAAATAATGAAGACTCACTAATGTGCTTGTCTTGCCGTCTTGTATGCATGTCATCATTCTGTTGATGAACTCTGTTTAATTTTAAAAGCAGCAGGGGTTAGGTGGAGCTCAAACATAAAGACAGCTGGCCATCACCTCCAGTTCACCCTCTGCTGGTCGTTCCGAGGGTCAACTGGATGATAACCTGCATACAAGACCGCAAGATCACCCCCCACCCTACCCAGAAGAGGGTGGGTTAGGGTTGATTTCACCCTATAGTATTTTTAGTCAACCAGTGAGAAACATGCGTACCAAGTTTCATGAAAATCACTCCAGCCGTTCAGAAGTGATGCTGGAACACACATACATACATACATACATACATACACACATACATTGACTTTTACATATATAGATTTTCTGCGGTGGGTTGGCACCCTGCCCAGGATTGGTTCCTGCCTTGTGCCCTGTGTTGGCTGGGATTGGCTCCAGCAGACCCCCGTGACCCTGTGTTTGGATTCAGCGGGTTGGAAAATGGATGGATGGATGGATATATAGATTTTCTGCTTTTCTGTTCCTTTTCTTCTTTTATTGTTGTTTCAGCTTTGTTTTGGAGATAATGATCTCTTTGAAAATACTGTAAGTCATGTCATATCATTTTCTAGCCCGCTTAATCCAGACCAGGGTCATGGGAGTGCCAGAGTCTATCCCAAATGGCACAAGGCAGGAACCAGTCCTGAACAGGGCGCCAGTCCATCACAAGGTGAACACACACACACACACACCAGACACACACTAGGGCCAATTCAGAGTCGCTGTTCACCTAACCTCCATGTCTTTAGATGGTGGGAGACAACTGGTGCGCCCAGGGGAAGAACATGTAAACTCCACAGAGGGATGCAAACCCTGGTCTCCATGCAGTGAGGCAGCAGCACTACCACTGCACCACAATGCCTCCCAAATATTGCAAGTGTTGTCAGTAAAAGTTACTAGAGGTGTTAATAATGATTGAAGTATCTCAAAATTGAGGGTTTGCTAATTCCAATTGCCTCTTGCCAGTGATGTGTTGGCACTCAAAATTTATTATTGGGGTCAGAATGAGCTCAGGAACCGAGGCTGTAAATAGAAAGAGTTGACAGGAAAGCTGAAGCCTCCAGGACAGGAAAAAGTGGAAGGTCCCAGACTAGAGGGTTTGCATAGATAAGATGGGACATAAGATGGGTGATGTGGGAAACTAAACTTAATTAAACAGCAAGGAAGGACCATTCAGAAACACTTTAACAACCCTAACAGGCAGCTACCCTTACGTGTGGTTGATGGGGTTTCTTATTTGTACATGAAACTGGAAAAATGTAATGTGTGGATACTAAAATGATCTTCTGTCCTTTGTCCCTTTTCCACTGTGAGTTTATTGTTGACTGGGAATTGCTAGTTTTTATAAGGTGACAATTCCAATCACCCATTTCTTGTGAAGTTTGTGTTATGGTTTGTCTATTTCTTTCTTGATGGTGTCTTTTCATCCTCAACAGCACCTATTAAATGTGATTTTCTTTGGAAGGCCATGCAACTATTCAGACTGATTTGCTTTCCAGTCAGATGGAAATAAATAACACTGAGGTACCTGTTCTAATAAAGCATGAGGGGCTTTTGAGTCTCGCTTGTCTCAAAAATGATCAGAAACACGGCAGGGATTGCAGCCTATTAAAGCAGAGTACCCTTAAAGAGACTGGCAGCTCTATTTTTGGATGAAAGGAGGGAAGAATGGCGGAATGTGTGTGGAAATTCAAGTCGATAAAAGAAAGAACTGTCGACTTCAGCTTTAAATCGGCACCTCATTTTGAAAGTGTCACAGTTGAGCGATCACTCAGGGTCTCCCCCTTCTCTGTTTCATAGTATCGCATAGGATGGCTGGTTGTGAACCCAAGGGCGTCAGAGTCAGAAGCAAATTCTTATCCAGCTTTGCTAAAGCAAATTTCCAATTGGTCACCTGAGCAAGCAGGAATTATTATGGAGGAACAGGGAGGGCATCATGACAGTTTTTAAAGTGGGCCGGTACCACTATCTATTGTATGCATACCACTGGATACGAGTACTTCGTCTCACAACCATCTTATATTTAGAAAAAGAAATCTCTTTGTTATAGTTTTTGTACTGTATATCAGAACATTATCGGACTTCCAAGGGCAAACTCCCTTCCTCTACCCTACAAAATAATTTCTTTATGACAACACACTTACAGACCTCCAAGGGGTCCCAAGGGTATCTGAAATTGTTTTGATCAGCCAAAGCAACAGGGAATGCTGCCAGTTCTTTTTTTCCACTTTAACAAGTGTATCATACGAGGGTAAATCAAAAACTAAAGACAATTTGAAAATTATATGGTAACCGCAACTGATAGAAGCTGACGCAATACAACACATTTGTGATGCCTTATGGGTTGTTAAAATACGCACAGTGCGGAGCTCTGCCATTAGTCTAGTTGAAGCCAAGGTCAAATGAACATGGACACTCCACTCACGGACTGCACCAATGTTGAAAAACGTGCCATAGTGAGATTTCTTTGAGCAGAAGGAGTGAAACCTGCTGAAATTCACTGAAGGACTGTGATGTATTGTGTCAGCTTCTATTCACTGCCCTTACTGTGCAATTTTCAATCTGCGCTTGATTTTGTAAAAGTCGCAGAGTAGTTGGAGCGATTTACTGGGTATGTCAGATTAGGTGAGAGCACTGGTGACCCCCTCGGTCTCATCGAGATTATGTACATGAAGTCACATAATGCGGCAAAGCCTTAAACTGCCATTATTTTAATGATATTTTAGACTGTGGCAGTTTCTAGATGGAAGTGCTTTGATATCTATTTATATTCCTCCTCTTCTTTTTAGGCATCAATCTATATATATATATATATATATAATTCACTAAGGCAAGACACCCATGGAAAGCACGCTGGAAGGGGCGTGGATTCACTAAGCCGCCGACAAGTAAGACGCTCATGGTGCACGCAGGAAGGAGCCACGCCAACCAACTCTAAGACCATTGGATACGATGACAACTCGCAGAACCACGGCCACCAATTCGGACGCGATGACACAGGAAAAACGGCGTCATTTATGTTCGTCTGTCGTAGAGTCCACATGCACCTCTGAGCCACGTTGACTGTTCATAGAGGCATGTTTCCCGTGGAAGTGAATCGCTATATGCAGCGTGTAAAGCAGTTTGTGAGGGGTATCCCTTGGGATCCTTAAAACAATCCTTTAAAACTGAGGTTAAAACACAATGAAGGAAGCAGTCTTTAAAAACCAATAAGCCCCGTGCCTCTGTTTCATTACCGTCTCACCTGCTTCACCAATGCAGGCCCTGCAACAGTCGAGATGCTCTCTCAGCAGCTGACCTTCTCTGTGCCTGACCGGTTCACACAGAGGCAGCGCGAGAGAAAGCCGCGCACACAGAGCCACACACACAGGCAGCTGGTGGGCGGCTCTCTGTGAGTTTCTCTTGCGAGCGGACACATGACCAGGCAGTGTGTATGCTTCGAGTGCGAGGGTGGACCCGGCAGGACTATCTAAGAAGAGGCATGTTTGTCACATATGTAAATCGCTGTATGTAGCGTGTAAAACAGTTTGTTTGTCACATATGTAAATCGCTGTATGTAGCGTGTAAAACAGTTTCCGAGGCATTTCCCATGGTCTTACAGTTGGTGGGCGGGTCAATGTTGGTTGCTCTTGCGAGCGGGCACATGACCAGGCAGTGTGCATGCTTCGAGAGCGTGGATGGACGCGACAGCACCATCTAAGAAGAATCATATTTGTCGCGGATGTGAATCGCTGTATGCGGCGTGTAAAAAAGTTTGTTGCGAATGTGAATCGCTGTATGCAGCGTGTAAAACACTATTGTATGTTGCTCTCTACAGAGTTACATCTTTTCATTCACCTACAGTCGTATCCTCAAAACCAACCCCATTTGGACAACTGTGTCTTTCAGGAAGTGTTCACCCATCAATACATAATTATGCGGCATATGCTATGCCGCGGATTGGCTAGTTAGTTTAATTTTCAGATGCTTAGCTCTTAGCTTTAAGTAACATTTAGTTTATCATTGAGTTACATTCAATACTTTCCCTTGTGTTTAATAATTTATTCTGTTATAACTTGATATATATATATTTATATGTAGCGTGATGCCCTGTTATAGCTTCATACAGTATATTTAAATATATATATATTAGTGGATGCCCGCTGTAGCATACGGCGGTGTAAGAATAGGAATGGAAAACGGTGAGAAAGGAATTCAGAAATCAAGAAGAAAGAAATACTTTTTGAAAGACGTAGTTTTGAATAGGTGTTTTGCAGGAGATGACAGATAATGAGTCGAAAGATCTAATCTCTCTCTCTCTCTCTCTATATATATATATATATATATATATAGAGAGAGAGTAGAGATACAGTATATATATATATATCTTATATGTAAACATCTACGCAGGGAAGTGTGTGTGTCTGTCTGGCCCAGAAGTGCAAAGCTACAGCATGAACATCAAAGAGCTGGCAAGGTAGCCCCAAGTTAACAAGTCGGAAGAAGAAATAAGTACGAGGCTACAGCATGAAGCTGAAAGAAATTGACTCCGTCGCCAAAGTCAAACTGGCAAGGTAAAGACAAATGAAAGAGAAACTCGCTTAGCCGCTGACAGATAATGAGGGCAAGCACGTCTGCAAAACAAAACCGCCGACTCTGCATTTCAATTTTTATTTTGATGATTTCAGTAGTTTTTAGGTGCCCGGGCTTTTTACAGTACGGGCTTACACAGCTAGTATATATATCAGTCAGTCAGTCATTATCCAACCCGCTATATCCTAACTACAGGGTCACGGGAGTCTGCTGGAGCCAATCTCAGCAAGCACAGGGTGCAAGGCAGGAACAAATCCCGGGCAAGGCGCCAGCCCACCCCAGGGCACACACCAAGCACACACTAGGGACAATTTAGAATCGCCAATGCACCTAACCTGCATGTCTCTGGACTGCGGGAGGAAACCGGATTACCCGGAGGAAACCCACACTGACATGGGGAGAACATGCAAACTCCACACAGAGAGGACCCTGGCAACAAACCCAGGTCTCCTAACTGCGAGGCAGCAGCGCTACCACTCCGCCACTGTGCTGCCCTAGTATATATATTGTGAACTTGACCCCGGACACAGGCAGACAGACATCATTGTTTTCACCACACACTTATTTATTTTACACTATTTATAGGTCCCCGCGCTCAACTCCCCAGTGCCTCTTGCACCGATTCAACAACTCCAGGCCTTACAACGCCTCTGTCTCTCTTTTCAGGCCTTACAATGCCTCTTTCTCTCTTTTCTCTGGCCGCCTCCAGACCTCCCGCTAGCTCCGTCCTCTTCCACCCGACTTCCGCTCCAGACTGAAGGGAGGCGGCCCCTTATATAGTGCTCCCGGATGAGCACCAGGTGTTTCCGGCATCCACTCCTTGGCCACGCCCCAGCGTGGCGGAAGTGCCGCTGTCCTCCCGCAGCTCTCCGTCGCCACAATAAGTCTTCCCCCCAGCACTTCCTGGTGTGGAGGAAGTGCTGGGCTCCAGGGTTCCTCAGGCTCCAGGGCGCCGCCTGGCGGTGGCCACGGGCCCCTACAGGATTGGGCTTCCAAGCCCTCTACCCGTGGCCCCCTATCCAACCAGGGCGATCGCCCCCTTGCGATCTGGAGGAGGCACAAGCCCTCCTCTGGTCTTCCTGGGCGTCCCGGCCGGGCTCCATCCCCGGCCCGGAACCACACGGGATAAACCGGCATCGGGGCGCCGCCTGGCGGTGACCTCGGGTCCCTACAGGGTTGGGCTTCCAAGCCCTGTACCCGAGGCCCCCAACATAACCAGGACGGACGCCCCCTCGCGGTCTGGAGGAGGCACAAGCCCTCCTCTCGTCCTCCTGGGCGTCCCGGCCGGGGACCACAGTGCCCCACCGCCAGCGAGGACACGTGGGTCCGAACGACACAACCCGAAAGGGCAGCACGTCCCCGAAGAGGGTCCTACTATGTCCCCAGGGTCCATCACGGCACCCTGGGACATCTTTCTTCGGCACTCCCACTGACGCAAACGTGCCCCTCTGGTCCGCGCCGTTCTCGCCCCCGTTGTCCCCCCCAGCTGGGACACTATTGGCCTCCCGCCGTGGAGCTCTCCCGCGGAGCGGCCCATTTCAGGAGGGCAGGTCCCTGACGACGCCGTCCTCAGCGCTCGGGGGGCTTGGCCTGTGGAAAAAGGAAACAGAGGGCCAGAAGCACTGCCGGGACACTCACCCCGAGCGTCCCGTCGGTCTCCATACCAACAGTGCTCCTGCCCCCCTCCGACAGCCCCTAACTTGCCTGCTGAAGTCCTCCGCCGCAAGGTTCCGTGCCCGTCCGCTCGTTGTCCGTGGCACCGCTCTCACAGGCAGCTCGTCGAGCCGCCCAGGGGATTTCCTCTGCGTCCGCAGAGGACGGCCTTCGCTCGACGCGCGCCCAGCGCAGCGTCCTCCCCTGTCCGAGGAACCGGCATTCACCCCTCGGTTCCTCCCTCTCTTCTTGGACGCCTTGACGGTCTGGGTCTGAGCATGGCAATAGCTCAAACCTAGCCCCGTCTGCGTCCCTGCAGAGCGACGGGAAACAGCTGCAGGCTTGGAGCGCAGGGCGCTAGGACCCGGGGCACTTTGCAGCCCTGATCCTACCAGCCCCTGCGTGTATGACCTCCTCGCTTCACCAGCCATCTGCACCGCCGCGTCCGCTGTTGGGAAGTTGCCTACTTAGAACCGGTCATCCCGTAGACGGTCATGGCCATGTCCGGCGAACCCCCCTACTTGCTTTACGGGGACGGCAACACTCACCACCCCCGCAGTGCTCCGCCGGCCTCCGGTTCCAGCGCCGCGCCGATCCTCCGTCTCACACGACGTCTCTCCCGACGCGACTGCCTTCCCCATCAGCTCCTCCAACTGAGCGGCGATAGCACTCAGCAGCTGCATCATAGACGACTCGGCGGGCGAGGATTCCCCCGACACGCGCCGAGCCACTGGTGGGAACAAAGAGACAGACGCCGGTGAGCTTACCTGTCGATCAGCTGCACTCGACGCCTGCCTCCTGTGGGCCACTCCTCCTGGCCCAATCGGGTCTCTTCTCCGCACGGGACTGGCATTCCTTGGACCCGCCTCTATCCAATCATCGGCGGCACGCAAGACACACCGCCAATCCCGTGCCTGTCAGCGGGCGGGACCACCGGCCCGCGGCCATCTTGTCTCCCCTGGGCTGGGTACGGAGACGTGCCTCCTCACCGCGTTGTAGCTGCGGCGACTCCTCGAGCCGCAGCGGCTCGATTCGCAGCCTCCTTTGCTGCCTCCGTCGCCGCACTGCCGACAGCCCGTGGCCCGGCGCTCCTGCCACAGACGCGGATCCGGTTTGTCCCTCCCTGTGGAAAACAAGGTATGACCGACCCCGAAGGGCCGATTATTGCAGGGCAGGGTACTCACCTCCCGGATCCCGTCATGCCGAGGCCCCCGCCTCGGTGTGGCCTTTTGCTTCGCCTCGCCGGCCTGGCTGTCCGTGTCGACAGCGCGACTTTCGGAGCCCGCTGCGCTCCGGCGATGTCTATTCCTCCTCCGCACCCGGGGATATCCATGCCGCGGTCCGGCGGCGGTTTCCGGAGCAAAACGCACCCGCGGGGTTTTGCACGGGCCGCACCTGCAGCAAATGTGTGGAGTCCCCTGCTGCACCGGGTCATTCACAAAATATTTATCGATATGGGCCCCCCGTCTTGCACCAGACGGTTGGCCCCACGTTGGGCGCCATTGTGAACTTGACCCCGGACACAGGCAGACAGACATCATTGTTTTCACCACACACTTATTTATTTTACACTATTTACAGGTCCCCGCGCTCAACTCCCCAGTGCCTCTTGCACCGATTCAACAACTCCAGGCCTTACAACGCCTCTGTCTCTCTTTTCAGGCCTTACAATGCCTCTTTCTCTCTTTTCTCTGGCCGCCTCCAGTCCTCTTATATAGTGCTCCCGGATGAGCACCAGGTGTTTCCGGCATCCACTCGTTGGCCACGCCCCAGCGTGGCGGAAGTGCCGGCTGTCCTCCTGGCAGCTCTCCGGTCGCCACAATAAGTCTTCCCCCCAACACTTCCTGGTGTGGCGGAAGTGCTGGGCTCCAGGGCGCCGCCTGGCGGTGGCCACGGGCCCCTACAGGATTGGGCTTCCAAGCCCTCTACCCGTGGCCCCCTATCCAACCAGGGCGATCGTCCCCTTGCGATCTGGAGGAGGCACAAGCCCTCCTCTGGTCTTCCTGGGCGTCCCGGCCGGGCTCCATCCCCGGCCCGGAACCACACGGGATAAACCGGCATCGGGGTGCCGCCTGGTGGTGACCTCGGGTCCCTACAGGGTTGGGCTTCCAAGCCCTGTACCCGAGGCCCCCAACATAACCTGGACGGACGCCCCCTCGCGGTCTGGAGGAGGCACAAGCCCTCCTCTCGTCCTCCTGGGTGTCCCGGCCGGGGACCACATATATATATATATATATATATATATATATATATATATCTAATGACCACATGGGGGCACCACTGAGCCCCAACCTCAGACACAATATTACACTACACACTCCCGTGTTAAAATAATTTATTCTGAACAAGACACCAAATAAGCACTAATGACAAACCACGGTTAATCAAACAGGTCTCTCTATCTCTCCTCTATCTCTCTTCTCTCATTTTACTACTCCTTTGAGTTTTTCCCCCTGCCTCCTGACTCTGATTTCCACATGTGAGGCGGCGGTCTTCTTTTTAGGCCGGACCCAGAAATGCTTCTGATGCCACACCGTGTCTCCCTGGGAACACTTCTGGGCCATATACTGTAGAAAGTAGGGAGACAGGGTTATACTTGTGGACTCCAACTCCCAAGCTCCCCTGTGGGTGTCCCAACTGGGCTGCCACTGCCACTGGTCCAAGCAACATATTAGTCACAAAGTTATAAACATTTCTTATTCCGGCCGTCTAACCCATCTGTCCTTCTGTGTTGGCCTCCGGTCTAGATAACAAACTGTCTTCCTTCCTAGCCAGGATGTCTGTTCTCCTCCTCCTACTTGTAACAGAGTGTAAAAGATTATCATATATTAACTAAAAATTCTACAGATCAAGAATGTCATCATTTCCTAGTTTCTTTGAAATATTGCGTACGCATGAGTCTGAGTTGCCATAATTATACACAAGCTTTCGTGTCAGGTTTTCCTTTATAAATCCAGATGTTTGTGTGGGAAGTTTCAAGCCTTTTTATGTGCGTACGCAAGCTTTATAAATGAAGTCCAAGGTGAGGAAGTTGACCTCCTACAGGAGAGCACTAAGCTCCAGTCTTAGAGTTGAACTGTGTTGTCATTTTTAAAAGAATGAGAGGCCTTACCCTCCAGCGGGGAAGTGATGAACGAGCATGCCGTGCTCCATTCATCCAGCGGTCATGCTTGTCATAAGAAAGCCTGTAAACAAGTATTGGTAGAAACTTCTTGGGGACCATATTGTCACTGGAAGCACCTACTGATATAACCGGAGCTGACTGAGTGCTGTATATATGCTGGAAAAGCAGTAAATCCTACATTGGGTTCATATTGTGATAAAGTTACTACTTCTAAACAAACAAACACCCAGGGTGTAAAGAAAAATATGCATATTTGACAGGCAAGACAATTTGGAAAAGGAACACAAATTGAGTGAAGAATCATAGAAAAGCCAAAGCAAATTCAGAGGTGACTGTAGGAAGTGCCATTTATGAGGAATTGATTTAATAAAACAGCTGCTTCATGCAATATTTAAGGCAAACATCTAACACCATTGGTGTACTGCAGAGGCAAATTTGTTTGTCTGCCTCAGCAAGTTAAGAGTCATTTCATTTTATTAAATTTATTAAAAAAACAATCAGAAGGAATGATGATAGCAGAATGGTTCACCCTTATAACCACACAGATTAAACTTCATTAATACACAGAAAGAATTCCATTATAGTGCTGGTAGTCAATTTCAAGATTTAGCAAAATGAGGCATTGAAGCACCCAACATAAGAAATAAAATTTTATTCATCAAAGGATCGCACACGTTTGAATTTCAGTATTCCATCAACCAGATACATTAGAATATCTTTCCATTTCACTCAACCGCTCTTTGTTAAAGTTACAAGACCTTTAACCAATTAGTCATTCTTGCTGTTTAATTTATCGCAACATTCCATGAAGAGAGGGATTTATGAAATGATTTGTATCGATTTGTCTGCATGTCAGTTGAAATAATAACTCGCTCATTGACAATCGTAATCTATTGTTTGCAGAAGCACATCTGCTCTGATGTGAGTTTAGGAATCCTTTTCATTATGTTTGTAAGAAAACATGGCACTTGTGAATCTCTCAGGATTTGCCAGGAGGCTAAGAAACAGCCTTGTCTGATCATCTCATTTGCAACTTGTGGGTTTTGTTTCGAGATGCCTTAGGGAAACAGACATGTGTAACTAAAAGGATTTTTTCTTGTGTTTCTGATAATGGAAAAAACTGTTTTTGAAAAGAAAAAAAATCTTTGGGGAGAACAATTGTAGTACAGAAAGACAAGAATAGTCTTACCTAAAAGGTGAATAGCTGTGAAAATTAAAAATTTACACTAATTCAATTATCTGTGCTTTTATTTCAGGAACCTATAAATAACCAGTTTTCAATGGTTTTTCCATGATCGTTCGTTGTTTTTCTTAAAACAATCGTTAATCACCAGACTTGACTGCTTCTTCTCCATTTCAGAGTGCACAAACCTCGGGCTAGGAAGGTAGGGCAAAGGTCCACCCTAACAGTTCTTGGAGGTCTGCTGGTGACCTTGAGTGCAGTTTCTGTGAAAAAGCCATTTTTGGCCTTTATGCAGAATTTGACAAGATGGTATCATTTTAGTGAAATTACTTTTTTAAGCTGTGGGGGGCGATACTGCACAATCAGCACAGGCATCTGTTCGTTTTCTTCACTCTCAGAACTGGAGAAAATCTACAAGTCCAGCGGTCTGTGTTAAAAACTTAAAAACAATAAATGTTATGTGCAGGTTATTACTTTTATTATGGAAATACAGTATTTCTACATGAATATTTACTAGATATTTTTATAATCAATCATATGCTGGATAATTAGAATATATTATGCCTAGAAATTAGAATGCATATGATAAGGCACTTATTTTAATTAGAAACTTGTTTACTTAGTAATTTGGTGTCTTATAAGTTATTATTATTTTTAAGCATATTGTAAGAGCACCAATATAGCTCTGAAAGGCATTGATCTGTCAGATTGTTAAAATAATGGAATGCCCTGATAAGCACAGAGCCCACTGATACCCTGGAAGGTGATGCCAAAGACGGGGTAACAAGAAGGGCATGGTTTAAAAAAACCAGAAGACAAAGATGGCAAAATGCTAAGCGGTGCTAATCAGCATAATGAATAAGGGGCATAGATAGACAGAAATTATAGAGAGGTAGGCTTGACCAAACGGTACCCAGACAAGATGGCAAAATGCCATTAAGTGTTGTCTATTAGCATAGCAGGGAAGTCAAGATATCTTGTCTATGTTAAGCTATGCATAAAAAAGGTCTAGTGCTTCTCTCCACGGACAGAACATGGCTTTTTATTATCTTTAACAGAAGTTGCTATATAAATAAAATGGATTATTATTATTATTAAACCAGAGGGTTTTTGGACTCTGTGTGATTTCCTGGCATTGGATATTGTTGATTTGGGATTTTATTTTATGACATTATATATTATGAAGGTCAGTGTAACTGTTGATTTCATATTGCCTTCGTGATTTCTTGTTTGACTGAGCTTTGTGTTGGACTAATAAGCCATACAATGTCAGATCCTTCCTCACCCAGGCTAGACCTGCTGAATTGGGTTAAATGGAGTTAGGAATTTTATGTCATTGATTAGACTTTTTTCCAAGTTAATTTAAACCACTTTATTGTGCTAGAAAAACCACTATTAAACTGAAATGGTTCCTGCAATGAATGCCCCCCTGCCCACATACACCTCTTTTTGCTCGATAGATCAAGTCTTATGTTATATTGTGGTGAAAATTGGATTACTCCTCCTTGTTGTTACAGAAAAACTTTTTGCTGCTGAACCTTCATTTTTGAAGTCGGACTCACTGCCCTCTAACCAGTGTGTTGTTGTGCCGCCTCAGTTCTCCACATGATTAAAGTCAGTCTGGGTTCTTTTTAATACTCTCATTTTGAACTGGAGACATTGCATGATCTTACTTTTGAATAAAAGTTGTTTTTTTTTTCCCAATTCAGCATTTCTGTAATATATATATAAAAAAACAGATTAAATCTATGGTGTGTGCCTATGATGCTAAAACCTAAATGATAGGTTATATATATTTGCCTGCTGACTAAATGATTATTAGTTGAAACATCTACGGTTTCAATCATGCAATAAAATAAACCACTGAAGTATCTCTCTTAAAACTCTTACTGCTTTTCAAGAGACCCACTTAAACTATAAGAATTATCTAAGAACTTGTTTAAGTTTTCAGTCCAACATTCTAGGGATATGAGAATAATAATTTTGAAAATAAACTCAATTACCTTCATTCCAGGTAATTTCACATCCAGCTGGCCACCCTCTACTTTTAGATAAAATACTAAAGACTGAGTTAATTCTATCTAATGTGCGGTATGTGCTCTCAGTTGGGGCAATGCTAAATTTATCCTTTAAAGCAGCGGTTCTCAACCTGTGGGTCGCAAACCCATCGGGAGTTCAATGACGATTCGCCAGGGGTCACCTAAGACCATTGGAAATATGGGTTTTGTTTATTCTAATGTGTAAAACTTGTTATTGTACAGTTTTTTTCCATTGGTAGTTACTAGTTTTTTACTATAATTGTCATTCGAGGATAGATGTTGCAGACAATTGAATCAGAATAATTTCAAACGTTTTAATTGTCGTAACTTTATTATTTTTCACTGTTTACATTACTGTTCATTGAACGGGGATTTACACACTTCTTCCATTTCCAACAACATATCTTTGCGAAAGAGGGTTTTCCAGATTGTTGGTTATCAAGTCTAAATACAGAAGACTTGTTGCAGAAGATGATCTTCGTTGTGCTCTTGCAAAGACTGCCCCGAGAATTTCTGATCTGGTTAACCTTCGCACTGACGTTGAGTTTTTATGCGTACTGTCACAACAATTTTGTAGCAATGTAGTTTATTGTTGTTATATTAAGACCGTTACCCATGCTACGCCATGCTTTTCACATTTTCACATAAGTATACAACTTGAATACGGTGAATACAGTTCAATACACAATGAAGAAAAACAAATAAATGTAAGTCATAAAGACAAAATTTCATTTATTTGTAATTAGAAATAAATATTTCACAATATATATTGTTTTTGTTATTAATCACTACGCTTTAATTATGTTCAATTTGTAACAATGACAATACATTCTGCATATCAGATATTTACATTACGATTCATAACAGTAGCAAAATTACAGTTATGATGTAGCAACGAAAATAAATTTTACGGTTGGGGTCGCCACAGCATGGGAAATTGCATTAAAGGAACCGCTGCTTTAAAGGATAAGTGTGGTATTATTCACATTAAAGTTAGTTTTTAATAATAATAGTATACATTAATCTACCATGGTAAATTGTGTTCTTAAGTGAAGAATTTTAATTATTATTATTATTGTTTTAAATGTCTTGCTTGTTCTTGCAGTTTAAAATGCGGTCTATGAAGCATTGATGCAAATGTAAATAAAAGCCTTAAAACATGACAGCTATATCTATCCAAGGGTTTTAATCTATGAAATCATGACTTCTTCTTTATAGACGTATGTTAATGACAACAAACGAAATAGATTTTATTATTTATTCAATTCTTGGCACTATTTTAAATGTATTAAAGGAATACTTGACCAAAAAATATTTTTATATTTTACTCAGAAACACATGGACCTCTAGCCCTCCCAAGATCAAGGTTCCAGCCCCACTAGTTCCCAAGAACCAGCAGGTTGCTGTGCTGCATATTGCTAGATGTGTAGCAGATGCCGTAGTTGTCCTTCTTCTTCCTATCATGTAATTACAATACAATGCAATTTATTTTTGTATAGCCCAAAATCACACAAATAGTGCTGCAATGGGCTTTAACAGGCCCTGCTTTTTGATAGCCTCCCAGACTTGACTCTCTAAGAAGACAAGAAAAACACTCCCCCAAAAAAAAATCCTTGTAGGGAAAAAAATGGAAGAAACCTTGGGAAAGGCAGTTCAAAGAGAGACCCCTTTCCAGGTAGGTTGGGAGTGTAGTGGGTGTCAAAAAAAATGGTTCAATACAATACACAGAACAAACATAAGTAATCCTTAATACAATATAATAGTGCAATAGAAATATTACAAATACAGAGCAGAATTCAACAACAAATAATAGGATTCTGATTTGTTCATCAAGCTGTCTCACTCTATTGGCCATTCCATAGCTGAGTCAGTGCTGGGCCAACCAATCCAATAAAAGGACCCCTCTACCCGATTATTCCTGCGATCCTTCATCAGAGATGACTTTACTTTAGGCAGGCAAAACAATCTGGCAGGTTGGCACTGGCACCAAGTGCCACATTTAAGTACCGAGAAGAAAAACAGCATAGGTTAGGGTTAGGGTTAGGATTAGTAACAAATTCTAACTATCATGTTACTTATGTTTTAGTGCTAATAACTAACAACAGAGATGCAGTCTGTACAGTTATCAGCAGCTCTAGTCAGGATATGCTAAACTGAAGTAGTGAGTCTTCAGCTGGGATTTGAAACTCTGGAGCGATTCACTATTAATTGTCTTATGTAATTTGCTTTATGATTAGCAGGTGTCTTCTTTTTCTTTCTGCCATGTCATGTCTATCCACATTACCATATGAAAGAAGCCAACCACCAATAATTTTGTGGAGGCTGACAGCAGCCACACTCATTCGCTCACCGGGGTTATCACATCATAAACTTTCAATTAAGTCTAAGACCAAGTTTCCACACTCAGTGGTTCACGAGTTATCACCTAACAGACATATACAATCCTATTATATATATAGATTTACGTCATGTAAATTGTAGTGATGTCTGAGAAATATTTTAATATTTATACCTGCAGGTTAGCTTTTGAATCCTGATTCCCATTAAACCTCATATATTCTTCTTCCTATTTATCTTCAACCTTGTATCTTTCAAAGCCTTCTCCGTTCTTCCAGCTTCCTCTCCACCTTCTTTTCTGGTGGTACACAACACAATGTCATCAGCTAAAATCACACACTAGGGGGATTGGTCTTGTATCCCATGAATCAACTCATTCATAACAAGATTACAGAGAGAAGACTTTGAAGAAGATCCCTGGTGCAGACCTACCTGCCTACTCTAACTGGAAGCTTGTTGTTTACCCAAACAGTGCTTTAACCCGAGTCCTCACTCCCTCATCCAAATCCTGGACAATCCTCATATACCTCTCTGGTACTTCCACCTTCAGACCTCTTTACATGGCACTCTATCACAAGTCTTTTCCAAATCAATAACTCCATATAAAATACTTTTTGTTTTTCTCAATGCATATCAACAAAGGGTGTTCACTAAGAAAGATGTAAAACTAAATAGAAAAAATTAAAGAAAAGCGAGTGATAACATTATCAGGAAGAGAACACAACTCGTACTTGTGCATATCCATGATGCTTCAATAAGTAGAAGGTCAATTCACCGGTGCATTTTTACTGCCTTTTGCTAAATAATCCTGAGGTCCTCCAGTAGTGAGTCTTCAATTCCAATGCTCTGGTGCGTCTGTTCCGTTTTCATTCACAAGTCTTTTCTCTCACATACCAGTGATGTGCAATGTTAAGTCAATTGGTGTCTTTACAAAAGCTCTTTACAAGCAAGGGGGCTTTGTGATGGACTGGTATCCTGTTTGGGGTAGCTTCCTTCCCACCACCTGATGCCATTCATGTTCCACATGGCCTTGTAATGGATTAACTGGATTCAGAAAACAGATTTAACCATATTGTTTTAAAAGGTTTACAGCTCTGATCAATTCTTTTATAACCTAATGACTGAAGTGATGGGGTAGCAGTAAGAGATCACAGAGGACCTACCTTCATATATCTTCCTATTTAATAACTGTTTTTCATGTAGTATATATATATATATATATATATATATATATATATATATATATATACGTATATTCTTCATTCTTTTCAATCACATACAATACCTCAAAAAAGGATACTTGGCTTCCTAATGGATGTTGGCCAGACTGTTGAATGAACAATAAATCATGTTTATACTTGTGCACTTTTTTTTTATTAAAAATTAGTTTTGTTCTTCTTTTTTAGGTATAATGTCGACTCAAGAAGTTCCAACATTTCAAAACATGTAAGTAGCTGAATTTTAACTACAGATGTGAATATTTCACTAAAGCAAAACCTTTCAAAAGACCCTGGCCCACAGTGGATCCACTGAAGAACAAAAGATCATAAATATAACAACCAGGTCCTCATCTAAGAAACACATTCATTCAATGGTGTGTGACAGTAAGAATTTAGGTACAGGTTCTAAATCAAAATTTCAAGAGGGAATATTGTTTTTAGTGCTGAAAAAAGGAAGTCATCAACATTTATTTATATAGCACATTTACATACAAATAGTGTAGCTATACAAGATGAAGAAAGAGAATCTTATAAAATATATAAATATAAAAATAAAATGAGGCAATACTAAATAACAAAGAATAAAGTGAGGTTTGAAGGCCGGGAAGACTGAACAAACAAACAAAAAAAAAACTCTAGAGGGCTGGAGAAAAAAACAAAATCTGCAGGGGTCCCAAGGACACAAGACCACCCAGCCACCACTGTTTAGCAAAATTTGAGTGCCTCTTCGCACAGCAGTGTGGCTACACTTAGTGGTGTAACCAGGATTTGATGGGCTCTAGTGCAAAACAAAAATTAGGTTCCACTCTTATGAAATTAATTTAAATCCAATACGATCATCAATGAAATATTTCAGGCATATAAGTTACATAAAAGGTCAGTAGTTATTATTACAGTATAAATCTGGTACTTTTCACGTCAAAATAATTTCTTCACGGTATTGATGCATTTTTCTATAAATTAAAAAAAGTATCTTGGTTGCTCTGCCGCTTTACAATGGAGGGTTATGGGACATGGAGGAAGAGCTTCAAAACTTACCCAATGCATCCATCTTTCAAGCCAAGACAGCGGTCATATTTCTGACGCATGTTTGTTGCAACATAATGACCTGGAAATAATCATTTTATCGCATTTTCCTTGTGTTTAGGATACATTTTCAATTAGTTTGGGCAAATTCTCACCTAAACAGGGAAGTAAATCAAAACAAAACCAACCACGTAGCATAAAAAGTTTACTGTGATTTGGTCCGTGGGGAGGAAACCACCCTCCGGGGAAGAGGCGCACAGGAGTTATCACACCCAGATTTTCTTCTTTTAAAATGGCTGAATCTCATAATAGTGGTGTTTTTGTTCAAAAATGATATGTATAAACTATTTTAAAATGTGTATGCAATCAAAAAAAGCAGATCAATACTTAACAACTGTCTTGACTTCAAAAATGGTTGTATTTAGTTAGTTTTTGAGTTTTTCCTCCTTTCCCTATAGACTGCAATGTAGAGCGTCAGTGCAGGCATGATATTTTTTTAAATTTATATAAATTGGTTAATTTTAGAACACAATTTTACATGGCAAGCATACATAGCATGTTTGTGAAGAAAAAAAACTTTGACTTGAAAAATACTGAACTTATCCTTTCAGTGTTATGGAGTTATGGGAATGATAACATCATCAGCCTTTACATTTTGATGTCAAGTAAGCAAGCATGTTAATAATAGAGACTTTTGAAACAGCCACCATGCAGTTACTGTGGACCCTCCAGCCCATCAGCTCTGGTGTAAATGGTTCACTTGCACTTCCTAGAGTTACACCCCTGGAAAGGGGAAAGGAAATACTAAAATATAATGAATGCGTCATATTACTATATCATTCCTAGTGTGAGGAAAATTAGTATTTTAAATAAAGAAAAAACAAGATCACCTTTACAAATAGCTCCATCTGCTGGACATCCTTTATTACAGCAATCCTGAGGGAGCCTCGCTATTTAATTGGATCAAATCAGTATGACAAGACTGGACAATTCAACAAAGATACATCAAGAAAGCCGGGCTGATTTACATAACACAGTCAAGAGAAGCATTAGTTTGCACCAATCAGCATACAGATAAGTGGTATACTCTTTAACACACCTATAATTTAGTATTATCTAATGAGAATAAAATATAAAGTACTACAGTAATTATTATTATATCACCAATCTCTTGGTTATGTGCTGGGCACAAATGGTACAAAATATATTAGTTAAAATGAAAGTTATAGTTAGAAACACTTTACAGATTCCTACAAACGATTTTAACCTAACACTAACCACATGACAACTGGCCTATCTTAGAGAAAAAAAAATGTAAAAATGAAAATTATATGAAAAAGTACTTTTTTGAACCTTTCTTGTAGGAGAATTTTAGAACTTTTGATGATATTCCCTGATATACATATCAAGATTACCTTGTCCAACATTTTATATTGCTTTTTCTTATGAAATACTATGAACTGTAGTACTAGGGTGTTGTACCTTGTTAGCCATTATGAATCTAGTTGAGAATTCAAGCAAACTGACACCTTTTATTGGTTAATTAGAAAGATTACAATATGTAAGCTTTTGGGGCAACTCAGGCCCCTTCTTCAGCCAAGATGATTACATCTGATCTGATCTTACATCTGATTACATCTTGCCTCAAGGAGGGGCCTGAGTTGCCCTGAAAGCTTACATATTGTAATCTTTCTAGTTAACCAATAAAAGGTGTCATTTTGCTTGACTTCACACTGTGAACTGTAAATAAAATTCAAGTTTTCTGATAATGAAACACTGGCATGTTAATTAATAATGCACCTCATCGTTTCTTTTGACTTTTCTTTACCAGTCTTTACAATGGTTTTTCTGATTTATTTTCTCCCTTTGCTGCCTCCTATTGGTCCTGGATTAACAGAAGGTGAGCCTCTTTATTTTACCCTCTTCTTAGTCTCATGATGAATGTAGTTGGTAAACAGAAAACTTCTCAAGTGTACATTTCACAGTGTGAAGTGTCAGCACAGCTCAAGGACATTCCCATTAGTCTGTAAACTGCCTTTTTCACTTAAAACAATGAACGTGCTGACACTGTCGTGGGCATCACTTCTGGCTCATTTATGCCTGAAGGTGAGAGAAGGCAAATAGTCGTCCGAGTGACAGACGTCCGGTTGTGAATTGGTCTTTATGTTAGGAATTGCATGCCATCCATTAGACAAGAGGTCATTAACTGCAGCCCCTGAAAGTGTGCCAACCGAAATGACCATCGGCGGAGTGTTTTGTTCATCAACAGTTATGACGTGAACACTTGGTCACTCTCTGGTCTATTGATTTTTCTTCTCAGGGACATCTGACAGTGTGTCTAGCTTCAATGTAGATGACATGGCCTTTTTTTTTTAATTGGTGGACCTCTTATCATCGGTCAGTTTTTCTTGGATGCATTAATGTGCCCATGTACAATATTTTAACAAGAAAATGTTCAAGTCTCTCTACACATTCAACATTCAAGTGTCACCTTAGCTAGATGATGTTGTCCTGATGAAAATGGCACATTTTGGAACTCTCTGCCTGAAAAGCAAAGAAGGGAAAAATCAGCTCAGTCCAATTGTGATAAAGACACAGTATATTTACACCTTTAAGCAGCGGTACTAGTTATGAGGGTGAGTCAAAAATGATCCGCACTCCGGTTATATTAAAACTTCTGTTGGCAGCTCTGTATTATCAGCTGTTTCCGTACGAGGTCCCTCTCCCCCCTACTCACTGGTGTGTAGGTGTGAACGTGTTACGTCAGATCATTTGTAACTGTGGTGCGAGAAACAATGGCTGCCCCACTTGTGATTTGCACAAATGAAAAGCAACGTGCAGTGATTCGTTTTTTGTGGTCTGAGGGTTTGCCTGGTGCTGATATTTATCAAAAACTTTGTGCACAGTATGAAGAAAGTGTTTTATTGTGAAGAAGTATGTATGAATGGATAGAAAAGTTCAAGGAAGGTTCGCATAAGTGTCAGCCATGAAGAAGGAGCTGGACGCCCGACCACAACTGAAGACAACATTGACCGTGCACGTGAAATGTTTCTTTTGAATAGATGAATGACATTAGATGATGTGGCAAATCAGCCATGGCTCTGCCTATGCTATAATCCACTACAGACTTGGATTTCGAAAGACGCCCGACGACAAAGATTCACGTCTGATGAAGAGGTGAAGACACTGGTGCATTCGCGGATCACAGCTCAGCATAACACCTATTTTAATGAAGGAATACGAAAGCTTGTTGACCAATGGACAAAGTGTATTGAAAAGTAGAGAGATTATGTTGAAAAATGATGTATCTGTCTTTTCTGAAAATAAATTCTACTGTCGGAGTGCAGATAATTTTTAACTCACCCCCGTACATAATAAACAATAAAGACAGCAGAGGACATGCAAGTTTGAAAGGATTCCAAAATCACATGAAAGCATAAATGAGTTTGTTCAGAACGAGGATAACGTGTTAGGACATTGGTATTCAGTAAATGGTGTGTTTCATGATATAATGTAAATGATTCAGGTGCTCAGTGGTGACCTGTGATACAAAGCACTTTGCAAACACTCCTCCAGGGAGTCAATGGCCCATGGATGGCTTGGAGTGAATTGAAATTATCTCTTGCTTGCCTTGTCTAGGGACACACTAAAGCAGCCGTATGTAATCGTGGATTTCCATCTTCAAAAACAGCACCCAACAGGCCTACAGTGAAAAGTTACAACAAGTCCATAGAATGATTTTCTAAGCATATCTTGGCATAGTCAAAGTACACTTAACAAGCAGAAGAGGCAATGAATATGAAAGTAGGTTTACAGAGCCACTCATCATGACAGCCATGGTTCTGTTGCTATGTGGTTCAACAATGGTTTCTATTGTTGCTCCTGTGTAACCAATGGAGCAGATAACTTGTGCAGATATCAAGATGTTAGACCACAAGCAGTTCAGGCTTCTTAAGTGAACACCAGTCCAGATAAAGCTGGTGACAGCGAGCAGTCACTTTCAGAAGTGTAATGGGCAAGGAGTCATTGGATTATTGGTTCACTGTGGCAGTATGAGACTTTTTTGGGGGCCATCACATGTCTGTAGATGGTGGACATGCTGTAGATGTTGTGACTGCCAGTTTTCCCATGTTGCTGTTTTCCTTGGCCACCCAGATCTTTCACAATGAGAATTAAAGTCTTCCTCAACTGTTTTCACCAGCACACACCATTGTCTGTGTATATAGAAGGATATGTCAGGCTGACCATCAGCTCTCGTCAAGCTAAACAAATTGTTCATGGAACTGACAAACTTATTGTCAAGTCTTTCTTTACACTCATGGACACTCATTGCATTGCCCTCTTGTGGTGGTTTATGAGCGTAACAATTGCCAAATTATGATTTTGTACGGAATACGTATTTCAAGCTACATTTGTTTGTTTCACTGAGAACCAACCTAAGTAAGTCTGTTAATGCCAGGATGATATTCCAATGACATACAGTGGATTCAGAAAGTATTTACACCCGTTCACTTTCTGCACGCTTTCCTGAGTGGTATATTTAATTTTTTGCCCATCAATCGACTTCGTCATGAGGTTTACTTACCTCGATGTCGACATTCATGCCTCTGGTGACTCTTCCTATGAAGTCAATATATGGATTGGGAGAGAATGGGGGGTCATGAGGTCGATGGAAAGGGGTGTGAAGAAAGTAACAATCACCTAATACAATCAAGAACTGTGTGAGGCGGCAGTATTTGCTTTAATCACCCTCATCTTGATATTTTCAGAAGCTGTCATAAGTGTAGTGATGGTAGCTGTTAAAGGACTTCAATTCTGTGTCATACAATATTGCCTAAAACTGCAACAGTGCAGGAACAGAATTTTGATAGCTGTAGTATTGCTCAGTTACACATCAGTCATTGTCATCTAGTGAGTCATCGCTATGAGGGATTTGACCCAAAATCGAAACAGCAATCCCACCTGAGAATGAAGGTCCAAGTCATTAGAGTCCTGGTGCTCCCTGTTTTGCTATATGGTTGTGAGACATGAACACTATCCAGTGACCTGATATGAAGACTGGACTCCTTCGGTACTGGGTCTCTCTGGAAAATCCTTGGGTACCTCAGGCTTGACTTTGTGTCAAACGAGCGGTTGCTCATGGAGTCCTGAATGAGGCTCATTACCTGAATTTTGAGGGAGCAGCAGTTACAGCACTATGGTCATGTGGGGCGATTCCCAGAGGGTGATCCAGCTTGCAGGATCCTCAATGTTGAGGACACGAGTGGCTGGACAAGGCCAAGGAGACACCCACGTAACACCAGTCTGCGGCAGATAGAGGGTAATTTCCGGAAGGTGGGATTGGCCTGCGTGTCTGCCTTGGGGGTTGGCCAACTGGGATCCTGAGCTGTTTCGTTGTGTGGTGGGTGCGGCAACACAGTGTACTAGTGCATGCTCTCCCACCTGACTTGACCTGACCATAAATCTACACTCAAAAGCCCATAATGACAAAGTAAAAACATATCTTTAGAAGAGTTTGCAGATTTATTAAAAATCAAAAATTGAAATCTCTCATTCATATAAGTATTCAGACCCTCAATTCAGTACTTTGTAGAAGTCCTTTTGGCAGTAATTGCAACTTCAAATCTTGTTGGATAAGTCTCTATAAGACTCGGGCAGTTAATTCCATTTTTCCTGGCAGATCTTCTCAACGTCCATTAGACTGGATAGGAAGTGTCTTTAAACTGCCATCTTCAGGTCTCTCCATAGATGTTCTGTGGAGTTTAAGTCCAGGCTTTGGCTGAGCTGATCAAGGACAGTCAGACCTGTACCGAAGCCACTCCAATGTTGTCTTGGCTGTATACTTCAGGTCATTGTCATGCTGCAAGGTGAACTGTCACCCCAGTCTGAGGTTGTGTACACTCTGGAGTAGGTTTTCTTCAAGGACCTTGCCATATTTGAGTTCATCCTTTCCTCAATTCTGACGAGTTTCCCTATGTCTAACAATGAGAAGCACCCCCTTAGCCTAATGCTGCCATCACCATGCTTCCCCATACAGATGGTATTAGGCAGGTGATGGTCAGACATAGTGTTTAGAATTTTGCCCAAAGAGTTCCATTTTATCTCATCAGACAGGAGAATTTTTTTCCTCATGCTCCCAAGTCTGTCAAATGCCTTTTGACAAACTCCAATCTTGCTTTTAGTCACTCTACTATAATTAATTGATGGAGAGATGCGGAGATGGTCATCCTTCCAACAGGTTCTCCCATCTCAACAGAGGACTTCTGAAGCTCTGTTAGAATTACCATTGGCTTTTGGGTCACCTCCTTGACCAAGGTGCTGCTTGCCCAGTTTCTGAGTTTTACTCAAAGTGTCTTTTCGGTCCCAGTATCATTAACTTTCACAATTATTGAGGCCACTGTGCTTCTTGGAACACTAAAAGTTTTACAAATATTTTTATACCCTCGCCCTGATCCATGGCTTACTACGATTTGATTGTGGTGGTCTATAGAGAGCTCTTTGGACTTCATGGCTTGGTTTCTGTCCTGACATGCATTTTGAATCGGGGTACCTTATATATGAAGGTGTTTCCCTTTGTACACAATGTCCAACCAATGTCCATTTATTCCCTCAGTTTTGACCAGTCTCCCTGTCCCTGACAGAGAGAAGCACCCCCACAATGTGATGCAGCCACCAGAATGCTTTACCGTATGGATTGTTTTAAGCTGGTGATGGCCAGATGTAGTGCTCAGAGTTTTGTCCAAAGAGATACATTTTTGACCCATCGGACAGGAGAATCTTTTTTCTTATGCTCTCAAAGTCCTTTAAATGCCATTTGGCTTCTGTGTATGCCTGATTGATGGAAAGTTGCTGATGTGGGCATCCTTTTGACAGGTTCTCCCATCTTAACAGAGGACTTCTGAAGCTCTGTTAGAGTTATCATTGGGTTCTTGGTCACCTCCTTGACCAAGGTGCTGCTTGCCCAATTACTGAGTTTGGCTCAGCTCCCAACTCTTAGATAGATAGATAGATAGATAGATAGATAGATAGATAGATAGATAGATAGATAGATAGATAGATAGATAGATACTTTATTAATCCTAAGGGGGAATTCACATACTCCAGCAACAGTATACAGATAAAGAACAATATTAAATTAAATAGTGATAACAATGAAGGTATAATAGATAGACAATAACTTTGTACAATTTTAACGTTTACCCCCCTGGGTGGAATTGAAGTGTTACATAGTGTGGTGTCTCCTCAGTCTGTCAGTGGAGCAGGACAGTGACAGCACTGTCGCTGAAGCTGCTCCTCTGTCTGGAGATGATCCTGTTCAGTGGATGCAGTGGATTCTCCATGATTGACAGGAGCCTGCTCAGTACCTGTCACTCTGCCACAGATGTCAAACTGTCCAGCTCCATGCTTACAACAGAGCCTACCTTCCTCACCAGTTTATCAAGGCGTGAGGCATCCCTCTTCTTTATGTTGCCTCTACAGCACACCACCACGTAGAAGAGATCGTTCACCACAACTGTCTGATAGAACATCTGCAGGTTCTTATTGCATATAAGATATTCAAGCTAATAACTAGTTGTACTCCTTACAAATCGTCATTTTTCCCCCAAACAATGAAATAACAGGCACTACAAGTCAGCCAAGTAAAATCAAATGCAGATATATTGACAGTGGATAAATCTGTATATGCACATGAGGGCCGACAAATACTCAATACTATATATGTGCACACAATGTGCACCAGCCTTCTAAGGAAGTATAGTCGGCTTTGTCCTCTCTTGCACAGAGCATCAGTATTGGCAGTCCAGTCCAATTTATCATCCAGCTGCACTCCCAGATATTTATAGGTATGCACCCTCTGCACACAGTCACCTCTGATGATCACGAGGTCCATGAGGGGCCTGGTCCTCCTAAAATCCACCACCAGCTTCTTGGTTTTGCTGGTGTTCAGTTGTAGGTGGTTTGAGTCGCACCATTTAACAAAGTCTTTGATTAGCTTCCTGTACTCCTCCTCCTGCCCACTCCTGATGCAGCCCACGATAGCAGTGTCATCAGTGAACTTTTGCAAGTGGCAGGACTCCGAGTTGTATTGGAAGTCCGATGTATATAGGCTGAATAGGACCGGAGAAAACACAGTCCCCTGCGGTGCTCCTGTATTGCTGACCACAATGTCAGACCTGCAGTTCCCGAGACGCACATACTGAGGTCTGTTTGTAAGATAGTCCACGATCCATTCCACCAGGTATGAATCTACTCCCATCTCTGTCAGCTTGTCCCTAAGGAGCAGAGCTTGGATGGTGTTGAAGGCGCTAGAGAAGTCCAGAAACATAATTCTTACTACACCACTGCCTCTGTTCAAGTGGGAGAGGGATCAGTGTAGCATATAGACGATGGCATCCTCCGCTCCCACCTTCCCCTGGTATGCGAACTGCAGAGGGTCGAGGGCATGGCGGACCTGTGGCCTCAGGTGGAAGGGTCTTGGTGGTTTTGGTGTTCTTCTATTTCACAATTGAAGCCACTGTGCTCCAGAAGCATACATGAGTTAAGGCACAATCTGAAACCATTATAAAGGATTTGTTTGTTGTTGAACCTTTAAAAACATGTCCTTCTTGAGTAAACTACTGCTTTGTGATTGATGAGCAGCTTTGCAGATTATTCCTTGTACCTCCTGGCATGGAGAGAAGGGCTTGTTCCCCTCAGATCATTTAGTGCAGCAATCTTTATTTGTCCAAATGCCCCTCATCCAAAAAAAAAGGTGAAGAAACCCTCTAGCAGCTACACTAGTGGAGCTCCATTCAAAATTGAAACAGATTCACATCAGATACCTGGTGCTGGAATTGCACAGGATTGAAAAATCCATTCACCAGATTTTTTATGCAAAAAGTTCATTTTTATTTAAAAATTGCTTGTGTTACATGTGATAGATGCACCTTTCCTAACATATTTCATTGATTGGGATTGCAGGATTTTCTCGGACAGACATTTTGCACTTTAGGAGAGGTTATTGGCTCTCCTGGCAGTCGACTGGAGAGAACTCTTTCGTAAGTAATCTTTTTTATTTGCCTGTCTGATTAAGTCTTTGAAGGTCTAAATATGAATGTGGCAAAAACTCAATGAAATCACTCCAGAGGAGAGTCAAACTAAATGATATGGAAACATCCAGTTTTGATTATCCACATTGTAAACATTACTCAGTGATACTGTTTGCATTTTGGATGTTGCGGACTTGTTTTTGCTTTGATTAGACTGTAATAAGTGATGTGGAAAGTTAAACACTGCAAAGGCTATCCAAGAGGAAAGGCGGAAGTGCTACCAAATGTATGCAGAATGCTGAGGATGGAGAACTGAAAAAAAGCAGAGAGTTAGTGGCTGTTTAAGTGGCTCGCAGCGCGCATCTCATACAAGAAATTGTAATGCTGCCTGGAACTTCTTGAGCTCCCCATCAAAAAATCATTATTATAATGCGCATCTCTTCAGGTTTTTGCTTTATTTTATCCTCTTGTCATCAGATGATTAACTTGTAATAGAATTTTTTGGCACATACATAAATGTGAATCCTCTTTGTAATCCTTAGTTATTAACTTCTATGTTTTGAAGTTGAAATTCAATAATTCTACAGATTATTTAAATAGAAATCATATCATTGTTATGTGGAAATCCAAATTCATTGGCATGCTAGTAAAATCTGATTACATAAGAAGTGTAATATATACCAAGTCAGAAGGATTTACCTGATGGGCTTCATCTTTATTACAATATCATTCCTTTGACAGTATTAAGGTTGGGGAATTTGCAGCTTCACTCTCAAATGTTTAATCTGTCAAAGATGGCATTGTATCCCATGATGCATCTGTTATTGGCTGTTATGGCTCTTTGGTAGATAAGGCATCTCTTGACCAATAAATGATCTTGTAATGAAAATGGTTGTAATGTTAAAAATACAATTTATGAAAGTGAAATAAAACATTAACTGTATACTGTATATGTGATATTGGGTGAGAAAAAGGAGTGGACTGACGTGAGTGATCAGCCTGACTGTGAGGATCTCATTAAAGCACATTTTGCTTTGTTTTATTTCATATTTTGAATTATTGCTAACCCTCATGTTTTGTTAAAGTTGCTTGGACCTCACTAAAGCAAGTTCTGAATCATTCTGTGTCACTTTTGGGATTTATCACTGTGATTATTGTTACGCCGTGTCATTTTTCAAACCCAGTGCAAGGTCACGGTACTGGAGCCTATTCCAGCTAGCACCGGGCATCAGGCAGGTTATTTTGTTATTGGACATTTTTATTTTATTTGTTTTTTTGTTTTTTTTTGTGATGGATGCCACCATGTTGTTCCTTGCAATGGTGCCCAGTGTTACCCAAGGGAGAGAACAGCAATGCAAAGCGTGATACCAAAACACCCAAAGGATAATGGCATCTCAACTTTATAGATAAAGAATAACAAGCCATGATAGCTTATCATTAGGGTAACCCAACAAGAAAACAAAATGAAGCAAAAGCTTGGTGTTGTAACCCAGAGGGGACTGGGCGGTCTCGTGGTCTGGAATCCCTGCAGATTTTATTTTTTTTTTCTCCAGCCGTCTGGAGTTTTTTTTGTTTTTTGTTTTTTCTGTCCACCCTGGCCATCGGACCTTACTCCTTGTCTATGTTAACTAATGTTGTCTTATTTTAATTTCTTATTTTGCCTTTTATTTTTCTTTTCTTCATTATGTAAAGCACTTTGAGCTACTTTTTGTATGAAAATGTGCTATATAAATAAATGTTGTTGTTGTAACAGCATTGTTTTGACTATGACTGCGGATTTTAACTTACATTTTGGTTTTAGAGCTCTTTCAACTAACGTGTCTGAAGTTTGTCTATTTATAGACATTTCTTTTAATACCTCCCAAAAAAACTTGTAATGGCCGACCCCTTTACTCAGACCGGCAAGCACTACCAAGACTATTGCCTTGGCTAACCTGAGGATTTTCAAGCTAATAACAAGTTTTTCCCCCAAACAACGAAATAACAAGCACTGCAAGTCAGCAATGTAAAATCAAGTGCAGATATATTGACAGTAGATAAATCTGTATATGCACACGAGGGCCGACAAATACTCAATACTGTATATGTGCACAAAATTCACCACTATCCGAAAGACACCAGTGAATAATTATATATATACCAGTAACAGCGCACTGCACGATAACGTGCAGTGAATACACTTGACTTGAGCATTCCTAGTTTTCAGACTCTTTCTCTGTACGTTTATCATTCGTTTGCTCAGAGGTTGATGCGCTTGCCGCTTCCTGAGCAGCTCTTCTTTCCTCCACCCTAGAGGCCTGTTTCTTCTTTTCATTCGTTGGCATCTTTTCACGTTAAAACTGATTAAGTCAGAGTTTAAGTTGGAATTACTTAGTACCTTTTCTTTAATCTTTCACTTAAGCTGGCCCTTAAGTCTTCAATTTTCCTCAAGAATGATTTAAGATATGAAGAGGTAGGAGAAATAACGGTGAAGGTGGTGGGTGCTGAGAGTTCATTCTGTAATAAAATAAAATAAAAATAAAAAGAGGAATAACCTTGGTGGTCAATCATCACCGTGTAAGCGGATAGTAGACGTCACGTAGTATAGGTGTACCACATTTCAGGTCCATAGGTCAAATGGTTTGCAAGCTACAGGTGATTTAAAATCCTGGACAGACAAATGGACAGCCACACTAGCGTAATATATATAAAGATATATATATATTATTTATATGAACATACGTATAAACAATAATATTTACAAAAACCCTCCCTTGTCCCTAAACATTAAATGAATAAACATGGAACACAAACATAGATTAATGATGAACGGCAGTCGAAATGTATGTGATAAATGAGTCTAAACCTAATAAAGTCTAGCGATAATTGAATACTGGCTGAAGTGATATTTTGCTTCTTCCCAAAGTACAAACCGACCTCACCGTGTATGTCATTGGCATTGGCGGAATCCAAACCCCGGGGGTTTCTCTACACTGGTTGCCGTGATGATGAGCTGGATACTGAGAAAGCAAGCAGTGGAATTGCACAATAAATGGAAGTGATGAGTTGGAAAATGAATGCGTAAAGTGGCTCCTTTCTTCTCTCGATCTTTCTCTCTCCTCTCCTTTCTCTTCTTTTCCACTCTTCTCGTTTAAAAACTGAATGTCCTGGATGTAATTGGTTGAGAAAACAGGAAATTCTTGTCTCGGGGTTGCAGTCTCCCTTCATCGTCTTTCCCCATTTGACTTACGGAGACAACATTTACTTACACACACTTACATGATAGTAAACGGGACAACGAAAACAAAAACACAGCTCAGCACAGACACAAAAAAATGCCTGTTATTATGTAATCCTGCTACAAAGTAATGCACTATGTCACCTGCACCTCAACCCACCCAAACGTCAGGCAGTGTGGTGCTTTGGACTGCAAACGCTGAGGTTGTGGGTTCAAATCCTGCTAATGACACCCTCGTGTCACCTGAACAAGTCACATGACTTGGCAAATCAAAAGAGAAATGTAATCAGTTGCATCATAAATGTAAATCACCTTGGATCAAGGCATCAGCCTAAAAACTAAATGTGAAAGTCTGTTTGAAAAAAACAATTTAATAACAGCCTTTTTAGCATTTCAGTGTCTTTTTTGGTCATCGTATTGGAAAACAAAATGCATAGCTAAGCCAGAGAGAGTGCAGAGATGATCACTTATACAGATTTCAGCAATGCGGGCTATTAGTTAGGAGGCAAGACTTGAAGGAGGCGAATCTTTCCAGTTTAAGTAAAGTAAGAGACGAAGCGGTGACATGATGAAGTGCTGGTCCCAGTTGTTACTTCTTCAACTAGACCACAGGGGCAGAGAGGAGCGCTGGTTGAGGGTACATTTTGCACAAATGTTCCAAACTTTTTATTTGCTTATAGTACTAGAGACCGTACTGTGGGTAGACAGTAGGGCTTTGACAGCCTTCTTCTCGTAATCATTCTGCTTCAGTTTCCTAAAGCAAATGGTTTTCTTATCAGTTATAGTCATGACTGCCACTAGAGAGCAAAATGTCAGACTAGTCAAAAGGTGTTATCCGGACTGCAATTCTTCCCATTTTTTCAGAAAACTAATATCACTTGCAGCTAAGAAAACAATAAAATGACTTTCTCCCCACTGGCAATGAAGCAAACAAACTCACTGTTTTAGTGAGTTTTAGTGTGGTAGTGTGGTATGGAGGAGTTCACTTCACATTCTCAATCACCACTTTATTTATAAGCAATCTCACAGCTGTAATGCCGTATCTCTCGCCCTCGCTTTCGCCCTTTTTCTTTTGTCCATTGTTATCAACAAATTCCTAAATTTAAAAAGGAAAATCTGAATTATAAAGATATAAAAACAATTACATTATTTCCTTTTTAAACTCAGCAGTAAGCATAGCAATACTTTCAAATGTGGATGTCGCAATGCCAAAATTCTTGTCATTAATACCAAAACTGGTAAAATTTCACATCACATAGAAATCCTAGTCAACATACTCTCCTTTATTTTAAAAATAAGCTTTTGTCTTTTTTTTCACTGGTACTGTGAGTGCTGTGCAGAGTGGAGGCAGAACCTCTGCGTTTTTCCCAGTTGATTGTGGGGTTTGTCAGGGGTGTGTTCTTATTCCTACTCTGTTCAATGCTTGTATGGACTGGGTGTTGGGCAGGGTCATGGGGTCCAGCGGCTGTGGGGCATCTGTTGGTGAAGAAACATTTAAGGATCTTGACTTTGCTGACGATGCTGTGATCTTCGCAGAGTCAATGGAGGCTCTGATCGGGGCACTTGAGAGACTGAGCGAGGAGTCAGAGTGTCTGGGCTTGCGAGTGTCCTGATAAAAACCAAGATCCGGGCCTTTAATGACCTCTTGGGCCCAGCCATCAGCAGTGTGTCTGTCTGTGGAGAGAGTGTCAACCTCATCGAGAGGTTTACTTACCTTGGAAGTGACATTCATGTCTCTGGTGACTCTTCCTATGAAGTCAGTAGACGGATTGGGAGAGCATAGAGGGTCATGAGGTCGCTGAAAAGGGGTGTGTGGGGCTCCCGATATCTATGCAAAGGACGAAGGTCCAAGTCTTTAGAGTCCTGGTGCTTCCTGTCTTGCTATAAGGTTGTGAGACATGGACGCTATCCAGTGACGACTGATGAAGACTGGATTCCTTTGGTACTGTGTCTCTCCGGAAAATCCTTGAGTACCGTTGGTTTGACTTTGTGTCGAATGTGTGGTTTTTCATGGAGTCCCTGGTGAGGCACATTACCTGCATTGTGAAGGAGCATCAGTTACGGCGCTACGGCCATGTGGCGCGATTCCCAGAGGGTGATCCGGCTCGTACGATCCTCATTGTTGGGGACCCGAGTGGCTGGTCCAGGCCAAGGGATCACCCACGTAACACCTGGCTGCGGCAGATAGAGTGCCATTTCTGGAGGGTGGGACTGGACCGCGTGTCTGCCTGGGGGGGCGCAAACTGGGATCCCGAGTTGTTTCATCGTGTGGTGGGTGTGGCAACACACTGTACCAGTGCACACTCCCCAAGTTTACTTGACTTGACTTTAAATGAATAAATTAAAATTTAAACAATGGCAAGCAGCATTCAATTAACTGAGCAGTTGTTTTTAATTAAAAGTATTTACATTACTCAAATGAACAATATTGTGCTTTTATTCTGTAGCTAATTGTGCTACCATTTAAGACGGGCTGAAATCTAAGTAATCAACGTGGAGCCATTAACATTTGGACTGCATCATACAATGCTTATCTCTCTGTTATATGCTCTTTGGTGTGAGATTCCTAAAAGCAGTGTAAATATTTGTGATGCTCCATCTGTTGGAATAGCAGAGATATAACATCCGGATGACACATGGACAAACACTTATCCTTTTATTAAGGTGGACCTTTTATATGAAAATATAAATACCAGTGTTGTATCCAGACAAAAAAAAAAAAAAAAACTCATTAGACATTGGTTTTGCCAAATCATTCTTCTTCCTTTTTATTCTTTCTTTATTCTTCCCACCAACCCCCAGTTCACCACATCCTCTCATTCGCATTCTGCCCCCTTGTTTTTTAGAAAATCAACTTTGTACAAAATAACTCTTAAAGAAACACAGAGTTCAGTTCTGGACATAACAACCAGCTGTAACAGCAGCTTCACAATAGTGGGATAGCTTTTAACTAGTTTCCAAATATCATTTGAGTAAACTAATATCCATCCATTATCCAACCCGCTATATCCTAACTACAGGGTCACGGGGGTCTGCTGGAGCCAATCCCAGCCAACACAGGGCGCAAGGCAGGAAACAAACCCCGGGCAAGGCGCCAGCCCACCACAGTAAACTAATATTGATATTCACAAATATTGAAATGCAGTGTGAACTATTACGCAGTTTTCCTTACAGAACTCCAGCAGTGCTATGAAAAAATAAAACATTTGGGCCAAAAGTAGGAAACTTACATATAAAGTCGTTATGTTATGAAGTGCCACAATAACCACCATAACTGCATTGTGAGTTTGTTTAGTAATGTGAGTGCATCAAAATGGAGTCTTTAAACCTGACTCTCTCGGTTTTAACTTTCTGGATTATGTAGGCTTTATAAGGATAAAAGGCTTTTTAAGCACTTTGCTGATATATGATACAGCATATAGCCCAATAATTATACATTTTCTCAGAACTGAGTTCCTTTTATTTAATATAATGTGACATACAAAGCCTATGCAGACTTTTTTTTACATTAATAAATATTTTAGACAAAATGTTTTAAAGCAACACATATTTGTTTATAGATTTTTGTGGCACCTGGTGTAAAAGATGTCATATACGTGTACGAATTATTACCCACAGTGTATATCTCTCTATTACAATCTTGGGAAGAAAGACGAGATGTGACTTTTTCAGAGAGATATTTTCATGTCCCGTGAGACGAGACTTTGTGCCAAGAGATTTAACCACGCCCGAGGCCAAAAATAAAAGAGAAAGAGTAGATAACAAAGTAGAACGTTGTAAAGAATTCAGAAACGTTGGTGTGGTACACATGCAGAGCAGGTTAGAGATAATGAAAGTACTAAAATTCAAAAGTCTCAAAAAAATGATAGTAAAGATCGCATTAGCACTAACAAATGGAAATTATTACTCTGTGAAATAATGGAACAGCGAAACGAGATTGAATATATTGTTCGGATTTAAACTTTAAGTCGGAGACTTGTAGATCGTCTAATTCATGGGAAAAGTAGTGTTTCTTCCCAATGAATCTGTGAGAATTAAAAGATTGGTTGTTTGGTGAAAGTGAAATCCCGCGAGAGAAAATTTCAAGCCCCGCGAGACAAGAGCTTATGCAAAGAGATTTGGAAAAGTCCTGCCCACATCTAAAACATTTACAACCACGCACACGGTTCAATCATTTCTCAATTCTGTGAATGCTATTGTCAGACACAGTTTCTGTAGATTTTCACTCATGGGCAGTTATACGTTGCGTTGTTACAATGTAATTCCAAACACGGAATCAAAATTCAATGCGATATTGATGTAAAGGTAAAAGCGAAAAGTGATAGAATATATGGACACAGGTGATATGACAGAAATATGTAGATATTGTTTGGCGTTAAACTTTAAGTCAGGGATTTGTAGATTGCCTAATTCGTGTTGCCATCAGGGAAGAGTAGTGTTTCTTCCCAATGAAGAGGCCTATTCACAAGAATTAAATGTTTTGTTGTTTGGTGAAAGTGAAATCCACATACGTGAGTGGCAGAGACACAAAGTTACTGGCGTGTAGTGCATGCAGGAGGGTTGGCGAGCGAAGCCTCCTAGTAATAAATATGTCAAAAAAGTGTTAATCCATACCTATTGTATTTTCCTTCTTTAGGTTTTTGTTTTCTTTTCTGTTTCTTTTTCCGGTTTCTCTGCCACCACCACCTACTCAAAGCTTCATGATGCTCCAACAATGATGGATGGATTAAAAGGCAGAAGTCTACATGACCATCATCATCATCAAGCCCTTCCGTGAGAACCCTAAATCCAAAGAGGACTGTTTCATTTATGTTAGGTAGAATGCCCAGAGGGGACTGGGCGGTCTCATGGTCTGGAATCCCTACAGATTTTATTTTTTCTCCAGCCGTCTGGAGTTTTTGTTTTTTCTGTCCCCCCTGGCCATTGAACCTTACTCTTATTCGATGTTAATTAATGTTGATGTATTTTGTTTTATAATTGTGTCTTTCATTTTTCTATTCTTTAATATGTAAAGCACTTTGAGCTACTGTTTGTATGAAAATGTGCTATATAAATAAATGTTGTTGTTGTTGTTTGTAAAATAGTGCAAACATCTTTTTCATACAGGTTAAGATAAACACGTATTCCCTCGCTCTAACATACACGGACACACACTTCCAAAATGTTTCCCTCATATTTGTTAGAGTGTGATGCCCCATGTGCCTGCACTCCTGGTACTGCCCTCTTCTTTTGGGTTTGATATTCAAAACCAGGGAATGGACCAGGACAAGAGAGTAAAGAAGTGTCAGGCTTACTCGTCAAAAGCAGGAACAGAGAATATAATGTGCATTCCAAAAATGTGCTATACGTTGTTTAATAAAGAAATAGTACATAAAAGAGTTCCCAGGGTGTTCCTAATCTAACAAATGGTTGTAAAGGTAAAAATCAATCACAAGTGTTCTTCCTTCTTAGTCTTTCTTGGTCCTTGTCAGGACCCTGGGTGTCCCAGTGGCACAGCCCACAGCATCTGACCGGCCATCTTAGTCGGTACCTGTGGGCCCGGATGTGCCACCTCCCTCGGTCACTGCAAATCCTAGACCAGTGTGCCATTCACTTAGTCCAAGCACAATGGAATATTACTCAGTGCTATTAGATCCTAGCCTGGACTACACATGATCATGATTAGAACAATTCAGTATGCCATCTCTGAGCTACTTATAACCAAAATGATATGCCTTTTGGTGCCATGTGGAGATGTTACCTTTTTTTTAGTAACAGACAGCCTTAGAAGATAAAATCCGCAAATTTGTAGTAACAAATTCAGTATGAAGTAGTCAAGTTCCCTAAAGCTGTTGCACAGGAGAGGCAGTGTGAAGGGGATGCTGGGTGACTTTCAGTGGTGGCTTTCTGCCTGTCTGGAAATATCCAAAGTGATCCCCCCATCTGCCCTTCAGCTGTTCTCTCCCTGTCAGCCTCCTTATTGATTGGAGATAAGTTGTATTCGATGAGTCTGTGGCTGTGCTTACATGAGGAATTCAAACAAAATGTAAATGCCAATAGCTTGCAAAGACATTTTTGCCTCCAATGAAATTGGAAATGCAGTATATTAAAAAAAAAGTTCTAGCAAAATTAATAAAACCTAAAAGGTGTGTTCCGAAAGAGCTTTACAAATACACGGTCACATGGAGCCACAACGTATCCTCCAGTGATGGACACAAGCCAGCCAAAAGCCCTAGACAGGTGCCAGTTGGCTGAAGGGCACAATCACTTGTATTAGTCAAATGGTTAGATAACTAATAGACGTGACGACTCAATAGGTGGCACATCTAAAAGACACCACTAGCCTACAGCAAGCAATCGTAACTGTTTTCAGTAAGTAGTGAATTATTGGTATGAAATATCACAGGCGGTTCTACTTTTAAATGTTTCACACTGCGTTCAGTCTGATGCTTCCCAGAATTCCACTGCTAAACTGAAGTCATTATGCTGATGTTATCGATTAAGAACAGCCACCTGATCGAGTACAGATGTACAATGTAAAAAGACTCATAAACAATCATAAAAGTTTAGAGAGTTTTACCCCTGGTTCAAAGTAATAGAAGTCTTTACAGACTTGAGTTCAATATCGAACTGAATATGAGAATCAACAAAACGGATTTCTAGGTAAGAAACAGGAAGAGGAGGGATCTTGTGGGACCGGAACCGAAAGTGACGTCATCAGGATGCAATGATTTGAGAGGTGGAAGTGATGTAAACTAGAATGTGGGGTCTTCTCCTGGTCTGCAAAGGAAAGAAAGAAGAAAGCATCAGAGGACCACACCAACCCTTAGCTTGGCTGAGAAGCACATATTTGAGCCCAGAAACCGTCACCCATGTGCACGTGTGAGACAACAGCTATGAAGTCCCAGTTTGGTCAGCCTTACTCACCTCAGGCTCAAGCAGTCAACAATGACAGACTCAAATTGCCTTTACAATTTAGATACTGACATGTATTGTCAAGAGGGGATAACCATAGGCCTGCACCAACTTTGCACCCATTCTTTGCAAAAACTGGGTAAATACGGAGATTGAGCAAAGTTGGGTAAGCATGTCCTTCCACAAAGCCGACGACCGAGCACCTTTTCATGACTGAGCATTTCATTTTTATATTACTTTTCTCTTAGTTGTTTTGTCACTTTCTTATGTCCTGTGTTAATGACTTTATTGAGCCACTGTTTTAAATTTTGGCCACTGTGATGTCACACATAACTTGTGACATGTCCTGCATGAATGTGCACGTGTGTGATGTCATGGCGACCACTTTATTTAAGAGTCATCTGCATGCTCAGTCACTTAAGAGGAGTGTTTATTTAGCTTGGGCAAAGTCATTTATCTAGCATTTGTTCAGGGATTTAAGTAATTTCTGTTTTGACGTTGTGCTTGTTGTGATTTGAACATTAAAAGCCTGTACAGCAACTGTCCTACTCTTTGTCTTTTATTTCCAGCCCCAGGCGTGGTTAAATCTTTTGGCACACAAGACGTGAGTTCTTGATATTTTTAGTTTATAATTTAAAAACGGAATAAGAATTTGAAAATCTAATGACATCACATTAAAGTTTGATAAATTCTGAAAAGTATGATACCAAACATATATATGTAGGTTTTAAAATAAGCCAGATTTAAAGCGTGATAAAAACGTGACATAAAAATGTCACCGTTGAACTTTTAGGTTTAGGATTTTATATATATACTAGCGACTGGGAGCCCGTTTAAATCAGGCTACAAATTCAACGTTTGTGAAATCCATATTTTCTCTGTAAAGAATTATTTGTTTTGTTAAGTCTGTGAAATTATTTTGTTATCATGGCACTGATTTGTGGTTAAAATAAACCTGTTCGGCCGCCGCAAGGCACAGGCTGCTCGATTTCTTTCAATCCGTGCTGCATTTGTGGCTGCTCGAGCTTCTTCAGTTGCTTGTCTGTCAGCATTAGTAGCATTCTGTAGCGCATGTTCTTCATCTGTACTTAGCGTCCAATTTGCACGATTTCTTTCAGCGTTAGTAGCATTTGTAGCCGTACGCTTCCCCATCCGTTTGTTGTGCTCGTTGTGTACGTGTGGTCGCATTAGCAAGTCTACGTTCCACGTCAGTCATGTGACTTTGTTTCCTACGCATCCTTCCCGCGGCATCTGCTCTTGTGGCTGCTCGAGGTATTGCTGCGAACACCATACATACGGATAGTATCAAATTATATGTAAGGATATATAGTAGATAAACAAGCAGAAATAAAACACATACTGTATGGTATAGAAAAGAACACATATTGATTAGCAGGTTATGTATATGAGCACAAAGCTTACTAAATAGACAAACCATCAGTGGCGTATTGAAGACTGGGTGTACTTCACGGCTACGAACAACGTGAATCTGAGCTCTCCATGTTTCACATGGACTGGTTTATCGGCTGTGAGAATGTCATCAATGGAGGATGTATGGCAGCTTTTTTGTAACGGTCACTTCATTTTGTTTAGAAATTTGTATGCATCTTGAGAGGATTTCAAAATTCTCCTTAGCCATTGTTGCCTGGAAAGTCTGCATGGTGTGCAATCAGAGATGGGAACTAAGCAAGACGCCTGCCTTCCTGATGTTACGTAAGGGGATCGGTCTGTCATGACAGAGGATATTCAGACTGTGATCTTGTCAACAACAACTCCTAAAACCAGCTTTAAGGTCAAACAATAAAAAGCTTCTTAAAAATGTGTGCATTTTTATCTTTTGGTAGAGCGATGATATAATATTTGAGAATAATCCTTTCTTTCATTTGAAGGAACTACTTACAATTGTAATTCCAAGCTGTTCGGATGAGACCCATTGTGGGGTGGCAGTCATTTGCTTATCGTTTTCAACTGGCGGCGAGTGTATGTGAATGATGTGCACTCACTCGCAATGGAATGGATTTATTATAATCCTAATGCGGTATGGAGTGATTTTCACTTCAGTATAATGAGGAAAAGCATCACAGAGCATTAGAGGTACAGCTGTTCATGAGTGAGTAAACTCTTTTTTCAATAGCTCAAACAGCTTGTGTCTTACTCTTATTTAAATGTATTTTGCCTCCTCTCTGAGACTACGAGGGAAGCCTCTGTTTTCTCTGTAAATGGACAGGCTTCTTGTGTAACAAAATACATGCAGCAATGTTATTCATTAAAAAAGAAAAATGTTTAAACGAAGCTCATGAATCGCCACGGTATAGGGGACAGTCATCCCCATTTGAATTCAGCCATCATTATTTATGGGATTGGCTCCAGTAGACCCCCGTGATCCTGTAGTTAGGATATAGCGGGTTGGATAATGGATGGATGGAAGAATTTATGGGGTGGTTATGTATGATCACAATTGACTGTTCATCGACTTCACATTTTCCTTTTAGTCCTTCCTTAGTTAGTATTGGCAGCGGATGAACAAAAGCTTGGGTGGTACACTAGTTACTGGTGCTGCTCAGAAACCTCATTCCTTTTTACACAGTTTGTTTTCTTTGTGTTCAGGTTGGCTTCTCAAATAATTCTGCCATTCTTCACACAACCCAAAGATGAGCACTGCAGGTTAAGCAGCTCTACACTACTTGTTTTCCTTCTAATATTAAAAATAGGCTTCTAGATTCAGATTTGCAGGTGTTTGTGAGCTGCACCTTGCACTTGGACTAGCAACCCATCAAGGGCTAATATGAGCCTTGTGTGTGACGCTACTGGACAATCTCTACATCTCCCTAAAGTAGTGTGGAAGAAAATTATAAATGCAGACACCCACCACTGGAGTGCCCCGATTTAAGCAATAAGACACAGGCAGGAGAAAGCGTCAATCGTTATTCTTTATCTAAATCTCCGAAGAGGTAACCACGTGTTAGCCTCATGTTAGTCACATGCTACAAAGAAAAAAAAGTGTCCTCTGCGCTATACTGTATTTATACAATCCATTGATTAGGTCACTATTCTTTAAAAGGAATTCATTACATAATAAGAAAACGTTTAACATGATTGGGTATACCTAGTTGTGAATGGGACATGCCAGATGTTGATACCTTAGATGACCACAATTTGATTGATAGTCCTGTTTACTTAGGAGGTGCATGACATTTTAAATGTATTATTTTTATTTTTTATTAAAGGAGACGTGTGAGTTTCTTCACGTACACCCTGTTTCTCATGGTTTAAAAGAAAAGAACATTGGCTTAAATTTATTATGATCCAGCTGGGTTCAAAAAACAGGAAACTTAGTACTATAGAAGAATGATTATGCCCTAAATATAAAAAATTCTCTTAAGGGGTTATATAAAATAACAAGAAATACATTTATCATAGTGAATAATAAAATAACAGCATCAGCTTTTAAACATAAGCTCAGAAGGATATGAGACTCAGACACATGCCGGGTGCACATTGGACCAGGGTTCAAATTCAACTCTTACAGTAGGGAGAAAACATCATAATGATATACAAGGTGCCGACCCAAAGGTTTTTAGACAACTGTTATAAATATTTTATATGGACATATTTTAATTTTATTCTTCCAAATACATTCCTCCTCAGTCAATATACTTGCCTGCACATTCCTTCATCTTCTTCATGCTGTCCAGGAAAGCAGTTTTTGAAATGTTGTTAGGCTCCCTTGTCAATGCACAATAAATTTCTTCCACTGTTTGAAAATGTCTGGTGGTTTGGTGGCCGGATCGTCTGTGAAACAACACCGGTAATGATATTCTCCCAAAAACGTTCATCTTGATCTTGGCAGTAAACAACGCGTTCTTGTTTCTGCTCTCTGGTCAAGGCATGAGTAACAAATCTCGTGCAGATACTTTTCTTTCTCTGGCGAATAGTCTCCTTACCAATATTTATACGATCAGCAATCATTTGGAGAGTTGCACCATGGTATACGAAGCATAGTATTACATAGTTACAGTGTGTTCCACTACATGTAACACACAGTATTTTTTTAAAACAGCTCGTCACACCTTGCATTTAGATTTATTTGCTTAGAAGACGGTTATATTCAAAGAGACTTGCAAAAGAGGTAAAAAAAAATCGAGTAAAATTAGGCTGGGGCCTGTTTGTTCAGCAAGTGTAATAGCACAGGTAAGAAAAGCTGATTGCCACAAGTGAAAGATGTAATAACTCAAAGATTTACAATCAATAAAGCAATTACACCTAAACAGGCAAGAATATTTATATACTCAGCAAAAAAATAAACGTCCTCTGACTTTCAACTGTTTTTACTTTTAGTAAACTTAATGTGTAAATATTTGTATGAACACTAAAAGAGTCAACACCATAAGACATAAACTAAAAATGTTTCACAATGTGTCCCTGAATGAAGGGAGGCTCAAAATCAAAAGTACCAGTCAGTATCTGGTGTGGCCACCAGCTGCTTGAAGTACTGCAGTGCATCTCCTCCTCATGGACTGGACCAGATTTGTCAGTTCTTGCTGTGAGATGTTACCCCACTCTTCCATCAAGGCACCTGCAAGTTCCTGGACATTTCTGGGGGGAATGGCCCTAGCCCTCACCCTGCGATCCAACAGATCCCAGACGTGCTCAATTCCTTCGACGATAAACATGAGTCCGTCCATCACCCCTGGTGAGACAAAACCGTGACTCATCAGTGAAGAGCACTTTTTGCCACTCCTGTCTGGTCCAGCGAAGGTGGGTTTGTGCCCATAGGCACCGTTGTTGCTGGTGATGTCGGGTAAGGACCTGCCTTACAACAGGCCTACAAGCCCTCAATCCAGCCTTTCTCAGCCTATTGCGGACAGTCTGAGCACTGATGGAGGGATGGATTGTGTGTTCCTGGTGTGACTCGGGCAGTTGTTGTGGCCATCCTGTACCTGTCACGCAGGTGTGATATTCGGATGTACTGATCCTGTGCAGGTGTGGTTTCACGTGGTCTTCCACTGCGAGGATGATCAGATGTCCTTCCTGTCTCCCGGTAGCGCTGTCTTAGGCGTCTCACAGTGCGGACATGGCAATTTATTGCCCTAGCCACATCAGCAGTCCTCATGCCTCCCTGCAGCATGCCTAATGCACGTTCACGCAGATGAGCAGGGACCCTGGGCATCTTTCTTTGGGTGTTTTTCACAGTCGGTAGACAAGTCTCTTTAGTGTCCTGCGTTTTTAGAACTGTGACCTTAAATGCCTACTTTCTGTAAGCTGTTAAGGTCTTAACGACCATTCCACAGGTGCATGTTAATTAATTGATTATGGTTAATTGAACATGCATGGAAAACATTGTTTAAACCCTTTACAATGAAGAGCTGTAAAGTTATTTGGATTTTTAAAACATTATTGTTGAAATACACAGTCCCGAAAAAGGGACGTTTCTTTTTTTGCTGAGTATATAAAGTATCTCAGTGCAAAGTTGTTTTTTTTTTCTTTTCAATTAGATATTCACAAAACAGATGGGTCTTCAATTGCTTATTGGGACTTATTAATAAAGAGTTTACTGGTGAAAAGCAATGTTACATCAAACTGTTAAAGGAGAAAGTAGGGTGAAATGACACCTTTTATTGGCTAACTAAATGGATTACAAATGCAAGCTTTCAAGCCAGCTAATGATTACACGTTGCCTGATTAAGGGGCCTTAGCTGCCTCGAAAGCTTGCATTTGTAATCTATTTAGTTAGCCAATAAAAGGTGTCATTTCACCCTACTTTCTCCAGTATCAATCTATGGCTAACACGGTACAACTCTTTACTGCTATCAAACTGTTAAGGCATCTGCGGGAAAGAATCAGAAAAAAAAAAAAATGTCCGGAGCAGTGGTGCATGCAAAACTGAATCTTGAAACCTGTGACGGTGCGGGTCGGCTCCTTAATGCTCCCTCTTCTTTATTTGCAGCCCGTTGCTCCCAACACCATTAATAGTCATAACTAGGATGAGCTGTACAGATGAGGACACCACATGAAGCAAGGGAAAGGTGCAAAGGTGTACAGTGCCTTAATTAAAAACAGAATCAAAAGTGTCCACATAAATAGTGCAATGTTTCAAAACAATCCATAAATAAATAAATCATAAAATCATGTGGAGGTTAAAATCAATAAATATTAATTACAATGAGGTTAAAAATCCACTGGGAGGAACTGTTCTTTTTTTAAAAACCCGGTGCCTTTTTCTTTCCTTTAACTGGTGTCTCCCCTGCTAATTCCTCATGCGCCTTGCAGCAGAGGAGTCGTCCTATCTGCAGATGCAGCTGACCTCCCTCACTTTCAGTTGTCTTCTGTCCCATACAGGCTCCATCACTGTTCTAAGACTCGGGTCTACAACAGCCAGGGCATTCACCCTGGTGCTCTCCCCCCCAAGCCTCCACGACCCCCTCCCTACCATCCCAGCCTTACACAGCAAGCCGTCCAAACTAATGGTCTCTCCAGCCCCTCGGAAAGGCTGAGCTGGAGCGACCACTTTCAAATGACCCCCACCGAGTGTTGGCCTCTTCTCCCAGCTGTCTCTATTCTCCCTCACGGCCCTAATCCCTTTTGCTCACTCATTCGCTCCTGCACCGGCTCTTTTCTCTTCCTGCCTCTTGCCTTTCTTCTAACCACCATCCCAGTCTTCCTCTCGCACACACGCTTCCCCTTTTAAAATGGGGACGTGGCACAAGTGTAGCGATTAGCAGCTCCCACCATCAGTTATGTCCAGGGGCGATTCCACACCCGTGTACTAAAATGCGGAACTGCCCACATCACGCCCCAGGGAACTGTTCCTGCCACGCTACCATGCCCCATCCTTAAAGCTACGAGTGTGACAATTATTTATTTTAAATAGCAATTAGCTGCGAACCTCACTTTACCACAGCACTGTGACAACACACAACCACTTGTACATTTGTGTTAAGTGATGTGACAATAAAGTTTCTTGATGTTTGGTGCTAAACACTTGGCCATTGCTTTTCCCTTACTTGTGATTTATTATTCAACGGTTTGGAGGTTGAAGTTGGGTCATGTACACTCATTGCAGAAATATGACATAGAAACCATCAGAATATTTACTTTTTCAAAAATAGCACCCCTTGTCATTTAAAGGTACAAGATGAAACAGTTCAATAGATTAAAGGTAATAAAAAATAATCAACTTCATACGCTAAAAAGTGCAGCTATGTTGTTTGCAGTTAGAGAAGCGTAGGAAAAGAAATATTAATTGTGTGTTAAATCTTTGGTTTCCATCCAATTACTAAAACAGCAGTGTACATAAATAATCATGGGATTTGCATGTTCATGAGTTAACAGCCATCAATGAATTAATTACAGTATAATTTGTTTTGAAAGATAATTTAATGCAGATTGTGTTTGCTGTTACGGTTTGTTGTTGAAATGCTCTTTGAATTAAAATGTGAGACTTTTATAATGTAAATTTCCGCAACTGCAATTCTTAGATACAGTACCTTAGTAGGTTGTAAATAATGTCAAAAGTGCTTTTGAAGGAACATGGCTTAATGAAAATGCAATTTATAATGAATACTTGTAATGGTATTATAATTAATAAAGAAAGTAATTGTGCAGAAATGCTTCACAAAAAAATAAAATACACTAAAAACAGAGGAGCATCTATTTAACAATATGAAGACAAGAGAGGGCAGCGTTGCTGCCTTTAGATCTGAGAAGGAGAGCCACCAGGCCGTGTAGGTTAGGGTTCTGAAAACGTTATGCCAGTGATGAGCTTAAATGGAGACCTGAATGATTGATCCAAAATTCTGAAAAAGACTGTCTCTTTCTTATTTAATGTAAATGTCCAAAGACAAGCTTTAGTCAGGTACTAAGAAGTATTTTTAACTTCTCTTTATAGTACACTGCCACCGAAAACTAATACTCAACTCCATGAAAACAGACTTGATGATCAAAATGAGGAGTACTGTACACAGAACATGCAGTGATGTTATACACAGTATATGGTGTTATGATTTGTTCACTTTGAGAATTTTTTTTTAATTAAAATGCTAGGGGGCTTTGCCAACCCCTTCTCCACCCCCCGCCCCGCCAGCACTACACGTTGTTGTGAAGAGGGATTCTTAACAAACCCCAAGGAGACACGGTCTCTCCTCCAAAACCCCTCATAAATGGTCATACAATGGGAAACAAATACAGTTTTTTCTTTTTACCTCCTGTTTGTTCGATCAGCTGCTGGCTTGCTGCTGTGCTGCATGCTCAGCATTTCGTGCGGCACTTCAAAAATGTAAAAGCCTGTAGATCAGCTGTCCTTTTGTCTCACTGCCTTGTCTCTCTTCTCCCCCAGACATCCTCACCGTTCGATCTCTTTTTACTACTCGAAATATTTTCCGTTTGTTTGTGCTAATGCGATCTTTACTATCATGTTTTTGAGACTTTCGAATTTTCCTACTTCCAATATCTCTAACGTGTTCATGTGTATCGTGCCAATGTTTTTGAATTCTTTACGACATTCTACTTTGTCTTTTTCCAGCCCCGGGTGTCAGCTGAGAGCATAGGAAGTGTGTCTGCCAAAAGCATTCCAACAACTGAGAGGTTAGATACCCGTGGTCTTGTTTGAAAATGGTTGGAAGTAGGACGTGACTCGCAAAAGTCACTGTCTCACGGAACTTACTTCCAAAGGTTGTAAGTATGACGTGACTTGACTGTCTCGCAAGATGTAAAAGTGTCTCTCTGTGTCTCTTCAAAAGATCACGTCTCGTCGCAGGAAAAAAAGTCTCGTCTCGTCTCATCCCAAGATTTTTTTAATAGAGAGAAATTTTTACAGCAATTTTTTTAGTTGTAGGTTGGAATGTGAGTTGCATTTTCTCGAAAATGTTTCTGTGTGATTTCTTTGTATTTATAATGGTTCCTGAATATAACAATGAATTAATTCATGGTGTTGTGACTTCAAGGTTTTTCAAGTAGTTCAAAATAGTGAAAATGGAGCTACCAGACAAGCATTCCAGCAGTGGTATGACTAATTTTACCAAAAAGAAGTCCAAATGTCTTCATTTTAAAGATTTTAATGAAATTCAAAGCAAACAGTTCACAAAAAAATAACTGATAAAAGTTTATAATAAAAAAAGGAAAATGGAAACCTCTTGTCTATGGTATTATGCTTGAGGCTTAAGCATCTAGGATCCATTTCTTAAGGCCTGTTATCACACACACCCTTAATGCCTTTCTGGCTAACAGTTTATGTTTTTTTCTAGCTGTTGTGGACAGCCCGGACACAAACATACACAGAGACAAAACGTCCCAGAAACACACACGTTTTATTTACAGGTCTCCCTTTACAATGCAGCACCGCACACAGATCACCTATAATAGTGCTCACAGTCCTTTTCTCTTCTTCTCTTTCTTTCCTTTTATCATCTCTTCTGCCACCTTCACGCCTCTACTCACAAGCTCTGTCCTCTGCCTCTCGACTTTGGTTTTCCTGAATGGAGTGAGGCAGCCCCTTTTACAGTATATTGTACCCAGATGTGTTCCAGGTGCTCGTTGATGGTCTTCTTGCAGCACGTTCTGGTGTGGTGGAAATGCTGCATGGGAACCCGGAAGCACTCTGGGTGTGCCTGGATTCTCTTCTGGGAGCACTTCCTGTTATGGCCGAAGTGCTGCCATCCAGGGCTCTGGGATTGTCCAGGCACACCCTGGCGGTGACCACGGTTCCCAAGAGGGCTGAGCTTCCAAGCTCCAAGCCCATGGTCCCGACATACTCCAGGGGGTTCGCCCTCTTGTGTTCTGGGAAAGGTATTGTCCCCAGTATATATCGCCTCCCACGGTTCTTCCATCACAGGGGCATCCTGGTGGGGCAAGTTCCCCGGTTGTCCGCCACACTTTCTTACTTTAATCTAAGAGTTACCATTGTAACCATTACAAGGCTAACATTAAGAACATTTCATTAACTTTAACTTATAGGGGGTTTCACTGAATCTTCCATTATCTATGTTAAAGCTCAATTATATTCAACTTCAAACTAAACAGAAACAAAACTTAAACTTAATTTAACTTAAATGATTTGGCACTTAAAGCGGTGTTATTTTGCAATTGACCACTACCACATTATGATTCCTGTTATTGCCGCGCTGTTACCGGTTGCCATGGAACGGTGTTTCAGATGTCACCACGCTATGTGACCCTCTAAATCCTGTGCACAGATTAATCCTGGATAAAAACAGCATCAAACAACAAAGTGTGTATTTCCTTCTCGATATTTCTGGCTTCTCATCTTACCGATTCCTTTAATTTCTGGTTAGTGACTAAGCTTTGATACCTAAAGGTTTTGCCGCTAAAGTTTTGACTCATTTCCTGGTTTTCTTCTCACCCTTAGACAGAGCAGTCGGGGGCATCTGAGAAACCCAAGCCCCACACACAACCACACTAATGACAGTCCCAGGTTCAAATGGGTGTTTTATTTTATCACAAATACCTTGCACAGCCTTCATCCACAGTCAACAATACAATATTATCTTTCTTTCTTTCTTTCCTTTCTCTTCTACTCCTTCCCACACAAGTGTTGTGCACCTCCTCTACCATCTCTAAATCACAGGGTGAGATGGAAAGGCTCCCTTTATGCCAGGCATGATAGCACTTCTGGTGCCACCATATTTCACCCAGTAGACAGGTGGAATTTCCACTTCACAGGGTAGTCTTCCCTGAAGCAGGCCTAAGATCTCCACCGGGACCACCCTCAAGAGGTACAACTCCCAAGTGGTTGGACCAGGTAACACATAGCCCTGGAGGCAGTAATCAGTTATGTCAACCTACTAACTGTCCTGGCTGGAATGAAAATCCATTAGTGTTGGTCATCACTGGTATTGGGTAGGGGAGCACCACCCATCCAACCAGGATGCCAGTCCATCCATGATGTTCATCACAGCATGTATACAAAGAATGAAAGTAATAACTTTATATCATAAATATAAAGGGAGAAAAAACAGGATATTTGTTTTCTAAGACAAGAATAATCAAATCAAAATTTATCCATCCACCCATTAATTATGATAAAAAAGCTAATTACAGATTTCTAAACATTCATTTTCCCATGAATAAAAGTGTTGCAGAGGAACTTTTGCATTATCTTAAAGTAATTAACCAATTTTCAAGTAAAAGCTTAATTACTTTATATATCTATAGCCTGAGAATAAAGAAATAAAGATAGTAAACAAATACTAATGATCAAATGAAATGACTGAACCAAACTGATCAGCTGAAACAGTAACTGGTGTTGATGGAACCAAACTGGCCAAAAGACAACCGAAGTAAAAGGTGAGGATGTGGCAGATGGGACAGTTTACCCTTCAAATCGTCTAAACTTACACCAGCGCTAAAGTGAGCAAAGCCACAAAAACACATGGAGGTCATCCTGTATCAACAAGGCCTCTCGCAAACAGACAACGGGGCTCAAGATGTGCTCTCCTCTAAAAAAGCACAAGGAGACAGGCAGGGCTGAGAAACAGAAACACGGTGGTTGGCCAAGTACACTGAGCGTAGGAGACGAGAAATAAATCAAACTGACATCTCTTCAAGGATGGAAGAAGTCCAGCAGTGCTATCAGCTCTAAACTCACACTGGAAACCACTGGAACCTCAGTACACAATCTGCATAGGTTTTGTCGTAAGTAGTCTTCATGGAAGAGTTGTTGCCAAAAAGCCATTGCTCTGAAGTGTAAAAAAAAGCCAAGAGGTGCACCTGCACACAGAAACACACAAACAATTGCAGCGTGAGGGCTCTGAACTGAAAAGTTTGGCTCAACCAGATGGCAGTTTGTCCATAGAGGAGCTTGTGGTGTTATGGGTCCACAGCTCGTTGAGAAAAGGCCATTCATTTTAAATAATCACCGCACCCGAGGCGGCTTCGTGAGGGGGGGCGATGTTGTAGCGAGCCGCGGGGCAGTCGTCGATGTGGGCGTTTCTCACCGTGTGCACAGGTGAGGAACTGCCCACCTTCGTGATTGCTCCCGTGGCTAATGCTACAGCTGTAATGGCCCCTCACGGTTTTAAAAAGAAGCGCGAGTCGGTTTTGCGGGGAGAAAAAGAAACGATCGGAGAGGGAAAGGAAAGGGGAAAAAGAATTGACCGGAGGTGAAAAAAAAGAGGTGTAAAACGATCGGAGAGAAAAAGGAAAGGAAAGAGGACGGAGGTTACCGGGAGCAGGAGAGGAAGCAGGCGGTGTGTGAGTGTGGTGAGCGCGCGATCGAGCGCTCGTGGGCAGCTGCAAGGAAGCTGGGTGTTAGGTCGACACCCAAGTGTTTGTGTTGATGTCGCTCCCGCTGAGCGATCAGGTAGCGGGAGTGACCAGGGAAGGCGACTGGCCGCAGAGAGGCCATTGAAAGGCAGCGGAAGTCGGGAGACTATTGGTGGTGGGAATCCCCAACGTGAGCGACTTGGCCGTTGGTGGAAACCAAGTTCTCCGAGGCTGGGATGAGTGCCATACCGGAGCCAGGGATCGGGAGGTCTCCAGTCTCGTGAAAGTGTAGAGGAAGGCAGCTGCAGAGAGCGTCTTGCCTGCTGCTTGGCCCATACGGGATAAGCAGGTGAGACGCTAATAAACGATGCACCGGATTTGTTTGTTGTTTTTAAGACTGCTTCCAAGAGAAGATTTTAAACTCTGGTTTTTAAAGGATTGTTTTTTCTAGTGTTTTAACCGCCACGTTCTTTTTATGGATTATTTATTTAATGAACTTTGAAACTGCACTATTTATGGAACACTGTTTTGTTGTTGGTTTTCAATAAAAGCACTATTGCACTTTTTACCTTCCCCTTGCTCAGTAATTTGCCTCCATTGACTAGCTCACTTTGCAACATTATCGACGGTGTTGGGTTCAAGGGTTCCCAAACATCAAAGGGAGTGTGGAGCCAGAACCCACATCGTCACAGAGCTGGAGAGCACTAAACGGATAAGCATCTACAGTGAAGTATGGATGAGGTTTCCAACACTTGGCCACATAATAGATGTCCCTGCATGCAGTGTTGCTGAAAATCGAGGTGTCACAATCATACACAGAAATGCACGAAACAAAAGCAAATGGGACATAATGCTGGTCTGATCCGTGAGATCCGCCTAACAATGTCTCTCACACATTCACCTGCTTGTCTCTCCAAAGGCCAACGAGTGTTCACTTAAACGCGTCTTATAGTTTACAATGAATGAACAAGAACACGTGTTTTATTATAGAGTGTGCATATTTTTAAGAATGATTTATGTCACCTTACAAGTCTACAGTAGGCCAATCATATTCATATCCATAGGTTATCACCATGAGGCACTTGTGTTCCATCATATACTGGCACTCAGTACTTCATAAATTTGACAGGATGCCTGGGTAACTGTTAGAGCTTGATGTCTCACTCCATAACCATGAGGAGCTCATAGCATCCCACCATGACATCGGTGCTTATATTGTCATTGAGCTGGGGAATGACACAGCCCAGAGATGCAAAACGGTGGGACAATAACTGGGTCGTCCTGTTTAATTTCATCAAAATGCGAACAAAAACAGGACTCAATGGTGCAATCAAAACAGTGCATGTTAAATGAAAGAAAAGCAACCTTGATATGTGGGATTTAGCCATCTTTTGGTGTGTGCCTTAATTAGGGGGGAGCTCAGTCCTTCGGTCAGCACCGATCCGGCAATAGACAACCCCTCTCAGGGGAGTCTGGGTCTTGTAGTGCTCCGACTGGAAGAGCTGGAGTCAGGTGCCCTCATGGGGCGTCTTCTCTGAGCTTTAGAGGGAAAGGGAGATGACTCAGTTAGTGACAGCACTCCCTCTTGTCCAGGGGTGGTATGACATACCACTTGATGAGTCCGATACCCATATTAGAAAAACAGTATGGCTTCTTCTTGTGCGTAAGTTCCTTGTACCCCATTCTGACTATACATATTAATCTTACCCTCTAACAGCATCCTATTTCGTTCATTCACACCTTAAGAGGGGTCACTGTTCGCACTAGTGAGCTTTCTCCATCCACATAGGCTGTTATAGATAATAATTAAATAATATATTTTAAACTACATTTTATATTTCCTGAGACAAAAGTAGAAAAAAAAAAAAACACAGAAAAGTAATATTCCATAGATGATATCTCATCCACATCAGTCAGATTTAGTAACATTATGAAATTTGCACTGCTCAGATCCCCAAGCTCCTATTGTTGACTCTTACAAACATCTCCATGGATATTCCTTATGATGAACTGCTGAAGTGCAATATTACACATTTATTTATTGTGCAGGTGGCAATTATTGGGTTTTGAACAGACACTGAATCAAAGTTATTTTGTTTGCTTCACACTGGAAACATCCATAGATTTTACAAAGTGCTTTGTTCAAAATGTCAGCTTCTAATAAAGTGCAGCCCAAAAGGTTGTAAGGCCGCTCATTATGTGCTTAAAGTTTGCTGTAATTTGCACTTGAAAACAAACCTTCATACAGTAGTTTAAAAACATTAATCGAATTTCAAGAAGTCCATTAAACTACTCCATTAAACTTTCTGCCCTTTTAAATTACTGTAACCTGTTGAAAAAAAGAGATGAAAAGTCTAATTGATTTGAGTTTAAAGCTAAGCTGTGACTAAGTCCATAATGAAGTGGTTTAATTTTAATTTCACCTTCCCTGAAAAACTTTACAGCTAATTCCTCCCCACTTTACAATAGACAGGGCAAGCATTGTGTTATTCCTTGAAAGTGACATTTATCCAAACCTTGCATGCTAATATGATTGGCACTGCGCCGTGGTTTCCATGGAAACGGCATTTCTGTAGTATATAGATGGAGCCAAGGTAAGTGGCAGTTCAGTTGTACATATCTGCAGCTACAGGCTGCCTCTTGGGGGACTATGGAGAGCTAAATAATGAATTATCGAGACAGATTTGAAGTGCCCGGTAGGAATGCCAGGACAATGTATTTCCAGCACAAGCTCTTGACTGGTGCTTTTTTCTTAAGTTTGCATGTAGTTAACCATATCATAGCAAATAGCTGACCTGTACAGGAGCAAACATCACTTCTATGCTCAGTGTTTCCACTTATTACTGAAGTTAATTCTGTTTATTTTTATATACAGTAGTTCTATCCACTAAAGACAGACCCAGAGTGTCCATACAATGTGACAAATATATAAGTGAAATCATTTAATGTTTACATACATAAAAACATACACTATATGGCCACAAGTTTCTGGTCAGCTAACCATCACAACTACATGAGCTTGTTGAACATCCCATTCCAAAACTATGGAAATTAATATGGAGTCTTTCCAACCATATGCACCCTGTACTCCACTCCTCTGGGACTGCTTTACATAAGTTTTCATAGCGTGTCTGGGGGAATTGGTGCCCACTCACCCAAAAGAGCATTTGTGAGGTAAGGTACTGATGTTGGAAAAGAAGACTTGTGTGTTCAATAGGATTGAGGTCAGTGGTCTGTGCAGGCTACTTGAGTTCCTCCATGCCAAATTTATTACAACATGGACATCATGCCGGAAGTCCTCATGACCATCATCATCAAGAACCCTAAATGCAAAGAGGATTGTTTCATTTATGTTAGGTAGAATGCCCAGAGGAGGCTGGAACCCCTGCAGATTTTATTTTTTTCTCTCCAGCCTTCTGGTGTTTTTTCTGTCCTCCCTGGCCATCGGACCTTACTCTTATTCTATGTTAATTAGTGTTGTCTTATTTTAATTCTTACTTTGTCTTTTTTTTCCTCTTTTTTGAAGCTGATCGCACCCCAAATAGAGACAGACACCCCTGGGAAAACCACAAACCCTGAAACACTGACTACCACCCTCACATTGCTCCTTATCCTTGCACTATAACGCGTAATACAAGCCTCGCAGTACTCCGACTTATAAACCTTGCGCAGCGCCCGTCAGTTTTGGAATTGATTGTTTGCTTTTATCTCTCTCTGCTCCTAGCAGAACTGTTATATCTGACTTGTCATGGAGCACGTTTAAGCTCATGTGTTTGCGGTGTTTGAATAAAAATCCTTCTTTTTTTTCTACGACCTTCTGTGTCTCTGTGCAAATCTGTGACCCAAGTGTGACAATGTAAAGCACTTTGAGCTACATTATTTGTATGAAAATTTGCTATACAAATAAATGTTGTTGTTATCATGCATAACGCAGTGTGTAGAATTCATACTAAAACATGGTATATGGACAAAAACTGAAATATACGTACTCAAAAAAAAATTCAGATGCATAAAACTTACATGCCTAAGCAAAGTTCCATGCAGTTCCCCTTTATCAATCCCAGTCAACATGAATTGTAATGCACATACACGTGCCCACAGCCCTACCCTGACCCTTTCCAGAATTTCACATATTTGAATATGCAAATTAATATAAATAGTCCCTTCCATTCAGTGTTTTTTTAAAGCACAATGGCAAAAGCATGTGTATAAAAGATTACTTTCAACGAATCCAAAGTGGAGGTCCTACTCAGTGAAGTGGGAAGCAAGGAAAAATGTACTATTTGGTGGCTTAAGCAGTGGTATGAGCAACAAAAGGAAATTAATGGCGTGACACTCAAAAGTTTATTTTTAGAAAGTCACACAGTGTCCAAAATAAAAAGAAGTGGTCAGATGTCAAAGCCAACATGAAAAGGCAAGTGTCTGAGTGTCATACGGAAGGTTATTAGGGCCAAAGAGGAAGAGGGAGAGAGAGAAAAAAAATAGGGACATAGTGAACAAAAAAAAGTCTTTGTTGAGATTAAAATCAAAATTTTCACTTTAATTTTGAATTTTCCACTTTAATCTAATAATTTATTTTGTCATTAAAGTAGAACGTCATACACTTCATCTTAAAATTGATGATTAATTTACTAAAAGAAAACTAAAGTCGCACATTAAATGCTTCGTATTCTATGTGTCTCCCAATCCAGCAGTTAATTGCTACATGCTTCTTAAAAAGGCTTTCTCTTATGCCGACAGGAGCGCACAGGCAGTGATCGCCACACAGAATACATTAAATTCATGATATTGCAGTTGTCTGAACATTTTACAATATTAAGATGTATACTTGATATCATTTTCATGATGAAATGCATTAAAGTATTTGCTAAATATGTGGGGGTTTGGTGGCAGAGTGGTAGCGATGAGCTGGTCCTGTCTCTCGCAATTATTATTAACAGTATATATTATTTAAATTAAGTACATTTTTCTGTAATATATAATACACACACTTTAATATAATTCACCATAAAAATAATATCAAGTATCTTCTTCTTTCGGCTGCTCCCTGTAGGGGTTGCCACAGTGGATCATCTGTCCGCATATTTCAAGTATACAGGATAGCCCATGGACTATGGGCATCGACTTAGAAGCCAGTCATAATCATCTGTAAATACGCATTCTCTTCTATTAAATTGAATTAAAATTCCTTTATTCTCATTGTATGGTACAATTAAATTCAATAAGCAACACTTTCATAAACTAATTTTCCTATAAAATTATACAAAATAATAGAACAGTAAAAACAATCAAAAATATACAATATGAAAGCATAAGCACAATATACATGTACAGTACATATAGTGCAGATAGTGCAAATGGTTCATAAAGTGGCTCAGGTTCTGTAGTAGTACAGTTGTAGTGCAAGTTTACAGTGAGTTAATTGTAATTATAAGTACAAACAGGTCTACCAGGAGCACTTGATGAAACTGTTTCTGACCCGTGAGATCCTTGCAGGAAATTTATCTGTTTGGCATGAATGGATCCTCAGCCACACAACAGCCTGCTTCACGTCATCACTTGCCGTGCCTTCATTTAAATGGTTTTGGATGTCAGGCATGCCGAGGGTCCTTATTCTTTTAACCACACACTGAATGCTTTTGTTCTATTGCTTGCTTTGTTTCAGTTTATTTTGCTTTAAATCTGTCCTGCTCAGACCTCAACAATAATGCTATCCCTGAATGTGTGCCTAGCTAGAGTTATGACATTATACACTTTCACTATACTTTCACTTGAATGTCTATTCCTGCGATACTTTGAAGGGAAATCCTTGACTTGCATGATAATATTATTTTTGCCCTTCCTTTTTGCTGCATCATCTTAATGTCTTTTGCAGTAGATTCCTTGTTGCTTCTGCCTGAGGAATTGGAGCTCAAGTAAGCTAAGATATGAAATGCTGCCTCTGATGCTTAGTCGTGATAAAGGTAATGAAAACATAAATCTTCTAGCTCTGACTGGAAACGGAACTGAGAGATTGCGGGTATAAAGTCTCATTTATTGTTGGTTTTGCTACGACCTGCTTGAACCAGAGGGGCTGTGAGCCATTCTAAGGTTGTCTGTCTTTTGGGCTGGAGTGGGGCACCTCTTGTAAGGTTTATAGTCTTTATTGTTCTGAGGGTACCAACTCCAACCAGCATCGCCTATAAAAAAGTATCTGCACCCCCAAATAAAAAGTATTTAACTAATCTTACAAGCCTACCAACTTCCCTCTTGTTTTACCACTTTAAAAGCCTGTTATTTGAACGTCCGTTTCTCATTTTTGGACTTGTTTCTTTGCTAGGCACTCATATCAGCAAAGATCCCTTTTTCAGGTGGTACCTAAGAAAAATCCATGCGTATGCCTAGCTATTTGACTAATCTCTATTGGCACACCTTTTCATATGTGTTTTATTGTTGACAATTTTTACAATCATTGCTGAATGAAAATGATCAGGCTGCATAAACATCCCTCCCACACCTCCACAGCTAGTAGTATTTGGGCATGAGGTGACTTGCACACTGTCCTGGAGTTCCAAATCTTCAGTTTTAATAAGAGATGCTTATATTTTTATTATATTTTGCTCAGACAAACAAGAATTGAACTGAATTTACAGGACACTTACAGGGGCGATTAACATCAAAGCATCTTCTCTTCCTGAATTATACCAGCAATCCATCACCTTCAAAAATCTGTTTTGATGGTTAACAACATAATTAAAGAGGAAACAAAGCAGAAAAAGTTGTTTTTTTTTTAAATTTAAGGTAGGGGAACAGCTATGATGCCTTTGCCCGCATTGATTAGTTTAAAACTTATGAACGGAGATGAATGAAAAGATCAAAAACTTTGAACAAAGTTTTTCATCATAGGGACAACCAGCCATTGAAACTTGTGTAATATCACATGTCCTGAAGCTCACGTGGAATTCTAACATAAATGTGGCTTGTCCGAGGGACTTAAAGAGAAAGGGCAAAGGCAATGTCAGAAGGAAACAGAGAGTGACATCAGATACCGAAACACGTGTGACACGTTTCATCTGAACGTCAGTGAAAGCATCTTATGAATAGCAGCATTCGCTAAATCTAAAGTGGCCCTGGACAAACATCCAATCCTCGACATTTTCCATAAGCTTTTTCTAATGACTATATCTAGTCTCCTACTATCAATTTTATTTTCTCTTATATCTTGTTTAATTTGGTATTATTATTACACATTAAAAATTACCATTTTGCTTTTACATTTTCTATACCTCCATCCATCCATCCATTATCCAACCCGTTATATCCTAACTACAGGGTCACGGGGGTCTGCTGGAACTAATCCCAGCCAACACAGGGCACAAGGCAGGAAACAAATTCTGGGCAGGGCGCCAGTCAACAGCAAATTTTCTATACCTTATTCTTTTATCTTGGGTGACTGAAATAATAATTTCAACATTAAGGCACCTCACAGGGCTATCAAGGCTAGAGATTTCTCCTCAAAAGAAAGACAACTGCGGTAAAAGCAGAACATTTTGTTTGGTTGGTAACTGACATATAACCTAAAGAGTTGCACTTGTAATTGGGTCGCAATTACACCCGCATGTTTGTCATTGCTGGGGATTGTAAATCTTAGACTCCGACAAAGTATTGTGTGATGCAATTATGCATTACTATCGTCTAAATTAGGATATCTTTGTATTAATGCAGACAGGGTCCTAAACAGAATATTGCTGGGTGACTGACTATTAGGTTTTAACCTGAGATGTTAACTATAGGATCACTATGTGTGTATGTTTATCTGTACGTTTGTTAATCTTAGTGTGCAGGAGTACACCAACCTAGCAGTGGACTTGGTAAGTGGCACAGAAACCCACAATAATACACACACGCTTGGCTCTGTCTCTTTACCCCAATGGTTGCCTCACATGTATCTTCAATCTCTTACATTTCGTAAATCTGGATAAAAATGTCTGTTAAATAAATCAGTGTCGGTTTTGGGAAAACAAACCTCACTTCCAGTCGGCTTTATCACACGTTACAGACAATGCGGGCAGACACCTGGCTGCTCGGGCATTTCTTTTTTATTGACCAATTTCACTTTAAGCACAAAACCTATCATTTCCTGTTTTAACAGCATTCTGTTGGTTTTTCATTTTCCATTTTCACCTATCCAGGTCTGGGAAAGCAATCTAATGACCACCCTTTTCCAGCCTTTGTGATGTGCAGATATGTTTTTTATTTCGTTTTATTTTTTATTGCATCAGGTCCTCTTACGGTTTTCACAGAGTCACATTTATGCAACCTTTCTCCATGTAAGAAAAGGCCAGCAATATAATGTCAGCATTTGATCTTCATCACTCAGTGCTGAGAACTCATTGATTACTTTACTGTGATCAGTCGAGTTACTGGGTCAAAAATAAATGTATCGTTACAAAATATATATATATATATATATATATATATATATATATATATATATATATATATATTTGTTTTCCTGATGTGCAAAAGCTGTTAGATAATGACTTTTATAAGTTATTTCTTCACAATCATAGTATTTATATATTTATTTCCACTTAAAATTACATTTTAAAGTGAAGTATATGTTGTCATTTTTTTTAAAATAACTAGCCGACTCTTCCATTTCATAATAGAGCTTTTATTTACTGGGACAAAAGCTTTAAAAATTGACCAAATATGTTCAAATAAGTAGCAAAGATTTCGATTTAAGAAAATATGCCTTTGTCGCTTCTGAGGCAGGCTTGTGACAACAAAAATGTCAATTGGAAATAATGCATTTTATCACAGATTCTTGAATTGAGGATACGTTTCTTGATCGTTTGTCTGCTAGCAGGGAGCATGGTGGGTAGGATTATGACAAAAGCATAATGCACAAGCTATAATCTGCTTTTTATCCTAATTTTGTTTCTACAATTCTGTTTCTTCGGCGATTATGTTCTGCCACGGCTTGTAACAACAGTCATAATGATTGTATTTTCATGAACAGCATTTACTTTTCACCTGTTGTATTCTGTGTTGCCATTTTACATACAGTAGCCTAAGGAATGAGATTCACACCAAGTGAAATCAAACAAAGAGGTTTGTTGTACTTTGTAGACATTACAATAAATTGGAACCAAACTGATTACACTGCATTGAATTTTTAATAAAAGTCTTGGGTTTTTGAAAGTGCCAAGCTATTTTCACATCCCACTTGCCGTAGCTCAAAATTGCGACACAAATAACAGCGTACTATCTAAGCGTCAGCTACATGATGTCGTGCATCACAACTTATAACTGTGTGATACAAAAAAAAAAAAAAACACAAAATGGCTGCACCTGTGATCAAAAAGAAAAAGGCTGCATGATTGTGTTAATAAGCAAAAGTAATATCATACAATTTTGATCAAGCTCATACATAAAACATAGAGTCATGACAAAATGAGGCACAGGTGGCCATCCTAAACAGTGTGGTTGCAGAATTAGGAGGCCTCGCCCCCTTAGGCTCAACATCAAGAACAAAAGGCAAAATAAAACAAGACAATCAAGAAAAAGGAAAGACAGAATCAGAACCAAAACCATATATCCATCCATCCGCCCTTCTAAAGCTGCTTTATTCTGAGCAGGGCCACAGGGAAGCCGGCGTCTATCCTATAGGGTGTAAAGCAGGTATAATCCATAGGCAGAACACCAGTCCATCACAGGTGAACACACACCACACACACACTGGGGACAATTTAGCATCGCCAGTCCACTTCACCTGCATGTCTTTGAACTGTGGGTAGAAACCAGAGCACCTGGCATAAACCCTCCTGGACAAGGAAGAGAACATGCCATCTGCATGCAGGGAGGACCCGTGATTTGAACTTTGGTCTCCTCACTGCTTGGCAGCAACGCCACTGTGCTGACCTCAAAAGCATATAATTGATAAAGAAAATTAAGTACTAAAAGAAAGTGATTAATATTAGCAAATCCATTAATTAAAGGAACCAAACAAATTACAAAGAAAAAGAAAGCAAAAACAATTATAATTAAAGCCAGCGATAGATCCTCATGAAGAACGGTTGCCTTGGGATAGTGAGGTTTTTCTTTTTCTTCTTCTTTTTTTGCCAATTTCTCTATAAGCACAAAGCCTATCATTCTATCTTTGAACAGTCTGCTGTGTGGTTTTTCATTTTCCATTTTCTCCTCACCAGCACATTGCTCTGGGAAAGCAATCTAATGGCCATCCTTTCCCAGCCTTGATGTTATCAGCGTTCCCCTTGTGGATAAATATATTTTTAATTTCATTTTATTTTCTGTGGCATCAGATCATTTTACAGTTTACAGTAGAAGCTCATAACTTCTTCAGTGAAAGATGAAGCCTTTCCCTGGAAGCAAACAGGGGAATACGAAAGGACAGCAATAAACATTAAAAGCCTCAAAAAATGCACCCCAATGGCCTCAGATTCTGACATGTATTGCTGTATAAGTGCGGTTGATACGTACATTTAGAAAGAGGTGAGAGTGTTCGTTTTTGTTTCATCCAAGTTTCTCCCTTATTGTGCCACCATGCTGGCCTTTTAATGATGAAAGTAAATAATCATATTGACACTGTCCCGTCTGCAAGTTTCAACTTTTCCCAGTAGACCAGATCAGTCTCACTTTAAGTAAAAATGGCTTCTATAGTGTAAAATAGAAAGACAAAAACCTGTCCCTGCTGTTTAATGGCTGAGCTATGAACTTTAAATATGTGAAAATATAGATATTATGTCTCAGAAAGGCAAAAAGTGGGAGCTGCTGCTGGTCTAATGACAATGACTTCCAGTTATCATCACCTCTTATTTCAAGCAGGCTGGAAGGGGAGGAGCTTGATGTGAGAGGACATGGCATGGCAGTCTTTGGGTGATATCTTCTGTCCTGGGAGCAGTTTTTGTTTATGCAGAGCAAGCCCCTGATAAACCCTTAAATAAGTCCCCTTAAGACACGATTCCCACGGGTAAGACAATATGGATGTACAGCACCTAGTCAAGGTTTTCACTTTTTTTTTGTTGTACAACATTAAATGACAGTGGATTTAATTTGTCCCTTCTGACACTGATCAACTGAAAAAGACCCCCAATGTCAAAGTAATAACAGGTCTCTGCAAAACTTTGCTCCTCATGCTGGCAGGGTAGGCTGTGGTGCCTACATTTAATATAGCGGCAGGAAGAATGTTTTCAAATCAATGAATGAAGGAATGAAATTAGTACTTAGGGATATGGAGTACTGTGTGGGCGGAGTGGTGGCTCTGAGGCTAGAGATCTGTGCCAGCCATCGGAAGGTTGCTGGTTCAAATCCCATAATGTGACTCTACTCTGTTGTGTCCTTGAGCAAGACCCTTAACTCTTTCAGGGTGGATGTCGACTTTTGTCAACCGCAAGGGTTGAGTTTGGTAATCAACTTGTAAATGATGACAAAACCTGCCTTTTACATTTTAGTTTGACTCACTTTGCTAGAATGAAAGTTAGCTTGGTTGGTTCGACCCGAGATTCCCTGCTCTCGATTGAGTATTGAAGAGCAAACAGCATCAGAAATGGCATCTGCATCTGGTGAGAGATGGAAGCAAATGCACAAAGCAAAATACTCCATTGCTTTGTTTTTGGACTCTGACTTGTTGAAATCCTATTTTGGTGCATGTGATCTGGAGATCGAGATCGAAAATGAAGGTGAGGTGCCGGCATCAGCTGATCAGGGTGTTGAACACGTTTGTGTCAGTGACGCGCCCATGGCAATGTTCGCCTGGGAGGGCCGCCAATTACAATGACAAGAGGTACAAACCAGATTGTGTTGCACTGTGCCTGGATGCCAGTCTGCTGTGCATTCCTGCCAGCTGTTGTGCCGCCCGTGAGTGGCTCTTGAGCCACAAGAGACGGCAAACTGGTAGCCACGGCACCCTGTAACAGATGTGTAATGTTGATTTATGTGTGAAAGCATCACTTTGTGTGCTTTTCAGAAAACTGCATTCTTTGGAAAAAATATTCAGCTCTCAGAGAGTTAACCTACAATTGCTTTGTCCCGGGTGTGACGTTAATCTGCATCCAGCTCTGCAAGCAGGTCCTCCAACATACAGGGAAAACATTGGCAGTCCAGCCACTGTAAAAAAAACTCAGAAATGCAAAAAAGCAACGTTTATAGAATGTAAGTTAGATGATAAAGTAATTCATAATATTGTTTTTGACGAGGCGTTAATGTAATTACATTATTTATTTACAAATGTTTTACTTTTTTTCCAGTCACTGGAAAAAACCTCATAGTGTGTGGTGCTGAAGTACACGGGTCCGAATCCAGATGTTTCATTGTGTGTTGGGTGCGGCTATCAGTGCATGCTCCCAGCCTCTTCCTCTCTTTACTGTAGGTATCGTTGGACAAACTACATTTCAAAGGATATGGAAATAAGAGCTGGACCAAACTGGACAGGCCTGGAGCTTGTAACAAGACATCCATCCATCCATCCATCCATTTTCTAACCCGCTGAATCCAAATAGGGTCACGGGGGTCTGCTGGAGCCAATCCCAGCCAACACAGGGCACAAGGCAGGAACCAATCCTGGGCAGGGTGCCAACCCACCGCAGGACACACACAAACACACCCACACACCAATCACACACTAGGGCCAGTTCAGAATCGCCAATCCACCTAACCTGCATGTCTTTGGATTGAGGGAGGAAACCCACGCAGACACGGGGAGAACATGCAAACTCCACGCAGGGATGACCCGGGAAGCGAACCCGGGTACCCTAACTGCGAGGCAGCAGCGCTACCACTGTGCCACCGTGCCGCCCGCTTGTAACAAGACAAACATGAAAAAGCAATTAGTCTGCCACTTTTCAGATGTTGTCATTGCACATAGGTTGCAGCGTTCAGAATGGACAACCCACAAACCACTGGTTCTAAATTTTTTGTGTCTTTGCTAGGATTTAGTCATGCTGGAGCTGTACACCAGCATTTCTCAACCTTTAAGTATTTGCGACTCGAGTTTTCATAACAGTTTTAATCGCGCCAACCCTAACATTTTTTTGAAATGTAGATGCATATTTTATTATTCCTACTTAACTTTTATCGACATTTATCTAACTCTATATTTACTGCTCTAGTATCAGAATGTAGTTTAAGTTAATTTGTTTTGGTTTCAACAGATGTTTTTTTCATATTTTTGATTCTTGTTTTCTTTTTTTCACATCTTCGCGCTCCCCTTTTTGTTAATTCATGCCCCCCTAGCGGGGCCCACCCCACAGGTTGAGAACCACTGCTCTACACAATGCAAAAAATGCATCACTTGCAACCCTGATGACAATTCACAAGTGCGGAAACACATCTTTGTGAAACTTGCTGGAATAGAATACTGAAGAACGATACAGTGTATGATAAAATGCATTTGCCTTTTTAAATTTTAAAGTAAAAAGCACACATTGGGATTAAAAATACTCTCTTTTTCTTGATATATTGGTTTTAATGCTTTTAAAGTGACCCTCTGCAGCAGAAACAATGAACTGTAAATATTTTTTAAAAGAACATTGTTAAGAATTTTTTATGCTTTGGGGCTTATCATTATTTTAAAATAGTATGGAGATGCTTTTTTTTTTTTTTATAAAAGTTGGATTATGTGATGTCTACTTTTTTTTTTTCCCTCACACATATATTTTGTGCTGAAAATGGGAAACATCACATCCATTATGCATGGAGCCGACTGTCAGGTTCGGTGCACACATTTTACTGTATGCAGCAATGCATTAGCGAGTTTAGGTGGCTGAGCCTTTTTTTAAAAAATGTCACAGGCCTGATCAAAGCTTGCATGTTAAAATTTGCTCCAGTGGGTCTCATATGACATATATTGTGTGTCCTCCATTTCATATTCTTGAGTGCTGTTTGTTGATATTTGCCATGTTTTTAAAATAGCTTGATATTCAAAACCTTTAATCCAGTGTACTGGGGTCTGTATCAATGATAACTATTTAAATTTCAGAGATAAGTCTAAGAAAAAATAACATTAAATAATTATACTGCTTGTCACACACATTCCACTCTTTGTTGGGGAGATGGCACTGAGGTCTTGGCTGAGCTTGGAAGGACTAAATAATCTGACAACATTATTTATGGATGAAGTGAGAATTGAAACAATAACTGCAAAAGGGGACGTGGTCAGAACAGTAGGGGTCCAAAAGAGTAGTTCATCATGTGGTGAAAAAAGTTTGAAGATTCTGTAACAAACTGCAAGGGCAACAGTTCAAAACTTGGGGTATTGTCTATTAAATACTGGAACAAAAAGATAAAGACAAAGGACTGGCCACTGCATTGGTTTAGGAAATGTCTGGAGTTCTGGAGTGCAGGACCTCCGTCTTTAGGAGAAATGAAGGATGACGTACTGCATCACTGATGTTTACAGCTCACCCTTCTCCTACTTTTGGTAAGATTAGAAAGGATCATAATGCCATAATGGTGCACAGAATGACTCCAGGGTGGGCAGAAACAGCCTGGCTTCCTCAAAAATACCAAACACATTTTTAAAGTTGCTTTTATAAGGTTAAAGACCTTATCTTCATATATCTCTGCGACCATGAAATGGATTAGGTGGCTACAAAAATGGATAGATTTATTTCAAAATTCCTAAGACGTCATATCTCACTCTGAAAACTAGTCTTCAGCTTTAGTAATACATTGTCAAAAGTTAAAGCATGTTTATTAAAGGGCTATTAGTTGTTATGTTTCATTTTGAAAAATGGTCTTGTTTCTTAAATTACATTTGAAAGTGACTTTGTAATCTTTTCCAGGTTCTGTTTCCCTATGATCTGGGAGTGTACCATGCTTTATACAGTGAATTCGGAAAGTATTCAGACCCTTCCTGTTCTGCACCCTTTATTGTGTTGCAACGTGGATACATTTGCCATTTGAGGCCATCAATCTACAGTCAATAACCCCAAATGACAAAGTGAAAACAATGAGATTTGCAAATTTATTAAAAATCAAACACTGAAATCTCTCATTTATGTATGTATTAAGATGCCTTATTCCGTAACTTGTAGGAATCTCTTTAGCAGCAATAACAGCTGGGTAAGCCTCTACAAGCGTTGCACATCTGGATTTATCTTCAGCTCACTCCACAGATGTTCTATGGCAGTGGTTCCCTCATTTGATCCTGGGGAACCCCCTGTGGCTGCAGATTTTTGTTCCAACCAACTTCCATTTTTCATTGGACTCTTAGCCTAATTAAATGAGTCATTATTTCTCAGTTTCTGTGTGTTGGAATCACTAACCAGGTTTCCATCCAAGGAGTTTTTGCGGAAAAATATTTAGCGCTTCAAATTTTAGCTGATGGAAATGCTAATTATCGATAAAATGTTGTACATGTCGACATAATATTTTTCCGTTTAACTTTAGCGCATAAATTCCATTTCGATACTTCAGATGTCGCAAAAGCTACATTGGAAACACTTTTTGTCGGAAAAAAAGGGCTTTAACGCAAATAAATGTGTCACATGATACATTTTCATCACGTGCAATCAAAACGAGAATAGCGGAGCGGTTCGCATGGTCTGATGAAGAGACTCGTTATTTCTCGTGATGAGCTAATGCAGTAGCGGATAGGCTGGGTCTCCTGCTACTAAAAGGGGTACCTGAACTCCCTCCACATCAACTGTAGCCTGGGGGTGTCTCTCAGGATGTCTAAATAATACAAAAACCGCAAAGGTAGTTTACTGTGCCAGTCAAAATATTTAATAAACCGTGTGTTTCATTATTTAAACATTTTTTTCTTATTATTAAAAGTCAGATGTTTTAGCATATATGAGAAATTCTCTCATTAATAACTTTAGTTTTTTTGATTAAATGTCGTTATTTTGTATTAATTCAAATTTCACTTTTAATTAAAAACCTTAAGGGAAGCAGGTTACAGTACTAATTCAGTTGTTATCGCACTGAGAAGGGATGTTGAAAGGTAGGCTCACCTGTACAGATCCGATGCTGCAAACACAGCATATACACATCGATGGACGGTAGTTTTACTAACCCCGAAAGTTTCTCCAACTTCTCTATAATCGGCGCAGGTTGCCAGCTTGTAAAGGGCAATGGCAATCCGCTTTGGGGTTGGAACCAGTGGTCGGTGACAACCTGTGATGGGCGCAACATCAGGACTGATGAATCCACACAACATCTCAAACATCGGCCGTGTCATTCTAAAATGTTGCAGCCAGAGATTTTCTGTGAAGTGTAGTGGAGGGGGTGTAACATGGAAAACAAAAGGTAGATAATTTGCAACATACACAAAATTATGTATGGAAACGGCTCAAGGGCAGATTTTTTTTCGCGATACAACAAAACTTATGCGACAGTTCGTTTTGGAGGGGATGACGTCATCACGCACACCATTTTGTCGATAAAAAGCCAGTTGGATGGAAACAGGCTGGAGACAGGAAATTTCGCACATTTTTTTTAACGTATATTCTGTTTGTCGATAACAAAACGTCACAAAAAACTGGATGGAAAATTGGCTAATGTAGAAATTACAAAGTAAGTTTGGCAGATTTTTATTAAAATGTAATAAGCAGTTATATGGGGAATATGCAGTTTTTTAAAGTCGTTAACAGTATTTTCAATCTTATTTACATTGGGCTTTTCCAGGTGTTCTGGTTATTTAATTGATTATTTACTAATTAGTGGGTCTGACACTGAAGTCATTTCAGCTTTCATCATCCTGGGTGTCTGCTATGCTGATTGTTAATTGTCACTATTAGGGTTAAATGAAGGGAGCAAACTACACAAGAAAAGGGGAAAATAATAGGAAAACAACCAATAACAAGTGGATCCATAATGAAACAGGATCTCGCCAGTATAGTGGATCCTTAATATAAAAATATTTATGGCTTTAGAAAAAATAGAAAAATTAGAAATATTTCTAAATGTTTTATAAATGTAAAAACCATACTGTTGTGTTTTTCTGAATGCAGAATAAGAGAAGAGTAAAAAAGACCAGCTAATTAAATGAGATCAGTTATTATCAATTATTATCACCGAGTTATCAAACTTGCAGCCACAGTGGGTCCCCAGGATCGAGTTTGGGAATCCCCTGTTCAATGGGGTTTAAGTCTGGGCTTTGGCTGGGCTGCTCAAGGACAGTCAAAGTGTTGTCCCGAAGTGATTTCAGGGTTGTATTTTAGATCATTGTCATACTGGGAGGTTACCCATCGTCATACTTTGAAGTCACCAACACTCTGGAGCAGGCTTTCTTCATGGACCTCTGTGTATCTGGTCGCATTTATCACTCTCTCAATTTTGACCAGTCTCCCTATTTCTTCTGATGAGAAGCACCAGTATAGCATGCCGCTGTGACCACCATGCTTCACTGCAGGGATGATGTCAGGGAGGTTACGAGCCGTGTCTGGTCTTCATCAGGCATAATGCTTGGAGTTCTACCCAAAGTGTTTAGTTTTTGTCTTATAACACCAAACAATCGTTTTCCTCATGGTGTCAGAGTTCTTGCAGGCTGTCCTATGTCTTTTACTCAAGAATGGCATCCACCTAGCTGCCCTACCATAAACACCTGATTGATGGAGTGCTGCTGACGTGGCTGTCCTTCTGACAGGTTCTCCCATTTCAGCGGAGGACACCTGGAGCTCTGTTATAATACATTTGCTATAATATTAAGGTTCATTTCACTGTCTCTGAACACTTTTAAAGGATTCATTCACATGTGCAAGCTAAGTTTGGCACACAGGGGCTAGTCTGCCTGCTTTTAGAAAACCATTAATTAAGCAGTTTGGAAACTGAACAAACTGCACTGTCAGCATTGTGCTATTATTATTTTGGAGGTGGGGTTGTGTCTTTACTGTCCTTGTTTGGAGACCAGAGAGGACCAGCACATGGAGAAGACAGTATATAAGGCTAGGACTGCTGCCAAGACATTTTGAAGCTGACGGCCAGATGATGTTGCCTTCACCTGTCCCGAAAATCCTTTCAGCGTAGTGACAAAAAATGGCAGACTGTATACATCAAGATCCAACCTGGTGTTGTCAGCTATAAGCTTCCTTCGTCTGTTGTACCACGTAAACCATCATTAAAGAAAGCTAAATATAATTCTCTTATGTGATTCTTTTTGTACCGCCGTAATCACTATGGGAGGGATATCACCTTTTAATCTCATATCTCTATATTTTTGGTTACTTAAAATGCCGCAATTTAAAAGAACTTATTCCAACAAGGGAGCTTTTGCTTCTAAAGGAAACAAGCTCTGTTAGAGTGACAGTTTTTGGTCACTTCTCCCACCATGGTTCACTTCTTAACTAGTTACTCAGAATTACCAGACAGCCATCTCTAGGAAGACTCCTGGTGATCCCAAGCTTCTTCCAGTGTACATTTACTGAAGCCTCTGTGCACCGCTAAGCACTCAAAGCTTTAGAAATGGTTTTATCCCCTTACCCTGATCTATGCCTCACCACAAGTTGATCTTGGAGGTCTACAGAAAGTTCTTTGGATTCCATGGCTTATTTTTTGTCTAGACATGCAACATGAATTGTGGAACCTTATAACACAGGTGTATGCTTTTCTAAATGATGTCCAATCAATTTATTCTGCCACCGGTGCACTCCAGACAAGTTCTGGAAACATCTCAAGAAGAATTAAAGCAAACAGGATGCACCTGAGTAAAGCAAAGGGTCTGAAAACTTACAGAAATGAGAGGTTTCAGTTTTTAGATTTTTTAATAAATTTGCCGACCTTTCTCAAAACATCTTTTCATTTTTACGTTAGGAATTGTTGAGCATAGAATGATTAGCAAAATAGCAAATGTATCCGTTAAAAATGAAATCTACTTTTTAAAGTTGTTACTGTCTGGTGAAAATAGTCCATGTCGCGCACCCCCAGCACTCTATTTTCCTTTTCCTTTTCCTTTTTCTGCAAATAGAGATGACTCCTGACCCATTTGGAGACACGCTGAGCCTTCAGCTTGACGCTCGCGTGGAAACGAAACAAAGGGAAAAATAAAAAAAAAACGACTTCTTGCTTCTGCTCTGCATCTTGCAGCAAAGACTTTAGAAATCAGGCAAATGTTCTCTGCCTCAAACTCCATTAAGCTTCAGATTAAGATATTCCATTTCTGAAGAGTCCATCAAAATGCAAATATGAGTTTGTATGTATTTTCTATGAAATATGCAAGCATATACCTAATAGAATATACAGCACAGGTTTTTCCATTATTTGCATTTATTATATTAGCTACTTGTCAATCAAGCTATGTTTTGTGAAGATTTTTTTTCTACGTGAAAAGGTCACATAGTCAGAAATGAGAATAATAACCCAGTAATCAAAAATAGTGGGTCAATGTTTTACTAATTTCCAAGAATGTCACATATCTCTGCATTCGCTTTAGTAAGTAATTTATGAAGCTCCCCTTCTCTAAACAAGATATTAAATAGAGTAAACTTTAGAAACCAACTTTATACATGATTTGTTTAGGAAACATTCAGTTCTATAATGATGATTAATTCTTACTATTTCCACTTTTTAAAAATTATGAAGGTTTTTGCTTCAGATTCCCACAGCCCTGTGCATAAAGAGGTCCTTCCTGGCTTCATTCTCCAATGCACAGCTCCTTAACTCTTTGAGGGCTGAATATTTTTTGCAGGAAACTCTGTTTTCTGAAAAGCACACAAAGCAAAGGTTTCACATGTAAATCTGTGGCTGCCGTCGGCTCCTGTTCAGCGTCTCTGGTGGTTGTGTAGGGGCAGCATGACGGCTGGTAGGAATGCGTGGCGGTCCAGCTGCCTGGCCTGTCTTCGCATGGCAGTGTTACGCAATCTGTTTTGTACCTCTTGCCATCTTAAGTGGCGGCCCTCCAAGGTGAACGTTACCGTTGGCGCATTGGCTACACAAGCATATTCAGCACCACAATCAGCTGGGGACCAATCACCTCACTTTCGTTTTCAATCTCCATCTTCAGATCACTTGCATCAAAATTGGAATCCGGAAAGTCAGAGTCCAATTTGGCGATAATACGCAAAACTTCGTCCACGGACTATTTTGCTTTGTGCATTCGCTTTGGTCTCTCATCAGATGTCGATGTCATTTTAGAGGTTGTTTGCTCTTCGCTACTCACGCATGCGCAGGGAATAGAGGTCAAATTGATGAAGCTAACTTTCCTTCTAGCAAAGAGAGTTGAACTAAAACATAATAGCGAGTTTTGTCGTCGTTTACAGCTAATTACCATCCTCTACCACCAAATTTCAACAAAAGTCAACATCAGCCCTGAAACAGTTAATTTCCACTGATGAACTTCACTATGTGATTTGCTATTTAGAAAAAAGAATTTAGCTGAATGAAGTTTGTTGGTACCTGTAAGCAGGACAAGTCTCTTTAGTCGTTCCTGGTTTGCTCTTCTCTTGCTATTATAGTGTCGACCAGATGCAGTCTTGGCCTAACAGACCTTCATTCTGTTATGGGCAGCATATATAGGGTTGCCATCCCTTCCAGCATATGTACTCATCCATTACCTTGCCGAGAAGCCAGGATGAGGAAAACGCAGAATTGTTCCAGTCTTTGCCAGGGAGTAGGCAGAAGATGCCAGCAATGTGTTGGCATCCCAGTTGGGATGGACCAAAGACTTTTACCCTGCTGGGATGCCAATACAATGGAAGGACATGGGCAGAAAACTGGTCATGGTTACATTTTCCCCCAATACACTAGATGGCAGCATCCCTGGTTTTTGGCACCCATATGCACACCCACGGGGCATGCTGGGAACTGTAATGCCTTTGAGCAGACTTGTTGGGTTCCGTGGGTCCCGCCAGGAGATCTCAACTTTGAGGGGCTTCCACCTGATCTGGAAATGCTTTCTATGAGCAATGACCTGACACTGTAGGAACTCCTGGGTCTTCCATTAAAGAAGCCACTCTGCCTCATCGAGGTGAATTGGAGTTGGGTGGAAGAAGGACAACGCTTGTCTGGGAGGAGGAAGGAAGATTAGAAAAAGGAAAGAATTGTGATTGTGCATGTCTTTGGATTCTTATATCAAAAGAAGCCATATCTTACAATAGCCCTTTTTACTGGAACCCGGGACTTCTGTCACTGTGGTTGAGTCTGGGTTAAATCTTAGATTGCTGGCCAGGATACATTGCCTTGACAAGAAATGACAAATTGCAGTGATAAGCAAATAATAATAATAATAACAATAATAATTATACACTTTATGCAGTTTCCTTATCACAAACTGTTCAATAAAGCAAACAAATGAATAATGATAGGAAATGTACTGTATATGGTGTTTGCCATCCTGCTTACATGTTGGGCAGTGGTTAGAGCTGTTGTCTCAGACATCCAGAACACTGGGGTCAAATACTGTCCAGGGGTATCATTGATATAACTTTTGAATGGATTTAAGCATGAAAATTTGTGTATGGTAAAAAAATAAATAAATCAGAATTATAAACCCTGGCATATACATATTTGCTTTCAATTTACCTTTTATAAATAACAATCATCTCGTAATTGTGCAGGCAAGAATGCACCTCAAGCCCCACCTGGAAATAACCATATATGGACAATATCAATCAGCCTCATACATATGCAAACACAATGCTGCAGCGCTTCATTGGCTGGCTTACCTGACACATTCAGATGCTGCCACTTGCATAAGAAGAGTCCTATGGTGTATGGCATTGTAGCACAGGGTTGAGAAATGGCATAAGAGGACAGTGTCTGAGCAGGCTGCCACTACCACATGGAGTATGTAATGACACGATTGCTGTTGCAAAGAATAGTATAAGCCATGTGATAAACCATGGGTTCAGCCAGTTACCTTTCCAACAAGCCAGCCATCACATAGAGGAATGCTAAATTGCCTTGAAATAAATGAGTCATGGTATGACCTGGGCCACCGAGCCATGACGTTTGTCAGTCTCATCTTGGCAATGCACATGACTTGTGTGTTAATGGAATGTCACTGCTCCAAGTTAGCAAATGCAGTGTCATTCATGCTTATTACTGTGAGTGCTGTCAGTTGCCCTCATTATGTTAAGGAACCGACTGACTCGTGGGGACTTAAATCTGCTCATAAACCACTCGCCATCATAAAGCAAAAATAATCCTGACAGCCCTTAAAAGCTTGTTTCTGTCATACTGTATATGGCCATTTGCATAGCTTTCAAGCAGTATCAAACATGTCATATTGTGTCAAACCATTAGGCTATAAATAGGATATAGGTCATACAATGCAGAGCTTTCTGTATGCAGGGAGTGAATCACGGCCATGTTTTTGCTGCACTTTGGTCAGTAATCCTGAGAACTGACAAGAGCAACATAAACTGGCAAAAAAACAAAACATTTCTTCAGTGCAAGCAGAGTCTCTGCATCATATTCATCACTTTTGAACTTTAATAAGTTTGTCACATTAGTGCACATTATAATAATGGCTTAGTAATAGGAATTATTATACGTGTGAGATGTTGTTTGGCTAATTTGGCTGCATTTTCCAATTTGATCAAGGGTGCCATCATTTCCCAGTTTCTCCAAAATGTTGCCTATAAATAAATCAGCAACCATAAATATACGCAAGTAATCCTGTGTGGAGGAGTGATTTCTAGCTTATAAATTGATGAATAGTTTGTATGTCTTTATTTGTAAGCTAGACAAAGCAAATGTAATATTAGATAGTGCTTCAGGAGGCCCGTTATACTTCATTGATGAGAACAGCAGTGCTTTGATGTTTACCTAAACCCCAGGGTGTGAAATTTATGGTGACCCGTTTGAAGCCTCAGACCAACTTGGCAAGGGTGACCATGTTTCGACTTGGAGGCTGTGAGCCATCCACCGAAAGGCGTCCATAAACTGACTAAATAAAGCAACAGGGGGATGAGTTTTACCTTAGCGCTTTCACTGGTAACTGGTCAGGAAGGGACTGGAAAATGAATTCTATTGGTCGAAAGTATGGCTGTTTATGATTGGTTTTGAAATCGGAGGCCCTTTGGTTTGTGTTTTATGGTAAGAATAGTATAAAGTTGGTCACCTTGACTTTACCTCTCTCTCTCTCACCATCTGGTCATGAAGAGAAGACCATGATAAGACAACTGTCTCAGCACCCATATTTAGACAGACATGTGGCCTGTTTCAATTATCCATTCAAAGGCCACGTGGTAGCAAAGCAAGCTAGACTGAAGATGAGCCGAGAGTCGTCCATTAATGCAAGATGCACTGCTACTTAGACTGTAATGGTATGCTTTGCTAATATTCACTTAATATTTTTGGGCATTTTTATCAATACAACACAATTAAATGTGTCCTGCCTGTTTCTTTACTCTCTCTAATTGCCCGAGGTTACAGTTGTAAAAGTAATTGGGGAGATAGAGCTAAAGTATCTGAATAGAGTGGTGGGTGTATGGGATTTTAGACATTGTATTAAGGTCTACACAATAAAGAGAAAATAAGGCCACCATAAGACCTTACACAATAAAACATCCTGTCAAGTTAAGTTTTATAAATCTCAACTTTCCGTACATAGTTGCATGCATACATTTCAAGCCCTTTTTTGGGGTTATCTCTTGGTATTCCGGTGTGCATAAGGGAGTGTGTGTGTGTGTGTGTCCTGTGACAGACTAGCACCCAAGCCACTCTTGGTTATTGCTTTGCTCCAGAGCTTTTGGGGTTAGGCTCAAACGCCTGTGATCTGGAATGGGATAAAGTGGGTATACATGATGCATGGACGTTTCCATGGTTTCACTATGACTGTAATGCAACAATAAGTCCTTATAGTAACGTGGTACATGTTTAGGTATTTAGAGAATCATTAGTTACAAGTTCCCTCAGGCTATTTTGCTAGAATATACTATTTTAGAGACAATCCACGGGCAAAAGCCATCAATCAATCTTCTGAACTCACTCATTCAATTCTGGATTGTGAAGAGCTAGAGTCTCTCCCAGTACAGAAGGCCGATCCAACCCTTGACAGGCTCCTTCATAGAAATGACTCATGCAGACCCCCAGACTCACTCATACAGGGCTAATTTTCAATTAACTACCAATGTTTCAGAAAAAAGCGGGCACATCTGGGCAAATGCAGGGTGATCATTAAAACTCCAAACAGGCTGAGCTGAGATCTGGCCCCAGCTTCCTTTAACTGTGGCTGACCAGCACCAAGCACTGCACCGCAATTTCGTCCTTAATATTTTACAATACTTTTTATATGCAATAACATCAAAAAGCAATAAAAGCCAATTCTACAGTTCAAGCATAAGGCAATAAATAAAGGTCTGTCTTACTGTTTACAAAGAGATGAGCAGACAGTGGCTGCAGTTTTATTTTTTCCCAGTTGATTGCCCTTTGCTTATTTTAACTATTCATTTTTGCAATGTTTCTGTTTTACTCCTTCAAAACATTTTAGCACAGATAGGTCTGCCTGTTGAGATGTCTACTCCATTTTTAGTCTTTTTAGTTCTGAGGCACATCTCTTTCCTGAAAAGGTTCCTATAAAGCAGCAAGTCTGGTGTGAATGATAAAGGATTAATGGGTCTCTGTCAATCACACTGGTATCCGCTCTTCACAAGTGACCTGCCTTCTAGCAAATTAATGATCTGACAAAACCTGAGAAAAGTACACACAGAACTGAGGTCTCAGAAAGTCTGGAGGAAGCCGAAACTCACTTTGACAGTGCAATAGCAGACAGCAGGGAGCAGAATGATGTCAGAGCTTCTAGCAGCAGTTGGCTACAGCATAAACCTGTTTGCTCACTTCCCATGAGCTACCAGCTAATGAGTAAAGTGGTGGTACCTGGGAGGTCACTCATAAATGACAGGGATGGACAATCAGTGTCAATGAATGGGGAGTCTAGGTTGGCCAAGTTATTTTACAGGAAGGGTTTGCTCCCTGGCTTGTGGTTATTTTCCTCTTTTGTGTTTTCTTTGTTTATTTTAAAGTTATTATTATTTCCCATGTGTCTGTCATAATTTTTCATGTTTTGTTAAGATTGTTCTGCTTATTTATTATGTATTTTACAACTTCTACTCTATGTTCTCTTATGTTCCTTGTCCTTTGTGAGTGGAACCCCAAGAGCTGGGACCATCCTGATGTCACTTGTAGCCTTCGTATTCTGAAACTTTCAGTGGTTTATCGAATTCCAGAAAATTCTACTGTATTCTTTTGTATGTATTGATTTTTCAGATTCTGGATTTTTGCTCCTATTTTGGGTTTTTGGCTTAGGGTTTCATATTTGGACTTGTTTGCCTCAGATTGTCTTTTTAATCAAGTCCTTTTGCACTACTTTGCCTCTTGCCTTTTTTTGTTCTTCTTCCAATTTGAATGTTAGAATCTGCTGTCTATGAATGCAATATCAGCCGTGTGATATTGTACATATTTTGTGTACACTACAAGTACATGTTATTTCATTCTATTATCCCTGTTATTACCTGCCCTAAATATCTGTGAAGAGGATGTGTGTCGGCTCTTCAAGAGACAAAACCCCAAGAAAGCAGCAGGTCCAGTTGGTGTCTCACTCTCATGCTTGGTAATCTTAGGTGATCAACTGGCCTTGGTCTTTACAAGGATTTTCAACAAATCATAAGTGCTCTGTGAAGTTCATTTATGCTTAAAACAAGTGATAAACATACCAATCCTAAACGAAATCCTGCAAAACAGGACTGAATGACAATGGGCCTGTCACTTTGATATCTGAGGTCATGAAAACCTTTGAGAGACTGGTGTTAGTTCACTGGAAGGACATCACAGCTCCCTTGTTGCACTCCTTTCATTCTCATTACTGAGCAAACAACTTAGTGGATGATGCAGACAGTATGGCTCTGCACTAAATCCTACAACAGCTTGACAACCCAGTGACCCATGCAAGGATTGTGATCGTGGACTTCATTTCGGCATTTAACACAGTCATCCCTGTACTCCTCCACTCTAAACTCACCCGTCTTTCTGTCCCCGATTCCACTTGTCACTGGATTGCTTATTTCCTTTCAAACAGGAAACAGCATGTGAAGCTGAAGAAACAAACCTCTAGCTTCCACACAATCAACACAACAGGTATGTGTGCTCTTCCCCATTGCTCTTCTACTTCTGTACAGGTGAATGCACCTCTATAGACTCATCTGTCAGTTTCCTCAGATATGCATGGGACTCATCAAGGATGGGGACAATTCTGCCTACAGATGGGAGGTTGAGCAGCTGGTCAGAACAACTTGGAGTTAAACATGCTCAAAACTGTGGAGATAACAGTGGACTTCAGGAGCCCCCAAACCCCCAATATTATTTCCCCTCTCCATACTTACCAATAATGTTAACCTACATTACATGGTAATGTGGAAACCTTCACATTTCTGGGATCTATAATAATCCAATTAGTAACTGACATGGAATATATGTTCTATATATGTTCTGACCAATATAAGATCTATCATGTAAAAGGCACAGCAGCGAATGTAGTTTGTGTGACAGCTGAGGGAGTTCAAACTACCACAGGAGTTGCAGATTCAGTTCTACACACAGCAGTTTTCAAGTTGGTTCTAAGCTCATCCATTACAGTGTGGTTTGCATAAGCAACTAAACGTGACAAGAACAGGTGACAACAAATAGTCAGGTGACCTGAAAAGATCTTTGGCACCAGTCTTCTCACTTTACAGGACCTGTACTATTCCAGGGTCATGAAATGGGCTGAGAAAATCATCACTGACCCCTCACATCCAGGCCACTACCTCTTTGAACTTCTCCCAACAGCCAGGTGGTATACACTAAACTGTGCCAAAACAAGCAGATATAAAAACAGTTTCTTTCCACAGGCCATCAAGCTCAAAAATGGTTAATTCAGTGGTCCTTGCTGAGCCCGAGCAATTCCCCCCTCCGATATCTTGCAACATTCTTTCATGTAGCTAATGCTTAATTCAGTATTTGTTATAGTATTTCTTTCCCGGCCTTGCATTTTGTATGCATATGTTACATTCCTACAGTGCATCCGGAAAGTATTCACAGCGCATCACTTTTTCCACATTTTCTTATGTTACAGCCTTAATCCAAAATGGATTAAATTAATTTTTTCCTCAGAATTCTACACACAACACCCCATAATGACAACGTGAAAAAAGTTTACTTGAGATTTTTGCAAATTTATTAAAAATCTAAAAATTGAGAAATCACATGTACATAAGTATTCACAGCCTTTGTCATGAAGGTCAAAATTAAGCTCAGGTGCATCCTGTTTCCCCTGATCATCCTTGAGATGTTTCTGCAGCTTAATTGGAGTCCACCTGTGGTAAATTCAGTTGATTGGACATGATTTGGAAAGGCACACACCTGTCTATAGAAGGTCCCACAGTTGACAGTTCATGTCAGAGCACAAACCAAGCATGAAGTCAAAGGAATTGTCTGTAGACCTCCGAGACAGGATTGTCTCGAGGCACAAATCTGAGAAAAGAAAAAATTTCTGTTGCTTTGAAGGTCCCAATGAGCACAGTGGCCTCCATCATCCGTAAGTGGAAGAAGTTCCAAACCACCAGGACTCTTCCTAGAACTGGCCGGCCATCTAAACTGAGCGATCGGTGGAGAAGAGCCTTAGTCAGGGAGGTGACCAAGAACCCGATGGTCACTCTGTCAGAGCTCCTGAGGTCCTCTGTGGAGAGAGGAGAACCTTCCAGAACGACAATCATCTCTGCAGCAATCCACCAATCAGGCCTGTATGGTAGAGTGGCCAGACGGAAGTCACTCCTTAGTAAAAGGCACATGGCAACCCGCCTGGAGTTTGCCAAAAGGCACCTGAAGGACTCTCAGACCTCTGGTCCGATGAGACAAAGATTGAACTCTTTGGTGTGAATGCCAGGCATCACGTTTGGAGGAAACCAGGCACCGCTCATCACCAGGCCAATACCATCCCTACAGTGACGCATGGTGGTGACAGCATCAAGCTGTGGGGATGTTTTTCAGCAGCAGGAACTGGGAGACTAGTCAGGATAAAGGGAAAGATGACTGCAGTAATGTACAGAGACATCCTGGATGAAAACCGGCTCCAGAGCGCTCTTGATCTCAGATTGGGGCGACGGTTCATCTTTCAGCAGGACAACGACCCTAAGCACACAGCCAAGATATCAAAGGAGTAGCTTCAGGACAACTCTGTGAATGTCCTTGAGTGGCCCAGCCAGAGCCCAGACTTGAATCTGATTGAACATCTCTGGAGAGATCTTAAAATGGCTGTGCACCGACGCTTCTCATCCAACCTGATGGAGCTTGAGAGGTGCTGCAAAGAGGAATGGGCGAAACTGTCCAAGGATAGGTGTGCCAAGCTTGTGGCATCATATTCAAAAAGACTTGAGGCTGTAATTGCTGCCAAAGGTGCATCGACAAAGTATTGAGCAAAGGCTGTGAATACTTATGTACATGTGATTTCTCAGTTTTTTTATTTTTAATAAATTTGCAAAAACCTCAAGTAAACCTTTTTCACGTTGTACTTTGTAATTATGGGGTGTTGTGTGTAGAATTCTGAGGAAAAAAATGAATTTAATCCATTTTGGAATAAGGCTGTAACATAACAAAATGTGGAAAAAGTGATGCGCTGTGAATACTTTCTGGATGCATTGTAGTCTTGGAGTGATCTCAGGTGTGTGCCGATCAACTGGATCTCTAATTGGTTAGCTGGCAGGAGACAGAGGGTACACATAAGAGGTGAATGATCCACCTGGAGCGAGTTCATCAGTGGAGTTCCTCAGGGGTCTGTCCATGGACCATTACTTTTTCAGATTTATATTAATGACATTGATTCCGGTATAGTTAGTAAACAGATGACATGAAAATTGGAGGGATGGAACACACTGAGGAGGCAGCAGGAACAATCCTTAAAGATCTGGAAAACCTTCTGACCTGGGTGAACACCTGGAAAAAGCAGTTTAATGTAGTCAAGTGAAAAGTGCCTTACATGAGCAAAAGGAACATCAACTATAAATACAAGATGGAAGACGCTATCATACAGGGAGCAGCCTCTGAAAAGGAATTAGGGGTTTATGTTGAAGCGGTATTTTCATCAGCTAAGCAATGCACAGAACCAATTAACAAGGCAAATAAAATGTTAGGTTATATCATACAATCTGTTGAATTTAAGTCATGTTCAAACTATACGATGCACTAGTAAGACCGCATCTGGAGTCGTGTGTGCAGTTCTGATCACCACAACAGAAGAAAGACATAGCAGCACTTGAAGCTGTGCAGAGGAGAACAACCAAGTGCATCCCAGGACTTCAGGACATGTCCTACTCTGACAAACTCAAAGAATTAAACTTGTTTAATCTCAAGCAGAGAAATTGGCGTGGGGAACTAATCCTTGTATTTAAGATCCGCAAAGACATCGATAAAGCAGATGCAGCAACATTCTTTCAGCTTAACTCTTTGAGGGCTGAATATATTTTCAAAAAAACTCAGTTTTCCGAAAAGCACACAAAGCAATGGTTTCACACATAGATCAACATAAAACGTCTGTTGCTGCGTGTTGTGGTTGCTGTCGGCACCTGTTCACTGTTTCTGATGGCCACGTGGGGGAGTGTTGATGGGCAGCAGGAATGAGCAGCAGGTCGACTGCGTGGCCTTTCTCATGCAGCAGGTGGGTGGCGTTGGCAGTTGTACTGTGACACAATCTGGTTTGTACCACTTGTCATTGTAAGTAGTGGTCCTCCAAGGCAAATGTTGTCTTTGGCACATCAGGTACATGCAGGTTTTCAGTGCCACAATCAGCTGGGGACCGATCAGCTGATGATGGTACCTCACTTTCGTTTTTGATCTCTATCTCTAGTTCACATGCATCACAATCAGAACCTATCAGGTCAAAACCCGATTCAGCGTTAATAAACAAAACGTCATCCACAGTGTATTTTGCTTTGCACATTCGCTTTGGTCTCTTGCCAGATGTCGATGCCATTTTAGAGGTTGTTTGCTCTTTGCTACTCATGCACATGCAGGAAATCGAGGTCAAATCAACTAAGCTAACTTTCTTTCTAGCAAAGAGAGTCAAACTAAAATGTAATGGTGACTTTTGTCTCTGTTTACAGCTGATTACAATCCTATGCCGCTGAATTTTGACAAAAGTCTCCATCCATCCTGAAAGAGTTAAGGGTGAATCACGTACTTGAGGCCATCAGTGGAAATAGAGGAAATGCTGAAACCAGGAAGCACTTGTTTATGCCGAAATTTGTGCAACTCTGGATCAAACTGCCAAGTCATGCAATTTTAAGAAGAATCTGGATGAGATATTGGGACAGCTTAGCGACTGTATTAGCTAAACAAACCGGCTTGATGGACTGAATGGTCTCCTCTCATATGTCAAATTTCTTAGTTTCCTATGTGTGTATTTGTAATTGAGGCATTAGATAAAAATGGAGTCATAATCCTTTTATGCAAGCATAATTGGCCTATAAATGTGATTTTGATTCTGCTTCTGATTTGTAGGTGTGATCCTACCAATCAGGGTAATATCATCAGTAGACTTTGGAAAATTTAAAGAGTGGTCACTGGAGGAGCAGACACTGGGAAAGAGGGAGAAAATGAGAGGGGACAGAAGGGACCTGTGAGTGTGAATGTGTTCGGTGTCATGGACTCTGAATGATATCAGGCCAGCTTCAATATTGGACATGTGTTTCTCAGGAAGGCAGAGATCCTGAGGAATGAGACATATATTCCATGTTCATATTAAGGAGTTTGCTGTGTAGAAGTTCTGACATTTTTAAAAATGCTGAACATAAAAAATTCCTTAATAGAACCCTGAGGGTCTAAAATGATGCAAGATGTACAGAGCAGATTACATTGATTCTTCATGGATGGATGGCTCAAAGAACAAAGCATAGTGTCCCCAACAAAAGTATATGCCAGCTGCTAGAATATTTTGAGTTATTTTTCTTTTTTTAATTTCTGAGCCAAGCTACTCTTCCAACAAAGGGCTTTACAGAATAATTTTGAAAATCCCCTCATTTTCAGCGTCACTCAAATAGAACACAGAAAAGAAAAAGAATTAAAATCAACAGGATGAAATTCCGACTGCACAAAAGTGATAACGTTTTATGATGTGAAATATTTCCTGAAATGAATCTACTTAACCAGCACAGAATGAGGAAGAGACCTCTGTGTCTCAAAGGTGGCAGACACGTAGGGCTACAGAAATTATACCCCAGGGCTGAACGCCATAGTATGAGCTGGGAGGACAAACACAATGAAGTGAAATTACTTCTTCTGCTGAAGGCTAAGGTGTGATTTGCTGATGTATTGTTAAAGGTGTTCATATTTAAATAATAAAGACAGAAATTTCACCAACAGCCCTGAGGAGAGCCTGCCAGAAATGAGTGTTCTCTCTGTCTGTTCTCATTTTCTCAAGGTTTCCTCTCCTCGGCCCTGTTGCTGCTCTTCTAATGGGTTAAAGACGGTTCCAGAAGTCTGAGAATATTTAGGGCAGATACATCAGTTAAAATAGTGCTTGTCATTTTAGGTCAAATATTTGCAATTTCAATCATTTTTTTTTTCTTTTTACTTCCAGAATTTTAAGCTCAAGTGATTTAACAGCAGGCACTGCATGGCACCTGGGGTGAAAAAGCAAAGCTAATCACTTGAGAACGAGTCTTTTCTTCTTTTGGGTCACAGGATAAACTAAAACTGTGTCAACAGAAATGCACAGGGGCATCCTACACCGTCACCCACAGTCACTTCAGAAAGAAATCGCTCTGCTCTGCACTGTGAGGGGAAAAAAAGCACAGCCTTGTCTATTATTTTAATGGCAGTTTTCTATGTCAGCTGACAGCATCTAGTCATAGCGAGTTCATTACAATATTAAAATACTAAAATAGATATTGGGTTCACCCTTGACAACTGTTTCAGTTCGTATCTCAGTCTTTATATGTCTGCTGTGGAGCGGACACACAAGCGATTGCTAAATTAAAGGACCTCTGTATTGTGGTTGTGATGAGGGTGCATCGCTGCGCACTCACGGGTTAAGAAGCTGGCGGTTCATTCAACGTCCTCTTAAATTTGCTTCCTGCAGCATATGTTAATTTTGTTTTTGATGTTATTGTAACTGAGACTTCATTCATCTCTGGCACCTGCCGTGGCTAATTCCCCTGATCTTTAAACTGCATTGGAGTGGCCGTGCAAGCAGCCTAACAGTTCACTTACAGGAGGACTTTTGAAACTGGAGCTGCTAACATAATGCTTTCCATAAAGGCACCATGTCAAACTTATGCTAAGATCCTGAAAACTCATTTTGGTCCATTAGAAAATTGTTTTACCCTAACCCTATTTTTTTTTTCTTCAGTTCATTGCCTGAGAACAATTGACATTTTTTTCTGTTTCATTTTTACTTTATGAGTAAAGTCAAGTTAAGTTAACTTCAGATCCTGATTCTGCACCATCCAAAATGTCAACATTTTAGCATGATGTCTATATGTGCGTCTGTGACAAATTGAAATTAAGTCATTGTAAAATTACAATTTTTGTTGAGGAAATGATGCGTTCTTTGCATTGTGCACAGCTCCAGGATGGCTACATCCTAGCAATGACACAAAAATTTAGAACTAGTGGTTTGTGGGTTGTCCATTCTGAATGCTGCAACTTATGTGCAATGACAACATCTTGAAAAGTGGCATCATGTTTGTCTTGTTACAAGCTCCAGGCCTGTCCAGTTTGGTCCAGCACTTATCTCTATATCCTTCAAATGTAGTTTGTCCAACGATAACTGCAGTAAAGAGAGAGAGAGAGGCTGGGAGCATGCGCTGATAGCCGCACCCAACACACAATGAAACATCTGGATTCGGACCCGAGTGCAGCGGGTGACACCTCAGCACCACACTGGAACACTGTGAGGTTCTTTACAGTGACTGGAGTGCCAATGTTTTCCCTGTAAGTTGTAGGTTTTTTTCTAGTGACTATCTATTTTAAATACCAATGAATAAAAAATTATGTTACATTAACACCTTGTCAAAAAGAATATTATGAATTACTTTATCATCTAACTTACATTCTGTAAACGTTGCTTTTTTGCATTTCTGTTCGGGATTTTTTTCTCTTTTTAGTTTATTGGACGATTCTCTTTGTTCTTGATTTTTATTATATGCAACTCTTTTTTTGTTCATTTTCATTTTTTCGATGTTCATTATTGGCTCTTCCCTCTCTTTTAATATCGCAATCTAAACTTCAATGTTCTTGAATAGATAATTTGCTTTTCTACCTTGCCATTATCATCGACTGTGTTGAACAGCAACATTTATTTCTATAGTACGTTTTCATACAAATGATGTAGCCTAAAGTACTTTACAGGATGCAGAAAGAAAAAAGATAACATATAAAAAAAAAATTAGGCAATACTAATTAACAAAAAAATAAAGTAATATCAGATGGCCAGGAGGACAGAAAAAACAGACAGACGGCTAGAGAAAAAAAACAAAATCTGCAGGGGTTCTCAGGCCACGAGCCTACCCCACTGGGCCTTCTACCTGACATTACAGACCTCAATCTGTCCTCAAGGTATTCAGGGTTCACATGGAAGAATTAGACGATGATGGTCATGTGGACAACTGGCCTTCAATCCATCAATGTAGCAACTGCATGGTGCCCTGATCAGGTGGTGGTGGTGAAGATCGAAACAAGAAAGAAGAAAACCGGAAAAAGAACAGCAGAGAAAGTAGGGGTTGGTAAGGGTTACGGAGCCATGATAAAAACAATAATTCTGCGCATATACAGAATAGGGGTTACAGGGTTGCACTAAAATGAAGCTATGACAAAGCCATGTTAAAGTAATGTGTTTTTTGCAATTTTTTAAAGTACTCCACCGTATTAGCCTGATGAATTTGTATTGGTAAGCTATTCCAGATTTTAGGTACATAACAGCAGAAGGCCGCCTCACCGCTTCTTTTAAGTTTCGCTCTTGAAATTATAAGCAGACACTCATCTGAAGATCTAAGGTTACGATTTAGAGTGTAAGGTGAAAGGCATTCCGAGATGTAGAATGGAGTGGAATTATTTAAGGCTTCGTAAACCATAAGCAGCATTTTAAAGTCAATTCTAAATGGCACAGGTAACCAATGTAGTGACATCAAAACTGGAAAGATGTGCTCGGATTTTCTTTTCCTAGTTAGCTTTTTGAAGGGCGAGTTTGCACTGAGAGTGTCACAGGGTGGTCCGGAGAAAGGCTGTGCACAGTAGGAGCAATGATTGGGTGAGCAGTTTGGAGGGGAGTAGTCAAGGCTGAATAATGCGGACATGACGGAAAACTTTTTTTAATACAATAGAGAGAGATATATACGTATGTAATTTTTTTCATTTAATTTTGGATTTCTTTTTTATGTTACCTTGATCAGTTACAATGTTTGCAGTTTTGCACCATATGGTCCATGGTAAATCCAGCAATGGAAAATTTCTGTGGTGCCCCCACTTTCCTAGATGCCTAAGCATGAGCTTATTTTGCCTTTAATCCAGCTCTGCAAACACACACACACACACCAAACACACACTAGGGCCAAATTAGTGTCACCAGTTCAGCTAACCTGCTTGCCTTTGGACTGTGGGAGGAAACCCATGAAAACACTGGGAGAATGTGCAAACTCCAGGCAGGGAGAACCCGAAACGTGAACCCGGGATTCCTTACAGCTAGTCAGCCACACTACCACTGCACCATTCTTGATTTTGATTTCCTTGTTATTCTGATGAAGCCATTTTCTTTACATGTTTCTCATGGGGAATTGATTTTCTGCCTGTTATTTAATTGGAATCGCCTGACTGCTAATGACATTATGCATGAGGCATGTAACCAGTGACGTCATGGCAGCCATGATACATAATATACCTTATTTTAGATTCCTAATTATAGGAAAGATCAAATGAGAGACTAGTGCTCAGAAAAATTCATTATTACAAATATGTCTGATGGGACAATCTTGTTACCTGTCAGAAAATTATTTTCATTTGTTAATTTCTTATTTAGAAATTGTTCTTTGATTATGTTATTAAAAAGGTTGTCACAAAACTCACACAGAGTCATAGAAAGGTTTGGAGCAGCCACCCGTATAATTTAGTTTCCTGGCTGTAAAAGTCGTTTAAATGAATACTGCACTGATGTGCACACAACCGAGTCCAAGACAGAACTGAGGGACTAGGGAAAAGGTGTAGGTTTTTAAAGGGGTAGACAGGAAGTGAGATCATAGGGATCGGGCTCATGGTCTTCAGCCATTGGTTCAAGTCCGGTTGTGACATCACAGGGGCCGGTGCCAGCAAGGTCTTCTTACATTGGTGCGGTCCCGGAAGTGACGTCAAGAGATCCACGTGGGATCTCCCGTGAATGGTCTACAGGAAAGGGAGAAAAACAGTCAGTGCACTCTGCCACATCCCGGCATCCTTCGGAACCACCCTTACTCAAGTCTTTTAGCTGCCTCCCATGCGCATGTGTGTGACAAGGTATTTTCAGCAACATTCCCTGTGGGTACTGCCATGTTCTTGTTGATTATCTTATCTTTTTGGTAGCCGTGTGCTTGTCAGCACTGCAAAGCATTACTATGTTAGGTTAGGTGGACTTTTATCATCTGTTATGAAAAATACTTAGTAGAAAAAGAAGACTCTTGAGCCATTGTTATCTATGAACTCCAAACACGAATGTCCTTATTTACACCAGCTGATGGAGCCCCCAAGTGCCCTGTTCAAAACATTGTAGCAAATGTTACCGAAAGCTTCTTTCAATCCACTAGGTTCATTTACATATACTGACTATGAAGCACTGCAAACACACCAATCAGCATACAGATAAATGGTATGCCCCAGAAACACACCTCCACATTAAGTATTAAGTAAAGTCCCAAAATAGTTCATCGTTAAGAGTCGTGGGTGAATACCTGGTTAAAATGAGACTTCTCCTTTGTAAGTCACTTTGGATAAATAAATGCATCTGCCAGGTAAATACATGTAAATGCAAATGACTTCTGATATGTAAACTGTTATCAGAGAACAGAAAATAAAGTTAAATCTTATAGTTGATCTAATTTTCCAATTTAAATATACTGCTTGAAATGTCAGGATGTCCTAACTAAACAGGCAGGCAGTTTCAAGTACATTTTTGAATTACATATCCTAAAGGCAAATCTGCTTATAGCAGAAAAGTACAAAACAGAAGGCATTGTTACACAGATGCAAGAAAATAAGCAAAGACGCAACAACTGAAAACCAGCATTATCACACTTAAAATGAAACTAATAAAAGAGTGGCATTATGGTTGTGTCCTCTTTTAAATAATTGCGTTTCCTAAGAGAGAACAACTGTTTTTGCCCCTTCGTACAAATAGGTTGTGTATTTTATAGTAAAGTTTATCCTGTTATCAATGATGGTTCCTAGGTATTTGTATTGCTCCTCCTGTCTCCCCTTTAATTAATATTAAGGAGAAGAGCACCCTAGAGAGTATGGCCATATCCCTGGTCTTAGTGATATTTAGCTGTAAAAAGGAGCAATCACACCACAGAACAAACTCATCGCCAGCAGGTCCATGGCTGTCCTCCTTACCTTGTACAAGGCTCACAATGACAGAATCATCTTCAGATTTCAGGATAAGTCTTTCCTTGTGTGAACTCCTGCTGCCATTTGTGAATACGATAAAGCAAAGGAGGAGACAGACAGCCACCTTGAAGTGATCCCACAGATGAATTAAGACTATCAAAGAAGAAGCCATTAACAAATTGTATTATTTTATCTTTATAATAGATGGCGGTGTACTAAAATCAGTGTTCAAGCTTTGGGTTAATTTAAACAAAACAATCAAATTTCATGACTTAAGCAGGAAAAGGATAATTGATAGCGACAGGACTCTTTCTGTTTTTTGATATGGAATTTAGACGTTTGTTTTTTGTTTTTGTTTCTCTGCTATTATTAAACCCTGCCTTTGATTTGTCTTTTTTAGAAAATTTAATTTCCATTGTGATCTGTAGCGAGGGTAGGGAGCAGGTCGAGGAGACCCTGGAGAGGTGGAGATATGCTCTAGACAGGAGAGGAATGAAGGTCAGTAGGAACAAGACAGAATACATGTGTGTGAATGAGAGGGAGGTTAGTGGAATGGTGAGGATGGAGGGAGTAGAGCTGATAAAGGTGGATGAGTTGAAATACTTGGGATCAACAGTACAGAGTAACGGGAATTGTGGGAGAGAGGTGAGAAAGAGAGTGCAGGCAGGGTGGAATGGGTGGAGAAGAGTGTCAGGAGTAATTTGTGACAAATGGGTATCAGCAAGAGTGAAAGGGATGGTCTACAGGATGGAAGTGAGAGCAGCTTTGTTATATGGGTTGGAGACAGTGGCACTGACCAGAAAGCAGGAGACAGAGCTGGAGGTGGCAAATTTAAAGATGCTAAGATTTGTATTAGGTATGACGAGGATAGACAGGATTAAAAATGAGGACATTAGAGGGTCGGCTCAAGTTGGACAGTTTGAAGACAAAGTCAGAGAGGCGAGATTATGTTGGTTCGGACATGTGCAGAGGAGAGGTGCTGGGTATATTGGGAAAAGAATGTTAAAGATAGAGCTGCCAGGAAAAGAGGAAAGAGGAAGGACTAATAGAAGGTTTATGGATGTGGGGAGAGAAGACATGCAGGTGATGGGTATGACAGAGAAAGAGGCAGAGGACAGGGAGATATGGAAAAAGATGATCCGCTGTGGCGACCCCCAATGGGAGCAGCTAAAAGAAGAAGAAGAAGGAAAATTTCATCTCCTGGTCCGGCTTTAGTAAGGTCCTCAGGACATAATTATTTCTACTTATTGGCACAACACATCCAATTGATAACAACAATGGAGCCCACATTTTCCTTTGGGAATATATTGTCTTTAATCTTTACAAGAGCAACATCTCTACATTATCTAGTGAGAGCATTATTTATAAACTGCTCCAGTTTGTTACTGTCGATGAGACTCGTTGATGCCAGTGCATTAGTTTGTTTCGGATAATCTAAGGATCAAATACAATGCTGATCTCAGGAAATCCTCACCACTAAACAACTGAGGGCTTATCTAACTAGACAAGTAGATTCCCATGAATGTTAATTAGTACGGGCAAGTAAGAATTTCACCGTGACAATGGTGACCCTATTATAGTGTGCCTTCAGAAGAGCATGGCAGCCATTCTTCATATTATATGAAAGTGTTCAGAGATTTTTGGAATGAGGTTTTTCTTTCTTTCTGGCTTTTGAAAACATTTCTTATACTCCACTATAGCTTTTACTTTATGTTATGTTAATTTGACTACTCAAATATTATAAATATCAATCCTTCCTCCTATTTTCATATCTCAAATTATATTCTGATGAATTATTATTACACTTCACCTACCTACATTTTTTATTTTCTCTTTTTACAATTTGTTCATAACACTATCAAAATTAGACATCATAATTACATTTTAAGTAATCAAAAGAAGTTGAATGTTAAGCCACAGTCTCTAGGGATGATCGTTCTACCGTGAAGAAGTCATATACAGCTCCAGGTCACTTCACTCTGATGTCATCCCGCATAACTCATTTTGAAGTCCTCAAGACACAAGACAAAGCAAATGATGTTTTATAGGTCAGGTCAACGGTTCTCAGGTTTGGTCTTGCAGGGCAGTAACCGGTCAAGCTGTTAGGTGACATAGGCGGCCATCTAGGGCACCCTCTTATGTGGCCGATTTAGCAAGCCATTTTCACGTTCCTAGGGCAATGTGTGCTGTTCTGTTCATGATCCTCACACCCTTAAGAATGTGTGTCTCCTACCACACAGCCCAAAACAACAACAACAACATTTATTTATATAGCACATTTTCATACAAACAGTAGCTCAAAGTGCTTTACATAATAAAAGAATAGAAAAATAAAAGACACAATAAGAAAAACAAAATAAATCAACATTAATTAACATCGAATAAGAGTAAGGTCCGATGGCCAGGGGGGACAGAAAAAACAAAAAAACTCCAGACGGCTGGAGAAAAAATAAAATCTGTAGGGATTCCAGACCATGAGACCGCCCAGTCCCCTCTGGGCATTCTACCTAACATAAATGAAACAGTCCTCTTTGGATTTAGGGTTGTCACGGAAGGGCTTGATGAAGATGGTCACGTAGACTTCTGCCTTTAAATCCATCCATTATTATCGGTACATCATGAAGCTTTGAGTAGTTGGAGGTGGCGCCACCACCACAAAGAAACCGGAAAAAGAAACAAAAAAAGAGAGTAGGGGTCAGTACGGATTTTAGAGCCGCCATGAATAGTTATTATGAAGAATTGAACATACAGAGTATCATGATTAAGTTAAAGTGAAGTTATAAAAAGGCCATGTTAAAGTAATGTGTTTTCAGCAGTGTTTTAAATTGCTCTACTGTATCAGCCTGGCGAATTTCTATTGGCAGTCTATTCCAGATTTTAGGTGCATAACAGCAGAAGGCCGCCTCACCACTTCTTTTAAGTTTAGCTTTTGGAATTGTAAGGAGACACTCATTTGAGGATCTAAGGTTACGATTTGGGATATAAGGTGTTAGACATTCCGATATATAAGATGGAGCGAGATTATTTAAGGCTTTATAAACCATAAGCAGAATTTTAAAGTCAATCCTGAATGACACAGGTAACCAGTGTAGTGACATTAAAACTGGAGTAATGTGTTCGGATTATCTTTTCCTAGTTAGGATTCTAGCAGCTGCATTCTGCACTCGTTGCAAATGATTTGTGTCTTTCTTGGGTAGTCCTGAGAGGAGTGCGTTACAGTAATCTAGTCAACTGAAAACAAAAGCGTGAATTAATTTCTTAGCATCTTTCAGTGATATAAGAGGTCTAACTTTACTTATGTTTCTTAAGTGAAAAAATGCTGTCCTAGTGGTCTGATGAATATGCGATTTAAAATTCAGATTACAGTCAACAATCACCCCTAAACTTTTTACCTCCGTCTTGACTTTTAATCCTAATGTATCCAGTTTATTTTTAATAGCCTCATTGTATCCATTATTACTAATCACTAAGATTTCAGTTTTTTCATTATTTAACTTGAGAAAGTTACCATTCATCCATTCTGAGATACAAGTCAGACATTGTGTTAGTGAATCAAGAGAGTCGGAGTCATCAGGTGCTATTGATAAGTACAGCTGTGTACAAAAAATGACATCGCAAATGAAGTGGTGACAAGACGGACTTGTCAAGGAGTGTTTCTAAATGAACAGGCAAAAGTCATCAGGTACTAAGCAGCGCAAAAAGAAAAAGAAAGAAGAGGAGAGACGGACTAAACAAAGAGGTGCGGATATTCTGTCACTGCAGTGAGAAGGCATCTCTATCAACATTAACAAAAACGTGAGCCAAATAAGCTTCCTACTCTAGATAATGAATGTGCAAATTTAGCTTGAAGACTGTTATCTACCTGCTTGTATTTAGCTACTCTTTATATTATTTTCTTCATATGCATAACAGGGCTATCTAGACATCACCAAATTCTGTAGTGGTCACAAAGGTTTTAAGGAAAAGATCACTCCTTCAGTCTGAAGTTAGTGTAAGTTTTTCAAAATGATCAAATTAGTCCTACTAACTAAGCATATCTCCATGGCCATATTAATTCAACAGGGAAGATGCTTCAGGGTTTGATTGTATTTATATTCCTGATCATTGAATAGCGGCTGTTAACAGTGATGAGTCTAATAAATCGCTGCTTCTGCTGCTGCCACAAAGATGCTTCAATGGTTCACCACATTCCCTTTCCTGGTACCACAGCTCTTCATAGCTTTCTTTGTAGGCAGAAGAATGAGGGGGAAGCCAAAAGTCATTCATTTAACTGTGTAATTTAATTTGTTTCTGGTGGCTTGAAGCGAGAGAAGCTGTGGGAAGGAATTCGATTCTAGGCCCATTTAGTGAGGGAGGCTGCTGCGTAATTATGGGGATCAAGGATTACGTGGGAAGAAGGCCACACTTGGGAGGGCTTTCTTAAATTGTTCACTCAGTGTGACGTGGTACAAGTGAAGCAAGGCTGTTTGGAAAATAACTTTGCCAACATAAAGTTTTCAGGCTAAACGGCCTGGAGTCTACAGTTAGCAAGCCACCTGCCAGCTGTGAATGAGAATGATTACCAATTTGCCAGACATAAATTACTGCAAGGCAAAACCTGTACTTTACTGATAGGATAGCTGCTCAACATCCCTTTTGGCAGTTTCACAGAACAATTAACTCATGCTTTAAAAGTGGCGGATCCTTACAAACTGAGCAGGCCATTCAATTAAATGTTTACTCTTTTAAACTAACATCTTTTTAAGTTTAATACCTTGAATATACCGAGATGGACTGGAACCTCAGACAGAGTTGAGTCCTCCCAAGACCTCGATGCTATGGAGAATGGACCTTGATACAAACAAGATGAATGCGTGCGCCCGCGCTGATTGAAAAGCCCATATATATTGAGTCTAGAAAACATGATCAGCAAGTATTTGATAGGCAGTAACAAAATGACGAAAGAATGGGTGCATTTTTTTTTTCACACAAGCGGAGCAGGACCTTTTATTTGAAGGATATGAAGAATTTCAAGATTTAATATGCACAAGGGGTAACACTGCAAAAGCAGCCCAAACCAGAAAAGACAGCTGGCAAGAAGTGGCCGACAAATTAAACGCTAAGTAGTGTGCATTGTACTTACTGAATGCAGCGTTTCATTTCCTATGTGTCAGATTAAGTATTATTTAATATGTCATAATTCTAGATCAAAAGTGAGCACAAGGAGAACATGGGAACAGGTTAAAGTGAAGTAGAAGAATATACTTCAAACTGGTAAATATTGGTATGTAACTATTTCCCCTGTGAATTTCCCCTTGGGATTAATAAAGTATCTATCTATCTATCTATCTATTTAAAGAATTGTTGACATAAAGAATCATATACAGTATAATATAAAAAAACATTAATTTTAAAGCTAATAAGAAGGCAGACAAGCAAAAAACAGGTGGAGGTCCATGTGGTCCAGACCTAACCCCTGCAGAAGACTTGTCTCTCCAGCAAAATGCCCATCGCCCTGTTACTGAGGGCATTTATTTTTTGTTGGGTCAGTTGCAGGGAATGTCATATCCCTAGAACTTGTGTCTGACCAACGAGATATTGACGAAGGTCAAATATCTGATGAAGACACTGTGCCTGATTATTCATCAGGAGGAGAGATACATTTCCAAATAATGTTTGATCAAACTCCACTCTGATCAGTCCCATGCGCCCCAATCACATTTGGAAATCCTGGGTAATGAGAATGTTAGGCTGACTGTGAGATTCTTTATGGACCTGTGGGTGTTTTTGCCTGTGTACCTGCAATGGCATGAAACGTTTCTTTTATTATCTGCACATGCAGGTGTCCAGGAAACACTATGAAAACCCGAGGGAAATATTTCAGAGCCAAACAGACTTCACGAATTGCCTGGCAAACTGCACTTTTAGGTAGATTTTCCGCATCGCCTACAGTATATATAAAAAAAAAAAAACTCAAAGCAATGCATACTATCTGTGTGGTTGTGAGAGCCCGACTTCTCCTAGTTTGACTTTGAATATAAGGTGCTAATAAATCTTTGAGGTACAATATTCCTCCTCGGCTAAAGCGGTATCTTTCAAAAAGAATTTCATCCAGGAGCAATAAAGGATCTGGCCAATCGTGCAAAACCCTCTCTATGTGAAATTCTGTTCTTATAAATTAGAAACCGATATCAATTGGTCGCTCACTCATGAACAGCGAAGCCATGACTGAATGAATACCATACACGGAAACTGATTAAGTGTGTGAGTTAATCCTTGTTTACATAGAACAAACCGAGGATTTGGATGTGCTGCTATGACAATACATCCAGCAAGAGTTTCGAAAAACTGATAGATTCAGGATCATGCCAAATCATCAACAATTACATCCGGATAAACAAGTAATCCCCCCAAACCTTTACCTAAGTCTATTTCTCCAAGGTTGGCCTCACCACAGGTAGCCTAACCTAAATTTCAGCGGTCTGGCTTTGGCCATCACAGGCGCAATATGGGGCACAAGCTTTACAAATTCAAAAATTAATGTTAAGAGTGACATAAAAACAAGACCAAGTAGGAGAAAAGAGCAAAAATAAAACACAAATCCAATAATAGTACTCTAAAAGAGAGCAGGGATTTAAATCTAGAGAATCCACAAAGCAGAGCAAAAATCACAAACACTGAGTAAGAATCACAATTAAAATGCCAAAGCTCCAGTAAAAACTGAAACTTCTTCTTTTATACAGCTGGGGCTACATCTACAGATGGTCCCTCCTCCTTGGCCTCCACTTTAAGGGAGCAGGACGGAGAATTAAAACAGATCCATCCATAAATAGCACAACACAGAACAGCAAAAGAATAAACAAACACAATATGGTAGTGCCGGCGCCAAGGGCCACGATTTGATTCTTTTGCTCTTTACATGGTTCTTTTAAGTGGCTAACTATGCTCAAAAGGACTACTTGTCATTACTGCACTAGTTGGAATTCTGCTTGTGACTTTATCAGGCTTACCATTTTAATAGGCAAGGTGCTCCCTGGCACGATGGAATGCCAGCTCATACTTTTGGTGACTCACCAACTTGTCAGTGCCATTATTTATTCCTGCCTTTAAAGTCTCTGTCCACAGCATCCACTTCCATCATCTTGAAATGGCATCCAACTGTTTCAAATGTCAGGGTGGTCTTCTGTGCTCTTTTGGACAGAGACAAAAGTACATCAGCAAGTGTCTTCAGTGATTTGCTGTCATGTGGTGCAACAGGAATATTGAGTGCTGTGCTGTCAGATAGTGCAGCATGGACACAATATTGTAAGTAATGTGCAGAAGCAACTAAAAAAGGCAATTAAAATGTTAGGGTATATCATAAAAACAGTTAAATACAAATCAAGAGACATTATGCTCAGGCAATATAATGAACTATGAGGCCACAACTGGAGTATTGTGTGCAGTTTTGGTCACCATACTACAAGAAAGACATAGCAGCACTTGAAGCTGTTCAGAGCAGAGCAACCAGGTGCATCCCAGGACTTCAGGACATGTCCTACTCTGACAGGCTTACAAAATGAAAGAAAGTCTCGAGCAGAGGAGTCTGTGTGGGGACGTAATCCAGGTTTTCAAAACCCTCAAGGGCATTGATAAAGTAGATCCAGGAGAATTCTTTCAACTTAAGGGGAAACCAGGAAACACTTCATTAGGCAAAGAGTTGTGGGAATTTTGAACAAACAACTGAGGCATGTCATTGAAGCAAACACCTTGACAACCTTTAAGTAGTATTAGGATGGGATTTTGGCACAGTTTAGCACTTAAAAAAAGAAAGCCTGAAAGACTGAATGGTATCTTCTCATTTGTCAGACTTCTCATTTTGTATGTTCTTATGTAACATACACTATAAAGGCATTGGCAGTATGGGTGTGATTTCCGGTTAAATGAGAGAGCAGCCTGCAGATGAAGTCAATGATGGGGTTGGTGGAAGACAGGATTTTTTTCCTGAAGTCATGTCTTGTGTTGTAAGAGGGGACCCACCATGAGGCTGTATCTTAGTACAGTGAATTTTGACACAGTAGATAGAACTACAGATCATCATCAACAAAATATCAGGGCCAGAGTACTACAGGACATGAGATGGGGATGATTTTTGGAGGTTAAACCTGCGTGACTCCAAAATGCCAGTGTTGTGCATTTCACATCATTACCTGAAATAACGCACTTATAACAGCAGCGGAGGATTGTAATATGAAATTAATCAATTAAATTCTGCAACATCAGATGGAATACACAGGCCACTCTGCTACTGTGTGAATAGCCATTTTTTGTGTAGTTAAGAGTGAGTTATTTTCTATTAACATTACTATAATTTTGCAAATCAATGCATAACTAAAAATAGTAATGGCTAATGTGAAACTTGATATCACTGAACATGAAGAGTAATTTGTTCTTATAAAAGTTAAATGTTCATAACCAATCCTTTTGGCATCATTATTTCTCTTAGGGCTGGAGATTTATTGTTTTCTACTGTAAATTTACATGTTCTTGACATGTGGCGTTTAATGGGATTCATTCTGTCACCTCAAAGGAACTGTAAACTTGTTTCGGCGTCTATTACTGGAACTTCTCTCGGCTCTTTAAAGACTTGTCAGAGTGATGAAAAGCCTTTCATCTACAAGCGCCACATCACAAGCTACATCTGTAATCGTTATTGATCACACAGATAACACTCTAACCCATATAGAAACTGGGCCATGCTATAGCAGGAAGACAGAAGGCCCTTTTGATATTTTACATTAATTAAGGAGTGTCTGACAGCCTTAAACCTAAATCACCATTGAATCTTTATCGTTATGCTGAAGAATCCAGTGTCACTTATCTCCATTTCTGTCTCGTTTTAGGTTAGGTGTATTAAACACTGACTAGAAGAAGATAAATATTTTCTAATTATATACTGTATACAGCAACAAGAGTCAGCTTGCACCTTCCCTTTCTTAGTATGTGCCCAAAAGCTGAGGCTAATAGCAGTCTAGCCCGAGAACTTAACAGTTTTGACTTCATTCCTTGTACCAGAGAAAAGTTTCAAACATTGTGGAGGTGTGAAAAACTTGAAACCCAGCTGAGTACTGAAGAACAACCGTGACGTCAACATTAACTCAGTCTCAGCCAATTCTACAAACTACTTTGAAAACAATAGCCAGCTATTGTTTTAAGGGCTGCTCTTCCAGGCCACTGACTGTGATGACAGCTGGGCAGAGATGATGAGACTAAATGAGGTCAAAGTACAAAGAGTGGGCATGCATTGAAGAGCCTCCACCCCCTAGGTACCCATAATAACTCCATGCCCATTGCCAGGCCTTAGAAGTTTTTTTGTGCCTCCTATAAATTTGTGCCCATTATATAAAAGTCTGTTTTGTTTTTTTTTTTAATTTTTGAGCTTTCTCACTTAATGATGCAGTTATATAACTTATGTTGGTCCTGTATAAGTCAGTGTGGGTGTGTGTTGGTGATCTGGCACCTTGTCTAGTGCAGCCAGGATAAGCTCTCATCCTCCCTGTTCTTGAACTGATTAATTGGATTTAAACATGGATGACTGGATAGATAATAATACGTGCTGAAAATGATTATCATTTACTTTCCACTCTAACTAAAAATATCAATTAGTGAGACATTGTTCTGAAGAAAAAAATGCATAGCACAAGCACTGGTGAAGCACAAACATTGCATATCCCCACACAATAGTGGCAAGCTTGTTTGGTGGAGTGGCCTGTTCTCGTTGCGATTGTTTTAATGTCAGCAAATTATGGGGGCGGAATTTAGTAAATTTGTTGGGACTTTGTTAGCTTTCATCAGTTTAAGATAATCATCAATCTGTTGTTCTCTCAGAGCATTAAGAAACTGGAATCAAACCTGTGTCTGTCACAGTCTATACAATCTCTCCCCTCGTGTACCCGTTAGGTTAGTAATACTGAAGAGTTTTGGGGTGGATATGTAAAGGAATGTTTCCTATGACAGACCTTTCCAGATGTGGTTCCTACCTAGCACCCATTTTAGCCAGAGCAGACCAAAGCATTGGAATCATTGGATGGTAAGATTCTCTCATCAGATTGGACGGCCCAGCACAGGCTCTGCTATAAAATGACCATGAGAGGGGTTAGATAGCTTGATGGTGGAGGCCTTCAGGACTTTGACTCTGTCTGACTTTGTTTTTGTCTTTCTCTTTCACAATTTTAATCTCTACCATTGTCAACTGACCATAGTTCATCCATTAATGAATGGACAGATGTTGTTACTTTTCACTTATGCCTGATCAGTTTCTACCTTTTCTTCGACAAATCTGTATTTTTAGGAGAATTAATTCCATATTTTGTAATGGACACCATTCCCTTGCATGCACTCTAGGAACACACTAGGATGTTAAATACTACCAATTTTCAGTAGATAGATAGAGATAGATAGATAGATAGATACTTTATTAATCCCAAGGGGAAATTCACATAATCCAGCAGCAGTATACTGATACAAAGAAACAATATTAAATTAAATGGTAATAAAAATGAAAAGAATTAAAATAAAATTAATGTTAGCATTTACTCCCCCGGGTGGAATTGAAGAGTCGCATAGTGTGGGGGAGGAACGATCTCCTCAGTCTGTCAGTGGAGCAGGACAGTGATAGCAGTCTGTCACTGAAGCTACTCCTCTGCCTGGAGATGACACTGTTCAGTGGATGCAGTGGATTCTTCATGATTGACAGGAGTTTGCTTAGTGCCCGTCGCTCTGCCACAGATGTTAAACTGTCCAACTTTAATCATACAATGGAGCCTGCCTTCTTAACAAGTTTGTCCAGGCGTGAGGCATCTTTCACCTTTATGCTGCCACCCCAGCACACCACCGTGTAGAAGAGGGCACTCGCCACAACCGTCTGGTAGAACATCTGCAGCATCTTACTGCAGATGTTGAAGGATGCCAACCTTCTCAGAAAGTATAGTCTGCTCTGACCTTTCTTACATAGAGCATCAGTATTGGCAGTCCAGTCCAATTTGTCATCCAGCTGCACTCCCAGATATTTATAGGTCTGCACCCTCTGCACGCAGTCACCTCTGATGATCACAGGGTCCATGAGGGGCCTGGGCCTCCTAAAATCCACCACCAGCTCCTTGGTCTTGCTGGTGTTAAGGTGTAAGTGGTTTGAGTCGCACCATTTAACAAAGTCTTTGATTAGCTTCCTGTACTCTTCCTCCTGCCCACTCCTGATGCAGATCAATAAAACAACCAATTATAACATCCACCACAATGCCATTATACTCAGTGAAAAGCGGTCTACGTTATATATTTATATATATATACGGTCTACGGTCTCTTGGTCCACATCCATGAGCAGGTGCTCTTTTATCAGTATATCATTTATGCAAGTGTTTTAATGTGTTTGGATTCTGTTTGCAGCCATATATCTACCCATGTATCCATTTTCTTAAATCACTCACTCCAGTTCAGTGTCGCAGAATGCTAGAATGCATATCAATCAGATTGCTAGGACTGCATTTTTTCACTTAAGGAATATAGCTAAAGTTAGACATCTTACAGCTTTACAAGACGCTGAAACATTAGTTGACACTTTTGTTTTCAGTTGACTAGATTACTGGAATGCTGCAATGACAGGACTACCTAAGAAAGACATCAGTCAGTTACAATTAGTGCAGAATCCAGCAGCCAGAATCCTAACTAAAAAAAGAAAACCTGACTACAGTCCACCAGTTTTAGCATTGTTACATTGGTTACACGTGTCATTTAGAATTGACTTTAAAATACATATAATGACTGCGGTGGGCTGGTGCCCTGCCTGGGGTTTGTTTCCTGCCTTGTGCCCCGTGTTGGCTGAATAATGGATGGATACATCTAATGGTTTATAAAGCCCTTACATAATCTCGCTCTGTCCAATATTTTGGAACACCTGTCCCCTTATACTCCAAGCCGTAACCTTAGATCTTCAAATGAAGGTCTACTTATAATTCCAAGAACCAACCTGAAAAGAAGTGGTGACGCAGCTTTATGCTGTTATGCACCTAACATCTGAAATACTTTACCGATAGAAATTCACCAGGCTAACGCTGCACAACAATTTCAGAAACTAATAAAAACCCATTCATTTAAAATGGCTTTTTCGTAGCTACACTTTTGCTGTATCCCTATTAGTCTCTATGGGCATTGAATTATCATTTTCTTCTGGGTTCTCCAATTCCCTACTAATCTGTATTATTCTCTGCTGTCTCATCTGGTGACGGCACGGTTGCGAAGTGGTAGCACTGCTGCCTTGCAGTAAGGAGATCTGGGTTCACTTCCCAGGTCCTCCCTGCGTGGAGTTTGCATGTTCTCCCTGATGCTCTCCTTGTGTCTGCGTTGGTTTCCTCCGGGTGCTCCAGTTTCCTCCCACAGTCCAAAGACATGCAAAGACACACCAAGTGTGTGCTTGGTGTGTGGGTGTGTATGTGTGTGCCCTGCTTGGGATTTGTTCCTGCCTAGTGCCCTGTGTTATCTGGGACTGGCTCCAGCAGACCCCAATGATCCTGTGTTAGGATATAGCAGGTTGGACAATGACTGACTAATGACTGCCTGACTGTCTCTTCTGGTTGGTTCTTCTATGGTGGCGATTTACGCCACCACCACCTGATCAAGGCACCACACTGTGTTTATGGATTGAAGGATGGGTATCCTAGATGTCCACATGACCATCATCATCAAATTCTTCCATGTGAAGCCTCTAAACCATGAGGACTGATTTAGACCATTTATGTTAGGTAGAATGCCCACTAGGGACTAGGTGGTCTTTTGGCCTTGGAACCCCTGCAGATTTTGCTTTTTTTCTCTAGCCTGGAATAATTTTTTTGTTTGTTTGTTTTTCTGTCCTCCAAGCCATTTGACTTTACCTTTCTCTTTGTTATATACTGTATAATGTTATTGCCTAATCTTGTTTGTTTGTTTTATATTAACTTCCTTTTTATTTCAACTTGTAAAGCACTTTGAGCTACACTGCTTATATGAAAATGTGCTATATAAATAAATGTTGTTGTAGAAGCTTTATGTGGCGGCACTGGGTACTATGGATGAGGTGCAACTCCATCCCAGACGCACACACACTCACAAGTTCACACTGCAGTCACTAATTACCCAATCCTATACCTGTTTGGGATGTGGAAGAACACCTAAGTACTTGAAAGACCACCACACTAATGGGAGAGAATGCGCAAACTCCACCGAGACAATGAAATGGGATGGGGATCAGAGCCTTTATTCCGGAACTGTGAGGCAACAGCGGCGACCACTGTGCTGACCTAGAGCTGTATGTGACATGTTAAAATTACGGTTTCTGTCTGCCATTCATGGGCATAAAAAAGTAAAGAAATAAAAAGAAAGCGGATGGTAGGTCATTTATTGACTGCATTGTTGATAGTCAATGCAAGTATTCAGATTAGTCTTCTTGTTTCTTTTCAAATCAAACGTTACATAAAGTCACGGTCAGATAATCAAGTATGTCTTTTCAATTATAAATTATTAGCAACATGACTGCTGTCACCTTGAATAATAAATTGCCTTAAATGATCTGAAATTCAATTAATTTGTCAGATATTTTTAAACATTCTACCACAAGAAGCCAGAGACTGACTTCAGATCAGTGTTCGTATATATTGGATGGATTACAATAGGCAAACAGAAAGCAAAAAAAGGTGTGGGCTGAGGAAGTGGGCTGAGGTCGGCACATTTAATGGGGAGTGAAGGATTGTGCTCATATCTGAAGGCAACATGAAGGTGAGGTGAGAAAGTCACTCGGTAGCAAATGAAAAGTTTCATTGTGAGCCTGAAATGACAATTACCTTAAGCTGATGCAAAGGAGTGACAGAGAGAGATGAAGGCTGCTCTGCCATTTAGCAACAAAGCCACATTTGCTAGCCTTATTAACGTTACTGTCATGAAAAAACACAATTAGTGTGCAGTGTTTATAATTTAGAAACTGAAATGGAGAAAGAGATTTTGACTCTTAATCCCTTTGGAAAGAAAGAAAAGGGAAAAATATCAAGATGATTTGAAGCATCAGTGGTATAATGAAGATCTGTGGCTGAAGCCTGCAGGAGAGTGCAACCTTGGAATTACTAACGAAAATGAAATCCCTGTATGTCCATTTTCTATTTCAAGACGGCAGATGCTTGAGCCAATCCTGACACCACTGGGTGCAAAGCAGCAAACTGCTCTAAAAGATGTCACTAGTCCATCACAGAGTAATAGACAACATCCTGATCAGGATGGTTGGCTCTGGAAGGACTTTTTAATGGAAGGATATGGGCATCTTGACCAGGTTGGTTAGAGGTGCCTTTTCTAGTCGGGAGGCTGTTGTAATGAATGGACGGGGGAGACTGCTTCCCAGGGCCATGTGCTTTCCTAGTACACTGGGTAGTGACATCATTCTGGCATGTATCCCACTTGGACACTTGCTTGGCTGCATGGGAGTTGTAGTTTTGGTGGTCAGCCATGTTGGCCTCCCCGGGTGCTGCTGGATTCAGGTTTTGCGTAATTTGCAAGTGCTTCGTGGATGCGATGTGATGACACCATTCCCAGGGTTTGTTTCCTGCCTTGCGCCCTTTGTTGGCTGTTATTGGCTCCAGCAGATCCCCGTGACCCTGTAGTTAGGATATAGTGGGACGGATAATGGATGGATGGATGAAGTGGTTGAGACAAAAACACTAACTTGTGATCTTAGTTTAAATTCTGCTTTAGTTTTTGCTCTTTTTAAAATTTTTTTATGTGCCGATTTAGGTGTCTTCCCATCGGCCTTAGTGCAGTTTTTCCTCCTAATGACAGTTGTAGTCCCCCACGTCAGCACTGCAGATGAAATGGAAGATAATATTGTCTTCTATACTATTTATTATGTCATGCATCCATATGAAACTGGGGCCTGGACTTCCTGACAAAAAAAACCCTGACAGTCCGCATCGGAGACACCATCTATAGCACCATCATGCTGAGTTCTGGTGCCCCCCCCCCAGGGCTGTGTACTCAGCCCACTTCTGTTCACTCTACTGACTCATGATTGCACAGCTGCATGCACCTGTAACACCATCATTAACTCTGCAGATGACACAACGGTGATGGGTCTCATCATCAATGGAGATGAGTCAGCTTACAGAATGGAGATATGATGAATGGTCGAATCGCGCCAGTGAAACAATCTGTCTCTTAATGAGGATAAGATGAAAAAGACGACTGTTGACTTCAAGAAGGCCCATGCTGTTCACACCCCAACATTAAGGACTTTGCAGTGAAACTGGGCAAGAGCACCAAACTCCTTGGTATGCACCTGGCAACTGACCCTACTTGGTCAATTAACACCACGTCCAAAGTCAAGAAAGCACAACAGTGTTTCCACTTCCTTCAGCTGCCCATTCCCTTCATTCTCACCACATTTAACACGGGCACCATCAAGAGCGTTCTAACCAGTTGCATCACCGTCTGGTTTGGGAACTGCTGTGTATCTGACCATATGGTTTTACAGCAGATATTGAACACTGCAAAACAGATTATAGGGTCCTCTGTGCCCTCCATTGAAGACATCCTTGTAAAGTGTTGTAAACGCAAAGCTTAAAGCATTGCAAAAGACCAATCCCACCCCTCCCGTGGTCTCTTTGTCCAGATTCCATCTGGCAGAAGGTTCTGCAGCATCCAAAACAGTTCTGCCTGGTTCTACAACAGCCTCTACCCCTTGGCTGTCCGGACTTTGAATACTGTACTGCCCACAGATCCGCACCTCAGATCTGCCCTTGTAGTGAATTTATATGCAGTACATTTGTTACACTTGTTACATTTGTTTTTTATTATTAGTTTTACTGTTTATTAATTATTTATTTATTACCATCTACTTCAATGTATTACTCTCCATTCACTTCCATATTATTTATTTTTATATATTTATTTATCTATTATAGTATAGTATCGATATTTACTGTACCTGTTTGTACCTGTCCTGTGTTTATGTATTTTGTTCCACGGTCCAGGGGAACGTTATTTCATGCCACTGGATGCTGCAATACAGGATGTGGACGGTATGACAATAAAGCCACTTGACTTAACTCGATAGGTTCATAAAGTTTCAATTATGCAGAGTACACTAAAAGTATTACGTGCACATGTCATATGATTTTAAAACAATTGTGTTCTGGTCTTCATTTTTAACTTTCACAGAATGGAAAAAAAAAATCAGTAATTAAAAGGAATTTATGACAAAAACATCTTTTAAGTATAAGACCTGGTCAGCTGAAAGAAAGCTCTTCTGTTGCAAGGTTAAGTAAGAAGTATCCAAATTATATAAAGCCTCAAGTATTTTTCAGTTTCTTGACTAATAGAAAATGAGCTTTGACTTTAAATTTAAAGCCAATCAGGCATGAATCCACCCAAGTTGCCCTTCTAATTCCAGTGCTTGTCTATCTTGTTTTGTGGGTTCTTTTGTACTGGTAGAATTCCTCAGTGTTACTGTAAACACTAAGTCAGAAGTTTTCTTTCCTTTTAATTTTCTTCCTTTTTAGTCATTAAAAGACCATAGATAGATAGATAGATAGTGTGTGAGTGCATGTCTATCTATCTATCTATCTATCTATCATAGTGCCTTTCATTGTATATCTATCTATCTGTCTTGTCTGTTTTCATCACATCCCAGTCCTCACGTTAGTGTGAATTAGCAGCAGGGATCGCACAGGCAATGAGTTTATCATTCTTCAATGTCCAGGGTTTGTGCTCCTTAGCCCATTAGAACTTGATTGTGTTATTAGATGCCACATTCCAGTTTGTGACAAGATTCAACAAATTATGCGTAATGATATGCCTCTTTCTGCCTCACTATATACTCATATGTAACATTTAAATTTATACTTTGCTCTCTGGTAATAGTTTACATATAAGAAATAATAACTCTTTTAACCAGGTATGACTCTTGAATGATTAACTATTTTGAGACTGTACATAATACATAATAGCAGAGGCATGTTTCTGAACCTTATAATTTAACTGTATGCTGACTGGTGTGTTTGAAATGCTTCATAGTCATTATATGTAAATTAAATTTCATCAGCCTGCCATGCTGCATTAACAAGAGCATGTGCAGACTCCATCTGTGGGTATAAATAAAGGATGTTCATGATTGAAGTTCTTATACAGTGATGGCTCAAGACTCTTCTTTACCCGCTGTGTATTTTCCAAATCAGATAATACATGTCTACCTTACCTAACCTAACCTAACCTAGTCAAGCTTTGCAATACTGACGATCGCATGGATAGAAACACACATGGTAATCAACAAGAACACCGCAGCATCCACAGTAAATGGTGCTGTTTTCCACAACACCATCTATCTATCTATTTTTTTTCACCACATCTCAGTCCTCACATCAGTGTGAATCAGTAGGGAACTCACTGTGCTCTTTCATCACAAAGCAGAAGATGAGCTACCACAGCTATGCAGGTGACACAAAGTTGTATTTATCAATAACACCTGATGACCCCGACGCTCTTGGATCTCTGATCCAAAGTCTTAGCAGTATTTCTGATTGAATGAGTGGTAACTTTCTCAAACTAAATAAGGAGCAAACAAAAATCTTAGTGAATGGCAAACATAGATATAGTGTGGGTATTAAAAACAAACCTGATTCCTTACATTTAAAAGTCAAGACAGATGTAAAGAATTTAGGGTTACTTATTTACTCCGACCTAAACTTGAAATCACATATTAATCACATTACTAGGAATGTTTTTTTTCATTTAAGAAATATGGTAACATTTAGACCTCTTACAACTTTACAAGACTCTGTTTTTATTCGATTAGATTACTGTAATTCACTCCTAACAGGACTACCAAAAAAATACATCAATCAGTTGCAATTAGTGTAGAATGCAGCATCCAAAGTCTTAACTAGAAAAAGAAAATTTGAGCACATTCATTCACCCTTACACTCCAAGTTGTAACCGTAGATCTTCGAATGGCGCCCTGCTTACAATTACATGAGCCAAGGTTAAAAGAAGTGGTGAGGTGTCCTTCTGCTGTTATGCACCCAAAATCTGGAATACTTTACCAATTGAAATTTGCCAGGCTAATATTGTGGAACATTTTAAAAAACTGTTAAAAACCCTTTATTTTAATTTGGCTTTATCACAGCTACATTTTAGTTGTATTCCAGATAGAATATGTGGGCATACAGTTATCATTTTCTTGAGGGATCTGTAATGCGTATTAATCTCTACTATTCTCTGCTGTCTTTTCCGGTTGTTCGGTGATGGCAATCTGCACCACCACCACCTGATCAAGGCACCATTAAATGATAGAATGAAGGTGGGTGTCTCAGCCATCCACAAGACCAACATCATTAAATACTATCATGTGAATCCTGAAAACCAAGAGGGCTGATTTAAGAATGTTTTATATTAGGTAGAATGCCCATTCCAGATGGGGTGGGATTTCTTTTCCTTGGAACCCCTGCAGATTTTATTTTTTTCTCCAGCCTAACTGAAGTGCTTTTGTTTTTTTCTCTCCTCCCAGCCATCTGACCTTACTTTTTTCTTTGTTACTTACTCTTTAATATTATTTCCTAATTTTATTTGTTTTTCATTTCATATACAGTAACTTTCTTTATATTGCTTGTATGAAAATGCGCTATATAAAAAAATGTTTTTTTTTTTTTGTTGAAAAATGATAAAATCATTGCCTATGTCCAAGGTTTGTACTTCTTAGCCATCTAGAACTTGATTGTGTTGTTGAATGCCACATTCCAGTTTGTGCCAAGATTCAACAAATTATGCATTCTGATTTGTCTCTTTAAATCTCACTGAACTGGACTGCGTAAATTAAAAAGTACGTACATACATAGATAGATATATGGTGTAACTTGCAGTTAGGTGACTGACTGTAGTCAATTTATTACTCTGCAAAAATCATGTCAGATGGTATAATGAGTGTTCTCTTTCCGAGAGATGTTATTCTCAATTAATCCAGAATATTACTGTATGCTTAAACCCAAACAGGGCTGCTGATCCTGGAGATTACCATTCAATTTGCCTCCCATTTCCCTATAATGTTTCAACCACTTAACTCATGAGACTTGTCCATTGTCCTTCTGAACCACACATAGAGAGTCTATTGATCCGTACCTAACCCTACTTTGTGTTCACAGCGAATGAGCGAGCAGTCAGTTAGGTGGGAAGGTCAGGTGGGGCTATGAAGGTGTCCACTCACTGTGTATATGTATACTGTACCGGGGCTACATTATAATAAATATTTGTTTTTTGTCTGTGCTGAGTGTGTTTTGTTTTCATTGTCCCATTTGCTATACTACATGTGTGCATCAGTAAATGTTGTCCCTGTAAGTTAAAAGGGGAAAGATAATGAAGGGAGACCAAAACCCCAAGATGGAAATTACCTGTTGAATCCACCAGTTACATCTGGGACATTCTGTACTTAAACAAGAGGAGCGAAAGGCAAAGTAAAACAGAGAGGAGAGAGAGAGAGAAGAAAAAAGAATCGTTTACGCATCAATATTTCAACTCATTTCCACTCATCGCACAGGTCCATTACTTGCTTCTTAAAGATCCGGATTATTATCACGACTGCCAGCACCGAGAAACCTCGGGATTTAGACACTCATCAACCGTTGCTGAGGACGCTTACGGTGAGGTCGTTTTTTGTATTGTCGGGAGGAAGCAAAATATCACATCAGTCAATATTTATCTATTACCGGACTTTATTAGCTTTTGGACTCATTTATCACTTTCATTTCAATTGCCGTTTTTCATTCATCTGTGCTTGTGTTTCATGTTTTTATGTTTATTATTTGGGAGTAATGGATGTTTTTTTTTAAATATTGTGTATTCATGTTTTCATATAAGTGATAATTATTGACTGATGTCATTGGGATAGTGGTGGTTTGGGTACACATATATATTATTGAATATTTGTTTGTCCTCATGTGTATTTACATTTATCACTGTCAATATACCCATATTTGGTTTTACATATCTGTCTACTGGTTGCTTGTTATTTCGTCGTGGCGGTAAAAACAGGACAACCTGTAAGGAGTATGGCTTGTTATCACCTCGACAGTCTTCAGGCTAGTCCAAGGAAATAGTCTTGGTAGTGTAGTGGCTGGTCTGGGTAAGGGGTCGGCCGTTACAATACTAACTGTCAGAAGTTTTAGAACACCTCCGTTTTTCCATTTTTTCTTCAAGTTTAATCCGTTGAAATACAATGAATGACCTAAAATGATGATAATGTAAGCATTAACTTGCCATTATCACTGGAATATTATTCAAGTAGTACTTCAGATGGTGTAGTAATAAAGTAGTCTGTACCAACTCTGCTTTAAGACACACAGAAGGTTTTTAATTAATTAACAGAAGTTGGGACACCTGTGCAAATTGTTTGCTTCAACTTACAAGGCTTCATTTACTTGAATCGCTGCAGAACATCTATTAGTTGTTCCCTGAAGAATGGCTGTAAATAACTCATGAAAGAATAAAGTTACGTTAAAACTAAGCACACCATTGTTTTTCTTGTGAAATTTCCAATAATTTTGATGTGTCATTTGACCTTCTTCCTATTGAAAAAACAAAAGTTGGATCCAAAATGGCCGACTTCAAAATGGCCACCATGGTCACCACCCATCTTGAAAAGTTTCCCCCCTCACATATACTAATGTGCCACAAACAGGAAGTTAATATCGCCAACCATTCCCATTTTATTAAGGTGTTTCCATATAAATGGCCCGCCCTGTATATATGTATATGTGTGTGTGTGTGTGTGTGTGTAGATAGACAGATACAGTATATAATAAGTGTATATTTGTGTATAAGTGTGTATTGGAAATGATATCTGCATACTTGTTTCTCGCAGAGCAAGTCAGAAATAATTTACAACAGTGAGAAATAGCTAAATGACTTTCAGACACTGTCTTCAGAATAGAATGCTTAATATTTAATAATACCCCTAGTAATTTAATGATAATGAAAATGTAAATTCTTACCCAACTTTCAAATGGCTTTTGGCAGACTCTTATGTTGACATTTAAGCTAATTTTATGCTGCATGAAGCTTGTAAGAAAGACTTGTCATGTAAGTTGTAATATTAACTTTGGGTTCAAACAAGTTATTAATTCAGCTGTAAGAGTCAATCCTGAAACACTAATGTTAATATTAAATTCACAGTTTTTATTTGCTTAACTAGAACAGAATGTTTGTTTTACATAGCTACATAGATAATGGGAGGATTAGTTTATCCCATTTACACTAACATTCTAATGGAACATTAGTGACATACTGCCATATTCTGATATAATAACAAATTAAACTCATCTGCACAAAGGTTCTATGGTCTGATAAGAGCTTAAGATTTTTTTGTGTGTCAATCAGACTAAATGCCATGATTGAACACTGCACATTACTAAATACACACTGTCTCTAAATGTGAAGCGGATTGATGGCAGCATCATGCAATGGGGATGCTTTTCTGCAGCAGGACTTAAAAGCATATAAAGGTAAAATGAATGCAGAAAAATATAAAGAAATCCTGCAGGAAAATATGATACAGTGTGCATGAAACCTCCAACTTGGGAGAAGATTTGTTTTTTAGCAAGGCAACAAAGCATTAATAATAATAATAATAATAATAATACATTTTTATTTATTTAGCCAAAGACACACAGGAATGGCTTATAAATAACAGTGGTAATGTCCTGGAGAAGCCAAGTCAGAGTCCAGGGGCAACATGTATAAACGGTGCATATGCACAAAAATGTTGCATACACCCGTTTCCATGCTCACATTGCGATGTATAAAAACTAAAATTTGCATAAAGCAATGCACATTTCCATGCCAGCTAAATCCTTGGCATACACAAGTTCTCTGCTTGGTTCTGCAAACTAGTGGCACCCAGCGTCAAAGCAGTGCTACTGTTCCTGTGTAGTTTCTTTTTATTTTTTAGATTCACATCCCAAACAGGGCTTTATCAAATACACTGAAATTAACTGCATATCATTTATTAGTTTAAGGCATTTGATTGTAATCAACCCATAAGCATATAATGGTGCACAGAATGGCCAAACTATTCCAAATATTATAGTTGCTTTAGCGTTGTTATTCTCACTGCACCACTGAGTATTTAATCCACTGTATCTGAGTGTGGAATCACAGCTGTACAGCAGCTGATCGGGTTATCGGGATATGCATATAGCACACGCTGCCTCAGCCATGCACATAGTCTATTTGAACAACCCCCATACAATACGGCTTTCCTGCAGGGACCTTACACATCAGAAACAGTTTCATCCCAAGAACTATAAACACACGCAATCAGTCCATCAAGTGCTCCTTGTAGAACTGTTTGTACTTATAAGTACAATCACCTCACTGTAAACTTGCACTACAGTTATAATATTGCACAACCTGAGCCACTTTATAAAGTATGTATTTACATATGATGACAGCTGGCCTCTAAGAGTATTTAAATTTCCAAGCGCTATGTTCTTGGAGTTCTTGATATTATTTTAAGATGAAATGCAGTATGTTTATTACTTTATACAGATAAATTCTAAACTTCATTTAAATAATGTATATTGTTAATAATTAAACATGTGAGGACACAGTGGCACAGCGGTAGCAATGAGCTGGCTCTTCGTTCGGGGATTGTTCCTGCCTCGCGCTGTATTCTTGCTGGAACTGACGTGACCCTGGATGGATAGATGGATAGATTAATTAAACATGTACTATGAAGATATTTCAATGTTTCTTAAAAGTTTTAAAAAATCGCCATTCTAAGCTTACAGATGGCTTGGCATCTATTACAGAGCTGATTGTGTAGCAATTGGTTACTTGGAGAACAAAATGGAAGGACAGGAATAGGTGGTTAGTACGTTTGAGAGAGACAGTACTGCTGCAATAAATTATTTCTTCGAAGGTCGCGCATGGCGCAGCAAGTATCTTGCGTGAGGCAGGAACATTCTCTGGACGGAGCGCCAACTTGTCACTATCACTGTGCCACCATGTCCCCATGTTTAATACATGCTTTAACTCCTATCATTATGAAAATGATATCAAGTATACAGTAATCCCTCCTCGATCGCAGGGGTTGCTTTCCAGAACCCCCCGCGAGAGGTGAAAATCCGCGAAGTAGAAACCATGTTTGTATGGTTATTTTTATATATTTTAAGCCTTTAGAAACTCTCCCACACTGTTTATAAATATTCTCCGCACAGTCATACAGTAAACCCTCGTTTATCGCGGTTAATCCGCTCCAGATAGATAAATGAATTTCCACGAAGTAGGATTCTTTATTTATAAATCTAATATTTTCGCAGTTAGAGCATAGAAAACCTGTTTACGACCTTCTAAATACGTTTTTTAACATTATTAGAGCCCTCTAGACATGAAATAACACCCTTTAGTCAAAAGTTTAAACTGTGCTCCATGACAAGACAGAGATGACAGTTCTTTCTCACAATTAAAAGAATGCAAACATATCTTCCTCTTCAAAGGAGTGCGCACGTCAAGAGCAGAGAATGTCAGAGAGGAGAGAAAAGTAAACAAAAATCAATAGGGCTGTTGGGCTTTTAAGTAAACGAAGCACCGCGATAAAGCCGCTGCAATGAAGGGATCAATGTGAAGGTAGTCTTTTCAGCATTTTTTAGAGGAGCGTCCATATCTTCTAAGCAAACAGCCTCTGTGCAAACAGCCCCTCTGCTCACACCCTCTCCGCCAGGAGCAGAGAATGTCAGAGAGAGTGAGAGAGAGACAGAGAAAAGCAAACAATCAAAAATCAATATGGGCTGTTAGAGCTTGAAGTGTGTGAAGCACCGCGCAGGAAGCATATCGTATATCATTGAGTTTTATTCAATACGTAATACATGCTCTGATTGGGTAGCTTCTCAGCCATCCGCCAATAGCATCCCTTGTATGAAATCAACTGGGCAAACAAACTGAGGAAGCATGTACCATAAATCAAAAGACCCATTGTCCGCAGAAATCTGCGAACCAGCGAAAAATCTGATTTATGATATGTGATATATATTTAGATATGCTAACATTTAAAATCCGCGATGGAGTGAAGCCGCGAAAGTTGAAGCACGATATAGCAAGGGATCACTGTACATCTTAGTATTTAAACTGTTCAGAGAGCTGTAATATCATGAATGTAATGTATTGTGTCCTGTCAGCATAAGAGAAAGCCGTTTAAGAAGCACGTAGTGATTCACACACATAAAAGAACACATAGAATATGAAGCTTTTCACGTGTTACGATCGGATCTGAGAAACTAATAAATTAAGCGATTTCAAGATTAAGTTTGTGACATTCTATTTTAATGACAAACTATGTGATTAAAGTGGAAATTTAGTGATTAAAGTTGACATTTCGAACTTTTTTTTCACTGTATCCCTATTTTTTTCTTTTCTCTGTACTCTGATATGCTTCCATATGACACTGAAACAGTGGGTACGACTTGCCTTTTCACTGCAACTTTGATATCTAAACACTTCTTGTTTCAGACACTTTGCAACTTTCTGAACTTGAACTTTCGAGGTTCTCCACCACTCTGTTACTTGATCAACTTCTATTTGTGTTTATACCACTGTTTAAACCAACAAATAGTATGTTTTTCCTTGCCTGCACTTGGTATTTGCTGAAATTCTTCTTTTTCCCCCTGTGCTTTTGCCATTGCCTTTTCACAAAACGCAAACCATAAGTGGCTATTTATATTAATTTGCATAGTCAAAGAGGCATAGTTCTGGGAGGAGTCTGGGTGGGGCAGCAGGCATGTGCACGTGTGTTACTTTTCACACTGACCGGGATTTATGTAGCGGAAGAACGTGGAAGTTGCCGTATGCACAGATTTATGCATCTGGATTTTTTTGTGCATACGCCATGTTTTAGTGTGAATTCTATGCATAGAGTTATGCATGAGGCCCCAGATCTCAATCTAACTGAGAATTTGTAGTTGGCCTTGAAAAAGTCTGTATGTTTCAATCCCAATGCCACCTAACAAAGCTGGAGCAGGTATGCTTGGAAAAATGGGAAAAAGTGCTTGGTCAGATGTGTAAAGCTGATAGAGACCTGTGCATACAGACTCAAGTCACTCATGGCTGACAAAGCTGCATAAATTAAATACTGAAGTAAAGGGGGTAAATATTAATGCAGTCAATTCCTCTGTGTTTTTTGCCTGTAATTAATTTAGACCACTTTTCAGAGATCTGTTTTCATTTTGATATTAAAGCATCTTTTTCTGTTTATCAGAGTGATAAAAAACAAATTAAATCCCCTGTTATTCAATGTGGTATAACAATAAAAGGTAAAAACCTCCAAGGGGGTGAATATTTTTCATAAGCAGTGTAAATGGTAATGATAGATAGATAGATAGATAGATGCACATAAAAGTTTTGGGGGAAGGCAAGCCCTGTACAATTGAATGAAAAAGCAAATGTGCCATACAAACCTCATTTAAAAGAAATCTTTTCAGATGGGAGTCTCAAAGATACTGTCTTGACTTTTAAATATTTCTGAGCAATAGAAGCGGATCCAGGTCGATTACACAGGAAGTGATGTTATCAATGTTGAAGCTGTCAACTTTCCAGTGTGCAGAGGAGGTAGAGGAAAGGCATTAGTATAAAGCACTGACCCATGGAATATCCAGGAATTACCATTATTTAAGCCCTTAAGTGGTCTCCTATGGGCATGTGCTTGGCAATTGATAGATATGAAAGGCACCTAGACATATTCTTTATCCTAAGACAATGATTTATTTTTTCACAGAAGCCCAAGGAATATCAGAGCAAACAGCATCAATGCCCAGAAGAATTACAAAAAAGATAAAAAAACTTAAGTTAAGAGAGCTGTCAGAGTGAGATATTATAAAGTAACTTCAAGAAACATTAACTAGTTATGTAAGCCTGAAATAGAAACACCATAGTCAAGAAGTTATTTTTTGTGTGTATTATTAGACTTTCTTTTCATTTTTGTGTGAACTGTTTGTTTTGAATTTCACAAAAATATTACATAAAAACATATATGAATTGTGGATTTTTTTTGTTTGTGTGTAAGTGAAATACTCAATGCTTGAATCTTTCCAGTAGCTATAAAAAATTGGGAACATTGAAGAAATGCTGCTACAACAGCTGCTCAAATAGTGCATACATATTTTTTCAGCTGGATTTAATGAAATTGACTCTTCTGGTTAGTTCATTTTTATGATTGGCAGGTCTGAAGTGCAATAGTGTATAGGTTACTGGATTGTAAAGATGCACATAGATATTAATAAGATTTAATTGTTTTACATATGGTATACGCTGACATACATATAATAAATATAGATATATATAGTATGTGCATATATTGCAAAAACATTACAAGAGAAAAGGTTGGAGTACCAAAAGGACTATGTAATAAGATGAAAGAACAAAATTGACAAAAAATGCAGGAAATGAATGATGGCCATTCAGTTTTTTATTAATCAAAAGGAGACATTGGTGTAATAAGCTGCACACTCAGACGTGGGTTACACAAATGAATACTGACTTCCAGCGTCAGATCAGGGAGAGGTTGGGACTTCTGGTCCAATAGCAGACCATGTGACATCAGTAGTTGGGAGGCTGGTCTGTCCTGGGGGCAAAAGAGGAGGAAGTATCACTAACGGCACCTTCTCAGTCTCTGTAATAGTATTACCCTTACTACCGTGGCTTATTAGTTGCCCCCTACTTGTGTGTGTCTGACATTATATAAGGGTGCCACCATCTTCTTTTCTGTGGCCATGACCACTGTTAGTTAGCTGGTTTTCCACTTTAATAAAGGATAAGTGATTGAGTGCCTGCCTGTATGTCTATCCAGTTGTTATGTCTCTGTCGTTCCAAAAGATGACGCATCACATACTGTACATGTTTATAAAATGCATTCCATCTGTCATTCCAATAGATGGTGCATCACAAACATTATGTTTTATGAATCTCATATCAAATGACATATAACAGAGACACATACACTGCATGGTGCACTGCAAACATAGATAGATACAGGGTGGTCAGATGTATTTATGCAGATCCAGATCGTCTGGATGAATTTGATTTATGCGGGGATGATTCTAGTTCGGCGCGAAGATGATTCTTCATGTCGTCAGTTCGCACACTTCTCGATGGTCCGGGATTTTTCGGGTGATTTTCTATGTAATAAACTTAATAAGTTATAGCGTAATGAAAAGTGCATAATTAGATCTGGACCACCCTATAGATAGATAGATAGATAAACTAAAAAACAAATCAAGCAGAATATCTAGAAGGATTGAGGTACCACGTGCTACTCTGTTTAACTCGCTGGAGCTAAAGGCGGATCTGGTGAGACAGCAAAGTGAATGTGCAAAGCAAATTGCTCCGTGGACAACTTTTTGTGTATTATTGCTGAATGGTACTGTGATTAATTGGACTCCGATTGTGATGCAAGCGATCTGGAGATCGAAAATGACAGTGATGTACCAGCATCAGATGATTGGTCCCCAGCCGATTGTAGTGCTGAATGTTTTCGTGTAGTGGCCGGCATCTATGTGAAGACACTCCTACATGTCATTATGTGTCGACCGCCACCTTGAAAGAGCTAATGATATTAAGGTAACAATCTGTTGCTTTTAAAAATAGAAGTAGTGCAGGTTGTGGCAATGGCAATGTGTCCGGCTCATATGCTGGTCAATTGCCAACTGTGTGCCATTAAATGGTAGATAAACCAAAGAGGAAGCGGAGCTTGGGTGACATCTCCATGTGTCTGGTTTTAAGATTTTCTAGGAAGTAAATTATGGTAAGCTGTGTAGCTTTCAACCTTTTCCCCTGTGGACTCTTTACGCCAGATGTTACAATATTTATGTTAACTTTTTTTATTTTTGATTTGCTTGTTTGCTTCCGTTTCCTTATATGCTGTAAACAGTAAATCAATAACGTGTTCAATCCCTTGCAGGTATAGTGGCAGTTTTAAAAGAACATGTCCTCTTATCAGTAAATGGTAAATCACATTTACTTCATAATTCATTTTGGAATTCCTTTGAATATTTGCTAAATTTTTTCCCATTTTTTTGTGAGTTTTAATGCAATACGTTAATGGACATAAGCTTCAATGTGATTCCTAGGAAAACAAAATTTAGTGAATATCAAATCAGCCCATTTTAACACAATTTTCTCCTATTTGCTGCTGTCGTGATGTGTTTCAGTATGTGTGTCTGCCTGCGTGTGTGTGAGAGATGGGAGCCCAGAGTGTTTTAAAAAAATCTAAAGATTTAAAGTAAACTTGATCATCGTTGCGCTCTTGACCTTTTTTTGCAATTATAAAGTTGCTCTGGGGAGCTAAGACATTCTGCATTCTAACGAGGAGTGAATAATGATGAGGGAGACTTTATTGGGTTTTAATGGAGATGAACGGCTGGAGCTCCGAGGAGGTATGCACAAGTGGCAGCACTTTTTTATCAGAGTCAAGGAGTTTGCACAGGTAAAGTGCTTTGAAATTTGAACTAGTGGTGGCATAAAGCTCTAATAGGCACTGATCAGATCATACCTGCTGATTGCACTTTAGACGTCAAAGGATTCAGCTAATACAGACCGAGGCCACAGTTGTTAGAAAAGAGCTGAGAATGAAAAGCGAAGCGTCATCAAATTACAACCTTTAACAGAAACCACCATTACATGATGCTTTAATTATTGTCACATGTGAAGAGGTCTTGTCTGACTGATATAAAGTATGTCCTGCACCATGACTATGAATCAAGTGGTAGTGTTAGTTAAGGGAGGATGCCAAACGAATTCTAATGTGATTCCATAGTTATGCATGTAGTCACTCCATTTCACCTCAGTAGTACATCTCTTTCTTTGTCTATTGAAATTCTTTCATTTAGAAGGCCAAGTTGTAAAATTTATTGTGCTAGCAGTAGTTGTGGTATTGTTATGTGTACAGAATATGGTGAAATTCTAACTCGTGTGTCTCACCAACATGCAACACATTCCCACTCAATCTTCTTCTTCTTTTTATGGCTGCTCCCGCTAGGGGTCGCAACAGCGGATCACCTACTCCCATATCTCTCTGTCCTCTGCCTCTTGCTCTGTCACACTCATCACCTGCATGTCCTCTCTCACCACATCCATCAACCTTCTCTTAGGCCTTCCTGTTTTTCTCTTGCCTACCAGCTCTATCTTTAGCATCCTTCTCCCAATATACCCAACATCTCTCCTCTGCACATGTCCAAACCAACGCAATCTCATCTCTCTGACTTTGTCTCCCAACCGTCCAACCTGAGCTGACCCTCTAATGTCCTCATTTCTAATCCTGTCCATCCTGGTCACACCCAGGGCAAATCTTATCATCTTTAACTCTCCCACCTCCAGCTCTGTCTCCTGCTTTCTGGTCAGTGCCACCGTTTCCAACCCATATAACATAGCTGGTCTCACTACTGTCCTGTAGACCTTCCCTTTCACGCTTGCTGATATCCGTCTGTCACAAATCACTCCTGACACTCTTCTCCACCCATTCCACTCAATGGTGCCGTGATAAAGAAGATTGCATTAAAATAAATAGCTAGCAGAAGGGAGTTATAATAAAATGTAAGAAGAAATCATCCATCAATCTATACAACAACAACAACATTTATTTATATAGCACATTTTCATACAAACAGTAGCTCAAAGTGCTTTACATAATAAAGAATAGAAAAATAAAAGACACAATAAGAAAATAAAATAAGTCAACATTAATTAACATAGAATAAGAGTAAGGTCCAATGGCCATAATTTCCGGACACCAAGGTTTCACTCTTGCGTTAGTTATACCTCACTCATACCACACTCACTTTTCCCTGCTGTTACTAATTGTTGGAATCTTCTATACCAGATGATGTGGTACAAGGGTTCTCTCTCAGTTCCTGGATTGAAGGCCTGGCCTGGCCTGGCCACCATCAGTCTGTATTCTGTATGTTCTCTGTAAGTTTAAGTGCTTTTCTTCTTTCTCTGGATACCCCACTTCCGTTCCCATATCTCAAAAGCGTGCCCAGTAGTTTAATCAGTGATTCTTAACAAACCATAACTGTGCCCTGTGATGGACAGACTCCAAAATGGTTTGTGGTTTTTGTCCGTTGTTGCTGGGAAAGCTCCCAGCCAACTGGATTTAGCAGGTTTGGAGAAAAGACATAGCAGCACATGAGAAAGTCCAAAGCTCATTCCAAGACTGCAAGACTTAACCTATGAAGAAACACTGAAGGAGTTGAACTTCTCAATTTAAGCAAGATGAGATTAAGAGCCGACTTGACTGAAGTTTTTAAAATTATGAAGGGAACTTGTACCTGTGGATAATTGCTCTTATTTTAGAATAAATTCTTCAACATGATCATGGGGAAAATTTGCTAACGGTAACAAGGGTTTCTTCACACAGAGAACAAAGTGCACATTGAACAAATTACCTAACAGTGTGGTAGGAATTTAGGGACATCAGTTCCTTCTTGTTTTAAAGAATCTACAATGGTGAGTGGATTGGTGAGTCTGTGGGGTGGAATGGCCTGTTGTCGTAATGTTGCAATGTAATTGTTTAACTGTTTAAACCTCTGTGGGAACAGGTTTTCCCATAAAGAAAATCTCAAAAAAAATCCTTCAGACCTTCTCATTTTCATCCTTCGGTCATCTAGAATTTTTTTAAGGTTATATTTTTCTATGCATTTTGTGATTTTTATTTTCATGTTGCCTGTTGAACTGCCCCTCTCTTAGAGCTACATATGCAGTTACTCAAATGGCTTCCTGAAGAAATGATCAGTCTGTCCAAGTGTGGCTCAATTTGTCACTTACCCGAAAAGCACATCCTTGCTTAAATAAACGTAACCATCGAGGAACAAGTATGTCATTTTCTAAACAAAAAAGAATCAAAGTTTGGGATTTATTGGTTTAGTGTTTGTGACTGCAGTTTCTTCAGAGTTATTCAAACTGAGAAATGACTTCCCTTTTTTCAAGTAATTTTTCAACTAAATATTTCATTTTAGGACAGCGTTTCTCAACCTTTAAGTACACTATTTGCAATCTGAGTTTTCATAACAGTTTTAATCGCACCCCCTGTAACATTTTTTTGAAAGAAGCCCACTAATACCAATTTGTTCTTTTTTAATTAATGATATATCATGGATGCATATTTTATTATGCCTACTCAACTTTTATCGACGTTTATCTAACTCTAGATTTATTTTTCTAGTATCAGAATGTAGTTTAAGTTCATTTGTTTCGGTTTCAATAGATGTATTTTTCATATTTTCGATTCTTGTTTTCTTTTATTCACATCTTCGCGCCCCGCTTTTTGTTACTTCACGGCCCCCTAGGGGGGCCCGCCCCACAGATTGAGAAATGATTGGTGGCTTTTGGTTATTTAGTGTAGAGGCTTATCTGAAAGCATTATGGCAAAGTAATAAGTTCAAAGATATAAATTGCTTTGAACTATTATCAGACCATATCTACTTTATACAGTATTTATAAAATCCAAAGCCTAAAAGTGCAGCGATTTTGAGCAAGGATTTTATGTGACGTTTTTATATGTCACGATTTAAATCTGGCTTATTTTAAAACCTACATATACCTTATATGTTTGGTATCATTCTTTTCAGAATTTATCGAACTTTAATGTGATGTTGTTAGATTTTCAGATTCTTATTCTGTTTTTAAATTATAAACTAAAAAATATGAAGAACTCATGTCCCGCGAGATGAGACTTTGTCCCAAGAGATTTAACCACGCCTGGGGCCAGAAATAAACGACTAAGAGTAGGACAGCTGCTGTACAGGCTTTTAAATGTTCGAAGTGCCGCACAAGATGCAGATCACGCGGCACGGCAGCAACAGCAGCAAGACAGTAGCTGATCGGGCAAAGAGGAGGTAAAAAAAAAACTGTATTTGTTTCCCATTGTATCACCGTTTAAGAGGGGGTTTCAGAGGAGCGACTGCATGCCCTTGTGGTGCATTCAGCCCCCCTCTTCACAATGTGAGCAGCAGAGATAGGAAGTGGCTGGCATGTAGCGCAGGGCAAAGTGAGAAGGGGGCAAACCCTCCTAGTAATAATGTAATACAACAAAAGCATTACCACCCTGCCCTGATCTTTCCTCATCCTCTCTACAGAACGTGTTTAGCCATCCATCCGTTTTCTGAACCAGCTTAATACAACTACTGGGTGTTCTTTGTAGGTTGAATCCATGTTTACAAACCTCTTAATGTGAACTTCGCCTTTGCCCACCATTGTGATGCCACCTTCCTTCATTCAGGACTTGTGTGTTCTTCTGCTGCCCTGTCCTTCTTACCCATCACATCTCAGCTTGTTTTCATGTACACCCTTAAGAAAACCTCTTTTCGCACATGGCAGCTTTAATATTAATTGGTATGGTATATAGCGGTTCCGCGGCTTCAAAAAAAAAATAAGGGCCAGGTTTTAAATCCGTATAGCCGTGTCATTCTCCGTGGCCGTGATTGCGCGAGTCGGACCTGCAAATGTGGGTGCAATCATTCTCAATTACTTCATTGGCGTCCTGCAGCGTGTGATTAAGGCACTGTGCCCACGGAGGCATGGGCAGATGTGTATATATATGGGTCGGCACCAGGAAAGGGGGGATGGATAGAGCGATTGAGAAGAAAAGGAAAGAAGTTAAAGAAAGTGAAAGAGAGTGAAAGGCAGTCTTAGCAGGAGGATGTGGCCACCTGAAAGGAAGAGACAGCATGAGCTGGGGCCACATGAAGGAGCGCTTGGTTGTGGCGCTCTAGGGGCTAGTTTGCCCCACTGAATGTTCGGTTGGAGTAGGGTGAGCAAGGCAGGTGTCCTCCTGAAGGGATCTGAGGTGCAACTATGTGAGTGCAAAAGAAGAAGGGAGGAGAGCCGAACTCGGACGGTCTGGCAGTTACGTCCACAAGGAAGCCAAGACGGAGGTCGGCCGAATGGAGCTTGTTGCTGTTGGGGTCTCCGCTGGTTACAAGAGTTATGGGTGAGCCAGGGAGAACTAGAGAAGGAGGTGTGCTAGGATCATGAAGAGTGAGACTGCATTTTTAACCTCAGATTTTAAAGGATTTATTTATTGTTTTTATCCCCACTGAACACTTGCTTTTATGGATTATTTATTGAAACTGTGGAGCACTGCACTTTGGACACTGTTTTGTTGATTTCAAAATAAAAGCACTTTTGCACTATCCCCTGGTTCATTAGAGAATTGTCTTCATTTGTCAGCTCATCTTGGTGACATTACCGACAGTGTCGGGCTTTAGAGCTTCCAGCAGACGGATGGGAGCTCGAAGTGAACCCGCATCGTCACAATTGGCACCTTTGACAGCCCCCTTATAGAATGTGTACCAACCAACAACACATACTAAAAATGTCTGAACCAGAGATTCCTAAGGAGAAAAAAAAACAGACATTGTTTTCACAATTTTAAATTCCAAACAGTAATCCTGCACATCGATTACTCTCCCAGATGTGGAGTTATTTTTAAAAGTGCCCACTTTCCACTATAAGTCAAAAAGGTCTTGACTTTGATTTGCGTTGTTCCAAAAATAGAAAGTATGGTCACTGATGCCAAGGGCTAGTCATTGAGGTTTGTTAATTAATTTATATGTGCAATTAGAGAGACTAATGGAGCAGGAAAAGACAGAGGATTTTAATTTCTAATACCAGTTCTGAAAAATAAATTGTCACATTCCAACTCATCCTTGGTGAAATGTCCATAACATTTTTCAAGATAATCTGCTTCTATATTCACATAATTTTAGGTAGAAATCCTCCCAGAATTAATAAAAATGAACTCCTTTCTATGGACGTTATACTGTGAAATTATTTATTAGCTGATATTCACAAGCCAGTAACTTGATTTTCTCCTTACTGGAGCCCAACTCTCTGTAACATAAAGAGGGAGACACAAATAATCCATCTGATTAGCCCATAATTGAAGCCATGCCACTGGGCAGTAGAATAAAACTGTCCTTCAGTCAGCAAGTGAATGAACCAGGCACACGTGATTGTATCGAGACCGAGGAATGAAAATGGTGGACTGGGGCAAATAGAGAAGAAAAACTCCAAATCACTATTAACTCTTTCAGGGCTGATGTCGACTTTTGTCAAAAGGAGGAGTTGACGATGGTAATAGACTGTAAACTGTGACAAAACCAACCTTTATGTTTTATTTAGACACTCGTTGGTAGAAGGAAAGTTAGATTCATTGGTTTGAGTGAGATTCCCTGTGCTCTTGTATGTAGCAAGGTGCACATAACGGCAAAAATGGCAGTGACATCTGGCGAGAGATCAAAGGGAATGCGTAAAGCAAAATACTCTGTGCACAACGTTTTGCCTGTTATCTCTGAATTGGACTATGACTTGTTAGACTCAGTTTTTGATACAAGTGATCGAAAACGAATGCAAGGTTCAAGCTTCAGCTGATCAGTCCCCAGCTAATCGTGGTACAGACAATGTTCGCCAGGGAGCACTGCCACTTAACAATGACAAGAGGTAGAGACCAGATTGTAATGCACTGCGACCGTGACCCAGCCATGCAAAGACAGCCTGGCAGCAAGCCTGCCGCACATACTTGGCAAACTGGCAACCACAGTATGTAGCAACAGACGTTTTATGTTGATTTCTGAGTGAAACTATTGTTTTTCGGAAAAAATATTCAGCTCTCAAAGAGTTAAGTGAAAGCAGGGGATTGTGCTTCTGAGCTGAGGCAACGTCTGACAAGGTGGGCTCCTTGGCACCAGAGGACATGGGAATTTTGGGGATCTTAAGATGATCTGAGTAGGTATGTTTTTAAGTTTATACGTACTCAATTTTTTCTTCGTTTAGTGCACGTGGTCTAAGCATTTCCATATTCAAGGGAAAGCTAACAGAAGGAGATGATCAATATGATATAAACTGAGAAACCCAAAAATAACAAACTTCACTTATTGAATTCTCTTTTGCATTACGGTTCTGCTTTTACACTGCACTTTTTCCACACTCTGTCAGGTTATGTGGAGCTTGTGAGTGAACAGCTTTGTCAAGTCCAGCCACTCAATTCTCATTTGGATTGAGATCCGAACCCTGGCTCGGCCACTTTGGGACATTCACATTATCGTTTTGAATCCATTTCTCTGTAGCTTTGGCTTTATGCTTGGGGTCGTGGTCTTGCTGGAACTGAAATCTTTTTTGCAGACTCCATCAGGTATTTCTCTGTATTTTGCTGCAGTCATTTTCCTCTTTACCCTCTGAGGTCTTGCGGGGCCTGCTGCAGAGATGCAGCCCCACAACTGATCACACTGATTGATTGAACATGATGCTGTCACCTCCCTGATGGCAGTTGGTGTGTTTTTGATAATGTGAAGTGTAACATGGCATCTAGTCTGGTCACCATGAAGTTCAATTTGGGTCACCTCAGACCACAGAAGGTTTTTCTCAATGACTTCACAGTCTTCCGTGTGTCTTCTAACAAACTATAGCTGAGGTGTCATGTGAGTTTTTCTTTTTAACAGTGGCTTCATCTTTGCAACTTTTGTCCAGTCAGAACATAAACTCTTCTTCCAGAGGACTTTGTAGTCTCCTGTGTGCCAATTGCCGAGATATCATGTGAATTTTTTAAACAGTGGCTTTCTCTTTGCCACTCTCCCATAAAGCTGTGACTGGTTGAAGCACCCGGACTACAGTTGTTGTCTGCACAGCCTCCCCAGTCTGAATCACTGTAGCTTGTAACTCCTTCAGAGTTCTCAGACGTCTCTTGGCGGCCTCTCTCACCAGTCTTCTTCTTGCACAATCCCCCAGTTTATGTGGACAGCCTGCTTTTGACGTGTTTACCATACTCTGTCCATTTCTTAATAATGCATTTAACTGGACTAGAGGGGGTGTTCACTGACTTGGAAATCTCCTTGTTACCATCCTCTCACTTGTGCTTTTCAATCCCCTTTCCATGGAGTTCCTTGGAGGGTTCTTTTGGGTTCATTGTGTAGGTTTGGCCATGAAACAACAACAACATTTATTTGTATAGCACATTTTCATACAAATCATGTAGCTCAAAATGCTTTACAGGATGAAGGAAGAGAAAAAGAAAAAATATAAAAATAAAATTAGGCAATACTAATTAACATAGAATAAAAGTAAGGTCTGATGGCTGGGAGATCCAGACGGCTGGAGAAAAAAGCAAAATCTGCAGGGGTTCCAAGACCACCCAGCCCCCTCTAGGCATTCTACCTAACATCAATGATCTCAATCAGTCATCATGGTTTTCAGGTTTCACATGGAAGAATTTGATGATGATGGTCATGTGAACCTGTGGCCTTCAATAAATCAATGTAGGGACAGCACGGTGCTTTGATCAGGTAGTGGTGGTGGTGCAGATCGCCACCACAGAAAACTGGAAAAAGAACAGCAGAAAAAGTAGGGGTTAGTACAGATTTCAGAGCCACCAGGAATGATAATGATAATTAAATGCATATAAAGAAAGCCATGTTAAAGTAATGGGTTTTTAGCAGTTTTTTTAAAGTACTCCACCGTATTAAAACTTCTATCAGTAAGCTATTCCAGATTTTAGGTGCATAACAGCAGAAGGCCGCCTCACCACTTCTTTTAAGTATAGCTCTTGGAATTATAAGCAGACACTCATCTGAAGATCTAAGGTTACGATTTGGAGTGTAAGGTGAAAGGCATTCCACAATATAGGATGGAGCGAAATTATTTAAAACTTTGTAAACCATAAGCAGAATTTTAAAGTCAATTCTAATTGGCACATGTAGCCAATGTAGTGACATCAGAACTGGAGAGATGTGCTCGGATTTTCTTTTCCTAGTTAAGAAGTTGGACCTTCCAGATAAGGCACAATGATACTACTATGAATTGAAAACCTTTGGCTACTGGTAGGTGATTATAATTACAACTTACTTTTTGTATGGCGCTCTTCACTAAGTACAGATACAATGCGCTGTGAATAATTCTCAATTAAAATAAAAAAAAAAAAAGATTATACTAATTACTAAATAAAGAACTGGTACACAGATAAATGCTGATTTATTAGGACACATGGGGAACAATGTAGACACTGATTAAACATAAATGGAAACCAACATTATCTGTTGTAAGTGTCATGGAGGAGAGACAGGCATCTCAACCGGGATAGAGATTAAAGTGTTGCTCAACCAGGAGGCCAAAATGTAAAGACTGTGGAAGTGGTGACACCACTTGGCCAGAACGTCTTGCAATTTTTGTCCTGGTTGGGATCAAGGAATAATGGATAAACTGGGTGAAGATGGATACTTGGAGCAGTTCACACCCACACATAGAAGGTGGCAGTGTTCCTCTAGGCTGATCCCAATTAGGACACCCACAGGGTTGCATGGGAATTGGAAGGTGAAAGTGCAGCCCTGTCAGGGTCCTTGGGTGCTACCAGAGGGTGCTGCCGGAAGAGGACAACACTGGTTTTCACGTGACCCAGAGGTGCTCCCAGCATGCAGTGCAGTGACACTCGAAACATTTCCAGGTCTGACTTAAGTCCTAGGGTGTTGTACTGTGTTAGCCATTATGGATGTAGTGAGAGGTCGAGTTGCCTCAAAAGCTTGCATATTGGAATCTTTTTAGCTAGCCAATAAAAGGTATAATTTTGCTTGACTTCTTACTACAATCAAGTCTGACTTAAAAATGAGAAAGGCAGCAGGTGAAACTCCCCAGGAGGAGTAGAAGGAGAGGCAGACATTTATTAAGTGATAATGTGATATGTATGACTGTGTGCACTGGAAAAGAGGACAGTGAAAATGAAATTCTATTACATTAAACCTGGAGTTGTGTTGTGTGATATTGCGTCTGAGGTTCGGGGCTCAGTGGCACCCCTTTGTGCTTACACTGACTATGAATTAATTGATGAACTATGGCCAGTTGACAACAGACAAGACTGAAATTGTAAAAAAGGAAATCAGAAACAAAGTCAGAAACGGTCATAGTCCTGCAGACCTCAGCCAATCAACCATGGTCAGGTGACCCTACACCTTAAAGGGGACGTCTTTCCACAAACCCTTCTTTCCTGATGCCCAGAGCAAAAAAGTAAGCCATCAGAGCAGTTGTTCTCAATGTGTGTATCCATTAACATATCATATATTATGCCAAAGCAGAAGTAAATTGGTGTAACAAATTACATTATATGATCTGAGTTCCAGCAGCACTCAAATATTAGCAGCATCAGTCCATCGTAATGGGCTCTTGTCTCTCTTCTTGGGTGACCAGCTCTTGCAATAAAGCAGTTACATCTTGTTTACAGCTGTCTGTCTTCCCACTCCTAGGGGTCTGTGTTGCACTCATTCACTGACCCTCCACCGCTCTCTTAACTCCTCTACATTTTTATTTTTCTGGTTTCTGTTAACTCTCAGCTTGAGAAGGAAGGTGATGATTAGTGAGCAGCAGTATGGTGTCATGCCAGGAAAGAGCACCACAGATCCGATGTTTTACTCAGAGGGCGTTGATGGAGAAGTATAGAGGAGGCCAGAAGGAGTTGCATTGCGTCTTTGTGGACCTGGAGAAAGTATTTGACAGGGTGCCTCGAGAGAAGCTGTGGTATTATATGAGGAAGTCGGGAGTGGCAGAGAAGTACGTAAGAATTGTACAGGATATGTACGAGGGAAGTATGACAGTGGTGAGGTCTGCAGTAGGAGTGACGGATGCATTCAAGGTGGACGTGGGATTACATCAGGGATCGGCTCTGAGCCCTTTCTTATTTGCATATTAGGCATAGGTTTGTTATAGTAAAACTACACCTGAGTAGAGGGGGATGTAGGCTGCGTGGCTTCATGTCGCTTGCTATTGTGGGTACTGGAAGACATGAGTGGGGATTGGCTAGTTACGAGGGTAGCTGTATAAAACAATAGTCCAGACCACCAGGGGTCATCCTCTGACTGGTCTTTGGGCTTGAGAGAACTTCATTACCGCTGAGTTAGTGGAGGAGATAAAAGAGTGTTTAAGTTTGTATATTTTACTTTGGACAGGTTAATTCCAATTTGTGTGTAGAAGGAATCTGTGCTTGTGGGTGCTCATTTTTTGATTATTTTCTTTGTGCAGGGGTGGCACGGTGGTGAAGTGGTAGCACTGCTGCCTCTCAGTAAGGACCAGGGTTCGTGTCCCGGGTCTTTCCTATGTGGAGTTTTCTGCGGGTGCTCCGCTTTCCTCCCGCAGTCCAAAGACATGCAGGTTAGGTGAATTAGTGATCCCAAACTGGCCCTAATATGTGACGTGTGTACTCTCTGCGATGGACTGGCAGCCTGTCCAGGGTTTGTTCCTGCCTTATTTCCCTATGCTAGCTGGGATAGACTCCAGCAGACCCATTGGTTTGGACTGAGTCTTTGTGCATACTTTTTCACTTTTTATTTTTGATTATTTTTCTGTCCATCCTTCATGAACTGTTTGTGGAGGAAAAAGAAGAAGGAAGAAAAGGCTTTTTGTATAGATTTACTGTATGTTGGATTTTCTCGCTTTTTGCTTTGGAGTCACTGTAACTATTTTATAAGTGCACCTGCACTTACATTTCTTGTTTTTGCTAATGCTCATGTATTGAACTGTGTATATATTTGTAAGACCTTACTGTAGTTATTGGCACATCTGGAATAAATCAGCATTCTGTCTTTTTTTTTAAACATTCAGCATTTGTCTGTGTCTCAATTTTCCCATCCCCTGGTCCTTCGGTTATGGTTCCAGGTGCCCGGAGTCTGAAACTGTGTAATGGTGCCATTGCTCAGGTCACCACAGACAGGTATAGATCTTCACTGGGCATGAAGCATTGTTGCATCATGTATTTTAATCTGAAGATCACATGCAAGCTGTGTACTGTATAATGATGGTGGCTAAATAGGGAAAGACAATGTTAAAATGTGGTGGTGTGTTAAAAGCTGGCAGTGTCATCATGATCCGTGAAACACTGACCAGTCCCCCTGGCTTTGAACACAAACCAGACAGGAGATCTTAAACAGATTAAAACCATATTGGTCCAAAATAATTTGAGTGTAATCCTTATAATTAAAGGAGTAAATCCTCTTCAGGGCAGCATGATGGAGCAGCCCATAGCAGTGCCGCCTCACAGCACCTGGGCTTAGTCCAGTCCTCGACTGCAGACCTTGTATTTGCTTTTTGCATTTTCATTATGGACTCCAACATGTTCTAGGCAGTATGAGCATTGCCTGCTTGCTGAGGGGTTGCACTGCTAACCGTAACCTTGCCAGTTCATTTTGCTTAGTGTTTTTCTTTATGATCCTGGTGGAATCTGCATTTGGACAAATATGGAAGCAACTGTCCTATGCACTTGTGATTTGAAAGACTCCATGGAAAGAAGAATCATTAAATACATGTTCAGTGCACATAAAATATATTCCCCTTCTTAAAACATCATTACATTCCTCTGTATTAAAATATTGCTTTTGAGGTGCATGGTGGTGTGGTGCTGTCTCACAGCTCCAGAGACCTGATTTCAAATGTGTCTTAAATCTAAGCAATGTTTAGGAATCATAATTTTGGAAGCAATGAATTAACACCAAAAGTTCTACACAAAAGACTTCATTTTTGTTCTTCTAATGTAAAAGTACCACAGCCATTTTGTTAGATAAAATAAAATCAACTCATCATCCGCTGTCACAACAGTGTCACTAAAGCCAAAACACATTGTAAAAATACATAACAAAAAAGAGGAAAATATTTAAAAATACAATAAAAATTCCTTAAATCAGGCATGGAAAACTATTCAGAACAAATCAAAATAATTTTAATTGACCGGGGTCCGTGTACTTTTTGGTATTTGAAATTTCATTTTAGAAGCAAACACGAAAAAACAAAAATGAAAGGAATTTTCAGATTTTGATTAAAGGATAAAATGAGGGAAAATAAGGTATTTTGTAATTCTGTGGCAATGGCAGTCAAAAAACTTAAAATTGCACATGCTTTTCTGGATTTATTTGTGATTCAAATAATGAAAGTGTAATAGCTCCAAATCAACAAAACAGACACATTTTCTTTGTCTGAAACCGGAAGTACTTCTTCTGCGCGATTTTTGATGACACGTGTGAACCTCCCAACGTCTTCCTCACAACACATCGATCAACGGCCTTGAAGTTACACTGCATGGCATCAGGTCCGTGCACTTTTTGGTATTTATAATTTCATTTTAGAAGCAAACATGAAAAAACGAAAATGAAAGGAATTTTCAGATTTAGATTTTTGATTAAAGAATAAAATGAGGGAAAATAAGGTATTTTGTAATTCTGTGGTAACAAATAGCAGTCATAAACTTAAAATTACACCTACTTTTCTGGATTTATTTGTGATTCAAATAATGAAAGTGTTATAGCTCAAAAACAACAAAACCAACGCATTTTCGTTGTCTGAAAACGGAGGTACTTCTTCTTCTGCGCGATTTTTGAAGACACGTGCGAACCTCCCAACGTATTCCTCACAAGACATCGATCAACAGCCTTGAAGTTACACTGCATGGCATCAGCAGAGGATGGACCGTTACGTTGTTTTTCAGAACAGTAAAAGAGTGACACTCCAGGACGAGGACACTGAGTCGCATCTTTCAGGTAAAAATACAAGCTTTGCAAACTTTGCTTCATTGATGTAACAGCTCTTATATGAACATTATTGTTGTTACTTACTGTGAAACAGCCAACATTTGGTGATTTCATTTACTAACAGTAAGTCTGGCAATTTTTAGAGTGCTAGCATTTTGAATGGTTGCTCATTGACTTTTACCGGCTACTATAGCTAGTAAACGTTTCGAGTATTAACAGTGCGCAGGAGTGTAACACGTTAGTAGAACGACATGATTTACAGAAAGTTTTCTTAACATGTGTTACATTTGTAAATGAGGAACCATTCACACATTTGCACACATTCAAAATGCTAGCACTATAAAAATTGCCAGACTTAGTGTTAGTAAATGAAAACACTAAATGTTCGCTGTTTCACAGTAAGTAATAACAATAATGTTCATAAAACAACTGCTACATCAATGAAGCAAAGTTTGTATTTTACTGGAAAGATGCGACTCCGTTTTTCTGCAGTCATGTCCTCGTCCCAGAGTGTCACTCTTTTACTGTTCTGAAAAACAACGTGATGGTCCATCCTCTGCTGATGCCAGTGTAACTTCAAGGCCGTCGGTCGATGTCTTGTGAGGAGGACGTTGGGAGGTTCGCACGTGTCGTCAAAAATCATGCAGAAGAAGAAGTACTAACGGTTTCAGACATCGAAAATGGGTCTGATTTGTTGTTTTTGAGCTATTACACTTTCATTATTTGAATCACAAATAAATCCAGAAAAGTGTGTGTAATTTTAACTTTATGACTGTTATTTGTTATCACAGAATTACAAAATATCTTATTTTCTCTCATTTTATTCTTTAATCAAAAATCAAAATCTGAAAATTCCTTTCATTTTCGTTTTTTCGTTTTTGCTTCTAAAATGAAATTTCAAATACCA